>NC_133046.1:6372500-6972500 GCF_048771995.1 Taeniopygia guttata
GGTTTGGGGTGGGTTTGGGGCTGTCTGTCCATCCTGCCGGGGTTTGGGGTGGGTCTGGGGTTCTCTCTGCTCCCTGACGGGGTTTGGGGCTCTCTGCCCATCCTGCCAGGGTTTGGGGTTGGTTTGGGGTTCTCTCTCCACCCTGCTGGGGTTTGAGGTTCTCTCTTCACCCTGCCCAGGTCTGGGGTTCTCTCTCCACCCTACTGGGGTTTGGGGTAGGTTTGGGGTTCCCTCTCCTCCTTGCCCAGGTTTGGGGTTCTCTCTCCACCCTGCTAGGGTTTGGGGCTCCCTCTCCTCCCTGCCGGGGTTTGGGGTGGGTTTGGGGTTCTCTCTCCACCCTGCCGGGGTTTGGGGTGGGTTTGGTGTTCCCTCTCCTCCCTCCCGGGGTTTGGGGTGGATTTGGGGTTCTCTCTTCACCCTGCTGGGATTTGGAGTTCTCTCTCCACTCTGCCGGGGTTTGGGGTTCTCTCTGCTCCCTGTGGGGTTTGGGGTGGGTTTGGGGTTCTCTCCTCCCTGCTGGGGTTTGGGGTGGGTTTGGGGTTCTCTCTCCTCCTTGCCCAGGTTTGGGGTTCTCTCTCCACCCTGCCGGTGTTTGGGGTTCTCTCTCCACCCTGCCAGGGTTTGGGGTTCTCTCTTCACCCTGCCTGGGTTTGGGGTGGATTTGGGGTTCTCTGTTCCCTGGAAGGGTTTGGGGTGGATTTGGGGTTCTCTGTTCCCTGGAAGGGTTTGGGGTGGATTTGGGGTTCTCTCCTCCTTGCTGGGGTTCGGGGTGGGTTTGGGGCTCTCTGTTCCCTGCTGGGGTTTGGGGTGGATTTGGGGTTCTCTGCTCCCTGGAAGGGTTTGGGGTGGGTTTGGGGCTCTCTCCTGCCTGCTGAAGATTTGGGGTGTTCTTCTCCTTCCAGGGGTTTGGGGTTCTCTGCTCCCTGGCAGGATTCGGGGTGGGGTTGGGGCTCTCTCCTCCCTGCTGGGGTTTGGGGTGGATGTGGGGTGGCTTTGGGGCAGATGGGAAGGGATTTGGGGCAGGAATTGTCCCCTGTGAGGTGGGCAGCCCTGGCACAGGTGCCCAGAGCAGCCGTGGTGCCCCTGGCAGTGCCCAAGGCCAGGCTGGGCAGGGCTGGAGCAGCTGGGACAGGGGAAGGTGGCCCTGCCATGGCCGGGGTGGCACTGGGTGAGCTCTGAGGTCCCTTCCCACCCAAATCATCCCAGGAATTCTGAACGGGGCCCCTCATCCTCCTGCCTCTCCCTCCCCAAGCAGGGGAACATGGTTTCAGCACAAAATGTGAAGCGGGGTTCATTTCATTTAAAGTCCCCACTGCCATTCTCTGACAGCAGCCCAGAGGAATCATTCATAAAAGCAGCGCAAAGAGGCTTGAAAATTCATTTATTGCACGTTTTTCTAGCTGAGGCAGGATGCAGGGGAGCTGCAGCCACTCCTGCCTGCCCTGCACAGGGGCAGAGGCACCGCTGAGCCCAGTGCCCGCCTGCCAGGGCTGCTAATTGAGCAGTAATTAACCCAGTGATTAGTAGGGGTTAGACACAGACCCATTTGTGATTAGAGCTGAGCCTGGAGGAGCAGAGCCCTGAGCCCCAAATCCAGACCCTGTTCCCACTGCAGCTCCGGCACCGAGCCCTGCTGGGGCAGAGCCCAGGGCAGCCTGGCTTAAATTTAACTCCTGGTTTAAGGCCTGGTTTAATTTGAACTCCTGGTTTAAGGCCTGGTTTAATTTTAACTCCTGGTTTAATTTTAACTCCTGGTTTAAGGCCTGGTTTAATTTGAACTCCTGGTTTAAGGCCTGGTTTAATTTTAACTCCTGGTTTAAGGCCTGGTTTAGTTTTAACTCCTGGTTTAAGGCTTGTTTTAACTTCTTGTTTAAGGCCTGGTTTAATTTTAACTCCTGGTTTAAGGCCTGGTTTAATTTGAACTCCTGGTTTAAGGCCTGGTTTAATTTTAACTCCTGGTTTAAGGCTTGGTTTATCTCCTGGTTTAACTCCTGGTTTAAGGCCTGGTTCAGGTTGGGGACACAGGGGTGACAGGGGGCTTGGGCTGGGGACACAGGGGTGATAAGGGGCTCAGGATGGGGACACAGCAGTGACAGGGGGCTCAGGCTGGGGACACAGCCCAGCCCAGGGGTGCAGGGACAGGGACAGGTCTCAGCTCCTGCTCTGCTCCTGCTCGGCCCCGGGGAGAGGGAACCGCTCTGGGGATGGCAGAGCCGGGAGGAAAAGGGACTCAGGGTCCAGCTGTGCCTCTGCAGCCACCCCTTAATTAATGACTGACCTAATTAAGCATGCTTGCACAGAATCACTGAGGTTGGAAAAGCCCTTTAAAGTCATCAAATCCAACCAGTGGCACGGTCACCATCGTGTCCCCAGGACACCACGAGGAGCTCTGAGCTTTTACCATTTAACATCATTTTTTTTCCTTTTTTCCAGACTGGGAGGGGCAGGTGAGGGGTCAGTAGTGTGAGTGCTGCAGCGCTGGGGTGGCAGTGTCCCCAAGGTCACTGCATGTAGGGGTACCGCCAGTCCCCCAGGGGCACGTGCGTCTCCTTGATGGCCTGAGGGGACGTCCAGCGCAGGAGGTAGTGGGGACCCCCGGGCTTGTCATTGGTGCCTGGGGACAGCAGAAAGGGCTGGTGGCACCACGAGGGTGGCAGGGACACCGAGGGACACGAGGATGGGCACATGGAGGGGCACACGGGGACAGGAGGGACGAAGAGAATGAGGGACACCGAGCACAGGAGGGATGTGGAGGGATGGGAGGGACACAGAGGGACAGGAGGGACATGGAAAGGATGGGAGGGACACAGGACAAGGGACACAGAGCACAGGAGGGACCTGGAGGGATGGGAGAGACACTGGGGACACAGAGGGACAGGAGGGACATGGAAAGGATGAGAGGGACACGGGACAGGAGGGACATGGAAGGACAAGGAGGACAGGAGGGATGCAGAGAGATGGGAGGGACATGGAGGGACACAGAGGGACATGGACACAGAGGACAGGGACATGGAGGGACACACAGGGACAGGAGGGAAGAAGAAAACAGGGACATGGAGCACAGGAGGGATGTGGAGGGATGGGAGGGACACAGGGCACAAGGAGGGACATGGAAAGGATGGGAGGGACACAGGACAAGGGACATGGAGCACAGGAGGGACCTGGAGGGATGGGAGGGGACAGGAGGGACATGGAAGGACAAGGAGGACAGGAGGGATGGGAGGGACACAGGACAAGGGACACAGAGCACAGGAGGGACGTGGAAAGGATGAGAGGGACACAGGGCACAAGAGGGACATGGAAGGACAAGGAGGACAGGAGGGACATGGAGGGACACAGAGGGACAGGAGGGACATGGACACAGAGGATGGGGACATGGAGGGACACACAGGGCACAGGAGGGAAGAAGAGAACAGGGACACAGAGCACAGGAGGGATGTGGAGGGATGGGAGAGACACTGGGGACACAGAGGGACAGAAGGGACATGGAAAGGATGAGAGGGACACAGGGGACAGGAGGGACATGGAAGGAGAAGGAGGACAGGAGGGATGCAGAGAGATGGGAGGGACATGGAGGGACATGGACACAGAGGACAGGGACATGGAGGGACACAGGGCACAGGAGGGACACACAGGGACAGGAGGGAAGAAGAGAACAGGGACATGGAGCACAGGAGGGATGTGGAGGGATGGAAGAGACACTGGGGACGGGAGGGACATGGAAAGGATGGGAGGGACACAGGGCACAGGAGGGACATTGAAGGAGGACAGGAGGGATGCAGAGAGATGGGACGGACATGGAGGGACATGGACACAGAGGAACAGGAGGGACATGGAAAGGATGAGAGGGACACACAGGGACAGGAGGGACACTCAAGAGACAGGAGGGAAGAAGAGAACAGGGACACGGAGCACAGGAGGGACGTGGAGGGATGGGAGGGACACAGGGCACAGGAGGGACAAGGAAGGACAAGGAGGACAGGAGGGATGCAGAGAGATGGGAGGGACATGGAGGGACACAGAGGGACATGGACACAGAGGACAGGGACATGGAGGGACATGGGACACAGGAGGGACACTCAGGGACAGGAGGGAAGAAGAGAACAGGGACACGGAGCACAGGAGGGACATGGAAAGGATGAGAGGGACACGGGACAAGGGACACAGAGCACAGGAGGGTCATTGAAGGATGGAAGGAACATGGAGGGTTGGGAAGGACACAGGACACAAGGAATGGGAGGGACATGGAAGGACAAGGAGCACAGGAGGGACACGGAGAGATGGGAAGGACACAGAGGGACACAGAGCAATGGGAGGGACATGGAGTGACATGAAGGATGGGGACATGGAGGGAACGGGGCACAGGAGGGACATGGAAGGACAAGGAGGACAGGAGGGACACAGAGGGATATGAAGGGACGGGAAGGACACTGAGGATGGGAGGGACATGCAGGGATGGGGACAAGGGGGGACACAAGGGACACACAAGGACAGGACGGACACAGAGGGACAAGAGGGACATGAAGGGACAGGAAGGACACAAGGGACACACAAGGACAGGAGGGACACAGAGGGACACGGAGGGACGCAGGGGACAGGAGGGACACAGAGGGGAGCTGGGGAGGGCCTGGCCAGCAGCCCTGGTGTCACCTGAGATGCGGGAGCCCCCGAAGGGCTGCTGGGCCACCACGGCCCCCGTGGATTTGTCGTTGATGTAGAAGTTGCCGGCGGAGTGGCGCAGCAGCCGCAGGGACTCCTCGATGGCAGCCCTGGGCAGGGACAGGCACAGCCCTGAGCACCCCAAAACGGGCACAGAGGGGCTTGGGTCCCCCCTGAGGGGATTTTTGTCCCCTCCTGAGGGGTTTAGGTGCTCAGCTCCAGGCCTCGGGGGTTTCACACACACACAGCTCGTGCGTTTTTGCTGCTTTGGGGTTTTTTTTCAGCTTCTTTCTCTATTTACACGTCATGGTTATAAACCAAAGGTTGTTACCCCTCATTATCCAGGGAAACGTGGCTGCCCCATCCCTGGCAGTGTCCCAGGCCAGGCTGAACGGGGTTTGGAGCACGATGGGACAGGGGGAGGTGGCCCTGGATCAGCTCTAAGTCCCTCCAGCCCCAGCCAGCCCAGAATTCTGTGACAATTTTGGGTGATTCTCTCTGAGGTTACACCACTCTCTGCCCTCCTCCTGCTGAGTGGGCTGTGCATTCAACCCCCATGTGCTCCAAGCATTCCTTTGGGATAATTCTTCACTGAAAAAAGAGCTTTTTTGGCCTAAGAACCCCCAAAAATTAAACTAAGCTAAACTTCCAAACCATCCCTTCCCCTGCCTGCAGGAGGAGCAGGAAAAGCAGCACGGGCTGGGTGGGAAATGCTCTTCCCTGCTCTGGAGAGGAGGAGGAGGATCCGTGCCTCGCTCCAGAGGGGAAAAGCACCCCCAGCTGCTTTTTGGGGGAATTTTCGGGAATTTCGGGACTCACTTCTCCCGGGCGAAGATCGCCCCCGTGAGGCCGTAGGGGGTGGAGGTGTCGATGAGCTCCAGCACCTCCCGGTAGCGCTGCTCGGGGTACACGAACACGGCCAGGATGGGCCCGAAGATCTCCTGCAGCCCAGAAAATGCACCAGAGCGTCAAGGTCGGCCCCAAAAAATGCACATCCCATCAGGATTGGCCCCAAAAAATGCACACCCCGTCAGGATGGGCCCCAAAATTCATACAAACCATCAGGATGGGCCCCAAAAATCAAACAAACCATCAGGATGGGCCCCAAAAATCATACAAACCAACAGGATCGGCCCCAAAAATCATACAAACCATCAGGATCAGCCCCAAAAAATACACACCCCATCAGGATGGGCCCCAAAAATCATACAAACCATCAAGATTGGCGCCAAAAAATGCACACATCCTGTCAGGATTGGCTCCAACTTCTCCTGGAGCCCAGAAAATGCACCAGAGCGTCAGGATAGGCCCCAAAAAATGCACACCCCATCAGGATGGGCCCCAAAAAATGCACACCCTGTCAGGATGGGCCCCAAAAAATGCACATCCCATTAGAATCGACCCCAAAAAATGCACACCCCGTCAGGATGGGCCCCAAAAATCATACAAACCATCAGGATCGGCCCCAAAAATCATATAAACCATCAGGATGGGCCCCAAAAATCATACAAACCATCAGGATGGGCCCCAAAAATGCACACCCCTCAGGATGGGCCCCAAAAATCATACAAACCTTTAGGATCAGCCCCAAAAACCATACAAACCATGAGGATGGGCCCCAAAAATCATACAAACCATGAGGATGGGCCCCAAAAAATGCA
The DNA here is from genome assembly GCF_048771995.1 of Taeniopygia guttata. Lineage (NCBI taxonomy): Eukaryota > Metazoa > Chordata > Aves > Passeriformes > Estrildidae > Taeniopygia > Taeniopygia guttata. The sequence goes on from NC_133046.1 coordinate 6,378,821, forward strand.
CATCCCGTCAGGATGGGCCCCAAAAATCATACAAACCATCAGGATTGGCCCCAAAAATCATACAAACCATCAGGATTGGCCCCAAAAATCATACAAACCATCAGGATCGGCCCCAAAAATCATACAAACCATCAGGATTGGCCCCAAAAAATGCACACATCCTGTCAGGATTAGCTCCAACATCTCCTGGAGCCCAGAAAATGCACCAGAGCGTCAGGATGGGCCCCAAAAAATGCACACCCTGTCAGGATGGGCCCCAAAAAATGCACATCCCATTAGAATCGACCCCAAAAAATGCACATCCCATCAGGATGGGCCCCAAAAATCATACAAACCATCAGGATTGGCCCCAAGAAATGCACAGCCCATCAGGATGGGCCCCAGAAATGCATACCCCGTCAGGATGGGCCCCAAAAATCATAAAAACCATCAGGACTGGCCCCAAGAAATGCACATCCCGTCAGGATCGGCCCCAAAAATCATACAAACCATCAGGATGGGCCCTAAAAATCATATAAACCATCAGGATGGGCCCCAAAAATCATACAAACCATCAGGATCAACCCCAAAAATCATACAAACCATCAGGATGGGCCCTAAAAATCATATAAACCATCAGGATTGGCCCCAGAAATCATACAAACCATCAGGATTGGCCCCAAAAAATGCCCATCCCATTAGCATCAACCCCAAAAAATGCAGATACCATTAGCATCGACCCCAAAAAATGCACACATCCCGTCAGGATGGGCCCCAAAATTATACAAACCATCAGGATTGGCCCCAAAAATCATACAAACCATCAGGATGGGCCCCAAAAATTATACAAACCATCAGGATTGGCCCCAAAAAATGCACATCCCATCAGGATGGGCCCCAAAAGTCATACAAACCATCAGGATCAGCCCCAAAAAATGCACATCCCGTCAGGATGGGCCCCAAAAATCATACAAACCAACAGGATGGGCCCCAAAAATCATACAAACCATCAGGATTGGCCCCAAAAATCATACAAACCATCAGGATGGGCCCCAAAAAATCCACACCCCATCAGGATGGGCCCCAAAAAATGCATATCCCATCAGGATCGGCCCCAAAAACCATACAAACCAGCAAGATTGGCTCCAAAAATCATATAAACCGTCAGGATTGGCCCCAAAAAATGCACACATCATGTCAGGATGGGCCCCAAAACTCATACAAACCATCAGGATCGGCCCCAAAAATCATACAAACCATCAGGATGGGCCCCAAAAAATGCACACCCCATCAGGATCGGCCCCAAAAATCATACAAACCATCAGGATTGGCCCCAAAATATGCACATCCTGTCAGGATCGGCACCAAAAAATGCCCATCCCATCAGGATGGGCCCCAAAAATCATACAAACCATCAGGATGGGCCCCAAAAGTCATACAAACCATCAGGATCGGCCCCAAAAAATGCACATCCCATCAGGATCGGCCCCAAAAGTCATACAAACCATCAGGATGGGCCCCAAAAATCATACAAACCATCAGGATGGGCCCCAAAAATCATACAAACCATCAGGATTGGCCCCAAAAAATGCACATGCCATCAGGATGAGCCCCAAAAAATGCACATCCCATCAGGATCGACGACAAAAAATGCACATCCCATCAGGATGGGCCCCAAAAATCATACAAACCATCAGGATGGGCCCCAAAAATCATACAAACCATCAGGATGGGCCCCAAAACTCATACAAACCATCAGGATGGGCCCTAAAAATCATACAAACCATCAGGATGGGCCCCAAAAATCATACAAACGATCAGGATCGACCCCAAAAATCATACAAACCATCAGGATCGGCCCCAAAAACCCAAACACCCCATCAGGATTGGCCCCAAAAACTGCCTGTGAGCCACAAACCCTGAAGATCAACCCCAAAAATAACAAAAGCTTTGAGGATTGGCCCCAAAATCCCCTGGGAGCCCAAAGAATGACAAACCCCATCAGGATTGACCCCAAAATCTCTTGACAGCCCAAAAAGCAACACAAACAGTGAGGAGGGTCCCAAAAATTTCCAGTGAGCCCAAAGAACACCACAAACCAGGAGGATCAGCCCCAAAAATATCAAAAACCACCACGATCAGCCCAAAAATCTCCTGTGGGCCAAAAAACAACACACACCGTGAGGATCAACCCCAAAATCTCCCAGACTGGCCCCAAAACCTCCTGTGCAGCCCCCAAACCAACACACACCATGAGGATCAACCCCAAAAATCTCCTGTGAGCCCAAAAAGCGACACATTCCATGAGGATCAACCTTAAAATCTCCCAGACTGGCCCCAAAACCTCTTGTGAGCACAAAAACAACACATCCCATGAGGATCAACCCCAAAATGGCCCCAAAATCTCCTGTGAGCCCCAAACCAACACACCCCATGAGGATCAACCCCAAAAACCTCTTGTGAGCCCAAAAAGCTACACATTCCATGAGGATCAACCCTAAAATCTCCGAGACTGGCCCCAAAACCTCCCGTGCAGCCCCAAGAACAACACATCCCACAAGGATCAACCCCAAAATCTCCCAGACTGGCCCCAAAATCTCTGTGAGCCCAAATAACAACATATCCCATGAGGATCAGCCCCAAAAAGGGCCCCAAAAACAGCACACCCCAGGAGGATCAACCCCAAAATCTTCTGTGAGCCCAAAAAACAACACACCCCACGAGGATCAACCCCAAAATTTCCCCACCCCAAAAAGCCCAATCCCAATGCAGGAACCCATTCCCATAGGAACCCCCCCTCCAGAGCAGGGATTTGGGATGGGATCCCACAGGGATTTGGGATGGGGTCCCACAGGGATTTGGGATGGGGTCCCACAGGGATTTGGGATGGGGTCCCCACCTCTCTCATGATGGGCTCCCTGCAGGGATTTAGGATGAGGTCCTACAGGGATTTGGGATGGGATCCCTGAGTGCCCTATAGGGATTTGGGATGGGATTCCCCCACCCCTCACTCGTGGTGGGGTCCTGGGTTGCCCCAATGGGATTTGGGATGGGGTCCCACAGGGATTTGGGATGGGGTCCCACAGGGATTTGGGATGGGGTTCCCACCTCTCTCATGATGGGGAACCTGCAGGGATTTGGGATGAGGTCCTATAGGGATTTGGGATGGGATCCTGGGGTGTCCCACAGGGATTTGGGATTCCCCACCTCTCTCATGATGGGCTCCTGGTTTCCTGGCAAGGATTTGGGATGGGGCCCTGCAGGGATTTGGGATGGGGTCCCGGGGGATTTGGGATGGGGTCCCAGGGGATTTGGGATTCCCCACCACTCTCATTATGGGGTCCCAGGGGATTTGGGATGGGGTCCCAGGGGATTTGGGATTCCCCACCACTCTCATTATGGGGTCCCAGGGGATTTGGGATGGGGTCCCATGGGGATTTGGAATTGCCCACCTCTCTCATTATGGGGTCCCGGGGGTCCTGCAGGGATTTGGGATGGGGTCCCATAGGGATTTGGGATGGGGTCCCGGGGTATCTGGGGTTCCCCACCTCTCCCATGACGGGTCTCACAGGTATCTGGGGTTCCCCACCTCTCTCATGACAGGGTCCCGGGTATTTGGGGTTCCCCACCTCTCCCATGACGGGGTCTCACAGGTATTTGGGGTTCCCCACCTCTCTCATGATGGGGTCTCACAGGTATTTGGGGTTCCCCACCTCTCCCATGATGGGATCTCACAGGTATTTGGGGTTCCCCACCTCTCTCATGATGGGGTCCCGGGGGTCGCTGCTCTGCACGATGCAGGGCTCCACGAAGTAGCCGACGCTGTCGTCGCAGCCGCCGCCCGCCAGCACCGTCAGGCTGGGGGAGCTCCGGGCGTGCTCCAGCCACCCCTTGATCCGGGCAAAGGCCTGGGGACAGGGACAGGGAACCTGGGCTTGGGGTCTGGAAGGGGCTCTGGGCATTTAAAAGGGGGGCTTGGGGATTTAAAAGGAGAGTTTGGGGGTCTAGAAAGGGCTCTGGGGGTTTAGAAGGGGGGCTTGGGGTCTGGAAGGGGCTCTGGGGGTTTAAAAGGGGGGCTTGGGGTCTGGAAGGGGCTTCTGGGGGTTTAAAAGGGGGGCTTGGGGTCTGGAAGGGGCTCTGGGGATTTAAAAGGAGAGTTTGGGGGTCTAGAAGGGGCTCTGGGGCTTTAAAAGGGGGGCTTGGGGTCTGGAAGGGGCTCTGGGGATTTAAAAGGAGAGTTTGGGGGTCTAGAAGGGGAGCTGTGGGTTTAAAAGGGGGGGTTGGGGGTTGAATAGGAGCAGTTGGGGGTCTGCAAGGAGGTTTGGGGGTTTAAAGAGGCATTTGGGGTTTAAAAGGGGGTCTGGGTCACTCCTCCCAGGACACACCGCTCTCAGTGCCCTCGTGGCTCAAGAAGAGGAGGGGAGCAGGGGATGTACACAAAACTCTCAAAGCCAGGAAGATTTCTGGGGGAAAGTCCCCCTTTTTCATGAGCAGGGCACACAAGGCTCAGCTGCCAGCCAGCTCCAGCTGATCCCTGTCCCCATTCCTGCAGGAATCCCCAGCCTGGGCAGCTCCAGGCTCACCTGGATCCCTGTCCCCACCTGTGCAGCAAACCCCAGCCTGGGCTGCTCCAGGCTCACCTGGATCCCCGTCCCCATTCCTGCAGGAATTCCCAGCCTGGGCTGTTCTGGGATCACCTGGATCCCTGTCCCCGTTCCTGCCTGGGCAGCTCCGGGCTCACCTGGATCCCTGTCCCCATTCCTGCAGGAATCCCCAGCCTGGGCTGCTCTGGGCTCACCTGGATCCCCGTCCCCATTCCTGCCTGGGGCTGCTCCAGGCTCACCTGGATCCCTGTCCCCGTTCCTACCTGGGGCTGCTCTGGGCTCACCTGGATCCCTGTCCCCATTCCTGCAGGAATCCCCAGCCTGGGCTGCTCTGGGCTCACCTGGATCCCTGTCCCCATTCCTGCCTGGGCTCACCTGGATCCCTGTCCCCGTTCCTGCCCTGTCCCCATTCCTGCCCTGTCCCCATTCCTGCAGGAACCCCCAGCCTGGGCAGCTCCGGGCTCACCTGGATCCCTGTCCCCATTCCTGCCCTGTCCCCATTCCTGCAGGAATTCCCAGCCTGGGCTGTTCTGGGATCACCTGGATCCCTGTCCCCATTCCTGCCTGGATCCCTGTCCCCATTCCTGCAGGAATCCCCAGCCTGGGCTGCTTTGGGATCACCTGGATCCCTGTCCCCGTTTCTGCCCTGTCCCCATTCCTGCAGGAATCCCAGCCTGGGGCAGCTCGGGGCTCACCTTGTCATCGATGACCGCCGAGAAGAACGTCCCGAAGTCCTGGGTGGGCTGCGGGAGGCAGAAGGGAGGGGATGAGAGCACGCCCTGCAGCCCAGCGCTCCCTCAGCAGCAGAGGCAGCTCCAACTCCCCCAAAATCCCTCCCCGGTGTCCCGGGAGCTCCCGTTCTCCGGGAAGAAGCGGCCCAGCCCTCCCCGCAGAGCGGCTACAAGTTAATTTCCCATCGCGGCCGGGAGCTGCGGGGCGGTGGGGGGGATGAAAAGCTCGGTTCAATGGGAATTAGCAGCCAGTTCCCGCAGCCCCTAATCCCATCAGCCTCCCGCTGAGCCGCAAAGCCCTTCAGCAGCCCGGCAGCTCGGCTCACATCTCCCACTTTGATCTTCCCGTGCTCCTCCAGCAGCTTCTCTTTGATGTGGGGCCACAGCGAGGCCGGAGCGTAGAGCCGGGAGCAGGCGGAGCATTTCTGCCCGCCGAACTCGAAGGCCGAGCGCAGGGTCCCGCTGACGGCGCTGCCCACGTCCGCGGAGCTGTGCACCACGTGGAAGTTCTTCCCTCCGCACTCTGCGAGAGGAAAAGGGCATCAGAGGGGCTGGAAAGGTGTGACAGGTCCCAAAATGTGCCTGGGCAAGGCAGGGTGTGACAGCTCGCCTGGGGCTGGCAGGGTGTGACACCTCCCAAAATGTGTCTGGGGCTGGCAGGGTGCGAATTTTCCAGTGAAACTGGGATATTCTGTGGCAAAATGGAAATATTTAAGGGAAAATTGGAATATTCAGGGAAAAATGGGTATTCTCTATGGGAAAATGGGAATTTGCCAGGAAGACAGCTCCCAAAATGTGCCTGGGGCTGGCAAGGTGTGACAGGTCCCAAAATCTGCCTGGGGCTGGCAGGGTGTGACAGCTCCCAAAATCTGCCTGGGGATGGCAGGGTGTGACACCTCGCCTGGGGCTGGCAGGGTGTGACACCTCCCAAAATGTGCCTGGGGCTGGAAAGGTGTGACAGGTCCCAAAATGTGCCTGGGGCTGGCAGGGTGTGACAGCTCCCAAAATCTACCTGGGGATGGCAGGGTGTGACACCTCCCAAAATGTGCCTGGGGCTGGCAGGGTGTGACAGCTCCCAAAATCTACCTGGGGATGGCAGGGTGTGACACCTCCCAAAATGTGCCTGGGGCTGGCAGGGTGTGACAGCTCCCAAAATCTACCTGGGGATGGCAGGGTGTGACACCTCCCAAAATGTGCCTGGGGATGCAGGGTGTGACAGGTCCCAAAATGTGCCTGGGGCTGGCAGGGTGTGACACCTCCCAAAATGTGCCAGGGGCTGGCAGGGTGTGACACCTCACCTGGGGATGCAGGGTGTGACAACTCCCAAAATCTGCCTGGGGCTGGCAGGGTACAGCTCCCAAAATGTGCCTGGGGATGCAGGGTGTGACAGCTCCCAAAATGTGCCTGGGGCTGGCAGGGTGTGACAGGTCCCAAAATCTGCCTGGAGCTGGCAGGGTGTGACACATCCCAAAATGTGCCTGGGGCTGGCAGGGTGTCACAGCTCCCAAAATGTGCCTGGGGCTGGCAGGGTGTGACACCTCACCTGGGGCTGGCAGGGTGTGACAGGTCCCAAAGTTTGCCTGGGGCTGGAAAGGTGTGACACCTCCCAAAATGTGCCTGGGGTTGTCAGGGTGTGACACCTCCCAAAATGTTCCAGGGGCTGGCAGGGTGTGACACCTCCCAAAATGTGCCTGGGGTTGTCAGGGTGTGACAGGTCCCAAAATGTGCCTGGGGCTGGCAGGGTGTGACAGGTCCCAAAATGTGCCAGGGGATGGAAGGGTGTGACACCTCCCAAAATGTGCCTGGGGCTGGCAGGGTGTGACAGCTCCCAAAATGTGCCTGGGGCTCTCCCAGGGTTTGTCTCAGGGTTTGGGTTTTTCTGTTCTCCGTGTGTTTGTGACCCTGTAGTTCTTTAGTGCAGAACTCCAAACTCCACACACGGCTCAGTTGCTGCTCTCCCGGTTTGGGCACACACAACAATTCCTCTCCAGGCCTGGCAATCAAGGACACCTCACTGCCTCAGGCATTATTAAATTAAACAAAAGGGAGCTACAGGGAGCAAATTGGGGTAAATGACTTCATTAGCTGAAGCTGTAATAGAAGGATTAACCCCCAACATGCAAATGGACCAAAGTTATCAAAGTGTGAAAACCCGTGGTCCATTTTTGGGTGTAGCCCCTGCCTGAGATGTACCTGAAGACCTTTCAGCAAATACAAGCACTTTTAATTCCCTTATTTTTGTCCGCCCTCTGTTTTTAGACAGCCCCAAAAGGCACCAGGACAGGGAGAGCCGTGACCCCGGGAGCACAGCCCTGCAGCAGGCTGATAAAACCCCTGCAAAAGGAGCCAACCTCAATTCCCAAACTTTGGAACTCCAAACCTGGGGGTCCAAGCACCACCTCCCACCCAAAATCCCAACCTGTGCTACTCCCACAGCTCGGAATATCCAGGGATTTCCTGCACCCTCTGCCCACAGGGATGGGAATGCTGCCCCTGAAGCCCCCAAAAAGGTGTGGGGGAGGCCAATACCTCCGGCCAGGCGTGGGAAGTTGCGGTAGAGGTCCAGGTTCTCCGAGACCTGCTTCCAGAGCCGCTTGAAGGTCCTGCAACGGGAGGGAGGAGCTGCTCAGGGCACCCCTGACAGGACCTGCTGGGAAAACACCTAAAAGAGAAATGAGAAATCCCCCAAAAAAGGGGTGGCCCGATGGGAAATCCCATAAAAATGGATGCCCTGATGGGAAATCCCATAAAAAGGGATGCTCCGATGGGAAATCCCATAAAATAGGGATGCCCCGATGGGAAACCCCCCCCACCCCCCAAAAAAATTGGATGCTCTGATGGGGAACCCCCACAAAAAATAGAGATGGGAAATCCCCCAAAAAAGGGATGCCCTGATGGGAAACCCCCCAAAAAAATGGATGCTTTGATGGGGAACCCCCACAAAAAATAGGGATGGGGAATTCCCTAAAAAAGGGATACCCCGATGGGAAATCCCATAAAAAGGGATGCCCCAATGGGAAACCCCCCCAAAAAATGGATTCTCCGATGGGAAATCCCATAAAATAGGGATGCCCCGATGGGAAACCCCCCCAAAAAATGGATGTTCTGATAGGGAACCCCCACAAAAAATAGGGATGGGAAATCCCCCAAAAAAGGGATGCTCTGATGGGAAATCCCATAAAAAGGGATGCCCTGATGGGAAACCCCCACAAAAATTGGATGCTCCAATGGGGAACCCCACAAAAAATAGAGATGGGAAATTCCCCAAAAAAGAAGGGATGCCCCAATGGGAAATCCCCCAAAAAAGGGATGCCCCGATGGGAAACCCCCCCCAAAAAATGGATGCTCCAATGGGGAACCCCACAAAAACAGATGCTCTGATGGGGAACCCCCACAAAAAATAGAGATGGGAAATCCGCCAAAAAGGGATGCCCAATGGGAAATCCCATAAAATAGGGATGCCCTGATGGGAAACCCCCCAAAAAATGGATTCTCTGATGGGAAATCCCCCCAAAAAGGGGTGCCCGATGGGAACCCCCCCCCAAAAATGGATGCTTTGATGGGGAACCCACACAAAAAATAAGGATGGGAAATCCCCCAAAAAAGGGATGCTCCAATGGGAAACCTACCAAAAAAAGGGATACCCTGATGGGAAATCACCTAAGAAAGGGATGCCCTGATGAGAAATCCCCCAAAAAATGGATGCCCCGATGGGGAACCCCCACAAAAAATAGGGATGGGAAATCCCCCCAAAAAGGGATGCCCTGATGGGAAACCCCCACAAAAATTGGATGCTCCAATGGGGAATCCCATAAAATAGGGATGCCCTGATAGGAAACCCCCAAAAAATGGATTCTCTGATGGGAAATCCCCCAAAAAAGGGATGCCCCAATGGGAACCCCCACAAAAAATAGGGATGGGAAATCCCCCAAAAAAGGGATGCTCTGATGGGAAATACCCTAAAAAAGGGATGCCCCAATGGAAAATCCCATAAAAAAGGGATGCCCCGATGGAAAATCATCCCAAAAAAAGGGATGCCTTGAGGTGAAATCACCCAAAAAAGGGATGCCCTGCACAGGGGAGTGGGACTGAGGGCACAGGTACCAAACAAAGGCTCCACAGAGCAGCTTTAACAATAAACTGTTACAGGGAAGGGCAGGGAGTGAGCATCCAGAAGTTTCTGTTCCTCCCCTTTCCCCCCTTCCCTTCAGGCCTCACTGTGACAAACCCCTGGGCTGGAAAACAATAAAAATGGAAATGGGCTCGCAGCGGGAGCTCAGCCACCACACCAGCTCTGAGCCGCCCACCTGCTCAGCCAAGCGTGGCCGGCCCTGGGGAGGGGTCCCTGCGGGGGTGGCAGACCTGGGACCCCTCAGCACCCCTGACACCCCACGGGACACAGCCAGAGCCCGGGGGGCAAGGCAAACCCACCCGGGGGGCAAGGCAAACCCACCTGGGGGGCAAACAAAACCCAACTGGGGGGGCAAACTCACCCTAAGAGCAAACTAAACCCACCCAGGGGGCAAAGCAAACCCACCTGGGGGGCAAACAAAACCCACCCGGGGGGCAAGGCAAACCCACCCGGGGGGCAAACAAAACCCACCCGGGGGGCAAACAAAACCCACCCGGGGGGCAAAGCAAACCCACCTGGGGTACAAACCCACCTTGAGAGCAAAGCAAACCCACCCAGGGGGCAAACAAAACCCACCTGAGGTACAAACCCACCCTGAGAGCAAACCAAACCCACCTGGGGTACAAACCCACCCTGAGAGCAAAGCAAACCCACCTGGGGTACAAACCCACCCTGAGAGCAAACTAAACCCACCTGGGGGGCAAGGCAAACCCACCTGGGGGGCAAACAAAACCCAACTAGGGGGCAAACCAAACCCACCTGAGGTACAAACTCACCCTGAGAGCAAACTAAACCCACCTGGGGGCAAACCAAACCCATCTAAGGTGCAAACAAAACCCAACCTGAGAGCAAAGCAAACCCACCTGAGGTACAAACCCACCCTGAGAGCAAACTAAACCCACCTGGGGGGCAAACAAAACCCACCTGAGGTACAAACTCATCCTAAGAGCAAACCAAACCCATCTGGGGGGCAAACCCACCCTGAGAGCAAACCAAACCCACCTGGGGAGGAAACCAAACCCACCCTGAGAGCAAAGCAAACCCACCCTGAGAGCAAACCAAATCCACCTGGGGAAGAAACCAAACCCACCTGGTTTGGGGCAAGGCAACCTGGGGAGGAAACCAAACCCACCCTGAGAGCAAACCAAACCCACCTGGGGTACAAACCCACCCTGAGAGCAAAGCAAACCCACCCGGGGTACAAACCAAACCCACCTGGGGTGCAAACCCACCCTACCCAGGGTGCAAACCCACCTGCAGCACCCCTGGAAGTGTCACTGCCACTCCTGCTGTTCCTGTGCCCCGAGTTGGAGCTAAAACCACTCCCCCCCAGCACCACCCCCGGCTCAGAGCCTTTCTGTCACCCCTTTGAACCCCACTTTGATGGAACCCCACCACCACATCCTGCCAGGCCGCCCCAAGGGCCAGCAGAGGAGCCCCCAGCCCGTCCCTGCCCTCCCCGTGCCCAACCTACGGCACGCTGCCGGTGAAGTTGAGGCCGCAGAAGTGCTGGGAGCTGGTGACGGTGTCCCCAAACTCGGGCCCGTCCGAGGGCACGAACTGCACCACGTTGGGGGGCAGCCCTGCCTCCAGCAGGATCCTGTAGACGGCGTAGCTGGAGAGCATGGCAGTGTCGCTGGGCTTCCAGAGCACCACGTTCCCCTGGGGCAGCACAACACCTCCGTCAGGGACCTCTGAATCCCTGCAAAGCTGTCCCCGAGAGGTGGCACCTCGCAGGGACACGCAGCCCTTTTTCTCTTTTATGTGCTCCTCATTATTCCATATATTGTTCACTCATACATGTGTAGCTCTGTTGTATCAGTGACTGCATTTCCCAGGACTTTTCCATGGTCTTTCCCCAGGCAAAAAGGCAAAAATCCCAGAGCTCCAGCCCCAGGGGACACAAGGCCTCAGTGCTGTTTGGTCCTTTGGGATATTTCATGGGCAGAGCTCAGCCAGGGCTGAGGGGGGACTCCAGACCTGGGGGGAAATACATCACCCCTTGTCCTCCCAATTGGTGCTTTTTATCCATTATACTGATTTCCTAAAATGGGGGTGGGCTTTTGTAGACATCTTCCCATAACTGCCCCTGAAGGCCTTCAAATAAAGATCTGCTCTTGTATTACCCCCTTACTAAAATCATCCCAAGTTTCCTTTCCAGGCTGGGAAAAAGGCAACAGCACCTTCACCCTGTTAGGGCAGGGCTGGGTGTGCCCACTCAGCTGAGGGAACAAATCCTCCCCTTTTCTCTCACCAGGTGCCTGTGCCAGCCCTCCACTCCCTCCCTGCCAGGGCTGAGCAGACTTCCCCAGGAGGAGCTGGAAAAACAGCCTCAGGACATGGGAATGTTCTCCTGATGTCACCAGGCCATGGGAATGAGCTCCAATGTCACCAGGTCCTGGTTCCTGCCTCAGGACATGGGAATGTTCTCCTGATGTCACCAGGCTCTGGTTCCTGCCTCAGGACATGGGAATGTTCTCCTGATGTCACCAGGCTCTGGTTCCTGCCTCAGGACATGGGAATGTTCTCCTGATGTCACCAGGCCCTGGTTCCTGCCTCAGGACATGGGAATGTTCTCCCTGATGTCACCAGCTCGGGTTCCTGCCTCAGGACACAGAAATGAGCTCCTGATGCCACCAGGCTCTGGTTCCTGCCTCAGGACATGGGAATGCTCTCCCCGATGTCACCAGGTCCTGCTGGTTCCTGCCTCAGGACATGGGAATGAGCTCCAACGTCACCAGGCACTGGTTCCTGCCTCAGGACACAGAAATGTGCTCCCTGATGTCACCAGGCTCTGGTTCCTGCCTCAGGACACAGAAATGTGCTCCCTGATGTCACCAGGCTCTGGTTCCTGCCTCAGGACATGGGAATGTTCTCCTGATGTCACCAGGTCCTGGTTCCTGCCTCAGGACATGGGAATGTTCTCCTGATGTCACCAGGCTCTGGTTCCTGCCTCAGGACATGGGAATGAGCTCCTGATGTCACCAGGCTCTGGTTCCTGCCTCAGGACATGGGAATGTTCTCCTGATGTCACCAGGCTCTGGTTCCTGCCTCAGGACATGGGAATGAGCTCCTGATGTCACCAGGCTCTGGTTCCTGCCTCAGGACATGGGAATGTTCTCCCTGATGTCACCAGGCTCTGGTTCCTGCCTCAGGACATGGGAATGTTCTCCCTGATGTCACCAGGCCCTGGTTCCTGCCTCAGGACACAGAAATGTTCTCCTGATGTCACCAGGTCCTGCTGGTTCCTGCCTCAGGACATGGGAATGTTCTCCCCAATGTCACCAGGTCCTGCTGGTTCCTGCCTCAGGACATGGGAATGTTCTCCCCGATGTCACCAGGCCCTGGTTCCTGCCTCGGGACATGGGAATGAGCTCCAATGTCACCAGGTCCTGGTTCCTGCCAATGTCACCAGGCCCTGGTTCCTGCCTCAGGACATGGGAATGTTCTCCTGATGTCACCAGGCTCTGGTTCCTGCCTCAGGACATGGGAATGCTCTCCCCGATGTCACCAGGCCCTGGTTCCTGCCTCAGGACATGGGAATGTTCTCCTGATGCCACCAGGCTCTGGTTCCTGCCTCAGGACATGGGAATGAGCTCCAATGTCACCAGGCCCTGGTTCCTGCCTCAGGACATGAGAATGTTCTCCCCGATGTCACCAGGCTCTGGTTCCTGCCTCAGGACATGGGAATGAGCTCCTGATGCCACCAGGTTCTGGTTCCTGCCTCAGGACATGGGAATGTTCTCCTGATGCCACCAGGCTCTGGTTCCTGCCTCAGGACATGGGAATGAGCTCCAATGTCACCAGCACTGCCACCAGCCCTGGGCAGGGCCAGCAGGTGCTTGTGCCAGGCAGGGCAGTGAAACCAAAGCTCCTGCCTGGATGAACCAGGCACAAAGAGCACGAGGGGCTGGAGAACTCCACTGGTGCCACCCCCTTGGCCTCCCTGTGACTGCCCTGTGTCCCTGTCACACAGCTCAGCCTCCCCTGCACGGGTCACAGCCCTGGGAGGGCTGGGCAGGGAGTTCTGGACTCCTGTCTCCTGCTTTCCTGGGATTTGTTGTGCAGGAAAAGCTCCCCCTGGGCCCCTCCAATCCCTCCACGGGCAGAAACCAAGCACTGTCCCTGCAGAAACCAAGCACATCCCTGCAGAAACCAAGCACATCCCTGCAGAAATGAACACCATCCTGCAGGACCTGCAGGCAGCTGGGCAATGCAGGCCACAGGCAGTCACAGCATTCCCAGCCTGGACTGCTCTGATCCCGAGGAAATCCCATTCCCAGGACTGACTGCATGGATCTCTCCAGTGCCCAACCCCCCGTGGTGGCAGAAACACTGGGGCTCTAATTAACATTCCCCTATTAAGCAGCATTTTCACCGGGGCTCTAATTAACATTCCCCTGTTAAGCAGCGTTTTTTCCTAACTTTAATTCCAGGTGCCCCCTGCTGCCGAGCTTTCCAAGGCACCTCCTATGTGCTGCTGCCTTCTGCTCCCGGCCCAGGGCAGGGGATCCCGTGGGAATTCACTGTCACACCCACCTAGGAATGTCCCCAGGTGTCACTCAGAGCTGCCAGCACGGGTTTGTCCCGGGTTCACCCGCTCTGGGATGAGCTCACTGCCAGATTCCCAAAGCCAAGGGTATCCCCCAGCTCCTGGGGTGGGAGGAAGGGACCTCTCTTCCCAGAAATCTTCCCAGCTCCATGGCGGCTCCACCCTCTCTCCCTGTCCCCCCATTCCTGCCCTAGTGACAGCTTCAAATGCTTCACTCAAATATGGCTTTAAATGGGATGTTCCCAAATTAAAATCTCTCCAGCCTCTTTAGGGCCAGCAGGAAATCTGAGCCTAATTAGCAAAAACCTGAGGACAATCCATTGGGTTTTTTTCTTTCCCAGTACAACAATAAATTAATTATTCCTGGCCCAAATTCACCAGGTTCTCCCCAAATTCCACCCAGCAGAGGCAGGAGCTCCTGTGCTCCGTGGGCTGGGACATAAATGGGAATGTACAGAAATGCTTTTTACCAATACTTTGATTTTTTTTTTAATATATTTTTTCAGACCTTCTGGGCTCTCCTGTCTGCCAGTTTGGTACTAAATGGCAGAGCCATGGCCTGCCCTCGCCTTCCTTGGCCCTGCACCCAAAAGTGTCATCCCAGAGGAATCTGAGCAGCTACAAACTGGTTACACCTTCGTGTCCCAACAGCGCCCGAGCCCAGGTAGGAAATCAAACCCCTGCTGGGCTAATTCCCAGATCCCAGCCCAGCCTGGGGAGGAAAAGACACCTTGCTTAGAACAAAAACCCCACAAGGGCAGGTTTGGGCAGTTGTGCCTTCCCAGCACTTCCCCCACCACACTGAAAGCCAGGCACTGGGGTGCTTTAATTAAACCTAAATGCTGATTGGGTCAAGGGGTGCAAGAGGCCCCAGGAGTGTTTGTGGAACAGCCCCAGCGAGGCCAGGCTCCCTCCTTGCCTACCCCAGCCCAGCTGAACCCGAGGGCTGGGATCCCTCTCCCAACTTTTCCCTGGACTGCTCCATCCCCCTGTCCTGTCCTGGCCCCCCCATCCTGCTCCAAAATCCTGTGACCCTGTCCTGTCCCCCTGCCCTGCCTCACCATCCTGTGACCTTGTCCTGTCCCCCTGTGCTGTCCCAGCCCCCCATCCTGCCCCAAAATCCTGTGACCCTGTCCTGTCCCCCCATCCTGGCCCACCATTCTGTGACCCTGTCCTGTCCCTCTTGTCCCCCCATCCTGCCCCCCATTCTGTGACCCTGTCCTGTCCCCCTGTTCTGTCTCCTTGTCCGCCTGTCCCCATGTCCTGTCCCTCTGTCCCCCAACCTTGTCCCCCTGCCCTGCCCCCCTGTCCTGTTTCCTTGTCTCCCTGTTCTGTCCCTCTGTCCCCCTGCCCTGCCTCACCATCCTGTGACCCTGTCCTGTGCCCCTGTCCTATCCCATCCCAGCCCCCCATCCTGCCCCAAAATCCTGTGACCCTGTCCTGTCCCTCTGTCGCCCTGCCCTGCCTCACCATCCTGTGACCCTGTCCTGTCCCCCCCATCCTGCCCCAAAATCCTGTGACCCTGTCCTGTCCCTCTGTCGCCCTGCCCTGCCTCACCATCCTGTGACCCTGTCCTGTCCCCCCCATCCTGCCCCAAAATCCTGTGACCCTGTCCTGTCCCTCTGTCCCCCTGCCTTGTCCCTCTGTCCCCCTCCCTTGTCCCCCTGCCCTGCCCCCCTGTCCTGTTTCCTTGTCCCCCTGTGCTGCCCCCTGCCTCCCCATCCTGTCCCCCCATCCTGTCCCCCTGCCCCCTGCCTCCCCATCCTGTCCCCCTGTGCTGTCCCCCTGCCCCCAGGACTCACCATCAGCGCCGGAGCCCCCGCCAGGTTGCCCCCGATGGCCGTGAAGTTGAAGGGGGACACGGCAGCCACGAAGCCCTGCGGAGGCACGGGGAGAAGGGACCATGGGGAGCCTGCTGTCCCCCCGAGGGGCCCGCGGGGGGCAGGGGGCCCAGCTGACCTCCAGCCCCCGGTAGACCATGGAGTTGGTGCTGATGTCCACGCTGAGGGGCTGGCTCTGCTCCAGCTCCAGCGCGAACTTGGCGTTGAAGCGGAAGAAGTCGATCAGCTCGGCGGCGGCGTCGATCTCGGCCTGGATCACGGTCTTGCCCTGCAGGAGAGGGAAGGGGGAGTGCAGCAGTGGTGCAGGGGGGAATGCAGCATTGGTGCAGGGGGAAATGCAGCAGTGGTGCAGCGGGGAATGCAGCAGTGGTGCAGTGCTGGCTGTGGGGTGCTCCACCCAAGCTCAGTTCCCAAAGATGGGGCCTCCTGCACGGCCTCTCGATCCTGCTCCCAGCACAGCAAGGAGTGAGGATCACCCTGGGCCCCTCACAGAGCACCTCCAGCCCTTCCCACTGCCAAAAACTGCCCTGGCAGCCCCTCCTGCTCTGCTCCCCCTGCTCAGCCCAGCTTCTCCAGCACCCCTGTCCTAGGCTGGAAATGGGGGGGTGTATTCTATTCCAGTCTGTCAGAGCTGGGGCAGTCATCCTCTGTTCACTGGGCAGTTTTCTTTATCTCTTCTACACCTCCCTCCAAGAGATAGCTTCTGCTAATGGGCCATTAATTATTAATTATCTTCTGTTCATGGGCCATTGAGTGTCCCTGCGTGGCTGAGAAAATTCCATCATCCCAGTGGGAGATGACTCTGTGCAGGGGGAGGAGCCAAGCATTCCTACTTGGATACAATCTGAGATTTTGGGACACCACAGCAGCTCTTCCCCACTGCATTCCCAGAGGAGCCCAGGCCCATCTCCCCCAGCCCTGGAGCTCCAGAGGATCCTGCTCCAGCAGAAGCACAGCTGGCACTGCAGGAGGGCTGAGCCCCCCTGGGATGGGGCTGCTGCCACCTCCCTGCCCCACAGCCTGCCAGGGCCTGTTCTGACTCTGCCAGAATTTTGTTTGTTTGTTTTTGTACTATTACATTTGCTTTTTTAGTTTTCCTAGTACAGAACTGTTATTCCTATTCCCATATCTTTGCCTGAGAGCTCCTTAACTTCAAAATGATACCAATTCAGAGGGAGAGGGGGTTTGCATTTCCCATTTCAGGGGAGCTCCTGCCTTCCTCAGCAGACAGAGCCTGTTCACAGCAGGACAAGCCCCTACCTGCCCCACCATGGTCTTGGCCAGCACCTCTGCTCGCCGCGGGCCGCTCAGCATGTCGGCCGCCCTCAGGAAGATCTGGGCCCGGTCCTGCACAGGCTTCAGCTCCCACTCCTTCCTCGCTGCCAGGGCAGCGTTAATGGCTTTGTTAATGAGCTCCTGTGGAGGCAAAGGGGAAAAGGCAGCAAGGAGGAGCCTCTCCAGGTTCCTCCCCACCACCAGGTCACAGGGAAAAGCGAGGAGTCACCCAGCCCAGGCACAGACCACTGGTGCCTGCACAACCCCAGATCTGCAGCTCCTGGTGGGTTTGCTCCTGGATCCCCGGGGCTTGGAAAGGCTCCTGGAGCCTCCCTGCTCACAAAATGCATTTCACTTGCTAAACCAAGGCCAAGTGCTGCTGCTTCCCCAAAAAGCAGCCAGGAAGAGGGGGGACAGACAGGTGCACTCACCTTGCTGGCATAGCAGAACTTGGCCACCTTGTGTGCATGGTTAAAGGGCTGGGAAGAGAAGAAGAGGCTCTGTAGGAACCAGTCCCAGGATCCTCCTGCAGGGACCCCCTGCTCTGTTCTCCCCCATTCAATGAGAAGCCCTGACTCACCGACAGCTGGTACCTCACCGTGGGGGTCCACACCTCCTCCCCCCCGATGACACACGGGATGGCCTCGGTCTTGCCCTTCAGGTCAGCGAGGGCCTGGCAGAGAGGAGAACTGTGGGAATCCAGGGCTTCCCTCTGGCTGCCCTGGCAGGGGTCAGGAACCCCCCTGGACAGAGCCCCGAGAGACACTGTCTGTGATCTCTGTCCATGGAGAGGAGTTTTCAATCTTACAGGATGAATTACCAGCTTTGAGTGTTTGGTAAGAGTAATAATTAAGTGTGACATGAATGTAAAAGTAAAATTTTAGATTTCTAGATTAGGGGTTCAGAGGGGACAAGATGGAGGAAATTGGGTGTGCCTTGTCCTTTTTCTCCTTCTTCATGCCCTCCATGTTTCACTGTGCTGTTGGCATTTTTCTGTTGGTTCAGGCTGGGGACACACTGTCCAACGTAGGTGACAGATATTGGCACGTTATTGTAAATCCAGCACAGGTAGTTTGTGGTATTTAATGTTTGTACCATCCCACTGAGGGCAGAGCCCCACACGCTGCCCTGCAGGACAGAGCTGCGGCAGGGCAGCAGAACATGTTAGAGATAAACAGAATAAACAACCTTGAAACCAGCACAGATGAATTATGGCTTCTGCTTTGGCAGCGGGGCTGAAAGACAGAGACTTTCTACAATCTTGGAATCACCAGTACCCACAGATTCTGACAGAGAAGGCGGTGGGAGCAGCTCCCAGCCCGTCCAGCTGCCCTCCATCCCCCTTCCCACGGGCACAGGGAGCGGGGAACAGGCTCCAGGCACGGGCTGCCCGCAGGAGGCACAGCTGTGCCCACCGGGAAGGAGCTGGGCACGATGGGCTTGTCACACCAGGGAGACACTGGGGCTGCTCTGCACCACAGCCCGGGGCCCTCCCAGCCCCAAAAATCCCCAAATCCCGGCACTGGTACCTTCTGCAGCGCCGCTCGCTCGGGGCTCCCTGGTTTGAACTGCAGGATGGGCTCGTTGGTCACCTGGATGGCCGTGTGGTGCTGCCATCTCCGCCTGCGACAGGAGAGCACAGGAACCGCTGCAATTCCAACGCTGCCTCCTTCCCCAGCATCGCGGGGACACCTCGGGCTGGGGGACACCTTGGGCTGGGCGACACCTCAGGGCCTGGGGACACCTCGGCCTGGGGGACACCTCGGTCCTGATCCCAGGGACACCTCAGTGCCTGGGGACACCTTGATCCGGGAGACATCTCAGTCCTGGGGACACCTCGGTCTGGGGGACACCTTGGTCTGGGGGACACCTCAGTCCTGGGGGACACCTCGGTGCCTGGGGACACCTCAATCTGAGGGACATCTCAGTCCTGGGGACACCTCGGTCCCTGAGTACACCTCAGTGCTGGGGGACACCTTGATCCCAGGGGACACTTTGATCACAGGGGACACCTTGATCCCAGGGGACACCTTGGTCCTGATCCCAGGGACACCTCAGTGCCTGGGGACACCTTGATCCGGGGGACATCTCGGTCCTGGGGACACCTCGGTCACAGGGGACACTTCAATCCCAAAGGACACCTCAATCTGGGGGACACCTCGGTCCTGATCCCAGGAGCACCTCAGTGCCTGGGGACACCTTGATCCGGGGGACATCTCAGTCCTGGGGACACCTCGGCCCCAGGGGACACCTCAGTGCCAAGGGACACCTCAATCTGGGGGACACGTCGGTGCCAGGGGGACACCTTGGTCCCTGAGTACACCTCAGTGCTGGGGGACACCTTGATCCCAGGGGACACCTCGATCCCAGGGGACACCTCGGTCCCAGGGGACACCTCAGTGCCTGGGGACACCTTGATCCAGGGGACATCTCAGTCCTGGGGACACCTCAGTGCCTGGGGACACTCTGATCCCAGGGGACACCTCAGTGCCAGGGACACCTCAGTCCCCGGGTACACCTTGATCCCAGAGGACACCTTGATACAGGGGGACACCTCAGTGCCAGGCTGCCCGCCCAAACCAGCCCCTGCTCCATCTCTCCCGCTGGGTGCGGATGCCAGAGCCGAGAGCTGAGCCCAGCCCTGTCCCCAGCCCTGTCCCGCTCAGGAAAACACGCTGGCAAAGGCGTTTTTAAGGAAGGAGGCACAGGGTGATGTTTTTAAGGAAGGAGGCACAGGGTGATGCAAATGCCAGCGCTCCGCCGGCTGCTGGCACAGCCCAGGGGGCAAAAGCCGCACGGGCACCCTGAGCTGCCGGACCTTGGCAGAGCCAGCCCCACCTGCGGGTCAGAGCGTCCAGCTCAGAGATAGTGCCCCGAAAAAAGGGGAAATGGGAGGAAAAGAACAGGGGAAAATGGGGGAGAAAAGGAGGGGGGAAAGGGGGGAAAAGCAAGGGGGAAAGGGGGAAAAGGAAGGGGGAAAGGGGGAAAAGGAAGGGGGAAAGGGGGAAAAGCGAGGGGGGAAAGGGGGAAAAGCGAGGGGGGAAAGGGGGAAAAGCGAGGGGGGAAAGGGGGAAAAGCGAGGGGGGAAAGGGGGAAAAGCGAGGGGGGAAAGGGGGAAAAGCGAGGGGGGAAAGGGGGAAAAGCGAGGGGGAAAGGGGAGGAAAAGCGAGGGGGAAAAGGAAGGGGAAAGGGGGGAAAAGGAAGGGGAAAGGGGGGAAAAGGAAGGGGAAAGGGGGGAAAAGGAAGGGGAAAGGGGGGAAAAGGAAGGGGAAAGGGGGGAAAAGGAAGGGGAAAAGGGGGAAAAGGAAGGGGAAAAGGGGGAAAAGGAAGGGGGAAAGGGGAAAAGGAAGGGGAAAAGGGGGAAAAGGAAGGGGAAAAGGGGGGGAAGCGAGGGGGGAAAGGGGGGAAAAGCGAGGGGAAAGGGGAGGAAAAGCGAGGGGGAAAGGGGAGGAAAAGCGAGGGGGAAAGGGGAGGAAAAGCGAGGGGGGAAAAGGGGGGGAAAGCGAGGGGGAAAAGGGGGAAAAGCGAGGGGGGAAAAGGGGGGAAAAGCGAGGGGGGAAAAGGGGGGAAAAGCGAGGGGGGAAAAGGGGGAAAAGCGAGGGGGGAAAAGGGGGAAAAGCGAGGGGGAAAAGGAAGGGGAAAGCGAGGGGGAAAAGGGGGAAAAGCGAGGGGGAAAAGGGGGAAAAGCGAGGGGGAAAAGGAAGGGGAAAGCGAGGGGGAAAAGGGGGAAAAGCGAGGGGGGAAAAGGGGGGGAAACGAGGGGGAAAAGGGGGAAAACCGAGGGGGAAAAGGGGGAAAACCGAGGGGGAAAAGGGGGAAAACCGAGGGGGAAAAGGGGGAAAACCGAGGGGGAAAAGGGGGAAAAACGAGGGGGAAAAGGGGGAAAAACGAGGGGGAAAAGGGGGAAAAACGAGGGGGAAAAGGGGGAAAAACGAGGGGGAAAAGGGGGGAAAACGAGGGGGAAAAGGGGGGAAAACGAAGGGGAAAAGGGAGGAAAACGAAGGGGAAAAGGGGGAAAAACGAGTGGGAAAAGGGGAGGAAAAGCGATGGGGAAAAGGGGTGAAAACGAAGGGGGAAAGGGGGAAAACGAAGGGGGAAACGAGGGGGAAACGAGGGGGAAAACGAAGGGGGAAACGAGGGGGAAAACGAAGGGGGAAACGAAGGGGAAAAGGGGGGAAAACGAGGGGGAAAAGGGGGAGAAAAAAGAAAAAACAACAAGAAAATGAGAATACAAGGGAGAAAGGAGGGGAAGCAAGGGGGTAGAGGAGAAAAACCAGGAGAAAGCAGTGTAAAACAGGTAAAAACAAGCGTGAAAGTGAAAACAAGGGGTAAACTGTGGAAAACGGGTAAAAACTGAGGGGAAAGGGTAAAATAAAGGGGAAAACTAGGGAAACAAGGGGAGAAAAAGGAGGAAGGAGAACGAGGGGGACTGAGGGCTGGTAGCGGGATGGCTCCCGGGGAAGGGAAGGGAATAAGGGAAGAGAAGGAGAGAAGGGAAGGGAATAAGGGAAGGGAATGAGGGAAGAAAAGGGAATGGAATAAGGAAGAAAAAGGAAGGAATAAGGGCAGGGCCCCGCACTCACCCGCAGCCCCTCAGCGCCCGCAGCCGCCGCCACATCCCGGCCCCGCCGCGCTCCCGGCCCGCGGCCGCCCCCACCCACCGCGCGGGGGGAGGAGACACAAGCCTCGATTAATTAATAAATTAATCAAGCTCCGGGAGCGGCGGGTTGGAGGAGCGACCCCTCGCTCTCCTCCCGCTGTGTGTGAGGGTGTGGGCCGTGTCCCGCCCCCCCCGCCCGTGAGGTGCCTGTGGGGTGTCCCCAGCAGCGAGTCCCCCCCCCCGCGCGGTGATGGTTGCGGCCGGAGAGGGGCGGTGGCGCGCGCGGCACGCGGGAGGGGGCGGGGCGCGGGAAGGAGCCAAAAATCCTTTAAAAAAGGGAAATTCGGGGAAAACAACAACAAAAACGGCCCGAGGAGAGGCAGCGGCTGGGGCTGTGCCCGGAGCTCAGCGGGGCCGAGCCGCCGGAGAGGATTTCAGCGGGGAGAAAGAGAAATCAACCGAGGATCTCCTTGGGAACTGAGACTTAAGCAAAAAAGGGGTGATTTTAACCCAAAAGTGGGGCCTGGCTGGGGCACAGGGCCAGGAGAAGGCTGAAGTGTGCAGGAGGTATTTTAACTTCCAAGGAGAGTCATGTTTCAAGAGCAGCAGCTGAAGGACCCTGATTTTGAGGGCAGTTTGGGCTATTTTATGACCCCAAATCACCTGGGCTGGGCGGATTTTGGGAAACGAGGATGGTCCCTCCCTCCTCAGAGCCAAATCCTTTTGCTTTATAGAGGCGTTTTCCACCCCAAGAATTACCACGCAGAGCCGTTCAACCAGGAGTTTGGTATTTATTTTATAGTTTTTTGTGGTTTTTATTGTCACCGGAGACCGACTGGGACGTTTCATGGGCAGCTCCTGCCCCTGGGGTCCGGCAGGACGGAGGGGTGGGGCGGGCTGGGCACAGCTGGACACACCTGGACACAGCTGGACACAGCTGGACACCGCTGGACACTGGCTGGACACACCTGGACACAGCTGGACACCACAGCAGCACACGGAGAGCCACCAGCAGACCTGTGAGAGGGCGGTGGGGTCGGTTTTGGCACTAAAAAAAGGAAAACGGAGCAAATCCGCCGAGCTCGGAGGAGGCCGCGTGGTTCTGGTGGTTCTGGCTCTGGCTGAGGGAGTTCTCAGGGCTCCTCCGGACGTGGATTGGATTCTCGAAGCGTTTCCTGGTCCCAAATCCACTGGTGGTGTCCCATTCCAGCTGCTGCAGGTTCCCAGCACAGAATTCCAGCCCCAGAGGCCGGGACTGGGTCATCCTCTGGCCTTTCCCCTCCTGGGATCATCCAACAGCATCATCAGTTCAGTCTTTTCCATTAAAATTAGCTAATATACAGAATATAAAGCACAATATTTACACGGGGACGGTAACCAGGGGCATTCTCACACCATCAGCAGTTCGTTGTCGTGGGGATAAAAGAAACTCTTAAGTGACCTAAAGAGGAATCGACAAGAAGTGACACAGCAGGAGGGAAGAGGCATCAATACCCCGCACTCGAACATGATAAATAATAAATAATCTTTTTTGGCTGAAGGTCGCTACATGTACTTTAACCACAGGAAGGTGTTTCAGGGACTGGGTTGTGAGTTTTTTGGTGAAACCAGGTCACAGCAAGGAGTGTGTTTTAGTGACTGAGGTTGGACTGCCCTCAAAGCCTCTGCAATAAAACACAAATTTGGGGGTTTGGGGGTGGCAGTCTGGGCAGCTCCAGCGGGTTTGTGGCACCGTGGTCTGGGCTGCTCTGCCACAGAGATGACAGCGGTGTGAAGCCACCCCGGGGGTTGTTTTAAGCTTTAACATCAGCATTTCCCAAAAAAAGACAAGCACCCCCTCCCCAGTGCTTCACTGTTGGAGTGCCTCAGATTAGGGGAATGGTGATTCTGCAATCAAACACCCACATCGAAACACAATTTGTTGCTCCTTCAAAAGAGAAGCTCTGAAAGGCTCCTGCAAACGCAGAAGGGCCTGAGGACAGCGAAGTTGCACAAAAACAGACAGAAAGGGGAGGCTCAAGTGCTTCCCCACTGCTGTGCCAAAGCCTGGGCCAGGGAGAAGGGCTGGCATCCCATTCCCACGGAGAATTTGGCAGGCAGGGAGCAGCTCCCAGCTCACCTCTGCTGTTATTCCCACCAGGAATAACCTGCTGCCTCGCTGGTAATTTTGTTTCTTAGCTAAAACTCAAACAGCACAAATTACATCCCGCTAAAAAAACTTAAAACCCAGCGTTTGGGTGGCAACCCCGAAAGCACAGAGCTCCAAAAGGAGAAAAACCCCAAAAGTCCTCGAGCCAAAGGTGGAAAATCCTCCCTGGGGTGTTCCTGCCTCCTGGAAGTGCTGGGATGTCTTAATTTAGCCGGGATAAATCCTTCCTTAAACACTCAGCTCTAAAATGAAGCACTCGAAGGTGAAACCTCACAGCTCTGCAGCTCTTCCAACACAAACATCCCGGATTCCCAGAGCCAAGGGAAACACGGGAGCGGCTCCGGGAGCACCCTGCTCGTGGTTCTGCTGGCAGCAATGAGCACGGAAAAGAAAATTAATATTATTTCCCTTCAGAAGCAGCTCTGGATGCATATTCAGGCAGGATTCCCATCTGTTGTTTGGTTTTGTTGAGTTAATCCAAATTTCTACAGGTACGAATATTATTTATATTTAATTTTTATATTCTCCAGGCTGAGGCAGAGTTTAACCCCTGTCCTGCCGTGCTCCAGGAGGTCCTGACCCTTTCCAGGAGTATCCTCCCAGTTGGGGAAAGGGAATAAAAGCACAGGGAAGGGAATAAAATCACAGCAACAATTCTGCAGAGGCAGAAGAGATGCTGAACCTGCAGCCTCCCCTGTGAGTGCTCCACAGCCAAACCTGTCCTGGTTATTTCCACATTGACTCTTGGAACCATCAGAGAATTTGGGGGTCCCATAGAGCAGAAGAGACTTTACAAGGGAACAATTGCATCTGCCAACAGAAATCTGTTTGCACTTTAAAAACCTCTGATAAAAATAGAATATATACTGTGTTTTTATAAATAGATTACACATTTAGCTTAGATGAGTTTCATTACATTCCCCCCCAAACATTTTTTTTAAAATAATTTTGCTTTTTTTCCTTGTGTGAACTAAGATGATAATCACTAAGTCTTTGAAAAAAATGTTTGTACCACATTATTCTTTAAAACATTTGTACCACGTTATTCTTTGGACATTTTTGAACAACATGCATCCACAAACTGCCATTTGTTTACTGAAAACATTTTTGTACAAACCCAGTTTAGGAATTTGATCTATTATTACACTGCTAGCGAGCAAAAAAATTTGCTTCCTTGAAATCCCCTTTTAAAAAATGAGAAACAATGAGGAGGATTTTCTGACTGTAAATCTAAAAAAGTGTCAATATGACACCGCATTAAGAATAGAAAACAAAAATAAAGTATTTACAGCTTTACAAAGGAAAAAAGAAAGAGGTCATCAAGATCATTTCCAGCATTTTTACAATTAAATTCCTTTTTTTTTTTTTTCTCTGGCAAGCTTTGATCTGGTTTCTGGAGCGGTGCCACACACACGGAGCAGGAGCAGCAGCACGGCCGGACTTGGAACCAACGACCTCCCAAGGACCAACCCCAGCTGCCCCCAAAAGGCTGGTCCAGCCTAAATGAAAATAAACCCGACCCCGAGTACGAAAACACCTTTTCTTCTTTAAAAATGGATTACATGTGGTTACAAGAAAGACACCGACACCCATGGGAACCTCTACTGTCCTACACATCACCACCATGCACATGAGTTCTACACCCTCTACTACACCCCACACCCCTCTCACCCACCCCACTGTGGGTGCTCCTGCCCACCCCACACCCCAATTCCAGCTGCGGGAATTCCCTCAGCACCCACTGTGGGTGCTCCTGCCCACCCTACACCCCAATTCCTGCTGTGGGAATTCCCTCAGCACCCACTGTGGGTGTTCCTGCCCACCCCACACCCCAATTCCAGCTGCGGGAATTCCCTCAGCACCCACTGTGGGTGCTCCTGCCCACCCCACATCCCAATTCCTGCTGTGGGAATTCCCTGAGCACCCACTGTGGGTGCTCCTGCCCACCCCACACCCCAATTCCTGCTGTGGGAATTCCCTGCCCTCAGCACCCACTGTGGGTGCTCCTGCCCACCCCACACCCCAATTCCTGCTGTGGGAATTCCCTCAGCACCCACTGTGGGTGCTCCTGCCCACCCTACACCCCAATTCCTGCTGTGGGAATTCCCTGCCCTCAGCACAACAGCTCCTGGGTTTGGGAACACTCAGCCTCTTTGCTACCTCAGTTTTAATGAAAAATAACAAACCCAGAGTGGAAGGGCAGCACGACCCCGACAGCGGCTGGGGCTGTGGTGCCAGGAGCATTTCGGGGTGAGGGGAGCCAGGGGCAGCTCCGGGAGCGATCCCGGTGAGGGGAGCCAGAGGCAGCTCCGGGAGTGATCCCAGCAGGAATGGAGCCAGGAAGGGAGCCAGGGGCAGCTCCAGGAGCGATCCCAGCAGGAAGGGAGCCAGGAAGGGAGCCAGGGGCAGCTCCAGGAGCGATCCCGGTGAGAGGAGCCAGGGACAGGCTCCAGGAGCGATCCCGGTGAGGGGATCCAGGGGCAGCTCTGGGAGCAATCCCGGCAGGAATGGAGCCAGGGACAGCTCCAGGAGCGATCCCGGCAGGAATGGAGCCAGGAAGGGAGCCAGGGACAGGCTCCAGGAGCTGATTCACTGTGCTGAGCAATGCCTGCCCCGGCCACTGAAGCATCACAGACATCCAGACATAGCAGATGCTCCCTCAGCCTCAGGAGAGGCTCCTCGGGAGCAGCTGAAGTTCAAAACCCTTCAAACCCTTTCAAATTGTAGATTTTAAACATGCAGTCCCAGCCCAAAAAATACCCCAAATCCCACCCCCCCCACACACACCCCCAGCTTGCAGCCCTAGCGAACATCACATTTACCACTTTGGCCACCTAAGAAATAACAGGAATGAGCACTTTGGAATGAGGTTTCTCTTCCAGAGAAAAGTTATCTACATTTACAGGACAGACCAGGCTTTGGGAAGCCCCTCACCCCAGGATCCAAGGTTGAGCATTGCCACCAGTGAGGACACCACAGGAATACCCCTGGACCCACGGGCTGGGACAGAAGCCATCAGCTATGGCTCGTGCCCTGCACACTGTGGATGCTGATGGATCCTGGAAAAGGCAGGGAGCTCGCTGGCCGTGTCCAGGCAGGAGATGGAGCTGACAGCCAGGCAGCAGCACAGGAGGGGAAACATTCCCGTGCTCCACCAGGACCCCCTGACTGAGGAGTTCCCACCAGGAATGAGCCCTTTTCCAAGAGACCTGTGCTCGTTATGGAATGGAGCAGCACGGATCTGCACTGGCTGCTTGCTTCTCCTGCAACTCCAGACATCCAGAGGCTTGGGAACACCATTCAGGAAGCTCCCAGGATTGGTCACTTTGCCTTTCCCTACCACTGAGAGGGTGCAGAAATCGGGATTTTCCCTGTCCAGCCCTAGCACTGCTCCTGCACAGCAGTTCCCAATCTTCCTGGCAGGCAAAACAAACACATTTGGTATTTATTCTGAGTTCCAACCACTGCTAAACCCCACAGCTGGCTTTGGGCAGTATCAACTACGTTCTCAATCTTGGTTTAAAAACAAACAAGAAGTTATTGGCTGAGGTTTATACCCTGTTTTTACCTGGCTGAGGGGCTACAATTCCCACTCTAACTGTGGAGAGCTCAGTGGGGCTGGGGTTTCCTCAGCCACCACCGCGTGATCCAACTTTGATGCTGCTTCTCCTGGGTAAAAATGCAGAAAGATGGGCAAAGCCAAGGTGTTGCCACTTTCTCACAGAGAAAGCACGTGGCTGTTCCTCCCCAGTTCTAGGGCAGCAGCACTTTGGGATTCAGTTTACTACGCCCTAAAAAGGATTACAGCATTTCCCAGTGCTCAGCCTTCCCCAAGAACAGTGCTCTGGACCTCTCCCAAAGTCCTGTCTCCAGCCCACACCTAGGTCAGTTTATCCTGATGCTTCACCTACCCCACTCTACACATCATGGAAGCAGCATAAATGGAGTTATCTCTGCCAGCAAAGGAAATTCTGCAAACTCTAAAAAAAAAACCCTGAAAAACGACACAAACCAGGGCTGACCCCCCTCCTAATCCACCACTGGAAACAAAGGCATTGTGATACAACATTCCACCTCAAAAGAAGCTCTACAGACATCTAAGTGTGCAAATGTGGGTTTAGCTTTCCTTTTCCCAAGGGATAACTGTAGCCCAAGAAGGACCAAACATTCCATATAAATAAGGCGAGCTTTTTTTGTTGTTTTTGCATAGAAGTTACTTAGTGATAGTCCCCCCCCAGTGACCCCTCCTGTGCCCCCCAGCTTTGCCACCGAGCTGAGTCCTGCTCCTCCAGCTCCTGCAGTCCAGAAGAAACCTTGGACACATCCCAAAGGCTCCCTCACCCCAAAAGGTGGGATGAAGAAAACCCAATGAATTTTGTAGAACTGCTTCACCCTGCAAGCTGTCTCCAAACCCGCTGTTATTTTTAAACATTTGCAGTTCAATTTGGAGGCAATTCTTTTTCTTTTTTTCTTGTGCCAGACATTGGTAATTGCACCACAATTGTCTTGGTTTTGCTGCTCTTTTTGCCAATGTTGCTTTTGCCAATCAGTGCAGCAGCTCAATAAAACCAGCAGCTTATTGAAGTACCCAGAGCCTCTGCAGCACCATCCTCTGCTGCCACCAGCTTTGGTTGTTTGTTTTTTTTTTTTTAATAATATATTTTATAAAAACACCTGCTATTAATATTCCACTGGAGCTCAAAGTGGCTCAGCTTGGGGCAAAGGCACAATTAAAACACGGTGTTTCCTACAGGACTCTGCATTCATGGTTTGTAGAACAATAGAAATGTACAGCACCAATCCTTGGCTGGGAGGGGATGTGTGTAGGAATGAGTCCTCAGAGTCCCTCTGAGGGGGCTCTCGAGTCTTTCACCTTTCCCCCAGCAATTGGTTTGGAATCTTCTCTCTCCATCTTGCCCTTGACTGGGATGCTCCCACTTGCTATCAGCTGACCATGGGCTCCACGTCCGTCTCTCTGTCCAAGTCATCCTGAATTTCGTCTGTGTTTCCTGAGTCACTGCTGGCTACCGAGCTGGGGGATGGGGAATTCCTGCAGGGAAAGGTGCAGCCCAAAAGTTACATATCCGTCACAGAAGGAAGAAAAAAAGTCTTACAAGAAAAGAGTCACTTTTCCTTCCCAATACTATTTAAAAACCCCTTTATTAACATTTAACACTGGCATTCCCAAGCTATGCAAAAAACCCTTTAATAAAATAATAAAATAAATACCAGCCCACCCCACCCATCCCCTACACAAACACAGAGGCTGGCCCAGGTTTACTGATGGGGATGGCTCAGCTTTACTCTCAGCATCCCTAATACCCAGAGCCCCGAAAATTGAAAGTTTATCATCTTGTTCTACCGGGGTTGAGCAAGAGATAAGAGAAATCCCTCATAGTGTAAGGTTCTTAACTCATGAGAAGATTAAAAAAACAAGTTTTTAATGTAAGTCCAGAGTCGAGATTTAATTTGGGGTTTTAAGAGCTCCAAATCTGAGATGTTGAAGACTGCAGGTCCAGCTGAGCTGGAGCTCCCTGTGTTTAGGAGCAGGTGCTGAAGCCTTGGGGCTGTGCCAAGGAACAGGAGCCCACACTCTGCTGCAGGCCCCCTCTCAGGGCTGATCTGGGTCACAAGATGCTCCAAAGGACAAGGCCATCAAGTGACAGCGCTGCCTTTAGCCCAAGCTGGCAGAAACTGATGCCTTAAGTTTTCTTTTGTATTTCTCAGATTCTGTGTGGCATTAGTGTGTAACTCTGAACTTCACACAGAGTGTTAGCAAATTCTCTTCACAGTTTAGTCAGAAAAAACAATCGTTTTCCAGCCCCAGAACCAAGAGGAACTTATTGCAGCTTCAGGCCCCAGAAAGTGTGAACAAAAGCAAACTGGGAGAATGTGACTTCATTACCTGAAGCTGTAAGAGGACAATTAACCCACAATGTGCAAATGGACTAAACTTGTAAAAGTGTGAAAACTCATGACCCCTGGTCCATCTTGGCTGTAGTCACAGCCAGGCTCTTGCACTGCCCAAGGTGTATCTTTGAAGGCCTTTCAATAAATCCCTACTTTATTCCTTTAACTCTGCCTAGCCTCTGTCCTAGGTGCCCTCTCCAGGGGGGGATGTGCTGGTTTTCAGCTTCTTTCTCTGCCTCTGTCAAGGTCAGGATTGAAGGCACTCGAGATGTAGTTCATGCTCAGACTCGGGTGTTTATTATTTCTTATCCATGTTACAGTCCACAGCACTGAGTTCTGCAGTCCTTCACCAACAAGGCACAAAATGGCCAATTACCTTTCTCTACAAGGCCTTTTAAGGCTAAACTATCCAATTGAGAAATGACACCTAAATTATTTTCACTTTTAACCAAATAACTAATCCCTCCAAGTCTGCAATGCGGGCTTTTCTGTCCAGTTACAAAATACCACCCAAACCCATGAAGAAGAAGGTGAAGATGAAGGTGAAGAGGAAGGTGAAGAAGAAGGTGAAGAAGAAGAAAGTAAAGAAGAAGGACCAGCCTCCACCCTAAAACCTCCATCTTGCTCCATATATATTACTATATTCTAAAACCCCAAACTCTCAAGTTTTCCACCCTGTGATATTACACACTTCTAACCAACCACACACCCATAATCCCAATTATTTTGGAAGCCTTCTCCAGGGCCTCGGGTCATTGCAGTGCTCTCCTGGGGGTCAGAGCCTGTCAGCACAGAAAGGCTGAAATTCCCAGCTGTGGGAATCCAGGGCTTCCCTCTGGCTGCCCTGGGACCCTGGCAGGGGTCAGGAACCCCCTGGACAGAGCCCCCAGAGACACTGGCTGTGATCTCTGTCCATGGAAAAGAGTTTTCAATCTTACAGGATGAATTACAAGCTCTGAGTGTTTGATATCAGTAATAATTAAGTGTGACATGGGTGCAAAAGTAAAATTTTAGGTTTCTAGATTAGGGGTTCAAAGGGGACAAGATGGAGGAATTGGGTGTGCCTTGTCCTTTTCCTCCTTCTTCATGCCCTCCATGTTTCACTGTGGTGTTGGCATTTTTCTGTTGGTTCAGGCTGGGGACACACTGTCCAATGTAGGTGACAGATATTGGCACGTTATTGTAAATCCAGCACAGGTAGTTTCTGGTATTTAATGTTTGTACCATCCCACTGAGGGCAGAGCCCCACACGCTGCCCTGCAGGACAGAGCTGCGGCAGGGCAGCAGAACATGGTAGAGATAAACAGAATAAACAACCTTGAAACAGCACAGACCAATTATGGCTTCTGCTTTGGCAGCGGGGCTGACAGACAGAGACTGTCTACAATCTCAGAATCACCAATACCCACAGATTCCGACACCCAGCAGCCAGAACTCCAGCAGGAAGGAGCTCCTGGGGCAGCAGAGGAGCCCTTACCTGTCAGCTGAGCCCTTGATGAGCCTCCTGCAGGTCTCCATCTGCACGTCCAGGCCCCGTTTCATGCTGCACATCTCCATGTACTCGTGCAGGTGCCGGTTCATGTCGCTCTTGGCTGTGGCCAGTTCCAGCTGGGGCAAAGGAGAGCAAAGGAATCAGCTTCAGGGGAGGAGCAATCCTGGTTTCCCTGCACTTCTCACCCTGCCTCAGCTGCCCAGAGCCCACCCAAACAGCCCACAGTGCACCTTTCACCTCACTGCTCCTTACTGCCAAAGCATTCCTGAGCCCAGGAAGGGCAATGGGAGCCTCTGATGGTTCTGAACAGCCCTGCAGGGCTTTTCCTGCTCTTGGCACCTTGTTTGTCAACAGGCAGCAATTAATGAAAGCACTTCCAGGCAGGACAGAGATTTTGAGAAGCTCCTGTGAGGGCACGTCCTGGGAAGCACTTCCCAGGGTGAGGGTGGACATGCAGAACAAAGGGGGGGAAAAAAGAATAAGAGTGTTTTATTCCCTTTGTTCTGCAGGTTCTCTCTCCACAGCCTCAGATTTATGCTCAGTGCTGAAGTATGGAGCAATAATAGCCCAGAGAATGGCATTTAGGAAAATCCCCAGGGCACTCCAGAGGGAAATGCCTTTGCATTCTTGGATGTATGGACATTCCTGCTTCCCTCTGGGGCACCCCAGAGCACAGCCTGTGCTGTGTCCATCCATCAGGAACAACTCCCCTTCCTCACCTCTATCTGCCCTATTGTCTCCTGGTATTCCTTGTCTCTCGTTTTGAAGAACGACTCTGTCTCGTGGATCAAGTTTCCCAGGTTTTCTTCCTGCAGGGGAAAGGAGGACACAAACAATTAGCAAGGAAATAAAGGACTTCAGGAGTGAACTGAAGATTTTATTTAACCTCCCCTGGAAATGCAGGTTGTTGTGTTCCTTTTTTGCACTGATTTTTTAAAGACATTTTTTTCATAGGCTAGGGATATTCTTCTTCAATCTGGAATACCAGGAAAACATTTCTGTGCCACGACCACAGCTCTGGACACAAAAGGCAAGGTCTGACCAAGGCTCCAGCAATTAAACCTGTGCAGCTGCTGCATTCCACAGCACCAACCCCCTGGATTTTCCTGAGCCTTTCACAGCCTGATCACACTTGGACAGACTGGAATTGCTCTCCAGCCATGAAACTTTTCATTTTCCCTACACTGACCACAGTGCTACTCACAGCTTTGCACTGGAATTCTCATTTCCCAGTTACAGATCATCACTCTCCAGTGCACACACGGATTCCCACTGGAATTCCTGCACTGCTGGACAAAGCAGGAACAAATGTTATCCCACAGGAAAGCTCCTCCTTTGGACTGACAGCACAGTCTGCACTCCCAAACACACAGAGCTGTTCTGTGCTGCCCAAAAAGGCACCACAATGTCACTGCTCCCTCTTACAAGTCTTCAGCCACCTCCGTTCTCCATTAAAAATTATCCTCAAATTAACACAACGGCACCAATGAGTGTTAATGGGGTTTCCATGCTCTGGCCACATCTGTGGCAGATTTCCTGGTACCCACACCAGGCTACCCAGCCTGGAGTTACAAGAATCATCCCGCTGATCCTTTTATATGCAGAAGAGCTTTAAGGAGGAAGGTCATGAAAGAAGGTGGTGAGGGCAGCGTGTAAGAACTTGAAAGGAATAAAACCCACGGAAGGAAGATTCAGGCATGTAAAGCACATGTTAAAGAGCAGGCACAGCCGGAGCAGTCTTTATTCTGAACCTCCATCTACAAGCCAAATCTACCCTTTCCTTGTATAATTTTCATTTAGAAGGATTTAAGCTTCTTAAAATCTTTAGAGTTTCCCCGCGCGGGGCCTGGGCTCGGCGCTATTGCTGCGCTTAGCCAGGCACGCCCGGGTATGCAAATCAGCTGTCATTAATTCCTGCTCCTCGTTATCACCCTGCCGCTCTCCTCCCCTGGTTATCATCGCTGCCGCTCTCTGCTCCGCTCTCGGTGCGGTTTCTGCAGCCCCAGCAGTTCCCAGTAATCCCCGGAGGCTCCTCCAGCTCCGGATGGATGATCCAGGAGCGGGGAGGCGGAACACGCCCTGGCAGCCAGCACCAGACACCGTCCCCAGGCTGCTGCCTCAGCATCTTCCAGGCTGGGGGGCGGCGGGATCACCTCCCAGCTCCCACCTCCCAGCCTGTGCCGCTCAGGGAGGCAGTGACACGGCCATTCCCAGCCACTCCATCGTTCCCGGGCTGTTCCCTGCCATTCCATCATTCCCGGGCTGTTCCCTGCCATTCCCAGCCACTCCATCATTCCCAGGCTGTTCCCTGCCATTCCCAACCATTCCATAATTCCCGGGCTATTCCCTGCCATTCCCAGCCATTCCACTATTCCCGGGCTGTTCCCAGCCATTCCCAGTCACTCCATCATTCCCAGGCTGTTCCCTGCCATTCCCAACCATTCCCAGCCACTCCATCATTCCCAGGATATTCCCTGCCATTCCCAGCCACTCCATCATTCCCAGGCTATTCCCTGCCATTCCATCATTCCCAGACTGTTCCCTGCCATTCCCAGCCATTCCATCATTCCCAGACCGTTCCCAACCATTCCCAGCCATTCCATCATTCCCTGCCAGTCCCAGCAACTCCCAGCCCGTTCCCAGACTTTTCCATGCCATTCCCAGTAATTTCCTGCCATACCCAGTACATCCACAGCCACTCCCAGCCTGTTCCCAGCCATTCCCAGACTGTTCCCTGCCATTCCCAACCATTCCCAGCCACTCCATAATTCCCAGGCTGTTCCCTGCCATTCCCAGCCATTCCATCATTCCCTGCCAGTCCCAGCAACTCCCAGTCCCTTCCCAGACTTTTCCATGCAATTCCCAGCCCCGTTCCCTGCCAGTCCATCCACAGCCACTCCCAGACTGTTCCCAGCCATTCCCAGCCTGTTCCCTGCCATTCCCAGCCCATTCCCAGCCATTCCCAGCCCATTCCCAGACTGTTCCTAGCCCATTCCCAGCCCATTCCCAGCCCGTTCCCTGCCATTCCCAGCCTATTCCCTGTCATTCCCAGCCCGTTCCCTGCCATTCCCAGCCCGTTCCTTGCCGTTCCCAGCCTGTTCCCTACCATTCCCAGCCTGTTCCCTGCAGTTTCCAGACTGTTCCTAGCCCATTCCCTGCCATTCCCAGACTGTTCCCTGCCATTCCCAACCATTCCCAGCCCATTCCCTGCCATTCCCAGCCCGTTCTTTGCCATTCCCAGACTGTTCCTAGCCCATTCCCAGCCATTCCCACCCCATTCCCAGCCTGTTCCCAGCCATTCCCAGCCCATTCCCAGCCCTCTCCAGGCTGGTTTAAGAAGGCTCTGCAGTGCCTGGATTAGCTGTCTTTCCCAGGATTTTAGGATTAAAAGGAAGCCGTTCATTATCCAGCACTGCCAGCAGATCCCCACTGACTGGGCAGAGGGAAGCACAAGTTTCACAGGTCCAGAGGATTCCTGAGGCTTCCTGTGGTCCTGCACACTTCCAGGGATGGAGCAGCCACAGCTTCTTCCCTGGGCACCCCCACCCTCACAGGGAAGGATTTTTTTCTTAATATCAAATCTAAATCTCCTTCCTGTCAGCCCAGAGCTTTAGGGAAAGCTCTAAAGGGTGACAGATTCCCTGATGCTCCTGGAATGGACACCTTGGATCCTCCACCTCTCACTCAGTATTTTAAATAATCAGTCTGAAGGAGCCAAGGAAGTAAAGTTTGGCCAATAAAGTGATTGCACAGACTGCAACTCAACCACAGAGGGGAAGCATTAAGAGGATTTTAAAATCAAAGTCAGTTTGTGTGGCAAACCAGATCACCAGTCAAACACCCACAGGCTGAAATGGCTGTAAAGGAGTCGCTGAGGAAGAGTTTCTGCAAAGAAGAGTTGGAGAAAATAACGGGAATGAACTCACCTCTCCTTGGAGGTCAATGGAGGGGTTGCAGTTGGTGAAGTCTTCCCACAGCAGCAGCGTTTCCTCGTTCTCCTCCCACGTTAAACTGTCACAGTCGTCATCGAAATCAAAGGTTTCCCGGCTGAGAGAACAAACAGGCATTAACCAAAGCACTCCAGCAGTCCTTTAATTAATTGTCTAGAAAAATGGGCTGTGAGAGCTGAATGAGGGGACAATGCAGCGGCTGGAAATCCTCACAGCTTTTACAAACAGCCTGTGCCACTGCCCAGTCCCCTCTCTGCTGGGCTCTCTGCCACCCCAGGGCAGCATAAAAGATCCTTGTTGGAGCTGCTGCTCCGAGCACAAGGCCTGGCTCTGCCCTCCAGATGGAGCTCACAGTAGCTTCCCCTGTTTGCAAAACCACAGAAATGTTCGGAGCTGTTCTTTCCTCCGAAGGAAAGGAGCCCAGACACAGCCCGGGCGATGCCACAAGGCTCAGAGGCCGCGAGGATTTCACGGGGGGGTTCAGCCAAGGGGTCCTGCAGCCCTTGGAACACACTGGATGATGAAAAGGCTGAGCCCCCAAGCTGTGCAGGGCACACAGACACTGCAGCTGAGCTGTGCAGGGCACACAGACACTGCAGCTGAGCTGTGCAGGGCACACAGACACCGTGCAGGGCACACAGACACTGCAGCTGAGCCATGCAGGGCACACAGACACTGCAGCTGAGCTGTGCAGGGCACACAGACACTGCAGCTGAGCTGTGCAGGGCACACAGACACTGCAGCTGAGCTGTGCAGGGCACACAGACACTGCAGCTGAGCCGTGCAGGGCACACAGACACTGCAGCTGAGCCATGCAGGGCACACAGACACTGCAGCTGAGCTGTGCAGGGCACACAGACACTGCTGCAGCCCCTGAGCTGTGCAGGGCACACAGACACTGCAGCTGAGCTGTGCAGGGCACACAGACACTGCAGCTGAGCCATGCAGGGCACACAGACACTGCTGCAGCCCCTGAGCTGTGCAGGGCACACAGACACTGCAGCTGAGCTGTGCAGGGCACACAGACACTGCAGCTGAGCTGTGCAGGGCACACAGACACTGCAGCTGAGCTGTGCAGGGCACACAGACACCACTGCTGAGCTGTGCAGGGCACACAGACACCGTGCAGGACACACAGACACTGCAGCTGAGCTGTGCAGGGCACACAGACACTGCAGCTGAGCTGTGCAGGGCACACAGACACCACTGCTGAGCTGTGCAGGGCACACAGACACTGCAGCTGAGCTGTGCAGGCACACAGACACTGCAGCTGAGCTGTGCAGGCACACAGACACTGCAGCTGAGCTGTGCAGGGCACACAGACACTGCAGCTGAGCTGTGCAGGGCACACAGACACTGCAGCTGAGCTGTGCAGGGCACACAGACACCACTGCTGAGCTGTGCAGGGCACACAGACACTGCAGCTGAGCTGTGCAGGCACACAGACACTGCAGCTGAGCTGTGCAGGGCACACAGACACCACTGCTGAGCTGTGCAGGGCACACAGACACCGTGCAGGACACACAGACACTGCAGCTGAGCTGTGCAGGCACACAGACACTGCAGCTGAGCTGTGCAGGCACACAGACACTGCAGCTGAGCTGTGCAGGACACACAGACACTGCAGTGGAGCTGTGCAGGGCACACAGACACTGCAGCTGAGCTGTGCAGGGCACACAGACACTGCAGCAGAGCTGTGCAGGGCACACAGACACCGCAGCTGAGCTGTGCAGGGCACACAGACACTGCAGCTGAGCTGTGCAGGGCACACAGACGCTGCAGCTGAGCTGTGCAGGGCACACAGACGCTGCAGCTGAGCTGTGCAGGGCACACAGACACCGCAGCTGAGCTGTGCAGGGCACACAGACACTGCAGCTGAGCCGTGCAGGGCACACAGACACTGCAGCTGAGCTGTGCAGGCACACAGACACTGCAGCTGAGCCGTGCAGGGCACACAGACACCGCTGCAGTGCTGAGGGCAGAGCACACAGGCAGCAGTGGCCTTTCACACCCTTATCTGCTCAAACCTTGTGCAATAAAGGAAAGTTGCACAGAGCAGTAGCTGCTCCTCATCCTGCTTAAGGGGCCCTGACAAAGAGCTGGAATTTCTCCCTAAGCAGCCTGGATTCCAAGCTGATGTATTTTTATGGCTTTAGTTCACTTCCTCTGAGCTGATACCATCTCAGGAAAGAGCCTGATGCTGTTCCTGGAGGCTGCAGAGCTTGGCAAGGGACAGGAGGTTTGTGTGGATCAGCAGCACTGCAAAAATGTCATTTAAAACACTTGGACACTTATGATTGTGCCTTTTGCAATTCCACTTCTTTTTCCATGACCTGTCCTGGTCAGAGAGCACAAAGGCTCCTGCACTGACCTCACACAAAACCCACTGCAGTTCAGATTTTGTGCCGCTTAATTATTTAAACTTAAGTTCATTACAGCTAAAAAGCAAGTTATTTTGTTTTTGTTAATGATACCAGCTCCTCTATCTATTTCTAAGCTATTATTTTCCACTTCACAAAGACCCCAAGCCCATCCCCAATGAGCCACCAACACTTTCACCCCAGCTTGATAAAACAAGGCTCCTGTAGCACTTTGTGCCACAGGTAACAGGACCTCGAGATAAGAATTTCATTAGCAGGACCAAAAACAACTGGGTATCACAGGGCAGGTTTGGGAACAAAATTAAAACCTCAATGCACGACCAACCTAGCAGGTACATTTTAACTTCTTGCTTTTTTAAAAAAACCCACACACTGCCTGCTGTCACACTGAATGTAGCAGTGGAGAAGTCAAAAATCTGTATTTATTACACTGATTGTTACTGAGGGCCTAAAGACATCTGAAAGGAGCCCTAACAAGGGGGATCATCCACAGCTTTGGCAAAAACCATCCATCCCACACAGGGAATTGAGGCAGAAAGGAGGAAATGCTCCCCTGAAACAGAACTCCTTGCAGTGTCTGACAGCACAGGAGGAGCTGGTGGTGCCCAGACCATCCCCACACAATCCCTGTCCTGCCCTGGGTGGAAAAGCCCTGGGAGCTCTGCTCTCTGCTGCCACTGCAGGAGCTGGCAAGGGACCTGTGGGAATCCAGGGCTTCCCTCTGGCTGCCCTGGGACCCTGGCAGGGGTCAGGAACCCCCCTGGACAGAGCCCCCAGAGACACTGGCTGTGATCTCTGTCCATGGAAAAGAGTTTTCAATCTTACAGGATGAATTACCAGCTCTGAGTGTTTGATATAAGTGATAATTAAGTGTGGCACGGGTGCAAAAGTAAAATTTTAGGATTCTAGATAAGTAGTCCAAAGGGGACAAGATGGAGGAAATTGGGTGTGTCTTGTCCTTTTCTCCTTCTTCATGCCCTCCATGTTTCACTGTGGTGTTGGCATTTTTCTGTTGGTTCAGGCTGGGGACACACTGTCCAACGTAGGTGACAGATATTGGCACGTTATTGTAAATCCAGCACAGGTAGTTTGTGGTATTTAATGTTTGTACCATCCCACTGAGGGCAGAGCCCCACACGCTGCCCTGCAGGACAGAGCTGCGGCAGGGCAGCAGAACATGTTAGAGATAAACAG
Source organism: Taeniopygia guttata (assembly GCF_048771995.1). NCBI lineage: Eukaryota > Metazoa > Chordata > Aves > Passeriformes > Estrildidae > Taeniopygia > Taeniopygia guttata. The sequence goes on from NC_133046.1 coordinate 6,417,611, forward strand.
AATAAACAACCTTGAAACCAGCACAGACCAATTATGGCTTCTGCTTTGGCAGCGGGGCTGACAGACAGAGACTTTCTACAATCTGGGGATCATCAATACCTCAATTCCGACAGGGACCCAGCCCCAGGATGCTGCTCGGGGCTCTTCTCTGCCAGAAGAGAACAGCAGAGAGCCCAAAAAGCCTCCCCAGGCCCTGATGGGAGAAGGGGACACAAGGCACACCTCCAGCCACCTCCCTGAACTGCTCAGAGCAGCACAACGTGCTGAGAGTCCCTCCTGGGCTGCTACCAACTTCCTTCCTGGGAGGAATTTGGTTTGGGGTAAAGCTTTGCTTTGGGGTAAAGTTTTAGGCAAAAAGATTTAGTTTAGGGATAAAACTTTAGGTAAAATAAGCTCCAGTTCATCCAGTGTGACTTTGCAGCAACAGAGCTGACAACACCAACATTCCTGATGTCTATAAACTGCTGTCCACTGACCTTACAGACAGATTCACCACTCCCCATTTCCCTGCAGCCCAACTCAAAAACATCCTAAAAATCTTGAGAGGTTTGTATCCACCCCAAGCTGAGCTTTCAGTTCCAATTCTATCCAGCCAAGCAGCAGCAAACCCTATAAATCAAATATTCAGCCCAACATGCAGAACAGACTCCTGGTTTTGACCCTTTTTCATTGTGTTTTCCTTCTTTTGCAACAACCCAGGATAGCAAAATCGATTTGTATTTTTTATATCCCCGAGGAGGGACCGAGGGAGGAGGCGAAATGTGATAATTTTATTTGAACTTCCCCAAAGCCTCCTGGCAGCTCAGAGATTGCAGCTCAGGCTGCCTGTCAGGAGCAGCTGCCCGGGGTACTCACAGCTGGTTGAACATCCTCTTCATCTCATCGGTGATGTTGAGGGAGCAGCTGACCTCATCATCCGAGAACCTCCCGTTGTCCGCGTCCTGCTCCGACAGCTCCTCGTCCGACGGCAGCTTCCGCTCCTTCTTCTTGGAAGCCACCTGGGGTGGGGAGAGCAGCAGTGACCGCAGGGCTTGGGAGGGGAATGGGGTGGGAGGAGAGGAGAGGAGTCAGGGCAGAGAGGGCCTGGCTGCCCAGCAGCTCTGGGATTCGGGAATTCCCTGCGGTGCAGGAGCACGGGAAGCAGCTGGGGAGAGCAAAGCGAGCTGCAGGCTGCCAGAGCCCCGGGGACCTTCGTGGGCTCACAGGCCAGAGCCATGCAGAGCCTGGGATGAGCCAGGGAAAGGCTGGGATGAGCCAGGGAAAGGCTGGGATGAGCCAGGGCAAAGCACAAGGGGCAGCAGTGCCTGGGCAGAGAGCAGTGACAGAACTCTCCCTCTCCTGCCACCACCACAGGTGTGGCCTCCAGCACAGAACCCCAGCAAGGAACAGACAGGAAGCCTTTCCAAGAGAGCTTTTATTCCAGGGAGGAATTTCCAGAGAGCCTTTATTCCAGGGAGGAGTTTCCAGAGAGCCTTTGTTCCAGGGCCAGCTCCACCCCAGCAGCAGCAGCAGATTGAGAATCCTCAGCACACAAGAAGGGTTGGCTGAGCCATGGAAAAGCCTGGACAGCCCCCAAGAAATGAAGTTCAGGGAACTCAAGGGCCACAGAGGGAACCCCCAGAGGATCCCAGAGGGCTGGGAACACACAGGATGCTCCCAGATCCCAGAGGATCCCAGAGGGTTGGGAACACAGGATGCTCCCAGCTGGTGCCAGAACCTCAAACACACAATCCACTCCCAACCTACAGCAGTTTTCCCTTTTCTTGGCACACAGACCAGCCCTTGTTGGTCTTGTTCTCCAAGGTGTCGTCCTCCTGCTCATTTTAACCCCTGCAGGCCTGACCAGGAGTGTGCTCTGCAGTCACCTCTGAGCAGAAAGACTCAGCAATTCTCCTCAGAGACAAGAAGGAGGCACTGGCATCATACAGTGGCTCAACTTGCCAGAGGAATAATTCTCTGAGGAAGTTTGAGTCTTTTGGGGAACACAAGGGGAAAAAACCATCAAACATTCCTACAGCTTCACCAGCAGAGCCCACAAGGATCCTTTACAGTGTTTCTGGACAGCACTTAGCATACTGTGTGCTATCAGTATACACAGAAAAGCATCAGATTTACTGAAAGCCTGAACAAGACACATTCAGATGGAAGCAGAAGGAAGGTGGGTTCATCAGAGCTGAAACTGCAGTTGTGACAACACCATCTGCACTGGGAGTGACAACCTTGGCCCAGGCAGAGCTGTCCAGGAGCTTTTGGAGCAAATTAAAGGACTTTCCTTCGAGCTCCAGGGAGCTCCAAGGAAAGCAACTGGAGCAGCCAGAGCTCACCATCACAGAAATGTTATTTCTGGCCACAGAGCTCGAGCCAGAAATAAGAACATTCAGATGACAGTTCCACGAGCTTAAAACCTGTCACTTGTGAAGGAACAAATGGGAGGGAGGAATTATACAAACCTAGACCCTGTAACACTGTTTTTTTTCCCTGCATTCAGTGCAGACTAGCATCAGACTCACAGCACAGCTTAAAGATCATCCTGGGACTCCTTTTTTGTTCAACTCTCTGGACTTTGTGCTCCTGCTGCTGCAGCAGAGCTACCCTGACAGACAGCGGGGGAAATGCGGAGAGAGAGTTCAAGAAAAGGCAAATGACCTGGACCACATTGCTCAGCACTGCTCCCTCCTGCCCTGCCCTATGGAAAATTCAGGGCCTAATCACCTGGAAAATCTTGGAAACGTCTTCCGAGTTGCGCTGCTGCGCGACATCGCACAGCTTGGCCGTGATATCGATTCGGCGGCAGATGTCCATGTCCACCTTCATGGCCTTTTCTTGGATCTTTGTGTCCAGGTCTGTCATGGGCTGCAGGAAGGACAGCAGGGATTATCTTCTATTATTAGACAGTTCAGGCAAGAAGAGATACCCCACAGTATCTCTGGAACCCCAGGCCACACCAGTGTCAAACATCACACCCTGTTCTCGGGCAGTCTCGGGACTCCACAGCTCAGCCCTGATTCCAACAAGGTTCCAACTCAGAGGGATTTGCCACTAAAAAAAGCTGTACCCACCCCAAAACAGCTGCTCAGTGTGGCAAGGGGAGCCTCGGTGGCTCAGGAACAGGGGGAACAATGGAACGCCCAGAGAAGCTGAGGAAGTGCTCAAGCTGGGCTTGGAGCAGCCTGGGATAGAGGAAGGAGTCCCTGCCCAGGCAGGGGATGGGACTGGATTGTCCTGAAGGTCTCTTCCATCCCAAACCATCCTGGGATTCCATAAATAACACCTTAAAAATGGAGAGCACCCCTCTGTGCAGAGCAGAGTGAAATGTAAATCCTGGTGAGGGTTCAACACTTCTTTCAGACACAAAAGGTGTGTCTGCACAGAGAAGCTGCTGTTCAACCAGAATCCAGACCCCACTGCCACTGCACACAGAGCATGGAACCAGCAAATTGTGACTGGATCCAAGGAGATCCATGAAAACCTTGGCACAGAGAACACTCCTCACTGGCACTAACCTGGCTTCCAGCCCAGCTAAAGCTCTGCATGAAAATTTCTGCGTGAAAAATACTGTCTCGGAGTAGCTCTAATTTCTGAGATACTCCCACTCAGACAGAACATCTGGCTCCTTGTGGAGGAAGAAACATTATAAAACCCCAAAGCTTATTTTCCATCCTAGTTGAGACTTGCTCTCCTGGACAGTTCCACTCCTAAGCAATGCTTCCACCTGGGACACAAAAGTGGAAAACCCTTTGCAGACCACTCTTAAACAACAAATCCCCTTTCCAAGAGGAAACCTTTGGGCTTTTTGTTGGTTTGGTTTGCTTTTTCCCACCATTTTTAGTTTTAAATTATTACAGAGTCTTCTCCAAGGCCCTGTGAACCATCTCTAAAGTCTGAGTCTAAAGTCTGAGTCTTCTCCAGCCCCTGTGAACCACCTTTGGAGTTTGAGGGGTTTTTTTTGGTTTAAATTTTTACACAGAGTCTTCTCCAGCCACTGTGAACCACCTTTGGAGTTTGAGGGTTTTTTTTGGTTTAAATTTTTACACAGAGTCTTCTCCAGCCCCTGTGAACCACCTTTATAGAGTTTGAAGGGGTTTTTTTTGTTGGGTTTTTTTGTTTGGTTGGTTTTTTTTTGTTTAAATTCTTACACAGAGTCTTCTCCAGCCCCTGTGAACCACCTTTGCAGATTTGTGTTTGCCAGACACTCTGAGGACAATAAATCTCTCGACACAATCTCATCCACTGAGCTGCTGATCCTTATCTGCAGGAAGGAAAGAGCCACGTGCCAACATTCTGCACTTCTCTCTTCTAAATATTTGCCCAGTGAGGTTCCAAACAAGCACTCCCAGTGCTTTCCTCTGTTCCCTCATCCCTCAAAGCCTGCCCAGAGCACTTTCCCTGAGCCCAGGAGGATGTTTGCCTGCAGCAGCACCTCCCTCTCTGCACACACAGCAGCTCAGCTCCTGGCTGAATGAAGTCAGGCCCCAGCCTGAGCAGCCTCTCCCCTCCAGGCTCGAACCCAGCACGGCCACCCTTGATTAACCACCACAAGGACACACAGCTAATTGCCAAATTTCCCATGAGCAGATCTAGCGGCCCTGAGAGAATGGATTTGACACCTGGGAGCGGGTTCTGCAGGTTTCTGTGAAGTCAGGAGAAGGCTGTTGTGTGCAAAAATTACAGAATAAATCAGCGTAACAGGGTTTATTCCTCAGACAAGTGGCTTCAGCACTACCTCAGACTTACTGAGAAAGGCACCTTAATATTTACCTGGCTTATCTTTCCAGATACCTGCATGATCTCACTACTAAATAAAAGAATTTTATCCAGGCAGGGCCTAAAAGATCCTCTGGCTTTGAAGAGAACTCAGTATCTAATCAGACATGAGGCAATTCCTGAGAAAACAAGACTTTTTCTTTTTTTTTTTTTAAACCATGAGGTTGAACCAGCCCTGGAAGCAAAGCCAATACCTGAACCAGGATTCAAATTTCCAGAGTTCATTAAGGGAATGCTTATTCCTCCCTGGGAGGGCGTGAGGTCCTGGCAGAGGTGCCCAGAGCAGCTGTGGCTGCCCAGGATCCCTGGCAGAGCCCAAGGCCAGGTTGGACAGGGCTTGGAGCAGCCTAGGACTGTGGAAGGTGTCCCTGCCATGGCAGGGGTGGCACAGGATGATCTTTAAGCTCCTTCCAACCCAAACCAGTCCATGATTCCATACAACTTGTTCCTTTAGGAACAGGATTTTTTTTTGCATGACTCGAGGCAAAGTCCCCATGCCAGCAGCTCCTGGAGCTGCCCAGTGCTCAGAGCTGCTCCCCAGTCTGGGACTGCCCAGAGCAGCACTCAGAGCTGCTCCCCAGTCTGGGACTGCTCAGAGCTGCTCCCCAGTCTGGGACTGCTCAGAGCTGCTCCCCAGTCTGGGACTGTTCACAGCCTGCTCAGAGCTGCTCCCCAGTCTGGGACTGCCCAGAGCAGAGCTCAGAGCTGCTCCCCAGTCTGGGACTGCCCAGAGCAGTGCTCAGAGCTGCTCCCCAGTCTGGGACCTTTCCAACCCTTTTCTCCCAGATCCGAGGCTGCCCAGCAGCTGTGGGGAAGGGAGGGGAGGGCAGAGTCCTGGTTATGGGTAAGCAGCAGTTAATGCATCTCCACACAGACCAGACAGGAAGCAGGGAAGGGGGATCTGTCTGATGCATTAGATCCCAGCAGCCATCACTAATTACACAGCAGCACTTGCTAATTACACAGCAGCACTCCTAATCACCTGGCTGGGGTCGAAGCCATGTGCAGGACACACACCCACAGAGGGCCCTCTGTACTTACATCACTCATCAGACCCTTAAAGACCACCAGCTCTGCTTTCAGCCTCTCAATCTTCTCATTCAGCTCCTCCTGGAGAGCTTCTGCTTCCTGGGCCTCCTGCAAGGAAGAACACCCGGGAGGTGAGAGGGGAGAGCCCACCAAGCTCCTCACCCAGCTGAGCAGGCTGCTTAAAAAGGGGGTTACAATGGAACTGAATTCTTTAGTGAAATTTAATTGTTACCATCTGTTGTAAATTCCACTCCCTCCTCCCACTTTGTCACAAACTTTGTCACAAATTTCATAATTTCCTGCTCCAGCTTCCCAGCATTAGCACTGTCCTCTACAGCAGCACAGCTGCTCCAGCCAGAAGGTAAATTTTTAATTCAAAGACAAATAAAATGCTGAGCAGCACGAGGAGAGGCGTAGAAAACCCAAAGTGCCCAAACCTCACCTCTCTCAAGGTTTCCACTATGGACTCCAGGCTCATCCTTCTCGTCAGCTCCTCCTCCCATCTGAAAGACAAGATGTGCAAATTGTTAATTACAGAGAAAAGTGGGTTTTCCCCTCAGAATCACAAGAGTTCTGATGGCTGTGGGAGGATGACGGTTCCTGGAAATGCAGAGCAGATGGTCTCCCTCAGACCAGAACAGGGAGTCTGTGAGGGAAGGAAAGCTGTCTCCACTTTTACTGGGATCAGCATTCCTCCTGCTCTCACACACAACAGAATCAGGGAATCACAGAGCTTTGGGCTGGGAGGGACCTCGAAGATCCCATTCCAGGATCCATCCAGTCAAAGATCACCTTCCACTATCCCAAGGTGCTCCAGCCTGGCCTTGGACACTTCCAGGGATTCAGGGGCAGCCTCAGCACCTCTGGGCAGCCTGTGCCAAGCCCCACCCCCACAGGGAACAATTTCTTCCTCATTTCTAACCTAAATTTCCCTTCTTTCAGTTCATTTGATATTTGGCTGCAAATAAGGTGGGAAGTTTTCGGTCCAGAAACAATCAGGGAAGTTAAGTCTTACAATCTCCCAGTTCAGTCCGAGCAGTCCATATGTTTCTGTGCCTTCTGTATCCAAATCCTCACTCATCTCCATGTCCCTGTCACTTCCCAGCCCACAAACTGCCAGGAGAACCCTCCAACAAGTCCCTGAGTGCTGGGGGTGGCAGGGAAGGAGACAGAGCTGAAATTGGTTAATTAAAGCTCACACAGTGCCTGAGGTCACTAGTGGGGCTCTGAGCAGCCTGGTCTGTGGAAGGGAGTGAAACAAGATGGCTTTAAGCTTGCTTCCAACCCAAATTGTTCTGGGCTCCTACAATTATTTTTTTAAGTGTTAAAAAAAAAGAAAAAAAATCTGGTTTTGAGCACTGAAACCCTTTACAGCAAACCCAGAATCTGACAACTTTAACTGGAAAGATTCTGGAAGAATGCTGATACACATCCATAGACATGGACATGGTTTGAGCTTGGCAGGAGAGGGAAGCCAAGTTTGTGCCCCTCTCTGAACGGGCACCAGTGCCACCCCAGACCTGCCTGTCTGTTGGGACAACAGGAATTACCCTCCTGGAAAAGAAACTTTGGATACCACAAATCAAAAATCACCCCATGTGAACAGACTCTCCATGTACCATCACAACCATTTATGTTGCTACTTCAACACTTCTCCGAGTTCAGCTGGAACTGTGAGGCCAGAAATCCACGGAATCAAAGAAAACAGTGGTTAAATCCACCAAAATGCACAGATTCACCCCGTTTTCCAAGGCACAGAGCAGGTGGGGAGGGATGGAAGGACACATTCCCACCCCAGCCACTCGTCCCTGCTGCTGGGGGGCAGGAACACCCAGCACAGCAACCTGGGAGAGCTGCATTTGTGCAGGAGGACTTGTTGTGCATCTTTTTACCAGCATTGACTCACTGCCAAGCAGAGGAAAATATTTAGGCTGGAATTTGCATTTGTCACTAAACGTTGCAGCTCGGGTTTCCATGCCCTGGGTGGGTTTTGTACTAATTACATGTGCATTGCTATAAAAATAGCAACTTTGCCTTTCACATTCTAGTATCAGAGGCAGGAAGGTGAAATTAATTAAAGCAGGCAATTATATTGGCAATCTGTGAGCTGCTTCTCCTGTTACAGGGCAATCGTCCCTCCTGCCTCTGCTGCCAGTGGTGGATGGGAGTCGAGCAAACACTGCAAAAATTGATCTGCTGCTTCTCAGGGTTTGAACTCCTGGGAGAGGGATCCTGGCTGCATCCAGCCCTCGGGCTGAGTTCTTGCCTCCTCACCGTGCCTTCTGCAGAGGGAGGGAGGGAGGGATTTTTGGAGAACGTCATCCCTGCGTTTTCCCTGACTCTGCCAAAAGCCGGGAGAGAGGATTCCAGTTCCTCCCCAGCAGGTCAGCCACGGCAGCTGCCAGAATTACACATCCCAAATCTGCTCAGACCAACCTTCCTCGTCCTGCAGGGATCCCAGCAGCTCCAGTTCTTTGCTTTGTGCCTTTTGCAGAGATTTACAGCCCCAATTCCTGCTCAGCAAACCCAAACCCTCTCTTCAGGAGAGGGGGAAAAGGCGCCACCTTCCTCACACCCTCCCATAGTCCCTGTGTTTCTCTTAATTACAGCAGCAATAAAACCGTCAGGTGATTTTTAATCAGTTCTAACCACTTTTTAACCAGATTTTTTTAAAGTTCCTGCCTGACTGAAGGGAATTTTCACAGGTCTGGCAAGGAGGGTCCTGCTAACCATTAATATCAAATTCTTAACCCCAGAGCACATTCCTCCCACCCACCACCAAGCTGATTAACCTCATCTACCAGCTCAAAATGCCAATCTTACTTTCCCCTCACACTTAAACCTTGGGAGAATATTCACAGTGAGGAGAGGAAGGAGCCAGGCAGGAAGGAAAGGGATGACAATGGAGAGGAGGATTAATTGTGCATCTCAACTTCCAGGGAGGTGAGACAATAAGAAGATTGCTCATTCTGTGATCACCCTGTGTTTGCTGCAGCACACCTGACTTTAAAGGGACCTTGGCAGCTGTGCTGCTGCACATTCCCAAAATCCAGGAGTCAGGGCACTGAGAGGATGCTAATTATGGCTCTGCTGCCTTTATTATTCACCACACTCCATGATTCTCATGGTCATTCATATTAATCAGTATTTCTCTGCTCAGTTGGTCAGAGGAGCCTTCCACAAACTGTAATCCCAGCAGGCTGTGGATGCCCTCTGCTCCCTGGCAGACAGAACGGGGGATGCAGCCCAAAACACCCACAGAAGGACTGACAGCTTCAGGAGCTGCCTCCATCCCCAGGGAGAGGGAAGCACCTCCTGAAGAAGCAGCACTGCACAGCAGCAGCTCCCTGATCCCTGAGGGTCCCTTCCAGCCCAGGAGATCCCACAATTCTGCAATACCCAAAAGGGAAATGGCTGGAAAACCAGCAGCCTTCCCACTGCAGCAGGATATGAACCGCTGCTGCTCCCCAAACACACTTTATTTCTTGGCTCACATGCAGCAGCTGCAATGGTTTCCAGCTGCATCCAAAAATCCTGTTTCTGACTCAGAAGCATTGCCATCCAAAGCTCCCAGACTTTGGGGCTTTTTATTACATTTTTAGTTATTTCTTCTAAAAAAAGATCAGCAACATAAATTTGTTCATGCCTAAACCAGGCTTTTTTTTCTTTTTTTTCCCTTCTTTCCCACCTTCCAAGGACGTGTCAGTTCCATCCAGCCGCAAATAAAGGGCAAGCCTGACTCTTCTGAAGCCCTTTTTTTCCCAGATGTGACACATCACATTCTCACATTCCAGGGCCATTCTGTCACTCCTGCGGGCTGGCTCAGCCCTGCCTCACGTCTGGGAGGAGAACAAAGGACACGCGGCTCTCTGCGAAGGATACCGGGCAAACAAAGCACGGAGCTTCGAGCAGAGCTGGTTTCCAGCTTCTCTGCTGCTTCAGTGTGCGGGTCTGGGCTCCGTGTTATGGGGTGCTGAGCTCTCTGCACAGAGCAGGGACACAAAACAATTCCTGCTCCAGCTGGGACCGAGGACAATGACCCAAATCTCAGCCCAGGAGCACAAACACCGTGGGCTGGAGAGAGAAAAACAAGGATGGGACAGCCGGGCTGGAGCTGGAATGGGACAATGAACTCCAAGGTGCCAATGGAGCAGAACTGACCAAAGTGGGAGACCCTGTGAGCGGCTCTCCATTTGGGTTCATTTTGGGTGCATTTTGGGGCCATTTTGGTTCATCTTGGGTTCATTTTGGGGTCATTGTGGGTCCGTCTTGGGTTCATTTTGGTTCATTTTGTGACTATTTGGGTCCGTCTTGGGTTCATTTTGGGACCATTTTGTGTCCATTTTGGTTCATTTTGGGACCATTTTGGGACCATTTTGGTTCATCTTGGGTTCACTTTGTGACCATTTTGGGTCCATCTTGCGTTCATTTTGGGACCATTTTGGGTCCATTTTAGTTCATTTTGTGACCATTTTGGTTCATCTTTGCTTCATTTTGGGACTATTTTGGTTCATCTTGGGTTCATTTTGGGACCATTTGGGTCCATCTTGGGTTCATTTTGGGACCATTTTGGTTCATCTTGGGTTCATTTTGGTCCATCTTGGGTGCAGCCCTGGCTGGGCTCTTGCGCTGCCCAAGGTGGATCGACTGAGGAGATCCTTTAATAAATCTCTGCTTTATTCTTTGGCTCTGTCCAGTCTCTGTTCTAGCTCAGCCTTTCCAAGGCATCAGCAATGCCTTAAAACCCTCTCAAGGAATGGGATCCTCTTCCTTTCTCCTGTCCCAGTCCCACGTCCAGCTCGGGAACACAGACCAGGGAAGAGCAGCAGATTCACAAAAAACCCCTTTGGATCAGCAAGTCAGCTCTAGACAAGTTTGCCTTGCCGAAAGCTGTTCAATAATTGTGTTTTGGAGGGATTTTAGATGTCTGGTTTGATTTAACCAACAAACAACTGCTCACAGAAGGCACCAGGTACAAACACGCTGGTTAAGAATATGTTTGCTCAAGGCAGAAAGGCACAAACAGAGCAGCTGATCATTAATGATGCCTGATGGTATCAACTGGATTATTCTTTCATTAAAAATATCCCTCCCTCAAGGAATACTTAAAGACAAAGTATTTATTCCATAAGCAAAACTCTTCAGGAAGAGGCTTTTTTGTAGGGTGGTGGAGGGAAGAAAACCTCCAAAAAGAACAAGAGAAGGTCTGAGCACCTCCCGTGCCACTCTGAGCTGAGGCTTTCACTCCTTCCCTGGAGTGTGTCCCGGGAAGGGGAGGGGAGGGGAGGGAAAAGGGAGGGAAAGGGAAAAAGGGAAAGGGAAAAAGGGGAGAAAAAGGGAAAAAAAACGGAAAAAAAGGGGAAAAAAAGGGGAAAAGGGGAAAAGGGAAAAAGGGGAAAAGGGAAAAAGGGAAAAAGGGGAAAAGGGAAAAAGGGGAAAAGGGAAAAAGGGGAAAAAGGGAAAAAAGGGGAAAAGGGGGAAAAGGGGGAAAAGGGGGGGGAAAGGGGGGAAAAAGGGGGAAAAAAGGGGGGAAAAGGGGGAAAAAGGGGGGAAAGGGGGGGAAAAGGGGGGGAAAAGGGAAGGGAAGGGAAGGGAAGGGAAGGGAAGGGAAGGGAAGGGAAGGGAAGGGAAGGGAAGGGAAGGGAAGGGAAGGGAAGGGAAGGGAAGGGAAGGGAAGGGAAGGGAAGGGAAGGGAAGGGAAGGGAAGGGAAGGGAAGGGAAGGGAAGGGAAGGGAAGGGAAGGGAAGGGAAGGGAAGGGAAGGAAAGGAAAGGAAAGGAAAGGAAAGGAAAGGAAAGGAAAGGAAAGGAAAGGAAAGGAAAGGAAAGGAAAGGAAAGGAAAGGAAAGGAAAGGAAAGGAAAGGAAAGGAAAGGAAAGGAAAGGAAAGGAAAGGAAAGGAAAGGAAAGGAAAGGAAAGGAAAGGAAAGGGAAAGGCTCCACTTTGTGACCCACACTGGCACTGTGTGACCCACACCGGCACTTTGTGACCCACACTGGCACCGTGTGACCCACACTGGCACCGTGTGACCCATATTGGCACATTGTGACCCACACTGGCACCGTGTGCCCCACACTGGCACCGTGTGACCCACACTGGCACTGTGTGACCCACACTGGCACTGTGTGACCCACACCGTGCTGGGCCCATCCCTGGCACCGTGTCACCCTCCGGAGTTGCTGAGGCCTGGCCCAGGGGTGCAGGACATGCCCACAAATGCCACCCCACAGCCACAGAGCAGCACCCAAGGGTGACACCGCGCTGGGCACAGATGGCACTGCCACGGGCTTGGCAGATGAACACACCTGGCTGCCCACACAAAGGGATCCACACTTTAATCAGCCAAGGCAGGAATCTGGGCAGGGTTTGGCTCTTTGGGCACAGCTTTGGCTCTTTGGCAACCACAAACTCCTGGGTCTTGTTAAATAAAACAAAAGAGACAAAAAACAAAAACAAAAAACCAAAAACAAAACCAAAAACAAAACAAACAAAAAACCACAACACAAAATCCACCACACACAAAAAATGTCAAAACAAAACAACCCCAAAAAACCAAAACAAACCAACCCAAAACAAACTAACAATTCACCGTTCTCTCTGATTTTGGAATCCTTACCTAAGAGATCATTTTCCTTCCAGTCTTCATTTTGCACTAAAGTACTAAATTCGACATAAAATTGCATCAACCAATTAGATTCTTCACAATTGCTACCTCTAAATGAGCATTTTTAAGATGCTGTGCAATGCAGGGATTCCTCCTGATTATCCCAAGCCTTGATCATGTTGATCCCACATGCCCAGCCTCATTGAGGCAAATTAAATGTTACTTGATGGGCTCCATGGAAAGCACATTAATTTAATGGGAAGGGCTGATTCCATTAGAGCCTGGCTGGAGCAGAGGATGCAGCACTGAGTGAAGTTGTGTTTCTGCCTCTTGCAACACCCTCTCCACAGAAGCTCTTTTGCCAAAAACCATTCCAGCATCAAAATTCCCAAACATCAGAGCCACGGGGGAGTTTATCCCTGAGTCTGCTGTGAGACATCAAATCTCTGCAGAGCAGAACCTGCCCCCTTTGCCCTGCTCCTGTCGGGTGTTTCCCCACAAAGGAGAGGTTTAATATTAAAGCCTTATTCTAGACCTGGCCTCTACTTAAAGCAGCAAGCAGACCTTTGAACAGCAATTCCTTGTGAAGAAAATTGCTAAAAGGAGTTACTCTACAGGAAAACATTGCCTAATTACAGCCCCTGATTACACCCAGCGAGGAAGATGCTCCAGCCTGTTAGTGGAACCACAATAAAATCATCTGCAGGTTCCTTTGTGTCTCCTCGCTGCCCACACGGGCTGTTCAAACAAAACCCAGGTTTAATGACACCACAGGTCAACAACATCAAGCCAAAGCAGCAGCTGTGCCTGCATTCCTTCCGAGGGAAAATTATGGGGCTCTAACAGAGCAGGAGGGACCTGTGACACCCTGCAGGGCTCCGAGTCACCGCTCCTGTGTGACATCCCTGCCACCACACTGCTCTGGGAGGGTGCTGGAGCTCACCCTGGGTCGGGGGTGGCTCCGTGTGGTGGAAAAGTCTCTCCTCCCACCCGAGCTTCCAAAGAAAGGCTCAGCAGTCTCTGTTGTTCTGTCTCATGGTTGTTTATTGCAGTTATCTAAAAGATTTTCTTTTTGGGCTGCTGTGGTTTGCTCACAGCTCAGGCAGAGGCACACACACACCCTGACATCCTCTCTGTCCCCTAATTTCTTCTTTTCTCCCTCCACCCAGGGCTGCTGCTGTCTTTTATATGGTACATTATGTGTTACATGTTTATAGTTTTCCCCCAATGCCTATTACCTATATTAAATGGTGCTTTTCTATCTTTTATATGGTACATTACGTGTTACATGGTTACAGTTTTTCCCCAATGCCCATTACCTATATTAAATGGTGCTTTTCTACTCTAAACCAATCTGGGAGTGCCAACATCACCAAGAACATGGAGGGAAGGAAGGAGAAAGAGGGAGGACAGGGCAGGCCCAAATCCCTCCATCTTAAACCTCTGACCCCCATGTACAAAACCAAAATCCCTCTGTACAGCACTCAAAATTTCTTCCCTTTACTTTGTGACTACTTCTACTCTAATATCTAAACTTTTGTGACTTCTTGTTCTTCCTGCAAGGTTGGTAAATCGTTCCATGGCTCAAACCCAAAATCACAGCTGTTTCCAGCTGCCTGCCAGGGTCTCAAATGCTTCTGACCAGGGCCTGGAACCTCCAAAACTGCCTGAGGGACATTTTGAGTTCTGACAGGAGGGCACTGCTAAAGCTGCCTTCTGAACCTCAGGCAAGCTCAGGATCCCTCTCGCTGTCCCTGCCCAGCCCCTTGCACAGAACTCATTCCCAGGGACACGAGAAACTCCCTCAGAACAGGCCCAGCATAGCAGACGAGGCTGCTCTGAGGGGTTCTCAGTGTGCTCCACACAAGGATCCCCTAAAAGATCCCCTGGCCTTGCACTGACTTGGTGATTGTGGATTTGAGGCTTTTTCAGTCTCACACCCAGCCAAGTGAAGGAAAATCTAATCACTGTCCTGGTTTCAAAGCCATTCCACAAGAGAATCAGAACTTCTGCACAGAAGTCTGGAAAGACAAGCTTTGTACAGCTCAGCTTCTTCTTCCTGCTGCCCTTCTTTCTTTCCCTTCCCTAATCCCCTTGCTTATTCTCCTAGAGAGAAAGATCAGGCTGAAGGCAACAGAACCCAGCCTGATTATCACTGATGTGCCTATTCCACAGCTATAAATGATTTTTAACACTGTTTACCAGGTTAAACCCATGAGAATTGTCCAAAGCCACAACTCCCACCCACAATGGCCAGGAGTGCACTCTCCTGAGGAGAACCTGGCCATGGAAATTAATTCCTTAGTTAATTCCTTCCCAAAGTTTCATGGAAGCTGACAGCATCTCTCCACTGCAGCCTGGCCCTTCTGCTGCTCCTGAGCTCAGGAAATCAGAGCTGCTCCAGAGCAGTCACATCCCGAGGAGCAAAACCACAAAAGGCCTCTGCCTGTGCAGTCTTTATAAATAAAGTATCCACACTCAAGAAATTGGAGTGTAATTAAAAGCACATTTTATCGCACCTCCCACCGTTGTGCCATGGCAGGAACACACTGTTTCCTGCAGAGAAAGGAGCTGGGGTTAGTCATAAACTGCTCTGGCTGATAAGACACCGCCAGGTGTGCAGAAAGGCTCAGGCTGTAATTTGTGATGTGATAAGGGAGGCAGAACGGAGACAGAATGTGAACTACACTCTGCTTTCTGTCTCTTCCTCTGCACATTTGTGCCCAACCTCTCCCAGCACTGAGCCACAAGAAATTACAGACCCAGCTGGATTTCACAGGATTGCATTTCCCAGAATCCCAGGACGGTTTGGGCTGGGAGGGACCTTAGAGCTGACGCAGTTCCAACCCCTTTGCCATGGCAGGGACACCCTCCACCATCCCAGGCTGCTCCAAGCCCCGTTCAGCCCAGCCTTGGACACTTCCAGGGATCAGGAATCCTCAGCTTCTCTGGGAACCTGTGCCAGGGCCTCACAGGGAATGACCTTTCCCCTCTGTTTTACCCCTGGCAGGCTGCAGGCAGAGCCAAAGCTGGTTTTATTTTCCCTCTGCACCAGCAACTTAAATTCATTTCTCACTCCTGTCAAAACCTTGCTGACAGTGTTTACAGCCCTGAACAAATGCACGGCTCTTAAGCACGAACAAATCATTCTGCAGTGGGGATCTGCTGCAGTTTCTGACAGCTGAAATGCAGGTTTTGGGGAGGCAGAGCTGCCAGGGAAGGGCAGAGGGATTTATCCAGCCCTGCCTCCCATTCCCAGCCATTTCCTGTGACTACAGCAACCCAGAACTGTTCCCAACAAAAGAACCTGGAGGGAAACAGCAGCCTGGGAAAGGGCTGCAGGGCTGAGCCTTTGGGGGAGAGGGAGATCCCTGGGAAATCATGGAAAAGCAGGCAAGAGAACAAGGACAAAGTACACAATCAGAAAAACATCAATGGGAACACTGGACAAAAATGGCAGTGGGGAAGGGGAAAATGTGCAGCACAGAGAAGAGGAACCTCCCCAAAGCCAGATACCCCTAGGAAGTGGAAAAAATGGGGGAAATATGATGATGAACTTTAAACTCCCAATTTCTGAGACTGGCCCTTGTTTCTTTGAAACAGCTTTGGAGCCACCAGAGACACCCCAGGGACACGTGAGCTGCCAAAGAACTGAATTAACCAGTTCTATTTTCCCTTTTTTAACAGCAAAAAGCGAATTTAAACTGGGCACATCCTGGTTTCAATTTGGGATGACATTTCCAAGGCTTTCCCCTGTGTTGGTGCCCTCTGAGAGGTCTCAGGGTGCTGCTGGGAACTCAACTGGGAAACAAAGAGGGAGGGGAAAATGATTTGAGTTGATGGCACTTTAAAGACCCATTTATTCCAACCCCTGCATGGAAGGGAGAGGGGAAGTTCCACAGAACTCAACTAAAAGTGGGAAGAAATCTCTTTTTTCCAGAGCTCCAGCAGTCTCTGTACCACACTGGTTTTTACTCCACTCTGATCAAACTGTTTTCTCCCCAACAGCAGCTCCACACTGCTGTCTGCACATTACCAAATCCTTATCTCCCGTGCCACCGAGGGATCCAGGGAATGTTCCCCAGGCCTGGGAGGACAGCGCTGGGCACAGCTCAGGGAACAGCCCCACAGAAGCTCACACTCCTGTACAAGTGTTGTCACGACTGCAGATAAAGCAATTACTCTGACTCCTTTGGAAACAGGTAATCTGAAAAGCACAGGATTACATTGCTGGGAGTGCTGCTGGCTACAGTTAATTATCACAGCCCCAATTCCCATGGAAGGGAACCTCCAGCAAACCCCCTGCATTAACAGCCCCTCCTGAGCACACACTTATTTACATTTCTTTTACAGCTCCGCCTGTTGACAAGCTGCAATTTCATGGGTTTAACGTGGTGTGCGTTCAGGTGTTTCTTCCCAGCACAGACACAGGCAAATATCAAAAACTGCTGGGAAAATTCAGCTGAATAAACTCACTGATGACCATGCTCTTCGAAGAAAACAATACCAAAACACAGCAGCAGATGCTTTAGAATCATTAAGGCTGCAGAAGATCCTGGACTCCTACAAAACTTCAGCAAAGGGCAGAGAACAGAGATGCTGAGCCTGAAGAAAGCACTGATCTAAGTCAATTTTTTTTAAACTTCCCACAGAAGTCCCAAACCCAGTTATTTGCTGCTCCTGAGAAAGAGCTCTGTGTTTCTCTCCCCACCCATGGCATGCAGAGGTTAAATTTCACTATGAGGGTTGTGCAGCCCTGAACAAACAAGAAGCAGAGGTTGGACACCTTGAAGGAGTTTTTTTTGCCAACCCTGCAAGGAAGAAGAAGCCCATCCAGTGCTTTTAAATTTTAAATCCCATTTCACTCACGTGATGCCTTGGGATGGCTGCCTAGAACGAGATTAAGAGAATAAAAGTGAATATTTATTAAAGGCCTTCAATAGGTACCCCTTGGGCAGTCAGGAGCCTCCAAGGCTACACCCAAGATGGATGATGGGCACAAGTTTTTCAGACAATTATAAATTTGGTATATTTGCATATCAAGGGTTAATGCTCCAATTAGAGCTTCAGGTAATGAAATCATTTACCCCCAGTTTGCTGCCCCCCAACCGATTGTGTTTGTACTTTCAGGGGCTGAGGCTGGAGGGTGTCCTTGAGTTTCAGGCCCAGAGGAATTGTTGTGTCTGAAGAGAACAGGAGAACAGCAGCTGACAGGCTGAGGAGTTTCACAGCTCCACACTAAAGCAGCACAGGAGCTGAGAAATGGAAAAGATAAATCCTCAGGCATCAAACACCTGGACTATTCACCATCTCCATTTTTTTTTCAGCCCAGCGTTACTGAAATTGCAGTGGGTTTGTTTGCAGGGAATGGGAGCAGCACTGGGATGGGGAGGCTGTACCTGAGTCATGGGATAATCACTGCAAAATCCAGCCATTGTTTGGGGAAACTTGGAAATTGCCTCGTGCTCCTCGGTTATTCAAATGTAATAAACCAGCAGGAGACAGGCACCAGCACGCCTGGACCAAGTTTAATAGAAAAAAAATTGAAATTGAAAAATGGAATAAAAATATTACAAAAATCTTATCCCAGCCTTCAACAGTCTTGATAATTTGCTAAGATGCAGGATTTGCCCACATGAGGACTGCAACCTTGGTGTTAAGCAAGTATTTGTAGTAAATAAAAGCTCTTTGCAAGCTGCCATCAAACGTGACTCGGAGCTTGCTGCACTAGAAATGTGACCAGCCTCGATGTCCTGAGGTTTCCAAGGCAGGGGTCCCACCCTGTTTCTCCTCCCCCCACCTCAAACTGTTTTTCCTTCACCTCCCCTTCAGAACATGAATCTTAGGGTAACATAAAATACCCAATAATAAATCCCATAGCTCCTGAAGGGCATTACCAGCAGCAGGAGGCTTTGGCAGGACTCACTTCAGAGGCCAAGCACCCCACGAGCCTCAAATAAAATCCAGAACACAAGACTTGAGTTGATTTTCAAGGCTCTTCCTCAACTCTTTAAGCAGCATAAGAACCCATATTTTTCCACATATACCTGTATTTCCCCTTCTCTCACCTGTCCTTCTTCTTTTACCCCAAATTCTCAGTTCTTTATTCTGGTTTGTTTTTTTTTTTAATATGCAGTACGCAGGAGACTTCCAGAGCTGATAAAAGCATTATTATGGAGGAGGGATCCCGGGCAGGAGCACAAAGAAAGAGAGAAACAAAACCCACAACAAACCAGGTTTGAAGCCCTAATCAAGAACTCGCTGTAACAAAGCAGAATAATTCCACATAGCTCCAGCCTGGCAGCCGCTCTGAGGAGGTGACATAACAACATGCTCTAATATACAGCATCACCCTTTTAAAAATACATTTGTGTTTTTATGGTGCTCAGGACATTTCCTTTGTCATTTCTCACCTCCTACTGCCGCCGAGGCCTCTCAGCAGCAGCAGAGACTTGGCCACAGTTCCAGCAGCTCAGACAAGGAGTTCCAGGAGGGATTTAAGGCCATAATAAGATCGAAGCTGTTGGAAAGTCCAGGCAAACTTCTGTGGCATGTTTTTCCTCTCTCTCCCCTATAAACAGCTCATGAAAGCTGTCCTGAGGCTGCCAAGTGAGCACAGGGCATTGTCTCAGCTGCTGCACATGACTCCAGGGATGATTCCTCCATCACAGCTCTGAGGAGTTGTCCACCAGGCCTGGACTACAGGAAAGCTTTCCCATGTAGGGTGAGGATTATTTTGTTTCACAACTGCCTCGTGACTTCAGGGCAGCCTGGTGGAGAGGGAAATGTGGGTGTTGGAGCGGTGCTGTGGGTCTCCTGCTCTCCAGAGGGAGCAGGGATTCCCTGGCACTGGAATTGCATCGAGGGGAGTCCCACCAAAGCTCCCAGCCAGTCTCTGGTGAGGAGGGTGAGCCAGGACAGGTCTGTGTGACCCTGGGAGCAAAGCAGGGCTGTCCCCCTGACTCCCAGAGTGGAAATCCGTCCCAGTTAGGGAGGCTGACAGCCTTCCTGAAGGATTGCTCTCAGGGACACACCAGCCTGAAAGAAAGGAAACAAATCCCTGGGATGGCACAAACCCACCAGGGACAGCTCCACTTCCATCACCTGCAGCCTCACAGCAGCATGTGAATATAGTAAAAAAGGGCATCCCAGGCTCAGGGAAGAAATGATGATGTCTGGCTCCAGATCAGAAGGCTGAAGGATCTGCTTTATTAAAACTATACTTTATTACATTAATATACTATTTAAAGAGAGACTATCCTATTCTACATACATACTTCTTACTTACCTACCAACTAAATATCAACTAACAAACTCGTGACTCTGCTGAGAGCTGAGCCACAGCTGGATCCACTGGGCACTGAACCCAAACAACTTCACCATCCCTGCAGGTGAACAATCCCCAACCACATTCCACATGGGGAGAACAAAGGAGCACAGATAAAGATTGTTTTCTCTTCTCTCTGTGCTTCTCCTGAGAGACAGAATTGTGTCTCTCTGTCCAGAGAGAATGTGAATGCCACACGTGGACCCAGGGATGTCCCCATCTCCTCCCAGCCCAGCACTCAGACAAATCACCCATTTTTGGGAAAAGCTGATCCATCCTGTAAAGCAGCACAGAACTGCGTAATTAGATGTGCACGGGCTGAGCTCAGCTCTTAGGATGGAACCTGCACAAGGCTCAGAGAGAGCAGTGGTGCTGAACATCCTCTCTCATAAAAGGCCTTTATTTACTTTCTGATTCCCTGAGTAAACGCTGTCTATAAATAGCCCTCCCTGCCCAGGCTGCTGTTATCTCCTCAGTCACTGGGAAAGGCCCTGATAAGACCAAGTGATAACAGATCAGGATTACCCTTCTGTGGAAAGGAACCTGCAGGAATTCATTACTGCACGATTTCCATTCCCCTGTGCAGCTCTTCAGCCTGAAGCAGCAAAAATAATGGAGTGCCCATGCCCCCCTCACCTTGTCTTTGGGTTTATCTCCCTCTTCCACCACATCCTTTAAGAACCAGCCTCAAAACAGAGCCAAACTCGAAACTGAGAGCTCGGCTCACCCTAATCTCTGTCCCAGCCCTAAATAGTTTTACTGAACCTACTAAAGAACAAAGGAAAAAATGAGATAAAGCTTATCTGCTCCCAGGAGTCAGGAAGACAGGTGGAATACACACCTAGGGCACAGCAAAGCCTCCCAACACTGCCCTACACATCCATTATCTCTGTGTGAAGAGCTTTATGACCTTTGTAAAAGTAAGTATATTTAAGTGCAGCTTTTATGTGTAGTGTGGAGGTTCTGACCTCAGAAGAAATAAACTTTTCTTCAAGGGCTCCGCTGCCACTGGAGGGAATGCACAGGACTCCTACAGTGCTCCTATGGATCCATTATCTACATTTCCAGAGTTTTATTGCCTTTGAAAATGTAAATATATTGAAGGGTAGCTTTCATGTGCAGTCTCAGGGTTGTAAGAACATAAGGATTAACCAAGGGAAGAAATACAAAGCTCTTCAAGGGCTCTGAAGACACTTGAGGAACACACAACACTCCCAAGAGTGCCCCTATGGATCCATTCCCTTATCTGCATTTGAAGAGTTTGATTACCTTTGAAAATGTAAATATATTTCCTGTGCAGTGCCAAGATTGTAACAACACAGATGTTAACAGAGGGTAAGAAATAAACTGTTCTTCAAGGGCTCCGATGGCCCTTGAGGAACACCCAGCACCCTCCAGTGCCCCATGGATCCATTCCCAGATCTGCCTTCACAAAGGTAAAGATATTTAATGTGCAGTGCCACAGTTGTAACCACACAAATGTTAACAGAGGCTACGAAACAAGCTGTTCCTCAGGGGCTGCAGTGACACCTGAACACACAACAGGAACAGAACGTACCCCCTGCTCAGGCTGCTCTCAGCACCTCTGGCACAGCAGGCACATTGATAAAGTTCAGGGTTTCCAGTCAATTACCATTAATCCACAGCACTCTGCCACTGAGAGGGAAGCAAACGAATAAAGGTGACAGCAGGGTATAAAATTCAAGGTGAGGCATTTTTAAATATTTATATAAAGGCAGAACAGTCTTCAATTCACACAAATGGAACAGTTGCTTTTGCTGCCTCAGTTGCACAGATTTCCAAGAACTGGGGTTGTTTAGTACTTGAATTTTTAGCAGTGGGAGACATAAACAGCCAGGGCAGGGGCAGCCCTGGGGTATTTGTAGAGGGGAAGGGATGCACAGCAGCAGAGTTTTCAGGGAAAACCAGACTGGTTTGGGTTGGAAAGAGCCCAAAGCTGACCCAGTGCCACCCCTGCCATGGCAGGGACACCTTTCCCTATCCCAGGTTGCTCCAGCCTGGCCTTGGGCACTGCCAGGGATCCAGGGGCAGCCACAGCTGCTCTGGGCACCTGTGCCAGGGCCTGCCCACCCTCACAGGGAAGGATTCCTTCCCAAAATCCCATCTAAATTGTCCCTCTTTTAGTTTAAAACCATTCCCCCTTGTCCTGTCTCTCCATCCTTTGTAAATTATCCCCCTCCTTATTTCCTGCAGCTCCCTCAGGCACTGGAAGGCCACAATTGGGTTACTCCAGAGCTTCTCCAGGATGAACAATCCCAATTGTCCAGCCTTTCCCCCCTGTGACAGGCCAGGGAACAGTGACTGAGGCAGTGACCTCATTCCCCTGCCTTCCAGTGCCCCAAAATTACAGGAGAATGGAGCTGAGTCATGGACCCAACCCCCCAAAACCACAGCTCCCCCAGGGAATAAATCCCTGCCCACAGCCCCAGAGCTGAATCTCACTGAGAATTTTAGGGGAGAAAGATCAAACTGGAATTAATGCTCCACTGAAGGCTGGGAAAAGGAAAAGGCTCTGCCTTTGGAAACTGGGAACACCCCTTTTAGGGCTGAAACAAACCCAGAGCAGCTCAGTGCTGCACCCACAGCCACACACGAGGCTCCCACCCTCCCCTCCATTAAATAAGAAGTGGGAAAACTGTGAATTCCTTCCAGCCACCAAAAGTGGAGCAGGCTGCATCACACATCCCTGGAGAGAGGGACCCCAAAAAACCCCAAAGGGATCCCCCAAGGTAATGTTGGTAATTGTAAGATGTTTACAAGAAGGGTGTTGTTCCTAATTAACCAAAAGTGTCAAAAGTAATGATTAAAGACCAATCAAGTTCACCTTTATGGCAGCTATCAATAAAAGAATGTGTGGTTTCTAATAAACTCAACATTTTACCTTCTGAGCATTTGAACCTATCTATCCCTTTACTCAGCTCGATACAATAACAGGAGAGGAGGGGAGGAAGGAAAAGGGTTTTTTTGCAGATTTGCTCCAGAGGGGAGCCAGCATTCCCAGGGTGACTTTGTCCCTGAGCAGGGAAAGCTGCTCTCCTGCTGCCAGCCAGCAGCTCTGGGCCAGGCCGGGAATACAGATTAGCAGGAACGCATTTTCCAGGGCATGAAGGAATTTTTAACTGCTCTGACCTCCCCGTTTCTCCCTTGCTCAAAAGAAAATAATAAAAAAGAGAAGGAAAAAAAATTAAAAAGCAAGTGTTTTAAAAATTGCAAAAAGAGCCAAAGATGAGGTGATTCTGGCATAGTCATCTGGGGGGAAAATTTGATTTTAAAAGATGGGAAAATATTCCAGACTGCCCAATGCTTCAGCATATGGTGAATGCCTTATGGAAGAGAGGGAAATAAAGATATATTTTCTGCCTGAGTGAGGGGGAATTTCTTGCAGCAGTTTTAATGACAGCAGCTGCTTGAAGTATTAAATACTGATATTAATACATCCCCATTGCAATTCAGTGTTAATGCACCCCCTGCCATTTTATGGAATCCAGTAAATTTACAGCAGTGCTTGGTTTTCTCTTTAACCAGAATTGACTCATCAGGGTCAAATTCTGTGACTGAACTGACACAGGCCTGCTCGATTTAAATTCTGTGCTCTGTGTCAGAGGGAGCTTCATTTAAAAAAAATAAATAAAAATGGCATAGTTGTATTTTCTCCCCCCAGAGCCAAATTTTACCTGTAAGAATGCACAGGCAGGGGGACACTTTCAGTGGGATGACAGATTTGGAATCAGTCCTGAGGAGGATCCCTTTGATCTCGGGTCCAGCCTGAGTCACTGCTCTGAAGGGAAGGGGGATGCAGCCCTGCTGTAAATCATCACTTCCTTCAGCACTCCTGGCTGCGTGAGCCACTGCAAATTACCAACTTCCCTTGCCCACATGAAGGGGAGCAAGTTAATTCCTCCTCTTTTTAGTCCAGGAGCTTGGAGCTGCCGGGTTTTCCAGCACTTTTCCAGATGCTGATGTCTGTGCACACACAGCAATCAAAGCCAGGCACCCCTGAGTGCCCACAAGCACCAAACACAGAGCTTTGGGTGAAGCTCACCTGCTCCCAAATTTTAAATGGTTTGTCCACAGAGACAAGAGATTTGGGAAGATACATGGAACTGAGGTGCAGGCTGTAACACAGAGACAAGAGATTTGGGAAGATACATGGAAGTGAGGTGCAGGCTGTAACACAGAGCCAAGAGATTTGGGAAGATACATGGAACTGAGGTGCAGGCTGTAACACCAAACCCTGTTTTTCACTAGATTTCAATGCAAATTCAGAACAAACCCCCTGAAATGAGCACCAGCTTGAAGATTAAACCCAGCAGCAGCGCAAGGCTCTGATCACACGTAGGGAAATGCCATCTCAAAGCAAAGAACTGTGCTGCTTCCAGGCAGAAAAAGCCAAAAAAGGGACACCTGAAGCTGTCCCCAGCCAGAAGGAGCAGCCCAGGCACAAAGAGCCGACATGACCTGGTGAGCCCCAAACTCCCCTTGGAAAGAAATCCAAATTACTCAGGTTTTGGGGAAGTGGGACACGGGCAGCCAGAGGAATCACGTGGAGAGGAGAGATGGACACAGGCACAAAGGGCTGCAGGACTCTGGGCTGTGATTTCAGCTGGCCTGGGTCCCTAACGAGCTGGACACTCGTTAGCGGGCACGGAGCTGCTTTCCCTGCCAGCCCTCCCCTCCTGCAGGAGGCCAGAGCCACAGCTGATGTCATTTCTGCACATGGAGCAGCAGCACTCACTGCAGGGGCACGGGAGAGGCTTCCAGGCCTTTGGAACCATGGCTGAGAATTTCATTTCTTACATTTTTCATTTTTGAAACGAAGCACATTGGTTATCCAGCGGTGGTAAAAATGTGTGCCACTTCCTGCCACAGGGAATCTTTCCCAAATTTCCTGAAGTCACCTCTGGTAAACCACCTGAGCTTTCTCCAGGTTTAATTTGAAGCAGGATGATCTGATAAGGAGCTGACCAGAATGATACCAGGGATTAGGAAACACCTGACAAGTTCTTTATTTCTTTGGCATCAAAATCACATCCCCCGTCCTACACGATCCCTTCAGCACCAGCAGGCAGCCAAAGCATCCCCAGGTGCCACATCCACACGTTTTCTGAACATTCCCATGCGTGGTGACCCCACCACTGCCCTGGGCAGCCTCTGCCAGCGCTTTGGGAGCTTTTCCATGAGGAAATTTTCCCTACACCCAATCCAAACCTCTCCTGGTGCCTCACAAGGCCATTTCCTCTCCTGTCACTGCTCCCTGGGAGAAGAGACCGACTCAAATTAAGGGATTTTTGACAACATATTTGAAATTCAAGAAGCTCTCAGTGCGCCCGGGCTATTGCCCTACTGCAATAATATTTTGGTCCCTTATTCCAAATTTATCATGAAGCAGAGGCAAATTCCTTCCCTTCAGATGTAAGAGTGGGAGGTTCAAGGTTAGAAATGTGAGAAAAACACACCCAGGGAGCAGCTGGGACAGGGGAAGGTGTCCTGCCAGGGCAGAGGGTTGGAATTGGATCTTCAAGAGCCCTTCCAACCCAAACCACCCTGTGATTCCATGATTTCCCCGCTTCCCAAGCCATTTCTTATCATTTATTGCCTTTTATTATCACTTCTCACTAATCCCTTCAAGGTTCTTGGAACAAGGTAATTTTTTATAGGAAGTGGTCACAAGGCTATGCAGGAGTTTCAGCCACTCTGAACAGTGCACACACAGACACTGTTAAGCTTTTAAACTTCAAAAAACCTGGGAGAAATCTCTTCTGGTACAAACAAAGAAACAAACAAACAAAAAAAAAGAGCTGGTTTTTAAAAAAAATTGGTTTTAAAAAGAGCTGGTTTTAAAAAGAGTTGGTTTTAAAAAGAGCTGGTTTTAAAAAGAGCTGGTTTTAAACACCAAGATGGAGATTTAGAATAAGAATATCCCAAGTTAGAAGGGACACACAGGGCCTCTGCAGGAGCAAAAAACAACATCCTGTGAGTATTTCTAGCTCAGAAAAAAAGTAAACTGAGTCAGAGAAAAGCAGATGCAGGAAACCAAACCGAGAGCTGGCAGAGCAGCACAAACAAGCAGCTGCTGAGCTGGAGGTGGCTGCAGAGCCCTCCTTGGCCCCAGGGGCAGCACTCGAGAGGAGCTGAAATCACCTCTCATCACTGGTCCTGTGTGTGCTTCCACCTCACACACTGCAGCATCTGGGGAGATTCTTGGGGTTTGAGCTGAGCTATGGGAGGGGTTTGCTCCCAGACCCACTCAGTGCTGAAAATCACAGGAGGAATCCAAAGGTAAATTCTAAATACAAACACAGTCCTGTGGTTCTCCTGCAGCTTCTCCTTGAGAAACACAGAGAGGTTTTTTCTCTAAAACTCCAACCACAACAGGAAGTGGGGGGTTTCTCCCCACTTAGTTTATCAACAAGTTCATTATTTTCATGCTAATTTAAAAATAAAGTTCAGAACAACAACAGCTCATTCAAGTCAGTCATAACACACTCAGCCCTCCCATTACAAACCAGTTGAAGGCACACACAGATTTCTTTGTCTATTAAATATTCCAAGCACAACCCCACTGTGGAGCACTGCTAGAAATCAGGATCAAAGAGAAGCACCCTCCTCTCCTCACAAGCCTTCCCTGCATCCCTACAACCCACAAGTCCCAGTTTCCAGCAGTATCACCAGGAAAAAAATAAATAAACCTGAGATTTGTGAGAGATACCCGTGTGTACCCTAAATGTGTGTCTCTGCAGCAGCATTTTAGAAAGAAAGATGGAATTATTTAAGGAAATACTACTCTTATGGTGCTTCATTTGCACAGCTCCAAGCAGTGCCACTTTCTACCCAGCAATTACAACTGGATATTTGTGCCACACAGCCAAGGTTTTTTCACATCAGGCAATTTTATCCCTTCTCCACAGGGAAAACTGACGTTCTCCCAGGCCAGGGAAAAAGGGGCTTTTCAAGCCTGAATCTCAGGTTTCACCAGAGCCAGCATTTAATATCAAACTTCACATCTTGTAAGAGGCAGCCAAAAATCCCCCAGACCAGGGATTTTCCACTCCTCGGGAAGTAGTGGAAAATCCGTAATTTCTGTGAAAAGCCACATTGAAAAATAATTATCCCTCTAAATCAGAAAAAGAAAAGCAGGAATAGCAGAATTAAAGAGGTGGCTTTCCACAGGGATTGTTCCTGCCAGCCCTGTGACCAATCGAGGCAGGGACAGGTCTGCCACGCTGGTTACATTCCTCCAGGGGGATGAAAAAATTATTTGTTTTTGATTGGGTCTATGCAGAACATTTGCATCTTGTTACTGCTGATATTTTAGCCTTAAAAGTTCTCAGACATTCCTCCAGGGCTTATCTTAAGCACGTTTTTATTAAGTTCCCTTCTCTAAAAAAAACGAGCTCCAGTGAGTTTTGACGCGCGCTGCCTTTGACAATGATAATCTTTGTCCTTCCCAGCTGCAGCAAATTTAAGATAATCTCTTTTCCAAGTGGACTTTATTAATCTACCCAGTGAAATACCATCCTGAGGTAAAACAATTATTTCCAGTTCAACTCTTAGTACCAGCTAAGCCCGTGCTGGAAAAGACAACCAACATCTGGCAGACTCAATATCTGCAGCAATTAAGAGTAATCGTGGAACCAGAACTACACAAATCTGTCCAGGGGCTGGGGCTGGGCCCTGGGACAGCCGGGGAGGGAACGGCCGCAGCAGCACTGCCACTGTCACCAGCTGGGCTGGCACACTGGGGGCACTGCCATTGTCACAGCCACAGCAGCACTGCCACTGTCACCAGCTGGGCTGGCACACCAGGGGCACTGCCACTGTCACAGCCACAACAGCACTGCCACTGTCACAGCAGCACTGCCACTGTCACATCCATAACAGCACTGCCACTGTCACAGCAGCATTGCCACTGTCACAGTAGTACTGTCACTGTCACAGCAGTACTGTCACTGCCACTGTCACAGGGACACTGCCACTGCCACAGTGGTACAGCTGCTGTCACACCTGCACTGCCACTGTCACCGTCCCAGCAGTACTGTCACTGTCAAACCTGCACTGCTGCTGTCATCACCACCACTGCTGCTGTCACAGCTGACCTGCCACAGTCACAGGGGTACTGTCGCTGTCACAGGAGCACTGTCACACCTGCACTGTCACTGTCACACCTGCACTGTCCCTGTCACAGCACTACAACCACTGTCACACTTGCACTGCTGCTGTCACTGCCACACCTGCACAGGAGTGCTGATGCTGTCACACCTGCACTGTCACTGTCCCTGCCACAGCAGTACAGCCACTGTCCCTGTCACAGGAGCACTGTCACTGTCACACCTGCACTGTCACTGTCACTGGAGGAGTGACACTGTCACACCTGCACTGTCCCTGTCACACCTGCACTGTCCCTGTCACACCTGCACCGCCACTGTCCCTGTCACACCTGCACTGTCCCTGTCACACCTGCACTGTCCCTGTCACACCTGCACCGTCCCTGTCCCTGTCACACCTGCACTGTCCCTGTCACACCTGCACCGTCCCTGTCCCTGTCACACCTGCACTGTCCCTGTCACACCTGCAGCGCTCAGGGCTCTGCCAGCTCCCCCAGGGATCTCCAGGACAGTGACACCTCAGCGGGGCTGGGACATGGCCACACCTTCCACATGTCCCCCTCGGTCAGTGATTAACAGGATTTAATTAATTGGGGGGAGCATCCCTCTCGCTCTCCCCAGGTCCCTCCCTGTGCTGCCACCGGGGCTGTTGAGGCTCCTGAGTGTCCCAAAACCGGCACAAAGATCCCAAAGGAGCCGGGCCAGGGCTGAGCTCACCCCCAGCTGCCCCAAAAGCAGATTTTTCTCCTGAATAACCTGAGGGGACCGACCCCAACCCCAGCCAGGGAGGGCCAAACCCAGGGATACAGAATCCTGGATCCCAGCCCTGCTCCTGGAGGAACCCGCTCTGCTCGGTCTCACCTCAGAGCAGCTGAAGCACCACGGCTGATTACTATTATTATTATTATTATTTTATTCTGTCTAGAAAAAAATCACTTCACCTTAGTGTTTTAAATTCAAAAATGTGACTCTGCTCCATTTTCAATTAACTGTCCCTGAAAGTATTTTTTATTGAGCTGCTTCGACTGCAAAAGTGCAATTTTGCAGAAACACAATTTTGCTTTTTCCTGCTAAAAGGGTAACGATAGGTAAAAATTACAAAAGATCTGATAGATAATAAATTATCCAAGCTGGAGTCAGATCTATGTCCAAAAGCTCTTCTAAATGCAAGCATAGCTGGAAAAAAAATAAAGAAAAATTAATTTAACTTCATTTTCCCTCTAAAACTCTTCCAGTTGTTAACTCCCTCACTGAAGTCAATCTCATGTAAAATCATGATCATTGCTATAAAAATATGAGATTAAGGCAGCACAATAAGTAGAAAAGATACAAATTTATACACCATTTGAGTAAAATATCATCACCTGGAGGAAAAATCAAAAGCAGTTTTGGACTGAAGTATCTGCTGGGCTCCTCAGAGGGAACATTTTGCTTCAGACACAAACAAAAGCCAGAGTAAAATATGATCTGTGTGCTTGACTGACTGTGCCCTCTCAGAGCTCCAGTTTGATGTGTTACAACGTCCAAGGAAAATTATTTGAGGGAATGGAAGAAAGAAATTAAATATATTTCCCCCAAATGAAGCCATTGCTAATCCCATAAACTGCACGGGCAGAATTTCATTAGCAAAACATCCTGGATGATCTCCCACCATTATTTTACAGTAGCAAGGCTACTGCTTCTTTAAAAGAAGGGAAAGCAAAGGGATTATTTCCCCTCCGGACTGCACCCTGCATTCCCAGTTCCCAGGTGGGAGATCGGGGAGTTTGCCCTCAGCAGCACCCGAGGTGAGCCCTGCACACCCAGCACTGCCCTGTGTCCCGTTCATCCCCTGCCTGGCCTTCCCTCACAGCCAAATATTCAAACCACAAACATTTGGGAGCCACAACCTCCTTGACCAAGTGGCCACTTGGGGGGAAAGGGGGAAAAGCCTCCCTTGCCCCAGGAAATAAATGGAATTATCACAATCTGCTTAAGGATCTTTGGCTATGGGCTGGTGGCTCCTGGGTGAGGTTACAAGGCCTGGCTGCTCCAGTGGGCTCTGCTGGCTCTCAGATTGAGCAATAAAAGGCTCTTTTCCTCTTCTTTCCATTTTTTGTCCTTCTTTTCCTGGTCACACACCTGGGCTGGGACTCCATAAGCCCCAAGAACACCATCAGGAGACAGCACAAGGCTCCTGTCCCACCTGCAGCTCAGCTCCCTAAATATGACAAACCTGACAAACCCTGCAGCACCCAGAGCTCAGGGCACTGATCCCAACTGCTTCACCCCAGCGCCAGGAGGAATTCAAACAGCACAATCCTGCTCCCTGAGCTTGCCCAAGGCAGCTCAAGGTCCAGAGGAAAAAAGCAAACCCCCAAAAACCAGGGTGTGCTGTCCATGTGGGACTGAAGGTCACAGAACAGTGACCAACTCCAGTTCCAGAGTAATGAGCGTCCATAAAACCCACACGCAGACACAACACCGCCAGCGTGGGACGTGCTGATACCTGTTAATTACTTTTTTTTTTTCACAAGAAAAACCTCCTTCAAAGGCAAGAATAAGATCTGAGGTTCCCCTTTATCTGGTTTATGCAACCCCTGAGCGTGCAGGAACACAAGAGTGGGGAGAAAATGTGCTTTACACAAGTGAGTAAAAGCAGAAAAATTAACTTTGTGTCAGCAGAAAGGCTGAACCTGAAGGCCCACAAGTCTCCTCCTCCCCCAGAAGCAGGAATAAATCAAGTACCCATGGAAAAGGAGAAGCAGCCCCAAGTTTTGGTGACACAACCCACACCCCACATGCCGTGGCATCCCCTTTCCCCATCCAGCACCACTTTTTCTGCTCCTCCCATTCCTCGGGACCAGCCACAGAAACCAAAACCACCCCGTGCCACGATTCCGGGCTAGAAAATAGAGACCAGCGCCTTTTTTTTTCCAGCCACGAGGGACAGAGCAGCCGAGGCACACGAGCTGCAGGGAGAGGCACCGGCCAAGGACCACGGAGCCGCACTGGGGCAGCCGAACCCGGGGGGATTTCACCGGGGAGCCGGGTGGGTGATTTCACCGGGGAGCTTTGTGATTATTTCACCGGGGAGCTTTGTGATTATTTCACCGGGGAGGTTGTTCCAAAAGCTGCTGCTGAGCCGAGGTGAGCAGAGATCTCACTGCAGTCTGCAAACCCGGGCAGAGGGGACCCGGCCACGCCGCACAGGCCGGGAAATGCGGGAAACCAGGACGGGCTCGGGGGCTCTGCAGGAAATGCAATTTGAGCCTAAAAATGCCCAAACTCCGGCCCACGCCAGCAGCTCCTCACACAATGCAGGAATCTCCCTGCAGAAGTACATTTTTTCCCCCCTCTGGCCTCCATCTCTGCCACAGGCGAACAGCAATCCAAGGGAACGCCATCCATCACCATTCCAACGCCAGGCTTGCCACAGGCCAGGGGAGACCTCCAGAGCAGCGGGGCCTTACAAAGGCTTTTGTTTTGGTTTAATTCCCAGCAACATCTCCGAGCGCAAACGCTGCCCTGCAGTATTTGCAACCCAAATATTGCAGCACTGAGCTAATTTCGGGGAGCTGGCACACACAGGCGACTACTGGAGTAATCAGACCAATAAAAAAAAAATGAAGGCGAGCTAAATTTAGGAGTAACTGTGCGATGCAATATTAATAACGGATTATTTCCCTTCTAAAGTAAAATTACATAAATATATATGTGTATACATAGATAGATAGATATAATTTTTTCAAGTTAAACTGACAATGCTCCTTGGAAGATCCAGCTCTCCACCCCCCCAGGGATGCATCCCACAGTTTTCTGGGTACCAAGATGAGGTTCAACCCCTACGCCCCCCTCGGATAGAGCCCCCCACGGCCCCCGGGGCGCATCCCCCGCCGCAGCCACCCCGGGAGGGGCAGCTCGGTGCCCGCTCCGCCGCGCTGTCCCCGAGCGCTCCCGGGGAGGGCTGGCCCCGTTTCCCCGCAGTGCAGCGCGGACCGCCCGCATCCCCCATCACTCACTTCCTCTTGTACTCGTCGCGCTCCCGCTTGACTTTGGCCAGCACGTTGTAGAGGGCGCGGATCTCGGGGGTGATGGTGTCGATCTGCACCCCGACGCCGTCCGGGTGCACCCAGGACACGCCGGGGCCCTGCACGGTCTCCAGGCCGCCGCCGCCGGTGCGCCGCACTTGGGTGTAGCTCCAGATGGTGCCGGGCAGGCGCCCGTAGTGCGGCGGCGAGGGCAGCGCGCCGTGCCCGGGGCCCGGCGGCGGCAGCAGCGGCGGGGTCCCGCCGTCCGTCTGCACCGCCTGGTCCCGGGAGAAGGTCTTGTAGCGCAGCCGCCGGTCGCGCTCGCTCTGCTGGGCCGCCAGCTGCTTCTCCAGCAGCCGGTTCCGCCGCTCCAGCTCGTGCACCTTGGCCAGGAAGCAGCGGAACCGCACGTTCAGCCCCTTCAGCAGGTGGATGTTGGAGCCCAGGTCGTTCCGCAGCGCCGCCGTCACCGGCGGGCCCCCCGCGGCCGCCGCGGGGCCGCCGCCGCCGGGGCCCAGCGGGCAGGAGGAGGAGGCGGCGGCGGCGGGGGAGAAGGCGCGGGCCATCTCCCCGAAGAGCAGCGAGTTCATGGCGGAGGGGGCGGTGGCGGAGGGGCCGGTGATGGAGGGGCCGGTGATGGAGGGGCCGGCGGTGGCGGTGGCGGTGCGGAGCGGCCGTGCCGGTGCCGCCGCTGTCTCTGCGGCCGCCGCCGCGCTCGGAGCGCTCTGAGGGCTCTGGGCGGGAGGGCGGGGCGGGGCCGGCCCCGCCTCAACCCCGCGCGCCGCGGCCGCGGCGCCGCCCACTCGTCAAACCACGCCCCCTATTCCATATACGCTGCTTCATTTACATAGCCACGCCCCACACTCCCGTCCCAGGCATCTCATTTACATAACCACGCCCTCATTGCATAGACCCTAGTCCGCCCCTCATTTCCATAACAATTTCATTTGCATGGCCCCGCCCCGCGGAGCCGCGGCCGCTCCCAGAGCGGGGCTGGGGTGGGGGGGCGGCGATTTTTGGGGAGCCCCACGTGGC
The DNA here is from genome assembly GCF_048771995.1 of Taeniopygia guttata. Classification (NCBI taxonomy): domain Eukaryota; kingdom Metazoa; phylum Chordata; class Aves; order Passeriformes; family Estrildidae; genus Taeniopygia; species Taeniopygia guttata. Next base: position 6,450,504 of record NC_133046.1, read on the forward strand.
TGGGGGTGGGGGGGCGGTGATTTTTGGGGAGCCCCGTGGGGCTGGGCTGGGGGGCGGTGATTTTTGGGGAGCTCTGCGGGGCTGGGGTGGGGGGGCGGTGATTTTTGGGGAGCCCCGCGGGGCCGGGCTGGGGGGGGGGCGGTGATTTTTGGGGAGCCCCGCGAGGCTGGGGTGGGGGGGCGGTGATTTTTGGGGAGCCCCGCGGTCCCAGGGCAGGGCTGGGGTGGGGGGGCGGCGATTTTTGGGGAGCCCCGCGGGGCTGGGGTTGGGGGGGGCGGTGATTTTTGGGGAGCCCCGCGGGGCTGGGCTGGTGGGGCGGTGATTTTTGGGGAGCCCCACGTGGCTGGGGTGAGGGGGCGGTGATTTTTGGGGAGCCCCGCGGGGCTGGGCTGGGGGGGGCAGTGATTTTTGGGGAGCCCCACGTCCCAGGGCAGGGCTGGGGATGGGGGGCGGTGATTTTTGGGGAGCCCCGCGGGGTCCCCACAGTGATGCATTGAGGAGGGGAAATTTTGGGTTTGGGGCAGGAATTCTCCCTGTGAGGCCGGGGGACCCTGGCACGGGGTGCCCGGGGAAGCTGCGGGTGCCCGGGCTGGGAATTGTCCCTGTCCCTGGCAGCGCTGGGAGCAGAAGGTCTTTGAGGTCCCTTCCTGAGGGAACCCAGAGTTTCCCTCTGGCTGCCCTGGGACCCTGGCAGGGGTCAGGAACCCCCCTGGACAGAGCCCCCAGAGACACTGGCTGTGATCTCTGCCCATGGAAAAGAGTTTTCAATCTTACAGGATCAATTACCAGCTCTGAGTGTTTGATATAAGTAATAATTAAGTGTGGCAAGGGTGCAAAAGTAAAATTTTAGATTTCTAGATTAGGGGTCCAAAGGGGACAAGATGGAGGAAATTGGGTGTGCCTTGTCCTTTTTCTCCTTCTCCATGCCCTCCATGTTTCACTGTGGTGTTGGCATTTTTCTGTTGGTTCAGGCTGGGGACACACTGTCCAACGTAGGTGACAGATATTGGCACGTTATTGTAAATCCAGCACAGGTAGTTTGTGGTATTTAATGTTTGTACCATCCCACTGAGGGCAGAGCCCCACACGCTGCCCTGCAGGACAGAGCTGCGGCAGGGCAGCAGAACATGTTAGAGATAAACAGAATAAACACCCTTGAAAACAGCACAAATTATGACTTCTTTGGCAGTGGGGCTGACAGACAGAGACTTTCTACAATCTCGGAATCATCAATACCTCAGGTTCCGATCCCACAATTAGGTCAGATCAGAATAAATTATAAACTTTGGATTTTGTCCTCCCACAGCTGAGTCCTGCCTAAGCAGCAAATATCGCTGAGATTAGAATAATGAAGTTATTAAGTGAACGTTTCCCAAGTGCTGCTCCCGGAGCTCTGGGCAATCAGAGGATGTTGGTTAATTGAATGATGGGATCGCTGCGTTGCTCTGCTGGGCACGGAGGGATGCGAGGGAAACACCAGGGCAGCTCTCAGGCAGGCTGCTGGAAAGCTGCAGGAATGCTTGAAAATAAAACCAGGGGGCTTCCCTGCTGATATTTATATTTATATTTATATTTATATTTATATTTATATTTATATTTATATTTATATTTATATTTATATTTATATTTATATTTATATTTATATTTATATTTATATTTATATTTATATTTATATTTATATTTATATTTATATTTTATCACTTGCTACCGCTTCTATATTTATATTTATAGTTATATGTAAAACATATAACTAATACTTCTATCCAATCTCTATAAACACACATACCTTTAATTAAAACAATACTTTCTTATTTTAAATACTACTATCTCTAAAACCTACCTTTTACAACATACCCAAAACCCTCTGATTTTAAAAAATCCCAGTTATAGTTATGTTCTTTAATACATATTTCTATGTTTATATTTTTGCATTTATACTTATATATAAATATATATCTTACATACACTTAGATTTCTATTTTATATTTTATATTTCTTTTTCTATTTTTTATAAAAATGTTTTTATTTTTGCATTTGTACTTCTTCATTTCAATATATCATATATTTATTTTTCTATTTTAGTTTTTATATTTTATATATCTTTATATGTTTATAATTTTATTTGTATTTATCTTTACACATCTATCTTTTGCTATACCTTATATATTTATGTTTTGTGTTTCTATATGTTAATATATCTTTGTATGTTTATAATTTTGTTTGTATTTCTATTTACACGTGTATGTTTTGCTATATCTTATATATTTATGGTTTGTGTTTATATATTTTAATATATCTTTATATGTTTATAATTTTATTTGTATTTATCTTTACACATCTATGTTTTGCTATATCTTATATATTAATGTTTATATTTTTATATTTTCATATATATTTATATGTTTATAATTTTATTTGTATTTCTGTTCACACGTCTATATTTTGCTATATCTTATATATTTATGCTTTATATTAATATATTTTAAATGTTTATAGTTTTATTTGTATTTCTATTTACACGTCTATATTTTGCTATATCTTATATATTCACATTTTTATATTTTCATATATCTTTATATGTTTATAATTTTATTTTTGAATTTATATTTCTATTTCTTTAACCCCACTTGTTGAAACTCCAGCAGCACCTGCAGCCACGCTCAGCACCGAAACCAGAGCTCTTCAAAGGGCTCCGCTAATGCGCTGCTGAGCCGTGTTTCAACAGCACCTCCTTGCAAATGAAATAAAAAATGAAAAGCTGGGTGGAGGTGCTTCATTAGAGGTGACTCAAAGCAACACCCGCAGGATTTTTGCTCTGCCCCAGCACGGAACCTCCCGGGAAATGCTCTGTGCCACCTGCAGCGCCTGGAAAACGCAGGAATTGCCCCAAACTGCCCAAAACGAGGGCCTGGTTTGGGGCAGGAGTGGCTTTGCCCAATTTTGGGAAATTCAAGGCTTGGGAACGGGGCAGGGGAAGGAGTCCCTGCCCACAGCAGGAGGGGTGGGGTGATGGGATCAGCTTTAGGGTCCCTTCCAGCCCAAACTCCGCTGGATTTTGTGGATTTTATGGATTTTATGGATTTCCAGGCTTTGGGCACCTGCCCCCTCGCTGGTGCTGTCGGAACTCAAAATGTCCCTCAGACATTTTTGGAGGTTCCAGGTCCAGGTCAGAAGCATTTGAGACCCTGGCAGGCAGCTGGAAACAGCTGTGATTTTGGGTTTGGACCATGGAATGATTTACCAACCTTGCAGGAAGAACAAGAAGTCACAAAAGTCTAGATATTAGAGTAGAAGTAGTCACAAAGTAGAGGGAAGAATTTTTGAGTGCTGTACAGGGGGTTTTGGTTTTGTACATGGGGGTCAGAGGGTTTAAGATGGAGGGATTTGGGCCTGTCCTGTCCTCCCTCTTTCTCCTTCCTCACCTCCATGTTCTTGGTGATGTTGGCACTCACAGATTGGTTTAGAGTAGAAAAGCACCATTTAATATAGGTAATAGGCACTGGGGACAAACTGTACCCATGTAACACGTAATGTACCATATAAAAGATAGAAAAGCACCATTTAATATAGGTAATGGGCATTGGGGAAAAACTGTACCCATGTAACATGTAATGTACCATATAAAAGATAGAAAAGCACCATTTAATATAGGTAATAGGCCCTGGGGAAAACTGTAACCATGCAATACGTAATGTACCATATAAAAGACAGCAGCAGCCCTGGGTGGAGGGAGAAAAGAAGAAATTAGGGGACAGAGAGGATGTCAGGGTGTGTGTGTGCCTCTGCCTGAGCTGTGAGCAAACCACAGCAGCCCCAGAAGAAAATCTTTTAGATAACTTGGAATATCTTTTAGATAACTTGCAATAAACTGCCTTGAGACCGAAAACAGAGGCTGCTGAGCCTTTCTTTGGAAGCATGGGTGGGAGGAGAAGTTTTCCACCACATGGAGCCACCCCGAACGAGGGTGGTCTTCGACAGTGGTCAGCAGCTGGGAAAATCCAGCTGTGTTTTATTTTAATTTTTTAGCATTTTTTCCCTTTCGGGAAGCAGGAAAGCTCCCGAGGAGGTGCTAAACCAAGCAATGAAGGGTTTGGCTCCTGCCCCGTGATCTTGCAGCTCCCCAGATCCCCCAGCACTCATCCCGAGGTCATTAAATCAAATTAATCCTGTTCCTAATGAGCGATGGCCACGGCCACCCCAGGGTCCCGCTGTGCTGCTGGGCTGGGGCTGCTGAATCCCGCGGAATTAATGGCAGGAATTAATTAACCGTGGCAGGGGAGAGGGGAATGCCCACCCTGGGAGGGCCCTGCTGGGGTTCCTGCTGGGAATTCCTGCTGGGAATTCCTGCCGGGAATGGTGGAAAGGGAACCCTGATGAGCCCTGTCCTGTTGGGACAGGCAGGAAAAGGGCTCTGGGAAGGGAATGGGGTCGGTTCTGAGAGCAGGGACTCCCCGTGGCCACCCCAACCATGCCACGAGAATAACAACACACATTTGTTTATTTGTTTATTTGTTTGCTTGTTTGATGGGTTTGCTCCCAGCTGCTCCACCCAAACTCTGGCTGGAGCAAGGATTGGGGAATCCAGGCCCTTGAATTTCATTTTGCACTCATTTTCTTCTCCCTTTAGCAGCACCCTGCACTCCCCAGCCTCAGTGACCATTTTCAGGGCTGCTCCCTGCATCAGCTCCGATTTTTTATGTTAATTTTCCTGGTGTTGGTTGCATCCTTTGAGGCTCTGTTCGTCCAGCACTCATGGAAAGTTATTTTTTCCTTGGTAAAGTCACAATTTTCCAGTCAAATCGACTGTCCTGGGGTGACTTTATGATGCTTGCATCCCCATTTGTCTGTTAGCCCAGAAATAAGTTTTACACCTTCAAGACTGGCTCTGAGAGCTTTTCAGAAGCTGCTCCCCCACATCCTGCTCCGGGTCTGCAGCACGGACAGACAGCAGGACAGAGCTCTCCTTTGCTTTCAGTCAGTTTTAGCTCGATGAGGCAGAGAATTTCCCTGGAATGTGCTTTTTCTTTTTCTTTGGACCTGTTCAAACCTGCTGTGGACACCCAGAAGAGCTCACAGCTATTGCTCACGGGGCAGGGCCTGGAGAGACTGATAAGAGACTGATAAAAGACTGATAAAAGACTGATAAACTACTGAATGAGCCGAACCACAGCCCACCGAGGGCACTTTCTGAGTTTTCCATCTTTTTAGAACAGTGAGAGGTTCTGTTGTTCAATATTGTTAATTTTTTGTGCTGGTGAATGCTTTGCCTGTAAAATAAAAAGGTTTTCTCCACTTTTCTCCAAGGAAATCTTTCCCCAAACCAGCTGGGGGAAGGTTGCTTGAATCTGCTTTCTAGAGGAGCTCCTTTGGAGGTTTTCCCCCAAATTTGCCCTAAACCAGGACAGGACCCGAGCCCACCCCAGGGCTCCCGTTCTGTGCTCCGGGGCTGGTGGCATCACCACGGGGCTGGTTTGGTTTTGCACAAACCTCCCTCTAAAACCAGAGAACTTCCTCTGGTTCAGCACCCACAAATCTCCCCAGGCCCCCGAAATGCCCCTCAGTGACTTTGGGGGTCCTGCTGGGCTGGGATTCTCCACACCAGGTGAGGCTGCAGCTCCTCAGCCCCTTCCCCTCCTCGGGCCGCAGCTGCCTGAAAACAGAGCCAGACACGACTCCGGGGAGAAAAAGCATTTTTTTTTTTTTTTTTTATGTATGCTTCTTATTTATTTACTGAAGGGCCTTCGGGTACATCTCAGGCAGACAAAGCCCCCCAGGGGCTACACCCAAAAATGGACCACGGGTTTTCACACTTTGATAATTTCTGTCCATTTGTATATTGGGGGTTAATCCTCCAATTCCAGCTTCAGCTAATGAAGTAATTTACCCCAAATTCGCCCCCCCCAATTCCCTTTTGTTTAATTTTTTGAGACCTGAGGCAGTGAGGTGTCCTTGATTGCCAGGCCTGGAGAGGAATTGTTGTGTGTGCCCAAAACGGGAGAGCAGCAGCTGAGCCGTGTGTGGAGTTTGGAGTTCTGCACTAAAGACCTGCAGGGTTGTTATACAAATTGCAAATAAAAATTATAAATAACAAAAAATATATTAAATAAATATATGAAATCCTGAGGCATCAGCTCCACCTTGATGCTGCGTTGGGCACCCAGGGCTGGGGTGGCTCCCCCGAGGCTCTCACCTCGCACTTTGCCTGGCTGAGGGTGTTTGAAAGCAGCAAATCTTTAACATTCCACCCCAAAATGGTTGTTTTTCACCGCAGACACCGTGATGGGCACCAGCACCAGCGGGTGGCATCAATCATCAATCTCGTCCTGGCTGCGTTTTTGGCCAGCAAAGCCTTGTGGGACCCAGATTCAGTCAAAGAAAGAAACGGAGAGTTTCTAGCCAGGCAAACACCTGAGAAAGAGCTGGAGAGAATGTAAATAATTCTTTATCTCTCTTGTTGTTCACATTGTTTATAGTTAAGTTCTAGCACTGTACACCAAAGCTGTGAGTTGTTTTCACTTCAAACCAATGGATTTGGTCCTCACGAGGCTCTGTATAAAAGAGTGGTGTATTTTTAATAAATCTGAGTTTTACTCTCATGCAGCCTCCTGATCTGGGTCTTCTCATTCCCGTCCTGCCCCGACAGCGACATCAGGGCCTCTCCCACCCCAGCAGCCCTGGGGGTTCTGTGGGGAAGGGGAGCAGGAGCTGCCCCGGGCACGGGGGAGGATGGGCAGGGCTGGGGACACCCCGGCTCCTCCTGGGGTGACTCAGCGCCACCTCAACACCCGGGGTGTCACCAGGGCTGGCCAGGGTGTCACCGGTCCCTGCCCGGGGCGGCTCCCGCTGCGGGGAATCCTTGGGACGGAGCCGGGATCGCCGCCCGGGCACGCTGCGGGCACAGGAGGGTTGGTGGGGCTGCTGCTGGTGCTGCGTGGGAGGGATGAGTCGCACAGAGCAGCTTTCCTGCCTTTAAAGGAGGTTTCTCCTCCCCAAGCCACCTTTGCTCCCCCGCTCTGTCCCCTCCCTGTCCCAGCGGCTCACGGGACAGAGCACTCACCAAAACCTCATTTGCCTCATTTGGGGCTTTGTGGGTGTTATAAATGAAAATTTGTCCAGCCAAATTAATATGAAAAATAAATTATTTATTTTGCAATCAAATTCTATCTAGCCAGCCACAAGGAAAGGACAGAGCCGAGCCCGGGGTCGGCCCTGGGTGTGCAACAAGGAGTCAGCCTCAGCAGAGGTTTTCCTCCATGCCCACACACCTCCATCCTGGCACAAGCAGTTTTTATAGGGAAAATTCCTCCTGAGGCCAAGATTTCAGCAATCAGTCCTTTCTTCTATTCAGAGTCCATATGTTAATAAGATTTTTCTTTTTTGGTGATGAGGGAGAACAAATCAGTGTCTGGAGTTTCTTGAATCCCTTGATGAAGTTTACGGGAATTCGGGAACGCTGCATTTACATGTATCTGCCTGGGGATTTCCATGAGATCCATCTCGGGTCTCCCGCAGCTCTCCAGCCATGGCCCATCTCCTGGCGAGCCGGACCTTCTTATTTGTAAATTAATTTCCAACATACACCCGGTCTCGGAGGGGAGAAGGGGGGGGAGGCTAGTACAAACGAGGTATAATCTAACAAGTATTTAACATTATATATTCCATACAAGGAATGGCGCAAATTACGTTTATTCCCCATAACAGTGGGCGTCACAAAACAGGTCCAGCCCGAGGACAGAGGATGCTCCTGCACCGCCCGAGGGCTGCGCCGGAATTTGGGATGCACGGCTCAGCACACCCGCACCCCCTCCCGCCCGGCCGGGGCTGATCTCCTCCATGGAGAGGCGTAAATATTTAGCAAACAGAGCCTCAGCCCAGGTGCAGCCCCGAGAGGCGGAGGAGATGAAGGCGCCGAGCGGCGCATCCGCGCTCGGGGCACGGCGGAATCTCCGTGGAGACGGCGGCAGCGCTCTCTGCTTCCTTAGGAACCAAACATTCACCCGCCCTGAGCAGGGCGGCAAACACGCAGCGATGGGCCCGGACAGGCTGCCCGGGCGTGCCCCGGGGCGGGGATCGCTCCGAGGCAGCTCCGGGACATCACCGGGGATGCTCCGCGGGACCCGGGCGCGCCCGAGCGCCGCGCTGCAATCCCCAAATGGTCAAATCTTCCTCCTGAAGGCACCAGGCGGACCCTGGCCTGATCGATTCAGGTGCAGGATGGTTTGAAATTAACAGAATTAATGATTTCTTTCTCGTTGTTGCCCCAAACTTTGCGGGGTTGAGCGGTGCCCAAAGCTCCGGGCACTGAGGGGGGTTAAGGTGAACTGGGATTTGGTTTTAGCTCTGACTAAAGCTCTCCTCCAGAAGCCATTAGCGGGTCATTCTCCTTGCTTGCACCGTGCGTTTTTAGCCTGGCAGGGTTTGCAGGACACGGGGAGAAGAAAAGCTTCCCAATGGGAGATGTGAGGGATCTGGGCATGGATCGGGAATGTGGGGCTGGGACCGGCCCAGCATCCCCCGGCACCTCCCTCCTGCCTCCCCTCCTGTCCCTCTGCAGGGACAGCGGGGTCTGTCCTGAGGGGGACAGCGCAGCTGGGGCACCCACAGGGACACCCGGGTCTATCCTAATGTGGGACAGCACACTTGGGGCACTCACAGGGACAGTGGGGTCTGTCCTGGGGGGGGGACAGCGCACCTGGAGCATCCACAGGGACACCGGATTCTGTCCCGGGGAGGGGACATCTCACCTGGGGCACCCACAGGGACACCGGGGTCTGTTCTAATGTGGGACATCTCACCTGGGGCACCCACAGGGACACCCGGGTCTGTCCTAATGTGGGACAGCACACTTGGGGTACTCACAGGGACAGTGGGGTCTGTCCCGGGGAGGGGACATCTCACCTGGAGCACTCAGAGAGACATCGGGGTCTGTCCCGGGGAGGGGACATCTCACCTGGGCCACCCACAGGGACACCGGGGTCTGTCCTAATGTGGGACATCTCACCGGGAGTACCCACAGGGACACCGGGACATCTCACCGGGACCATTCACAGGGACACCGGGACACCTCACCGGGAGCACTCAGCTTTCCCCCGGGCCCGGGGGATGCTCCGCACGACCCCGCGGCGCCATTGCCGGGAGTCCCGGAGTTTGGAGCGGTTCCCTCCCGCCTTTCCCAACTCCCCGCGCTGGTGCTGCGGGAGCGGAGCTCGGGTGGAGCCCCCGTGGGTGCAGCCCTGGGCTGGGCTGGGAGCGCTGAGCTACAGAAAAGTGCTGAGAGCAGCAGATCCGGCTGCAGGAGGGGACAGGGGTGACCCTCCGGGGTCTGATGTCACCCCTGGGAACGGGCTGGAATAATTACAGGATGCTGCCGGGTTTGCGGCGCTGCCCTGTTCGCTCATTAAATGGGATTAAAAACAGCGGCCGGGAGAAGCTGAAGGGATGAACCCCCCAGAAGGGCCCGGGGTGGGGTGTCCCAAACACGGACACCGGGCTGGGACGGCCACCTCCAGCCTGGGACACGCAGGGACAGCGCCCAAACCCCGGCAGGGCTGAGCAGGGGCGCACTGAAACGTAAACTTTAAGGCATTTAGAGATTTTGAGGAGCTAAGAGAAATAAGTCTGACTAGAGTTAATTTAAAAAAAAAAGAATAATAAATGAGTAGGCCTTGATGAAGTTAGGAGTTAGTAGTTAACTAATAATTAATTGCTTGTCAGCACAATGTTTAGTTAGCTGGGTTTATAACGAAGAATATAGAAACTGATAAATAGCTTTTAGGAACATAAGACAATTGTGGGCCTCCTCTGTTCTGAAACCAATTGAAGACAAGGAATGGGAGTTCTACCAAGAGTTCATTTGTCATATTGGCATTGAAAAGGTAGAAAGGTCAGAACGAGGAAGACTTCATTTACTTCCTCATTTTGGGACCCCTCCCCATGAAAGGGACACCGACCCATTTCAAGGGACAAACTACGCATGCTGAATAGCTTTTGGAGTGATTAGCATACGAAGCGGGCAATGGGATGTACTAAAATGATGAATATTTGTATTTTGTATATTCAATACTTGTATGGAGAAAAAGACTCTGTAATCACCTGGAAGGTGCGGTGTGGATTTGGGAGCTATCCCACACACAATAAACACACACTTTCTAACTTTACACTGTCAGAGAGTTTTTGTCCATCACAGTTGGATATCGGTACTAGATCAATATCCATATTATTTTAATAAATCAGCACCCGGGGCTGTCATTTGTGCCCAAGCCCGGAGGGTTTCAGTCTCCACGGAGCATCCCCAGCCCTTCCCCTTCCCAATCCCCCACCTTGGGCTGGGACAGCCCTGGCTCTGCCCAGGCCATGTGCTGAGGGTGGCTGAGGTGCTGTTGGCACAACACTTGGGAAAGAAGCAGCAGGATTAGGATTAATAACAGTAATTATCAGGCAGAGATCTCTCCCTCTGAGGCACTCAGGCCCTTTGATGGGGGGGTGTCCCTGGCTGCCCTGCCCCCAAACATCTCCTTTGTCCCTTCTGCAGCCCCTGCCCCGACCCCAGGGCAGGGAGAGGTGGGGATTTGGGAGGGGTGTCTAACCCAGCATCCTGCCAAGAGCAGCCAAGACTAAACGTGGTGTCCTTGAGATTCATTTATTTTTAAAACTCAGCCTCTTCCATATGTCAAAGCTGAACTTAGACCACCAAACACCTGAATTTTTCCAGTTTCTACTTAATATTTGCCCTGTTTTATACCACACACCTCACCCCCTCTGGAAGGGCTATTGGGAATTGTTATCCTGCTTCTCCAGTGGCAAAACAATTTCAACATATCCCCCCTGTGTGCAGGCTGGGGGTGCTGGCAGCACAGAGCTGGGCTCTCTGATCATTCCCACCTCTCCTGCAGCTCCAGGGATGTTTGTGGGTCCCCGAGGGTCTGGGGAGGGTCTGGGGAGGGTCTGGGGAGGGTCTGGGGAGGGTCTGGGGGGCTGCAGCAGCCTTGGCCGGGATTCACCCGCAGAGGGTTTGAGTTTCCCAAGGGAAGGGACCAGGCTGAGCAGTGCCAGCGTGGGGACTCCTTTCCAGAAGAAAAACCCCCATTTTCGGAGCAAGAAATGCCTGGTGAGGTGCTGCTGCTCCCAGAGGCAGGAGAGCGTGAGGATCAGGGAACAGGAACGTGTCTGATCCCTCCTGGGCTCTGGCAACAGTGGGATGAGGGAGAAAATCCCTGTGGGACAGGAGGGAGCTCGTAATTCCCACTCCACAGCTGGGACCTGCAGGAACAGGGCCTGGCTGCAGGAACAGCACTGAGCACGGGAGGATCCCGCTCAAGAAAAGCTTAATAAGTGCCAGGAAAATAAAATCTTCCCAGAAACACATCCAGAGCTCCTTACACACCCCAAACCTCCCCATCCCGGCATGGGGCCTTTTGGGGGCAATGCCTGAAGGCCCCAAACCTGCCTGGGCTTAAAACACAGCACAGGGGCTTCCCTTCCACACATCCTTTGTACCATTTTGTTGAGAATTTTACCCAAAACATCTTCTCCTGCTGCCACATTCCCCTTGGGGAGAGGAGTGGGATCCCTGCTGACCCCCAGGGTTTGGGTAAAGGGCTGGAGCTGGTTCCTCCCCAGCTGCTGAATGAAGTGCTGGGATCAATCCTGCAGAAAAGGCTGCAAATAGGGATTTAACTATTATTTTTTTCCCTCCTGGACACAAGGGAGTGACAATTCCTGGAGGTTCAGGTGGCTGCCCCTGGCTTTTCCCATCAACTTGGGGTGCCTGGGGCGACATCCCTGAAGTGATTTTGTCCTCAATCCACCCAGGACCCTTTTCCAGCCCTCCTGGTGAGCTCAGAGCTGGTTTCTCCCTGGATCCTGATTCCTCCCAGGTGAGCTGTGACATCCCCACCTGGAAGGGGAACGGTGGCTCCTAAAAAAGCCACCTGACCTTGGAGGTCTCTGGGGTGTTTTGGGCTGTGGGGTGGCCTCTCCCCAGAGCAGCTCCCAGGTCACACCAGGAGTTAATTTGGGAGCCTGGGCTTGGTGGCTTTGTGCTCCTTTCTGTCACTCAGGTGCCTGGAGGGTCCCTGAGCTCCCCGGGGTGTGAAGTGATCAGGAACCAGCCCTGAGCTGCACCGGGGCTGTCCCAAAGGCCAGCAGGGAGCCCTGCAGGATAAATCCCGCAGGATTTCTGTGTTCCAGGCTCCTGCCTGCCACACCATCATTCCTGCAGAACCCGGAGGAAAATGCAGGATTGCATCCAGGCCTGGGGGGCTGCAGCCCCGGGATGTCCCCACCACGTCCCTCGAGGCTCCACCACGGTCATGCCGTGTCCTGGAAGTGCCACAGACACGTCCAGGGAGGAAAATCACTTTTCCTCAGTTGGAAAAAGTCCAGGGAATCTTTTGTGGCACTGGAACGTTGCAGCCCTGCTTGTTTGAGAACATTTCTGGGGACTTGCAGGGACAAACCAGGAGAGTTTGGCCGGGAGCTGGTGGGAAGAGGCAGAGAGGAGCAGGGAAGGGCCCTCAGCTGAGCTGCACTTCCAGAAGAGCTGGAGAAGTGCTGGAATTTGGGGTATTGATGATCCCAAAATTGTAGAAAGTCTCTGTCTTTCTGCCCCACTGCCAAAGAAGTCATAATTTGTGCTGTTTCAAGGTTGTTTATTCTGTTTATCTCTAACATGTTCTGCTGCCCTGCCGCAGCTCTGTCCTGCAGGGCAGCGTGTGGGGCTCTGCCCTCAGTGGGATGGTACAAACATTAAATACCACAAACTGCCTGTGCTGGATTTACAATAACGTGCCAATATCTGTCACCTACGTTGGACAGTGTGTCCCCAGCCTGAACCAACAGAAAAATGCCAACACCACAGTGAAACATGGAGGGCATGAAGAAGGAGAAAAAGGACAAGGCACACCCAATTTCCTCCATCTTGTCCCCTTTGCACCCCTAATCTAGAATCCTAAAATTTTACTTTTGCACCTGTGCCACACTTAATTATTACTTATATCAAACACTCAGAGCTGGTAATTCATCCTGTAGGATTGAAAACTCTTTTCCATGGACAGAGATCACAGCCAGTGTCTCTGGGGGCTCTGTCCAGGGGGGTTCTGACCCCTGCCAGGGTCCCAGGGCAGCCAGAGGGAAGCTCTGGGTTCCCACAGGAAGGGAATTACAGGGGGAGGAGGCAGCAGGACAAGGAAAGCATCATGGAATACCTGGAGCAGGTCCGGCTTCTGTGTCACCTGCAGCAGGTGGGGGGGGCCAGCAGGTCCCTGCTCTCCCCAGATTTAATTAAGCCCCACATTAATTAAATCCTGGAGCCCAACCCAGCACAGGGATGTCAGAAATTTGGGGAGCTCCTGCCCACAGTCAGGTTCAAAGCAATCCCACAGCTCATCCAGGCTCTCCTGCATCACAAAGAACTTCTTTCCCCCAAATAATATCTTTGCCAAATTAATTTTTTGGCAGAGGGTGTTGACTCTCTGTTGTTCAGCTCATGGTTCAGTTCATCACTTTGAGTAATTTCATCCATTCTGAGACATCTTCCCTCAGTTTTCTCATTCCTAATTCAAGTAACAAACCCCCCAAAGTCTTTGCTGACTTCCCAGCCCCAGCCCAGGGGATTTTGGAGCCTGGAGGAACGGTTTCAAACAGCACCCAAACCCCCGGGGACAGCACCCAAAGGCCTGGGGCAGCACCCAAACCCCCGGGGACAGCACCCAAAGCCCCGGGACAGCACCCAAACCCTCAGGGACAGCACCCAAACCCTTGGGGACAGCACCCAAAGCCCTGGGACAGCACCCAAACCCTCAGGGACAGCACCCAAAGCCCTGGGACAGCACCCAAACCCTTGGGGACAGCACCCAAACCCTCGGGGACAGCACCCAAACCCCCGGGGACAGCACCCAAACCCTCGGGGACAGCACCCAAAGGCCCGGGACAGCACCCAAACCCTCGGGGACAGCACCCAAACCCCCGAGACAGCACCCAAACCCCCGGGATAGCACCCAAACCCTCAGGGACAGCACCCAAAGCCCCGGGACAGCACCCAAACCCCCGGGACAGCACCCAAACCCTCAGGGACAGCACCCAAACCCCCGGGACAGCACCCAAAGCCTCGGGACAGCACCCAACACCCCGGGGACAGCACCCAACACCCCCGGGACAGCACCCAACACCCCGGGGACAGCACCCAAACCCCCGGGGACAGCACCCAAAGGCCCGGGACAGCACCCAAAGCCTCGGGACAGCACCCAACACCCCGGGGACAGCACCCAACACCCCCGGGACAGCACCCAACACCCCGGGGACAGCACCCAAACCCCCGGGGACAGCACCCAAAGGCCCGGGGCACTCCCTGCCCTGCTCCCTCCCAGCTCCAGCTCCAGGAGTGACATCAGCCCGGGAGGTGAGAACACAAACTCTGCACCTCAGCCCTCTGCTAATTGCCAATGCAGCACCAACAGCAGGCACCAAAGGGGCTGGTGAGCTATTCAGCCTCCAAAATTATTATTATTATTGTTATTATTATTTCTGGGATGGGACTGTGCTGGGAAATGCAAGTTCAAACAGAGCCGAGGAAGGCAGGGAAAGCTTTATTAGATTCCAGCCTCACCAGGTGTCAGCAGGACTGTGCCAGGTGAGTTCAGCATGCACAGGTGCAGGGCATGCAGCGCTGCAGGGGGGTGTGCAGGGCTGCAGCTGAAGGGTTCCAGAGAGGGGACAGGGATGGGAGCAGCCCTCAGAGAGGAGGAATCCATCAGAGGCACAGGGAGCTTCGGATCCGGGAAGGGAAGGGAAGGGAAGGGAAGGGAAGGGAAGGGGGAAGGGAAGGGAAGGGAAGGGAAGGGAAGGGAAGGGAAGGGAAGGGAAGGGAAGGGAAGGGAAGGGAAGGGAAGGGAAGGGAAGGGAAGGGAAGGGAAGGGAAGGGAAGGGAAGGGAAGGGAAGGGAAGGGAAGGGAAGGGAAGGGAAGGGAAGGGAAGGGAAGGGAAGGGAAGGGAAGGGAAGGGAAGGGAAGGGATGCTGTCCTTGCAGCCCCCCAGGCTCCAGCCCCACACACACCCGCAGTGTCTCTGTCTCTGCTGTCTCTGGAGCCTCCTGCTCCCCGGGGCTCCCTGAGCATCCAGGGCTGGCCAGAGCAGCAGCTCCCGAGGGGATGTGAGGAACACCTCGGCATTCAGGCTCCTGCCTGGTTCAAGCACTAGTCAAGCCCAGCTTACCCATTTGTTCGGTTTATTTCATTTCAAAGAGGTGCACACTAAAGCATTAAGATTTACTGGTTTGGATTCCTCTCTGTACAAGTTCTTTCAAACAGCTTGAATGCACAAGGCTTTACAGATAGAAGCGCCGAAACACAAGATAAAACAAATCTAAATTCCAAATCACTCCATGAAGAAAAATTGTAGAAAATAAGCAAAAAAAAAAAAAGAAAAAAAAAGGAAAACAAAAAATATTCCAACAAAAAAACTGCAGCACTCCTTGGGAAAGGGAAAGACTGCACGAGGAGGGACACAGAGGGTGGAAGGCAAGCAATGGAGGCTCTGCCCAGAGCTTCTCCGTGCTGGCTCAGGGGATGGAGTTCAAGAGATCCTTGAGGAAGCCGTCGGGATCGTTGATTTCTGACAAGAGTCCTTTGAACAGAAGAAGGCAAAGAGAGAAGAATCAGCCCCCGTTTGTCCTGCCCAGGAGGGATTTGTGCTGGGCCATGTGTGAGCTCCTGACAGCTGCAGGGTTATTTTAGGGCTGGGTGAGCCCTGCTGGATGCACTGCAGTGGGAATTCTGTGAAACACTAAATCCACATGGAGCTGCTCCTGGGCAGCTCCAGCTCTGCTCCCTGTGCTGGGCACTGAGAGACTGGCCTGGGGCACAGATTTTGAGAGAAGAAAGAGCAGCTCCAGCCTCTCTGCAGGTTTTCAGCATCTCCTGACTCCTGCAGGTACCAAAATCCTTGGGGAGCACCTCTGGCTGCACCCAGCTGCTGCCCGGTCCCTTCTGCTCACCAGCTTCAACCTCAGGCCACCTTCCAGCTGTGCTGCAGATGTTTAACAGAGCAGGGGGGAGGTTTTCCTGCCTAGGGCTGCCCAGGTGTGTGCCCCAGCAGTCTGGGGACAGCCAGGCTGTGCCTGGGCAGTGCTGTCCCCTCCCCACGAGCTGCAGCAGTGTCAGGAATGCTGCTGGCTCCAGCCACGAGCTGCACAAGGCAGCCTATAAAAGGGCAAGTAAACACTCACCAGCCACATCCAAAAACTCAGAAAACGTTTCCACTGGCATGAATTCCTCCTGGAAGGTTTTCAGGGCCTTGTCTGCAGCCTCGTGGATTGGCATGTCGTTGTGTCGGATGAACTCAGCCAGAGAGAAGGACCAGCCTCCCTCTGTGTTACTGGTAGGCACCTTCTGACAGGGGACAAACACACCAAATCAGGCCAAAAATAATGAATTCATGAAAAAAAAAAGTTGGTGCAAACCCTGGTGCCTTCTCCCATTGCTCCTGGATTTCCATCCCTGCCTCTTGCAAACAACCAACACAGAAAGAAATTCCCTGACTGCAACTTCATGATCTTTTTTTGCAGAATGAAACGAGGTCCCAGGCATTTTCTCACCCTGAGCACTGAGCCCTCTGTGGAAGCTGCAGGTTTCTTTCTGTCCCTGGCTCCTTCCTCACCCCAACCATTTCCCTGGCACGGCCTGGAATGTCCTTCCTCCCACGGACAATCAACAGGAAAAATAAGCAAGCACACAACCCACGAGTGCTGCCAGCTGGAGAAGTCTCTCAATTCTTCAGCCACTGAACTGCAAGGGGTACAATGAGCACAGGCAGCTTCTTGTGGCCTTTCTGCTTTTACAAGTGCAGAAGAAAAAAGAAGGAAGAAATCCTTCCCTGTGAGGTGGGCAGCCCTGGCAGAGGTGCCCAGAGCAGCTGTGGCTGCCCCTGGATCCCTGGAGGTGTCCAAGGCCAGGTTAAACAGGGCTGGGAGCAGCTGGGACAGGGGAAGGTGTCCCTGCCATGGCAGGGGTGGAATGGGATGAGCTTTAAGGTCCCTTCCCACCCAAACCATCCTGGGACTCTTTGAGGTTTTGTTTCCAAGGGCCTCGATGAAAGGGGTTTCAAATTTTGATTTCTATTTCAAACTCATGGAACTGCTCAGGTAAGAAGTGGAGCTGAGCTGGAGGTGCTGCAGAGGAGCTGCAGTGCTCTCCTTACCTTGAACATGTTGTAAATGAGATCCACGAGTGCCCAGAAGAGCAGCCCCGAGCGGTACGTGGCGTATTCCTTCACTGCCTTGTCTGCCAGTCTGCCAGAAGGAAAAAGCAGCCTGCAGTTAGTCACCCTCTGCTCGGGCTCTGCTCACCCTCCTGCTGGAGCTGCAGCAGCAGAGCCCACCCCTGACATGCAGGGATGCTCAGGGGAGCCTGGCTGGGTGTCCTGCAGGGAACTTGGGGCACCCGAACCTCCCTGGGCAGGGCAGCGCCTCCTCTGCTCCGGCTGTGCCACTAAAACCTCCTTCCACAGGAAGGAAACGAGCACAGAGGGAACTGGAGGGATCAGACCATGCAGGAAACCAACAGCAGAGAGGGAAAAACAATGTACAGCCCTTGTTTGTGTGCTCACTGCTGGAGAACAGCAGATTCCTGAAGGAATGACCAAACCCAGGTCTCTAGAACAGATTTGTGCTTCTGACTCATAAAACCATTTCTGCAAGACTCTGAGGGAAATCCTTGAAGAAATGGAGGGATTTCCATTTAATATATCCTTGGTCATTTGTGGGACTCAGATTCAAAGAAAGAAACTGAGAGTTTCTAGCCAGGCAGAGGTCTGGGAAAGAGCTGGGGAAGAATGTAAATAATTCTTTATCTCTCTAGTTTTTCACGTTGTTTATAGTTAAGTTCTATCACTGTGCATCAAGCACTGTACACCAATGGGGTGAGTTGTTTTCACTTCAGGACCAGTGGAGTTGGTCCTCACTAAGCTCTGTATAAAAGAGCAGTGTATTTTGAATAAATCAGAATTTTACTCTCAGCAGCCTTCTGAGTCAGTCTTCTCATTCCCATCCTGCCAGGAAAGGACTTGTGGAAATCCAGCACCTGTGTTTGGAGCAGGAGGAATTCCCTAAAAGGTGCAGAGCTGTGCTGGGACAGCAGCTCCCCAGGTCTGCTTGGGGATTAATCACAAACAGGTTCTGGCAAGGCAGAACCTCCTGCCAGCAGCTCTCATGGGTTTGGAATTTTTGTGCCTGTGCTCCTCAGGTACATCTGCCCCATCACGTGCTGCTTCCTGCTCAACACTCCAGAGCTTTGGAAAAACAAAAAACCACATTTTTTATGCACCCAGGACCAGCTCAGCAACACAACAGAGGTTCCCAGCTGCAACCTGCCCCAGACTGGGCTTTTCTGGGGGAAAAACAAACATTTTGCTGCTCTTATTAAAAGGCTCCATTTGTGTGTGTGTGCCCTTCACACAGACACCTTAGTAGGTGGCAGCCTGCTCGGGCAGCTTAATTATTTAAAGGAAAACCAATTAGTAAAGGTGACTAAATTTCCACGGGATGAAGAGCAACTCAGAGCCAGGCTAATTCTGGCCTCCCAAGCACTGCAAGACAGACTCTTCCTTTCATGTGAATGGGTTTGATCTAATTGCAGCCTGCTCCTTTCATTGAAAACTAAAGGCCCTGGTGGGTCAGGGCTGCAGGTACCTCCTGGAGCAGCTGCTCCGTGGAGGAGCTGCTGGGGTTTGCTCCTGGGGCTGGCCAGGGACTGCAGCAGAAAGCCACAGACACTGGGGGAGTGTTTTAGAGAGGTCACAGTGAACAGCAAAGGGAAAACAATCAAAATGGACTTTTCCTCCCAAATTCCAGGTGAAAGCTATGTTGAAAAACATCTACAGAGATTTTTTTTTTTTTTTAGCCAGAATTTGTGGCTCGGTAACAATGAGCACTTGATTCAGTTCTTTGGGCTCTGTAAATTATATTTATAAAAACCCAGAACTGGGATCCATTCTGGGAATTTCATCTTTGGGTTTAAATAGGAAGTGTTTCCAAACAAGGGAGGTGCTGAGCACCTCTCCATGGGACAGGGAATGTGTGGGATTTGCTGCCTTGGGATGAGGGAATGCAGAGCACTCCTGCCCCTTCCCAGGACTGACAGGAGGTTCCAAACCTTGAGCAGATCCTCAGTTTTTTGGAGATGCACTGGGGGTTCCTGCAGTGGTTCCTGTCCCTTTTTAAGATGCACTGGGGGCTCCTGTCCCTTTCTGAGATGCACTGGGGGTTCCTGCAGTGGTTCCTGTCCCTTTTTAAGATGCACTGGGGGTTCCTGTCCCTTTCTGAGATGCACTGGGGGTTCCTGTCCCTTTCCAACATGCACTGGGGGTTCCTGCAGTGGTTCCTGTCCCTTTCTGAGATGCACAGGTAGCAGTGAGTCCTTGAGTGTCCCCAGCCTTCACCCCAGTGTTCTGGGAATGGAGCTGCTCCCAGACAACACCCTGAATGTGGAATGCTAATTTTAATGCTTTGCATGCAGACATTACCCTGGTGTCACAGCCAGTGGCTTCCTCTCTGCCTCAGCCTACAAATTCAAGATATTGGCATTTATCTGCAGAGCCTTTCACCATCCATCACCCTCTTCCTGATTTTCCACAAGAATAAATAAGCACAGAGCTTGGAAATCAGAATTGCCACATTGCTATTTCTGAGAGGCTTTATCAGAGGGAGGCTTTGTGCTCTCTTAGTCTGCAGAGATTAAAGAAAGCCCTTGAATAAACCTTGACATAATTCCTGAGCACTATTTCTGAGTGTGCTCCCCTGAAATTCCAGAGATTGGATGCTTCAGCTGGAAGTTCCTCACTCTGCCTGTTCCAATATGTTTTTATTACAGCTGTGCTTGGGGAAGGAAGAGAACACCCAGGGAGGGTTTAAGAAGCAGCAAACCCACCCTGGGCTCAGCTCTGCCAGCCCAGCCCAGGCTCAGCTCTGCCAGCCCAGGCTCAGCTCTGCCAGCCCAGGCTCAGCTCTGCCAGCCTGAGCTCAGCTCTGCCAGCCCAGGCTCAGCTCTGCCAGCCCTGCCTAGGCTCAGCTCTGCCAGCCCAGCCTGAGCTCAGCTCTGCCAGCCCAGGCTCAGCTCTGCCAGCCCACCCTGAGCTCAGCTCTGCCAGCCCAGCCTGGGCTCAGCTCTGCCAGCCCACCCTGAGCTCAGCTCTGCCAGCCCAGCCTGAGCTCAGCTTTGCCAGCCCTGCCTAAGGCTCAGCTCTGCCAGCCCAGCCTGAGCTCAGCTCTGCCAGCCCTGCCTAAGGCTCACCCTGTACCCTGGAGCCTCTGGAGCTGTCAGAGCCCCGGATCCAGGCAGCAGCAGCACTGAGAGCAGTGCAGGAGCCCCTTGCAGGGATCTCTGCCTTTTCCAAGAGCACTGGTTCACGCTGGGTTTGTGCAACTACAGTGCAATGACTTTATCAAACACCTAATTAATGTCATCAGCATAAAAATGCCCTTTAAGGCGACTTAGAATAGTAATGAATTGATTCCTAATTATGACAGCTATTTCAAATCATCCTTTCAGAAACTGGAATTCCCTTTCCCTCTCTGGAAATTCTGTGCCTTTGTCAGGCAGGCACAGCCACTTATTCTTGTGCTTCAAGTGCCTGACAGCTGCTATTGATTCTTTTATTTTTAAAAAGCAATGGCATTTGACTTCTATTTCTATTTTTCTATTTGAGGGAGGCTGGAGCCCTGATCAAAAGGGCCCAGAACGAGCTTCTTTAGGGAGGCAAACAGGGAGTGAGGCACAGCTCAGGGACAGCTCCTGGCTGAGTGCTGGGGTGGGCGAGGAGGAAGGAAAAGCATCGTTCCCATGGATCAGCTCATTGATCCACCCCAGGGAACACCCAGAATGAAATGCTCCTGCTCATGCCAGCCCTGGGGCAACCTGGGCTCTGGGGGTGTCCCTGGGCTCTGGGGGTGTCCCTGGGGGTGTCCCTGGGCTCTGGGGGTGTCCCTGGGGGTGTCCCTGGGCTCTAATGGGTGTCCCTGGGCTCTAATGGGTGTCCCTGGGCTCTGGGGTGTTCCTGGGCTCTAATGGGTGTCCCTGGGCTCTGGGGGTGACCCTGAGCTCTGGGGGTGTCCCTGGGCTCTAATGGGTGTCCCTGGGCTCTGGGGGTGTCCCTGGGCTCTAATGGGTGTCCCTGGGCTCTGGGGGTGTCCCTGGAGGTGTCCCTGGGCTCTAATGGGTGTCCCTGGGCTCTAATGAGTGTCCCTGGGCTCTAATGGGTGTCACTGGGCTCTGGGGGTGTCCCTGGGCTCTAATGGGTGTCCCTGGGCTCTGGGGGTGTCCCTGGGCTCTGGGGGTGTCCCTGGGGGTGTCCTTGGGCTCTGGGGGTGCCCCTGGGCTCTGGGGGTGTCCCTGGGCTCTAAAGGGTGTCCCTGGGCTCTAATGGGTGTCCCTGGGCTCTAATGGGTGTCCCTGGGCTCTGGGGGTGTCCCTGGGCTCTGGGGGTGTCCCTGGGCTCTAATGGGTGTCCCTGGGCTCTAATGGGTGTCCCTGGGCTCTGGGGGGTGTCCCTGGGCTCTAATGGGTGTCCCTGGGCTCTAATGGGTGTCCCTGGGCTCTAATGGGTGTCCCTGGGCTCTGGGGGGTGTCCCTGGGCTCTAATGGGTGTCCCTGGGCTCTAATGGGTGTCCCTGGGCTCTGGGGGTGTCCCTGGGCTCTGGGGGGTGTCCCTGGGCTCTAATGGGTGTCCCTGGGGGTGTCCCTGGGCTCTGGGGGTGTCCCTGGGCTCTAATGGGTGTCCCTGGGCTCTGGGGGGTGTCCCTGGGCTCTAATGGGTGTCCCTGGGCTCTGGGGGGTGTCCCTGGGCTCTGGGGGTGTCCCTGGGCTCTGGGGTGTCCCTGCCATGACAGGGGGTGGCACTGGAGGGGCTTCAGGGTCCCTCCCAACCCAATCCAACCCAACCCAGGCTGGGATTCTGCAGCTCCACAGCACTGAGTGCAAAGGTTACTCAGAGGGGTTAACACCGGGTGGAAACTACACCTGCTGCCATCAGCTGCAAGTGGCTCTATGACAGTGACACGAGTGGCTCTGTGATGGTGATATGAGTGGCTCTGTGACAGTGACGTGAGCAGGTGTGCCAGTGACACAAGTGGCTCTGTGACAGTGACACGAGTGGTTCTGTGCCAGTGACCCGTGGGGCTCTGTGCCAGTGACACGAGTGGCTCTGTGCCAGTGACCCGTGGGGCTCTGTGACAGTGACACGAGTGGCTCTGTGATGGTGACACGAGTGGCTCTGTGACAGTGACACAGGTGGCTCTGTGATGGTGATATGAGTGGCTCTGTGACAGTGATGTGATCAGGTGTGACAGTGACATGAGTGGCTCTGTGACAGTGACCCGTGGGGCTCTGTGACAGTGACCCGTGGGGCTCTGTGACAGTGACCCGTGGGGCTCTGTGACAGTGACACGGGTGGCTCTGTGCCAGTGACACAAGCAGTTCTGTGCCAGTGACCCGTGGGGCTCTGTGACAGTGACCCGTGGGGCTCCGTGCCTGTGTGCCCAGCCAGGGCAGGGACTGACCTGCTGGCCCCTCCTGGGGACACCACGCGGGCGTGGGAGGTGACGAGGAGGCGGCGCAGGATGTCCCCGCGGATGGCCCGCCACCTCTCCGGGGGACAGATGTGCAGGGCCAGCACGGTGTAGTAGTGGGGCCCGTCCACCTCGAAGGCGCTCTCCACCCACTTCTCCCGGGGCTGCTCCAGGAAGCTCTGCAGGTTCTTCTCCTCCCGCGAGGTTGCCCGGGTTCTGCAGGACAAGGAAAGCTCAGAGGCTGCTCCGGCTCCAGGGGCTCAGCCTCTGCTCCCCAGCAGCTCTGGGGTGCTGCCCATGCACCTGCACAGGCAGCCAGCCTCCCCAAATTCACCCCTGGCTGAGGGTTTGCCCCCATGGGCACCAGCAGCTTCCCCCAAATTCACCCCTGGCTGAGGGTTTGCCCCCATGGACACCGCCAGCTTTTCTTAAATTCATCCCTGCCTGAGGGTTTGCCCCCATGGGCACCACCAGCTTCCCCCAAATTCACCCCTGGTTTAGGGTTTGCCCCCAGTGAGCACCACCAGCTTTTCTTAAATTCACCCCTGGCTGAGGGTTTGCCCCCATGGGCACCACCAGCTTCCCCCAAATTCACTCCTGGTTTAGGGTTTGCCCCCATGGGCACCACCAGCTTCCCCCAAATTCACCCCTAGTTTAGGGTTTGCCCCCATGGGCACCACCAGCTTTTCCCAAATTCATCCCTGCCTGAGGGTTTGCCCCCATGGGCACCACCAGCTTTTCCCAAATCCTTCCCCTGGCTGAGGACCAGCTCCCAGTAAGGAAATACATTTTCCTTGGAGTTGTGGGTGGCACCAGAGTTTTGCCAGGCAGCTGCCATTGTCCCAGTGGAAGATAACACCACTGTAGAGGTATTTTTCCCTTTTTTTCAGAAAAAGATGGGACCAGGCCAGCCAGGCCAGGCACTGGAGTCGTGCCAACTGCCATGGGACACCACAGAGACACTGCAGCTCCTGCAGCCACACCTGGATCCATTTATACAATTCTTCTACTGCAAAAGCAACCCCTGGGAAGATAGGCCAAATTCAAACCCAAAAGACTTTTCTGCAAGCTTATATAAATGTTTTACAGTTTTTCTCCTTTCCCCCAGAGCTCCAGAGTCCCAGGAGTGCCGACACCCCAGAACTGACAGTGCAAAGCACGTGTCACAGAGACTTTGGGAAGCTGCATCACACTTTGCCACCCCTGTGGCTCTACTGCACCAGGCAGAGGCTGCCAGCCAGGTCAGACCTGTGACTCTGAAGTGAGATAAACCCTCCCTGGCAGGCATCAAGCAGCGTCCCAGCAGATGAAGCCGTCAGGTTTGTGTGACCTTTCCATCTGCTAGAAGATGCAGCTGGGAGCTGAGCAGTAGCTCTTTATTTTCTCCATTTAATATTAAAAATTCTGTCTGGGAAGTACAGAAGGCCTTTTTCCATGTCTGCCCAGCGGGTTCTGGGCTCTGTGTGCCAACAGCAGCCTAACAAGATGAAACAAATACTTCAATTTATTTGTCTCCCAGAGGACTGGGAAAACAATAGCACAGGATCTGGAGATAGATATTAAAAACAAAAGACAAATTGTATTACAGCCAAAACCTTGATTAGTTCCAGGCGGGAAAGTGAGAGGGATTTCACTGCACTGCATTTGGAGTGACCTTGGTGTGTATTTTAATATTTATACCCTCATCTAATTAGTATTACTTACTAATAGCTCACTCCTCAAATAGAAGATATACATGGGCACCCCATTTTTGCAGGATCAGACCAGCTCATGCATTCCAAGGCATTTGGTGCCTATGGATGTGGCCTCAGTGCAGTGCCAAAGCACTGCTGTTTATTGGTAAAAATAATAATGGTAATCCCCCCAAAAAAACTAAAAACATCAGGAAAATCTGATGGACCTGAACCTTCCTCCAGGATGTCATATCTGGAAACAAACCTGTGTTATTTGAACACTGAATAAAATTATATCAGGTTCAAGTTTTCAAGTAACAATTATTTCATCGCAGTGTCTCTTCTGCCTGCTCAGGAGAAAATTAAGCTGGCAGAGTTTCTTTAATGTAATAACCCTGTTGCTCACCCCAGAGGTAATAATTACATCTCAAATGGAAAGAGAAGCTAATTCCCAATTGCTTTTACTGAGTAGGTTCCCTGTTATCCAGCATGTCCAGGCTCCGCTCCCAACAATGCAAACCCTTAACAACCCACTTGGGATGTGCAACCCTCCCAAAACTTTGTGCGATTTCCCAGTGCAGAAAGCAAAGCCCAGAGCTGTGGGGGGCAGGGGGTGGCACTGACGTGTTGAGCACGTAGAGCACGGTGTGGATGATGTAGGGGATGAGGTGGATGTTGCTCTCGCGGCCGCCGCCCCCGGTGTCGATGCTGAACGACTGCTCCATGGCGAAGCGCAGGAACAGCAGCTTGATGTCGTGCACGTTCAGCTGGTACGTGGGCTCCCGCTGCCCCGTGCACTCCTGCAGGTACGTGTTGTGGCTGCAAAACAGCAGGAGCTGTGGGTCTCAGATTCAGTCACAGAAAGAAACTGAGAGTTTCTAGCCAGGCAGAAGCCTGGGAAAGAGCTGGAGAGAATGTAAATAATTCTTTATCTCTCTTGTTGTTCACATTGTTTATAGTTAAGTTCTATCACTGTACACCAATGCTGTGAGTTGTTTTCACTTCAGAACCAATGGAGTTTGCCCTCACAAGGCTCTGTATAAAAGAGCAGTGTGTTTTGAATAAATCTGAGTTTTACTCTCAGCAGCCTTCTGAGTCAAGTCTATTCATTCCCGTCCTGCTTGCACACAGCTCCTCCTGCCACAGCACGGCCCAGGAGCCCAGCAAGGATGGCACAGAGAAGCTTTAACAAAGAACAGCTACACGATGGGAGCCCCTGCTACCTTGGATTAACCTCCCCAAAGGGAGGCTTTCAGCTCACTCTGGCAAACCCAATTCCATCTGCAGATTGCTGTCCACCCATCAATACTGTTTTCCCGTGCCCAGGACCTGGGATACAACTCCCTGGCTGAAATGGTTCCAAGATGTCATCACTCTTGATTCCACAGAATCTCAGAATGGAGGGACATTAAACATTACCCAGTCCCAACCCCTGCCAACCTTCGACTATCCCAGGTTGCTCCAAGCCCCACCCAGCCTGGCCTTGGACACCTCCAGGGATGGGACATCCATAACTTCTCCACACATCTTGTGCCAGTGCACACCCCTTCACAGGGAAGACTTTCTTCCCAAATCTGATCTACACCTACCTTCTGTCAGGCTCAAAATTTCTAACGTGACATTACAAACCCAGCAGAAGGTAAACCAGAATCCTGACACCAGCATCTCCATCTGCTCCAGACAAGTGCTCAAGTACCTCAGTACCATCCAAGAGAAGTCTGGAAATCTACACCAGGAAATCCAGCGGCATCAGAAGGTTTGTTTTGTACAGTAGGGGCTCACTGGGCCACAAATGAATCAACGCTGCATCTTCAGCAGTGACTGGGGGCTAAGGAGGCTCTGAAATTATTTACATGAAGCCACAAAGCAAACAGACACCTGTGCTTTTTTTGGAGAATCGCTCTTGCTGGTAGAACCTGACATGGCTCAGTTTTCCCAAGATTCAGATGCACCACCTCTGATCCCAAGATTTCAGGGGAGTGTGTGGCAAGGATCTGACTCACCCAGATGCAACCAGCTGGGGAAGAACCTGTGTGTACTCACCGTGCCAAGCACGTGGCAAAAGCAGACTCTGGCACGTGGGGCCCCCACACTGGCAGGAGCCCGTTGCACTTGGTGTTGGCATTTTGCAGGGCTGCGCTCTCCCACTCCTCGCGGCCCCGAGCGAGTCTGCACGGAGAAAGAGACACAGCACACCAGGCAAGTCAGGAGGAAGCAAGCTTTCGTCTAAGGAAAAAATGACAACTCCAAAAATGACAATTCCACAGCTTCTCTCAGTGCTGGACTTGGCAGAGTCCGGGTCTGAGCAGCGTTAAAGCAGACCCTGATGGAGAAGCCTTGCAAAGCGATCAACAACCCAGCCCAAATTCCACAGCGGTCCCAAAGCACGTGGCAAGGCCTCCAGCCCCACTGCGGGGCTGTGGGGCTGTGCAGCCCGTACCTGACAGCTGCCAGGTGGCAGTCGTAGTGCACGATGTTGAAGTGGGACACGGTGCTGTAGCCCTGCTGCTTGCGGGGCTTGTTCTCAAACTCCTCGAGCGCCACGCGCTTGGTGAAGGTGTAAATCCCCAGCACCTTGGTGGGCTGCAAGGACACACAGCAGCCTTAGCAGGCACTCAGCTCTGCCACAGGGCACATTTCTACTCTTTGCACACCACACTGAATTGAACATCTCCTTGTCCTGACCTCAAACTTAAACTGATCCTGTGTTTTTCCAGCTTTCACTGAAAACACACTTTTATTTCCCAGCCACCTCTGGAATTACGGATCTTAAGAACCAACCCTGAGACTTCCTGATCCTCCAGTGCCAGCACTTGTGCAACCAGATACTGGCAAATCCCCTTAGGAGCTGAGAGGGCTCTGAAAATGGGTCTCCTTCACCTGGAACTTCAATTTCCCATCACCATTACCTGGAACTCTTAGCTCCCACTACCTGGAACTCTTAGCTCCCCCCTATGCAGAACTTTTACCTCCAATGACCTGAACTTCTAGCTCCCATGACCTGAACTTTCAGCTCCCACTACCTGGAACTTTTAACTGCCATGAGCTGGAACTTTCAGCTCCCACTACCTGGAACTTTTAACTCCCATGAGCTGGAACTCGCAGCTCCCACTACCTGGAACTTGTATCCCTCCCGGCAGATGCAGCAGGTCAGTCCTGGCTCCTCTATCAGCTCCTCCATCTGTTTAAGCAGTGCAGTCTTGGTCACCACCTGGCCCTTCTCATTTGTCTGGAAGAGACAAAAGCTCGAGCAGGTTAAAAAGAATGACCAACCACACCATGCCCACCACTGGCACTGGAATGCCCATCCCCTCTCCCCACAGCTGTGCTCCCCCTGGCAGCACCAGGCAAACAGGGACTGTGGCTCTGCAGTATCCATCAATGAATCACTTCACACACTTCCTGCTGAGGCAGTTTGAGCAAGGCAGGAAGAAAAGCCCCTGAATGAGCAGAGCACCCAGCCATTACCGTCATGCCCAGGGTGCCCAGGGCCTTCTGCCTCATGGCCATGGCCATCCTCTTCTTCTCGGCGCGCGTCTCCTTCCGCGCGGCGTCGATCTTCTTGTTCACCTCCGGGTGCTCCCTCAGAGCCTCCAGGAGGTTCTCTGCCAACGTCCCAATCCCTTCGTCACTCGACACCTGCTCCAGTTTGTGCAGGTTGGTGATGGAGTCTGTTCCTATTAGCACCTGGTGGGGATGGGAACACAGCACTGCTCAGGAAAAGGGGACTGGGGACAGTGACTGTCCCCTTGAATCCCACAGGGACAGCTGGGCAGAGCACTGAGCTGCAACAAGTGTTCCTTCCTTTCTTAATGCTCCTGGGCCCTAAAAACTGTGTGTAATTCTGGGGCAATTTGCCTCTCTACTGGTCATTATCAGCTCAGATGAGAATGTCGGATAAAACATTTATTTTGTGATAAGGCATTGTATTGATGCCTTCAAACACCAACAATCACTTCCTAAGGAGCTTATCAATAATTACCCTCTCTTCACACTGGTGTGTCAATCTCACACCACACAGCAGGAGGAAATATTCAAGTCAGAATCTCTGACTTTTCCAGATGATGCCTGAAGCTGCCCAGCAGAGGCTCAAGGCATCAAGACATGGACACGAAGTCATGTTCTCAATCTTGTTATGTGACACACAAAACTCAGAGGAGGCTCTGCAAAGGCAGAACTTGCCCAGGGAATACCTGAACAGCTTCCACACCTGTGCCTACTTTGAGATTCCTGATGGGCTTTCACATTCTTATAACAGGTAAGCTCAGGAGAACTGGATTTTCTCTCTGCTTTATCCCCCAAAGAGAATTCCCTTTAGACTCGAACCAACACCTTCCAGCAGAGAGAAGTTGTGAGCCAAACTGTTCCAACTACAGGGAGGATGGCAAAACAAAACCCAACAAAAATCAGTATAGAACCAACTCCCAGAGGAACTGCTCCTCAGCTGCAGCCCCAGAGCAGAGTGGCAGTGCAGGCACGTGCCCCGGCTCACCTGTGTTGCAGGGTGCTGCGTCGCGAGGCCTCGGAGCAGGCGCAGGATAAAAGGAAGTGCAGGTCGAGATAAGAACCTCTTCCATATGTCTGCATCCAAACTGCAGGGAAAACAAAAGGCAGCAGCTGAGGGGAGTGTCCCAGACAGCAGCACGGCTCCAGGCTGCAGGGAACACTCCCAGCCCGTGTCCCTCCTCGGCTCATTAATGAATTAATGAAGGGACAGTCACACTCCCACTTCCATGCTGTGCACAGCCACAGTGCCAACTCTGAGCCTGGGGATTTGTGCTCATCAGTTGGCCACCAGCAGCAAAAACTCTGTTGCTGTGCAACAGGAGGGAACGGGCAGGAAACACAAGGATTGAGATATCCAAGGAATCAGCGTGGACGGGTATCAAATGGGAAGATTTCAGGGGTTTTAGCTCATCCCTGTACATGCACTGCCTCACCAGACCTCTGCATCACAGCTCTGAGTGCTCCTGAATGGGCACTTGTTCATGGATTTTTTGGGAGACTGTGGTGATGGGATGAGGAGGATGTTCAGGACAGTCACACACATTAAACGGTGACTCTTACTTCTTTGCACTCGGAATGTGCTTTTTCATATAGTCCAGGGCATTCTGTGTAATCCCCTTCTGCAGGATGAGATCTTTCAGCTGATGGCCGTTGCTGTTGTTCTTTATTCCTGCTGCTATTTTACAGAAGCAATCCAGGAAAACTTTATCATCTCCACTGTGCTCCTCATCATACCTGAACAAAGAGAAGAAACAGTAATTCTGCCAGTAACTTTCATTGACATTATCACTGAATTATGTACCTGCCCAGCTCAGAGACTCAGAAAAGCTACTCAGGCCCCTGTCACCTCAAAATACTCTCTGAAGACCTATTTCTCAAGCTAGACATCACACATTTCTCTCAAAAATGCTTAGAAGTGAAAGAGGAAATGAAGCTGAAGCCTGGCATTACACTGGAGTGGAACCAATGAGGAAATGAAGGCAGAGCTGTGTCAGTAGAAGCGATTTCAGGTGCTTTTAGCTGAACTGTGCCAACGTACTTGTCAAAGTTACAGTAGGGCTTGAAGCGATCCACCAGGATCTGCATCTTCTCCAGCTCCCCGAAGGACAGGTAGGGGATGATGCGCAGCAGCCCCTGCAGCACGCTCAGGTTGGAGCGCACAAAGGTGCTGTTGATCTGGTCCAGCAGCATCACCAGCTGGTCCTTGTCCCCTGTGAGGAGCAGGTTGCCCTGTGAAGGAAGAGCAGCAGGATTTATAGTCAGGAATACAAGATAAATCTCACTCTGGGAGCTGGTGGACTACTCCAGTTGTGAATGGGTAGTCCCTGATAAAAATAAAACTTGGTCTCGCTCCCAAAGATCTTGTGGAATGGCTGCAGCAACCCCTCTAGCTGACACTTGGCTTATTCCATGTACTGTTAAAGCATTTTCTAGCCAAAAACCCAATAATTTCAACCAGATTCCTGTCCACCCACAGCTACAAAAGATGAGTGAGAAGATCTTCTTGTTCCCAGTCTAGCTGAGATACAGTTTTATTCTCAATTAGCTGGAAAATCAATCATGTTTTCAACACATACAAAAACACTCCAAAAAACAAGGCCAAGCTGTGTCTTTTCTTGTCTCTCCCTGGCCTGTGGCCCAAAGCAGGCAGGAAAGGATCCAAGCAGTGCCTAACAACCCTCACCCAACATGCAAGACTCATCCTGACGCAGCCTCGCAGTGCTTTTGGTTCAGGGCTCTCCTCAGCCCTTCCCCAAGGCCTGCTAAGACCTGCCAGAAGCGTAACGAGGGTCAGACTCCAGCAGCCCTCCCCTCCAACTCCTGGAGCCCTGTGAGCAGGGGTGTGCAAGCCTTGGACCCCAGGGAAAGGAGCTGTGGGCACTCACCTTGTCCTCGCTCAGCGGCTCCGCGTTGGATTCATCCAGAATGATCTCCATGATGCTGAGCACCTGCTCTGCCACCGCTGCTCCCCCGCTGTCCTTGCTCTCCTGCTCAGCCACCAGAGCCTGCAAGACATGGGAGCGCTCAGGGGAACAGCAGCAGGAACTGGTCTGAGGTGGGAGCACTCAGGGAACACCAGCAGTCACTGTCTGATGCAGTAACAGGCACTGGAACACCAGCAGTCACTGGTTTGAGGCGAGAGGAGACCCTGGAGCACCAGCAGTCACTGGTTTGAGGTGGGAAAAGGCACTGGAACACCAGCAGTCACTGGTTTGAGGTGGGAAGAGGCACTGGAACACCAGCAGTCACTGGTTTGAGGTGGGAGCAGACCCTGGAGCACCAGCAGTCACTGGTTTGAGGTGGGAAGAGGCACTGGAGCACCAGCAGTCACTGGTTTGAGGTGGGAAGAGGCACTGGAAACTGGTTTGAGGTGGGAGCAGACCCTGGAACACCACCAGTCACTGGTCTGATGCAGGAAGAGGCACTGGAACACCAGCAGTCACTGGATTGAGGTGAGAGCAGACCCTGGAACACCAGCAATCACTGGTTTGAGGTGGGAGCAGACCCTGGAACACCAGCAGTCACTGGTTTGAGGCGAGAGGAGACCCTGGAGCACCAGCAGTCACTGGTTTGAGGTGGGAAAAGGCACTGGAACACCAGCAGTCACTGGTTTGAGGTGGGAAGAGGCACTGGAACACCAGCAGTCACTGGTTTGAGGTGGGAGCAGACCCTGGAGCACCAGCAGTCACTGGTTTGAGGTGGGAAGAGGCACTGGAGCACCAGCAGTCACTGGATAGAGGCGAGAGGAGACCCTGGAGCACCAGCAGTCACTGGTTTGAGGTGGGAAGAGGCACTGGAAACTGGTTTGAGGTGGGAGCAGACCCTGGAACACCAGCAGTCACTGGTTTGAGGTGGGAAGAGGCACTGGAACACCAGCAGTCACTGGTTTGAGGTGGGAAGAGGCACTGGAACACCAGCAGTCACTGGTTTGAGGTGGGAAGAGGCACTGGAACACCAGCAGTCACTGGTTTGAGGTGGGAGCAGACCCTGGAGCACCACCTGGTTTAACTGCCCCCCACACTCCCAGCCATAAAAGATAAGGAATGTCCAAAGGATAATTTGCAGTGCCAGCACAGCAATGTTTCCCATCTCCAGTAGCTGTCACGAGGCAGCAAGGCAGTCAGAAATAGCTTAAATTCATTGGAATCTATGGAAAAAACACTTCTGGAAGTCAAGGCTGTCCTTACCAAGTTGAGAGTCCCCAGCATGACGTTCAAAGTGTTCATCTCTGGCTTGACCAGCTGCTGCCGGTTTATTTTCACCTTCACACAGTAACTGAAGAGTTTTAACAGCACCTGCAAATGCAGCAAAGGGATTCTCTGTGGAACCTTCACAGTGAGGGGGGGAATTTGCTGAAACTAAAGTAATAGATTAATACAATAATATACCTGATTAATACAATAATATACCTGGGACACAGTACACCCCAGATTTTTACATAGCACAGCTCTGGTTTTCAGATAAGGCAGAAAACAATTCCTCCAGCAAGAGAGGATTTAGCCTTACCAACTCCTCAGTTTCTAGACATTTCAAGTTTTGTAAGGAATTGTTACCAAAAAGAACAGGAGAGGTAAAGAACTGCTCCAGCTCAAGGAAGATTGTCTAAACCCCACGGAGGTCTGTGGAATTTTCCAGCCCATAACTCCTGACCCCAAAGGGAGACTCACGGTTAAGAGGTGCCGGCCCTGTTTGAAGTCCTTGATGCCAGTCAGCCTGTTGAGCATGCACTCCAGGCCTCCACACGGGGCCATCACCCCTGCCATCTTATACACTTCTTCCTCATCCTCCTCCTCATCTGCAGGACAGACACAGGTGGTGAGCACAGGAGCAGCCACAGCAGGACATGCTCAAGCAGTGGAAGCAGAAATGGAGAGCGGCGCAGCACACATTCCCCAGCAATTCCAGACACTTCAGTTGTTTTGAATTCAAAAAGAATTAAGAGCAGGGATATGAAGAAGGGCTGAGCAGAATGGTCCCCGTGCCAAGCAAGTGCTCACATCTGAAGCACAGCTTTAAAGCACTGTTAAAATCCTCCTTCACTCGAGGTGAAGCAGGTAAATGCAGCAAAAGCAACGTCAATCAACTTTAAGCTCACTGCTGTGAGGATAATAATGTCATTGCTCGGCAGCAAACCTCAGATTTCAAATCTAATCCCAGCTTTCAGCAGACAAATGCATTACCAGTGGTGGAGTCGAGGGACTCGATGAATTCCTCCGTTGCATCTCCCAGTAACCCCCGCATGCGGTAAATGATCCTCATGGGCTCCCCCTGCAAGAGCAGAGCTTTTTATTCATTCTGTCTCTGGGCACTTGTACACAAGCCTGGCTCTGGTTTCAGTGTGTACAGACACTCCAGCCCCAGCTCTCCCTCGTGCTGTTTCACCTTATCATGGTGGCACAGGGAAATCTTTCACTCCCTCATTCTCCCCTTCCTGAGATGAATTAAAAACAACAGCAGAGCCACCTGCAAAAACATCAGTAACTCATCCCTTGGTCTGCCCAGCTTTTCTTGGCACTGCTAATTAACTGACAGACTGGTAATAACCAGTCTCTTCCTCCTTCCATCTCCTCCAGGTTTCCTTTAGAACCAGTGAAAGATAGAAAATGGGCTCATCTGCAGAGGAACACCCGCTTTCCATGGCAACCTCTCCTCTGAGGATATGGCACAGCATACCTGGGAAATACAGGGAACAGGCACAGCCCAGGAAATGAAGCAGGACAGGCTAATTGGATGAAAGCTTTCAAACAGATAAAATCTACAGTGATGGCAAATGGAAGAGGAGTAAAAGGCAACTTAATGAGCTTTCAGTGAGACAGTACATCACTGATACAGCCAAAAAGCTGTGCTTTTACCCTGAGAAAGGGACACTTTTCCAGATGCATTGCCAGCTGGAAATACTGACAGCATATCACAAAACTTTCCATTTTTAATCCATAGGTCTGAATAAAAGCAGAAAAGAAAAATCCCAGATTTGGGAGCAGGAGACCTTGCAAGAGAAAACCTGTCAGGGATCGTGCTAAGCCTAATGTGGAATAAGCAGTGCTTAATGTCACAGCAAATACATAAGCACAGGGAAAGCCCCGGGGGGAAGATCTGCTCAAAGGCCACGCTGGCGACCAGCAATTAACACCACAGGGGCCCTGGTAAAACGGCAGATGAACAAAAAAAGCCACTGAGAGACAAGGGAAACAAAAAGGGGCCTGAGGTTGCGTTTCTTGTGCGCCTGTCGCTCCCAGGGAACGGGAGCTGCGGCTCCAGGAGGTGCTCACAAAGGAAGACGGATGAAAGCTGTTCATCCACAGGAATGCTGAGCAAACTCTGCCTTTCACCAGCAGAGCTGCTTCCCTCCCGGGAGAGCTGCACGCCGGCTCCAGCCTGGCATCCCACGGAACAGCTCCTCCAGGGGCAGCACGGGGACCATTTCCACCAGTGACTCCATCAGAATTCAAAGCAGAACTCACAGATTAACACCAGCACCTCATCTCCCTTTTTAAGTTGGTACCTTGCTAAAAAAATATCACTGTGTCACAAGGTTTGGGCTTGATTTTGCAGTACTGAAGGCTTTGTTCTTGAAATAAAGCTTAATGAGATCCATTTTATCATCATTCACTGCTAACTGGCACTTTGTTTGATTCCTCCCACAAATGGCTTCAGGAAACTGAGGTTTCAAAGGTGATTTGAGGCCAGGAGGAAATGAGGAATGACCAAGAAATGCTGGGCAAATCAGTCTTGTTTTATGATCTCAAGTGCCTCTAAAAATGTATTTGTAGTGGGCAATATTGAGCCTGATGGTCTCAGTGGGAGTTTATTTTAGTGGTCACAAGGAAAGAAGGGAAGAGCTTGTTCTGGACCACATCCACCTCTGGAACAAGCTCAGTATGACATGGTGGACTGGACCCTTAAGACTGCTGGGCCCATTTCTTCATGTGAAAAACACACAACACACACTATGAAAAAGAAAAAAAGGATGATTCTGCCAAGTGTTTGAGATCTCGATGAAGAACATGAGAGCAGAAGTGCAAATATGGAGAAGCATTGGATGCTCTGTGCATAAATAACTTGGGTTCACCCCCAAGCACAGACTGATGGAGCAATCTGGTGTCCCTGTGTGCACACACACAGAACTTTTGTGTGCAGATGGAGTGTGAAATGTGCTCTGAAAGGCAGTGAAAGGCTCAGCTCTCCCCAGGGAACACAGGGAACGCTGTTCCTCAGGAAGAGTCACGTGTGGCACAGGACACAGCTCACCTGGGGCACTGCTCTGCAATCACTCACGTTGCAGGGCCACGCACAATCTGTCCTAACAGAGCACCAAAACTTGCTGAGCAGTTACACCCAATAAATTATATGCCAGGAAATAAATCCTGACGCGTGTGATTTTGATTTTTCCCCTTTTTTTTGTTGATGTGAAGGACGGGTGCTCTGTGCTGTTAACTTGTACAAAGGTAACACACACCTCGTTTGTGGGACACCACACCTTCTTGTAGACCTCAGCCACAGGCAGATCCAGACTGATGATCTTGTTGTTCACCAAAAGCTGAAATGGAGAGAAGAACAAGTCAAGAACAAGCTCAGGTTGTTACATCACCACCCCAGCAACCACCAGCTGCCCCAAACCAGCATCCCACAGGTCTGTGCAAGAAATCTCTGCCTCATGAAATTCTCACCTCCATCCCGCTGTCGTCCTCCAGCAGAGCCACCAGGTCACAGTCCTGACAGATCTTGTTCTTGATGTCCCTCATGAGAGGCCCGATGCCAGGCTCGTTGCTGCTGTAGGGATTCCCTGGCATCCTGCCCTGCAGGAAGTCTTCCTGCTGGGGATCTTTCTCCAGAGTGACAAAGAACTCGGTGACTTCATTCTCCTCCTGAAGAGCAGCAGCAGAGACAGAGTGAATAAGTTTTTCCCTAACCATGCTCACGCTCCTGCATTTTTATGGGAGAATGTTCCTAAACCTTCAGTCTTTTCCTCACTGCTGCATCTCAGAGGATGGCCAGGATGGTTGAGTAACCAAATTCCTCAGGAAACCTGAACCCCCTCAAACAGGATACAGGTCTACACTGCCTAATGGTGAATCATGACTGCAGACACTGCTGCTCCTGGGAAAAAGGAACCAGGTCTAGGGTTGCTAGATGTATGTTGCCTCGTTCTTTTGAGAGTTTTAAAGTTCTTCTGTATGTTTTTAATGCCTTCTGATGTTTACATATTTCTACTGGAGTCCTCACACATGTCCATGTAAATAATGATTGTTTTGTATTCTTCTTTGTAGGTAGAGAGAATTTACAGACTGTTAGTTTGTCCAGGGTGGTTGGAGAGGTAGCAATTTCATCCTCCAATCCACTGCCACTTTTGTGATTCTATATATTGCAGAGTCAGAAAAGAAAACTCTCTCTTGTTACTCTTCTTCTTCCCTCTTTTACATCTAATGTGTGTGTGTGAGTTACTTCATGTTGTAGCGTGACAGATGTGGCTGGTGTGATTCTCCTCCTCTATTATGAGACCCCCACCTGGAACACTGCACACAGTTCTTGTGACCCCCAACAAAAAAAAAAGGACATGAAACTGTTGGAGCAAGTGCAGAGGAGGCCACAGACTTGCTCAGGGGACTGGAGCACCTCCCCTATGGAGCCAGGCTGGGAGAGTTGGGGATGTTCAGCCTGGAGAGGAGAAGGTTGTGTGGAGAGCCCACGACACCTTCCAGGGTCTAAAGGGGCTACAGGAAAGACTTTTCATCAGGAGCTGCAGTGGCAGGACAAGGAGGAATGGATCAGACTGAAAGAGGGGAAATTTAGGTCAGATATTGGGAAGAAATTCTTCCCTGTGAGGGTGGAGATTTCCCAGAGAAGCTGTGGCTGCCCCTGGATCCCTGGAAGTGTCCTGGGATCACGGAAGGGTGGGACTGGACAATCTTTAAGTCCCTTCCCAAAGCATTCAGGGCTCTGTTGAGGCAGTGTGACCCTGCCCTCACTACTCACAGGGTAGATGATGCTGCAGAGCCTCTCAAAGATGAACACGGGGGTCCTGTAGTCATCCAGGCTGTAACGCTTGGCAGTCTCTATGCACACGGCCATGAACGCCTTGGTCTCGGACTCTGTGCCTGCCAAGAAAAGGAAGCTTTACAATGGACACTGCAGTCAATTTTATAGATTCCACTTTAGCTCAGCACAGGCAGCAAATCCTTCTGCAGCCAGTCCCACAATTCGGTGCTCTCTTCTTTTGTGAATGCACTCTGTGAAAGATGGAAGGTATTTTTTTGGTAGGGTTACTAGGAAAGCCTCTGCACGGCTGGGCTGCAGTAAAATAGCCCCATAAAAATGAGGATGCTGAGATTCCTGGAAAATAAGAGGTGACTAGGAATGCTATTCAACTGCTCTTTGCCAACAGAAAACAGTGGAAGCCATAAACCCCCCTGATTACAGCAGTCATTAGGGAAGTTCTTTGTGTGGCTGTTCTGCTTTTCCATCTTGGTTGATCCCAAGGCTGGATTTATGGAACAGAGTTGGTTTCACCTGTTGTCATGTCCTCCAGCATCTCCAGCAGCATGTCCTGGGTCTCATCAATCAGCTTTGTCCTCTGCACCACCAGCTTCCTCAGGCACAGGTAGCCATTGAGCACTGTGCCCACCAGCCGGCTCTTGAAGTGCCTTTTGATGGACTCCACCTCCACGAAGGAAGAGAGAAGACCTAGAAAGCCACAGAAATTCAGCCAGGTGGGAGAGAATTTGATTTCTAAATTTCATAGCAGCAAACAGGGCACAGTATCATAAAAATGGCTTGCTCCATCTCCCATCAGTCTGGGGTTTAAAGCTCACTCCTGTGAACTGAGTGGTTGGAGGCAAAAGCCTTGGCCTGGCTTGTAAATTGTAACATATGAAAAATAGTTTTGGAATGAGGAAAGGGCCTGTGAGCTTGATACAAAATTCTGCACTCTTTGGCATTTTTCTGTCACAAGCTATTCCAAAAGCAATGACTGCTCCTCTTGTCATACTTCTAAGACCTCTGATGATGGGAAATGACTTATCAGTGACATCACCAAACTGGTCACTCCTACAATAAAGTAAAGAATCAGCAAACACAAGGATTCTTTCCTATGACACACTGATCAACATGCTGCTTCTTGCAAGAAGCCAGGCTTTATGGATTCACCCACTAATGGCTAAAGAATGTGAAAGAGGATACAAAAAACAATGATCTAGTTGATGAGGTATTTCCATTTCCAACAAATTTCTGTAGAAGGGTATACACCCTAGAGGATAAAAGAAAAGCTCCTATAGAATAGGGAGGTAGGAACAACAGGTAGGAATAAAGCAGCAGCGTTTGCAGTGCTGCCAGGGACTGTACTGTGTAATAAAGTGAAATGATGAAGCTTGCCTGGTATGTTACCACCGTTCAGCTAAAAACTCTTTCTGACCACAAAAAATATGGAAAAATCCATTTAGAGATTAAGTCCTAAATCGATGCCAAAAATCCAGTGCTGACAATGGCAACACCACTGAGTGAGATCTCTCTGAAAGTCTGCCACAGGCTGCTAGAGAACAATGATCACCCAGCTCTAACCTGCTGCAGGCCCACTGAATACCTGTGAGACTCTTCAGGGCATATCCCTGCTGCAAATCCGTGCTGAGTGTTGCTTCCTCCAAGGCCAGCAAACGAGCTATTTCCTGAAAATAATTAACAGCCTGTTAGCCAAGCCCCTGCAATGCCAACAACCGTGGGGGTGTCTAACACAGGGTGCAAAGAACTCAGCACAGAAAGCACAACTGCAACAGCAGGGAGGGAAGGGGAAAGGCGAGTACAACTGCCACAAATCCCTCTTGTTTTGTCCCTGCACCTTCCTGCTACCACTGCTTGGCTCTAGTGCCCTCCAAGAGCACTCACAGCCACCACTGATATGGAGAGTGTCACCTGCCTCTCTGGAGTGCAGCAGGGACCCCCACAGAAAACTCTCACCACTCTGAACACTACAAACCCAGAGTGCTGCTTCTCCAAAGGCTGTAATTCCCATTTCTCCAGCAATGGCAGCACACCTGATCCTTCTGTGACCCTAAGGGCTCTCAGAGCCCAGCACAACAGCTTCCAGCTTCAACCTGGTGCCAAGCCAGTGCAGCAATATTTACAATCCCAGAGCAGTTAATTAAAATGCTGAGGAATTCTCCAGCTGGGGCTAAAACCCCCCGTGGGCCCCTCTGTTCAAAGGTAACAGCACTGAAGTGTGAACTTGAGAACCTTGGCTGGGTCAGCAACAGGGCACTGAACAAAGGGATGGAATTTCAAAGGGGAAAAATAGCCAAGTCCAGCACACAAATCCATACCTTAGTGATGAGGCTGCCAATGTAGGGCAGAACCCCTCTGGCTGCCAGGTAGACCTTCCAGTGGGCAGGTTTGATGAGTTTCTGATACAGGGCCAGATACTCAGCAGCACATTCACCAGCAATGCTCAGCTCATCCAGGTAGCTGTGAAAGAGGAGCACAAGCTGACAACCCTTTCATGGCAACAAAAGGCATTCCAGCTTAAGGACACTGTGGAAAGGAGGAAAAAGCCTCCAGAAATCCATCCTCCCTGCTGTCCTTGGTAACACCATCACCAATATTCATTACTTGCTTGCTAAATTAGTTATCTGTCCCAAGAAGGAGTTGACTGTGCTATCAGCATGAGCTGGGGTAAGTTATGTCACAACAGTTGGAAGAGACTTCACCCTATTACTCTGCCATTGAAGAAACAGGGGAAATGTTGGCCACACAGCTAACAGCTGATCCTTACTTCTGGAAAAAATACAGACTGCAAGAGCTCACTGCCAGGCAGCAAACCCAACTCTCCTAAAATCTATATGCTCCCAGCTAATTAAGTTTAAAAATCCATGTCAAAAAGACCCCTGAACTGCAGGTATGCAAGGGAGAGGTGTGAGAAAAGCTGCAAGAAGGGAGAGATTCTGATGGGAATTGAAGACAAACACTCATGGAGCTGCCAGGTGTGGCAGCACAGGAATACCTGGTGAGGAGATCAAGGACCTGCTGCTTCCTGCTGGGGATGGTGGCCAGGGCCTCCACGATGGTGCAGGCAGCCTGCCTGGCAGCCTGGGTGGCAGGAGTGAACAGCACCTGGGCAGGGGCAGGAAAAGCCAGGTCAGACCCATGGGCACAGACGAACTTGTGACAGCTCACAAGAAGGCACAACGTGGGGGCTCTTAGGTGACCTGGTGGCAGTGTTTTCTTGCTCTCCCAACACTTGGTTCTGTGACAATTCCTGCTCTGCTCAGCACCAAAGTGTTTGGAGAGTGCATGCTGTGGGTGCCCTGCTAGCCCACACACACAGGAAGCAAAGATCTGCTCCACACCCTCAGAAGTGCAGCTCATCAGCCAGGCAGGAGCACCGTGGCAATCACAGGTTCTGAGTTTAGGAACCCACAGACTCCCAGATAAACATTCGATGCAGCGTTTCTAAGGGAGCACAGCTGCAAACCTGACTTGGAATTAGAGGCAGCGAGTGCCAGCCTCCCCAGACACCCCTGCAGAGGAACTGCAGCAAACCACCCACACTGTGTGACTGAACCCTGCCCGGGGCTCTCCCACCTTTACCTGTCGCAGCCAATTGTTGTGCCCCAGCTTCAGATCCAGAGGACAAGTTCTCTTCCCACGCCGACTCATGAACTGCTTCCACTTCCAGACGTATTTTTCTGACAAGTAGAGCTGGTGAAGCTCAGCCTTGCTGGGAGTTTTCCCGTTGGCATCTGCACCTGCAATATTGAGCAGAGCCCAAGAGAATTGTCAGCAGCTATGAACTGCAAACTGCCACAGTATTTTTGTCTTCCTGCTGGAACTCGCCAAACTCCAGCTGGGAGCTGAGTGCTTCCCATCTCCTCCTGCTGCCATTTTCACTCCTGTGTGGAGCCATCTCAATTCCAAGCCTCATGCAAATCCCAGAGCCTCTCTCAAGGAACTCCATCAGCTTTCCAGCTGGCTGGTATCAATTTAAATAAGTTTCATTTTCTACAGTCCCTGATTCTCTTCAGGCACAGAGCATTTTCTGTTTAGGGTTTGAGGTACACAGCCTGGAAAAGACAGTGCTACAACTCTAATTGTGGGGATGGTATCAGATGTCAAGGAACAGAAGTCAACACAACTCCACAGAAGCACATTCCTTATTAAATCTGGGGACACACACGTTCCTGCACAGGACTGCAACAGCTCACAGGCACAGGGGTTACCTCTGGCAGGGAGGCACTTCTTCCAAGCTTCGTACGATGCCTTGGGGTCCCTCTTGAGCCACAGCTGAGCCTGTGCATGGATTTCATTGCTGTAAGGCTTCACAGTGGTGAGAGCATCCATAGGTACATCCTAACAAATAAAAAAGCTCTGTGATTCTTCAGAAAGCTACAGTCTGCCCCCAAAGAGCAACTCCTGAGGTGAATTACTGGGACTGAGCCATGAAGAGGCAAATGCAGCTCTTGGACAGCAGCAGGATAATACAGTGTCTGTTAATGGTGAACTAAGAGAGATATTCCAGTTTCTACTGAAATATCAGTAAACCCATCTCTGATTATCAGACAGGCAGATCAAAGCAGAGAAATACCTTCTCTCCTGCAAATCTAATCCTAAATGAAAATTAACAGCAGTCAACCAATATATTTTAATGAGAACCATAGTTCTGTATTTAAAAATCTGAGTCAGGAGTACTTGATTCTTTCAAATTTAGGAACTTGATTCTACAAAGCTGCTGAAAGCTCAAAGCCTGCCCAAAATAACCAGGCTGTGGCATTGAAGTAGCTCTTTCCCCATGCCTCAGATCTGAGGGGAAAACAGCAAACCTTCAACAGTTGTGGTCAAAGCCACCAAAACCAGTGAAAAATAGAAAGTAGTCATCTGAAATTTGCAGTGTGCAAAGACCAGAGTCACAGGGCTTGGGCTTCCCCAGGAACAGAGACCAGGTAAAGCAAGTCCTGGCCTCCTCACAAACTAGTTCCTCACTGAGATCAGCATGCCAGACTTCAATCAGCAAATTCTCAATGTTTTGCTCAGCCTCTGGGGCAGTACCTTGTTTTTCTTGCTGGTTGGAGCAGGTGGCTTGATGAGCTTCTGGAGGATGCGCAGGCACATGAGGGTGATGTTTTCAACAACCACGGGAGTCTTGATGTTCACTGCCATCAGGAAGAGGCTGAGAGCTGAAAGCAGACAGGGGCGCTCATTATCCTGTGAGCTGCAGACAGGACACACCTCCACAGCTCCAGACAGCACTTGAAATGGGTTTAGAGGGGGAAATGCTGCTGCACTTGCTGGTCCTGGGGCGGGTGTCGGCACTCACCGCAGCGCAGCCGCAGCTCCCAGCAGCTGTCCTCCTTGGAGATGG
The DNA here is from genome assembly GCF_048771995.1 of Taeniopygia guttata. Lineage (NCBI taxonomy): Eukaryota > Metazoa > Chordata > Aves > Passeriformes > Estrildidae > Taeniopygia > Taeniopygia guttata. The sequence continues at coordinate 6,492,580 of NC_133046.1, forward strand.
AGTCTGTCAGCAGCAGCATCTCGTACTGGAGGCTGCTCGCCTGCAACAAACAGTGCTCCAGCTCTTGGGGTGCCCCAGCTGTTGGGGGTGCCCCATTCCCTTCTGCCTTCTCAGCTTTAATAAACTCAGGTTCAAAACACATAGATCTAAGTTAACTTAATCCCACTTGGGGTGATTTGACCTGCTGGAGAGGTTCAAGCAAAGCCAAGACAGGGAACTGTCAGAGGAAACTTCAGCATGTGCCTGTACACAACATTTTGTGCTGTACTCTGACATTTATGTGATTTCCTATCAAAACTCAATATTTTTTCTTACAAACAGACCATAAGAGAGAAGATGCAATGATTAGAATACACCAGCAGTGCAGAGGGGCAGAACAAAGAAATAGGAAAACATTGGAGTCTCTCACCAAGTCTGGATTTGCCCAGTGTCCTTTCAGAGCTGCAGAAACCTTCCCAATGATTAAGTCATTCATTTGCTGTGTGGCCTCTGGATTGTCCCTGATTCCAGGAGGAAAAAGACAACACTGTTATGCTCCACTTGTAGTAAATGCCAAAAGCTCCTGGAATTCCAGCTCAGCTGGTAACAAGTGCACAGGGGGTTACACTTTGCTGGTGTACAACACACCCACGGCAGGGGTGGGACTCTGAGGCCCCTTCTAACCCAGAGCACTTTGTGATTCTAAGGTAACTGCCCCTATGAGGCTTTCCCTTCCTGAGGGGGCTTTCCTGATGCCTTTTTGGGACTACCTAAAAATAGAGGCCAGATAAAATTAAGGGAATAAAAAGTGCTTGTATTTACTGAAGGGCCTTCAGGTACATCTCAGGCAGGGGCTACATGCAAAAATGGACCATGGGTTTTCACACTTTGATAACTTTGGTCCATTTGCATATTGGGGGTTAATCCTCCAATTTCAGCTTCAGCTAATGAAGTAATCTACCCCAAGTTTGTCCCCCCAACTCCCTTTTGTTTAATTTCCCGGGGCCTGAGGCAGTGAGGTGTCCTTGATTGCCAGGCCTGGGGAGGAATTGTTGTGTGTGCCCAAAACAAGAGAGCAGCAGCTGAGCTGCGTGTGGAGTTTGGAGTTCTGCACTAAAGAACTGCAGGGTTATTATACAAATTACAAATACAAATTACAAATAATAAAAAATATATTAAAGGAATAGATGAAATCCTTAGGCATCAGCTCCACCTTGATGCTGCCTTGTATTTACTGAGGGCCTTCAGGTACATCTCAGGCAGGGGCTACATGCAAAAATGGACCACGGGTTTTCACACTTTGATAATTTCGATCCATTTGCATGTTGGGGGTTAATCCTCCAATTCCAGCTTCAGCTAATGAAGTCATTTACATCAAGTTTGCCCCCCCAGCTCCCTTTTGTTTAATTTCTCGGGGCCTGAGGCAGTGAGGTGCCCTTGATTGCCAGGCCTGGGGAGGAATTGTTGTGTGTGCCCAAAACAAGAGAGCAGCAGCTGAGCTGCGTGTGGAGTTTGGAGTTCTGCACTAAAGAACTGCAGGGTTATTATACAAATTACAAATTGCAAATACAAATTACAAATAATAAAAAATATATTAATGGAATAGATGAAATCCTGAGGCATCAGCTCCACCTTGATGCTGCCTTGTATTTACTGAGGGCCTTCAGGTACATCTCAGGCAAGGGCTACATGCAAAAATGGACCACGGGTTTTCACACTTTGATAATTTCGATCCATTTGCATGTTGGGGGTTAATCCTCTAATTCCAGCTTCAGCTAATGAAGTAATTTACCCCAAGTTTGCCCCCCCAACTCCCTTTTGTTTAATTTCTCAGGGCCTGAGGCAGTGAGGTGTCCTTGATTGCCAGGCCTGGAGAGGAATTGTTGTGTGTGCCCAAACCGGGAGAGCAGCAGCTGAGCCGTGTGCGGAGTTTGGAGTTCTGCACTAAAGACCTGCAGGGTCACAAACACACAGAGAACAGAAAAGCTGCAAGCCTCAGGCACCACTCCCATGGATGGACGCTCCCAGGCGAGCAGCTCTCACCTGGTCAGGAGGCACATGAGCTGCCGCACCTCCTCGCGCATGGCGGCCGCGCCGCGGCGCAGGTTGTAGTCAAAGAGCTCTCGGATGAGCCCCTGGGCCACCAGGATGTGGCGGATGGCCCCGTTGGTGGCCAGGGCCCGCAGCAGGGTGATGCAGTGCTCGGTGACGGCCGAGGCGCAGCCGTAGCACTTGGTGGAGGAGGTGTGGCCGCAGCCCAGCACCGACAGCGCGCGGTACTGGCTGGCCGTGAAGGTCGGCAGCGCCGAGCTGCGCGAGGATTTGGTGGCCGCCTCGCGCTGCTGCAGGTCGTACTCCAGCAGCTCCTTCCGCGAGGCAAACACTTTCTGGGAACACAGATGAGGAACTGTGAGCCAGCACACAATGCTACTCCCGGGCACAGGTTATTTTCACTGCGTATTTTGGGGAGAAATATTTTCGAGAGTCTTTACAAACCAACTGGTGGATAAAACTAGATACTGAGATTTAAGGATTCCACTGATTGATGAATGGAAAAAAGATATTTGCTTTTACAAATTAACTTTAGGTTTGCTGATAAATGAAATTGGATATTGAAAGATGAAAGAAACAATGGGAAAAAAACTCTAAATTCTGTAAGAATTAAAAAATGAAAAGGAGGTTATACATTAGAGGGAAATCTTCAGGATTAGGCATTCTGGGAAGTCTATACCTCTCGAGTACCTCAGCCAGTGGGGGGAGAGAGAGAAGGGAAATGTGATTGGGAAATTAGAATAAAAAAGGAGGCTGCATCCTCCAAAAATTGGAGAGACCCCAAGGGAATGCCCTGTGGCCTCTCCCTTTATTCAAATAAAGCAAAAGGACTCCTCTGTCTCCTTTTTGGACACAAACCTCTGATGTTTGTGGATTAATCTTCCTGACATTTCAAATGTTTCCAAACTTGAAATCCTTCATGGCAGCAGCAGACTTGGGAAATCCATGAGGAATATCAACCTAACTCTCATTTATCACAGAATTCACAGAATGACTGGGTTGGAAGAGACCTTAAAGATCATCGAGTCCAACCCAACCTTAACACCTCAATTAAACCATGGGACCCAGTGCCACATCCAGTCTGTTTTAAACACATCCAGGGATCGTGACTCTACCACCTCCCCAGGCAGACCATTACAGAACTTTATCACTTTATCCTCCCTGCTGTTTACACTACATGCAATATAACACTGGAAATGTGACAAATCCATAGTATTAATTACTATTAATACTGGCAGAGTAAGTCAGAGTAATTTAATCCTTATAGAAAGAGCCAAATATATTTAATATGCTCAAGTATCACAGCCAAAAGGACATTCGTGATGTAGCAGGTTTTCCAGAGTTTATGTCACTTGTTGAGCACAAATAAATACATTTAATTTACAAAAAGCTTCTGTAGGTCATGTTTTAGACTGGTGTGTTTTCAAACATTTGGATACATGCAAAAATTCAATTCTCTTTAATTAGCCATCTGTTCAGTCTCCTGCTCTTCTGAGAAAACCAGTTTCACAAGCTATCTGAAATTCTAGTAATTAATACATAGCTTTTAGAAATTATTATTATTTCCCTGAAAATATGCAGTTGATCACCTGCTGCTAATGATATCATTAAAGGAAGAATGGCAACATCTTGGGTTTTTTTTCCTAATAAACACCTGGCCCAAATCCAAAGCAGAGCACACCGTACCTGGATGATTTTGGAAAGTTCATCGAAGGAGTTCTTGCAGTCCCCACAGTATTCCTGGGCTAACTGCAGGATGTACCTGTTCACGCTGGCTGAGGTAGAACTGATCCCTCCACTGTTGCCCGACTCATCCTGGGACAGGGGAAAGCAAAGAGGAATCACACAGGGAAAAACAACAACAGCAGAGCAGCCCCTGGGGCAAGGACTGCCTTGGGCAGAGCCAAGGCCAGTGTGTCCCCAGCCTGGAGTTCTGTGCAAGCTCCACCTGGCCCACGTTACCTGGGGCTTTTCAGGGGCTGCCTCGTTCACTTTGCACAGGAGGTTCTCCAGCTGTGGCCGGTGCCCCATCAGCTGGTGGTACACTCTGTCAGCCTTGTCCAGCAGAGTGTTGATGTTTGTCACTGCCTACCAAGGGAAAAGGAAACTCTTATTTCATATTCACAGCTACAACCACCAAGCTCCAAGTCTTCTCTGTTGCTTTTCTTTGTGGGGAGAAATCACTGAATTGTGACCCTGCAGCCTGGTTCTGCCCTGAGAAGCACTGTGGTGACACTGCTGAGCACACCCTGTGACACCACACTGAGCACACGGACCCTTTGGGACAGGACACAGCGTGCATAAGGTTCTTTATTCATTAGCAGGGCTCCTCAGGTGGGATGGGAAGCAATCAGAATAACCCTAATCCATCCCCTTCTACAGCAAGGCAAAGAGACACAGTCAGTTCAAAAGTGAGGCACTGAATGATGTCTTCTGAATAATTACTTGTCTTGTGGAGCAAGACACAAACCCAGAATGCATCAGCCAGTGAGGAGCCTTGAAGGAGCACTGATTTTGACAGGGGAAGGAGCACTGATTTTGACAGGGCATGGAGCCCTGCTGTCCCCACGATGGCCCAGAGCTCAGGAATCTCCTGCCAGCCCCACCTTCTTGCGATCCTCCTCGTTCTCGATGGGGTCCACGGCGCAGCAGGGCTTGGCGTAGAGCATGAAGTCGAAGCGGGCGTATTTACAGAAGCCACAGGCATTGCACAGGAAGGGATCCTTCTCATCGTAATTGATGGACCTGAAAGGAAGGCAGCAGCTCAAAACCTGCAGCTCAAGGCAGCTGAGGCAATGGAACAAACTGAACGGGCTCGGGTAAAAGAGGAGAATGACTCTTAAAACAGCAGACTGCCCTGGGGAAGGAAATACTTGAGAATCAAAACCTACAGATCAGGCAACAAAAAAGTCCTTGCAGCAGTGCCACGTTCTGGCTGGAAAAAGCAGAAACAGAAGCTCTTCCTAACAATCCCACTTTAATGACAGTAATTCCCAGTAGAAAATCAGGGTGGGGCACTGTGTCCTCCAGAAGAACACAGATACGGGAACTGTTCTGGTTTGTAGGGTCTGGCCTTTGCAGTGGGACTGACTGCAGCACTTCTCACCCCACTGCACACCAGGGCAGCAGACAGAACTGATTTACAGCTCCCCGAACACCAGAAGGGATGTGGAAACCTTTCCACACATCAGCAATCACCAGGAAAGACACTAAACACCTCGAATCCCCTGAGAATTAGAGAGGAATAGGGACAACAGTAAGGGGAAAGAGATATCAGATAAGGAGACAAAAGTGACAAAAGAGAAGGATTTCTAAGGCTATAGTAGAAGTGTGAATAGCACACAGTAAATTACCCCTGAGCCTGCTCTGAATGAGGAGAGCACACAAAAGCCATGAATAGAACTGTCTGTCCAGCCCCAGCCAGCGATCCTGGGGGAAGCCCTGCAATCCCACAGCTGAACTCCAGCCTCCAGCCCAGGCAGGCCAAAAATAACCTGCTCCGGGGAGTTCTGTGGTGAGAACTTCCAGGGCTGGATGTGAAACTTCAGCTCACTGAGAATTGTGCTCCCAGGCTCTCTTTGTTAGCCTGCATTACATTAAATCCCTGTAAGCCTGTTTTATACTTCCCCACTAATTTGATTGTGTGCTTGTATTAAACAGAATGGGGGATTTACATGGCAGGGGGTGTGGGGCACCCAGGAGGACTCTGGGGGTCACACACCTGCGCTTGTGGCACTGCTGCATGCTCTGGGGACACACAGTGACACTGGGGATACCCACAGAGTTGCAATTGTGGTGCTGCTGCATGCTTTGGGGACACTGGGGACACACAGTGACTCTGGGGATACACAGTGACACCCTGACCTGCACTTGTGGCACTGGTAGACATTCTGGGGACACACAGTGACGCTGGGGACACACTCAGTGACACTGGGCACACACACACAGTGACTCTGGGGACACAGTGGCACACACACAGTGACTCTGGGCTCACACACCTGCACTTGTGGCACTGGTAGAGGTTCAGGGGACACACACAGTGTGACACACACACTGACTCTGGGCTCACACACACCTGCACTTGTGGCACTGGTAGACGTTCTGGGGACACACACACTGACACACTCAGTGACTCTGGGCACACACACAGTGACTCTGGGACACAGTGGCACACACACACAGGGACTCTGGGCACACACACACCTGCACTTGTGGCACTGGTAGACGTTCTGGGGACACACAGTGACACACACAGTGACTCTGGGCTCACACAGAGTGACACTGGGCACACACTCAGTGACTCTGGGCTCACACACACCTGCACTTGTGGCACTGGTAGACACTCTGGGGACACACACAGTGACACACACAGTGACTCTGGGCACACACACAGTGACACACACACTGACCCTGGGCTCTCACACACCTGCACTTGTGGCACCGGTAGATGTTCTGAGGACACAAACACTGACACACACACTGACCCTGGGCTCACACACCTGCACTTGTGGCACTGGTAGACGTTCTGGGGACACACTCAGTGACACACTCAGTGACTCTGGGCACACACACACTGACCCTGGGCTCACACACCTGCACTTGTGGCACTGGTAGACGTTCTCGCCGCAGTTGCCGCACACGCCGGGGTTGGCGGGCACCGAGGCGCTGCAGCGCGGGCACTGCAGGGTCTCGGTGGAGGCCTGGTAGTTCTCGTAGAAGTCGGCGAACTCGATCATCAGGTTGGAGGCCACGATGGGCAGGGGCAGATCGATCTTCACCTCCGTCTGCCCTGGCGTCAGCTGCACCTTCTTGGCCTTGTGCCAGCGGGCCGGCCTGGGGGAGGGACGGGAGGGGAAGGAAGGGAAGAAAAGAAAAGAAAATAAAAGGAAAGGAAAGGATGGTCTTCCAGAGGGAAGTTCCCTCCCCTCCCACGTGTGAGGAAAAGCCAAATGCAACCGTCTCGGCTCCAAATCTCCTTTAACTGGGATGAATGGAGAGCAGTTCTAGGATTCGTTTCCTTAGCTTCTGTATTGACATGATATGTAGCCAGAAATACATTTTAAGCCTTTATCCCCTTCATAGAGAGAGACTGTTTGGGATTAAAGAGCTGTTGATGCCTCATGGAAAAACTTTAATTCTACAGACATTTTCTAGGGATTTTCACCTCCATTTTTTTATTAGTAAGGACATTTGCATGAAAACAGGATATTTATTTCTTAAAGATCTCATCTGCTCCCACTGCTTATTCTCAACCTGAAGTCAGAATCCTCTCTTTGTGACATCATAATCCTCTCCACAGCAGCCACTTGTGATGTCACAGAGGATTAAGACTTCAAATAAGCAATAAGCAGCGGGCACAGATTAATCCCTAAGCCAGAGAGATCTGATTCTGGTGAGAACATCTCAAGAAGTAAGAAGGGGAAGCACATAAGCAGGACTGGCTCCAGACTGAGCAGCGTGTTGAAAAGGAGCCATTTCTGGTAGGTAAAGCAGAGCTGAGAGTGAGACCATCCAACTTCTAATTTTAATTCTACTCTATGGCTTCAAACAAACAATGTTAATGCTTTCAGCATTCCTGGACATGCTGCAAAGTCCAAATCCCTTTGGAGTTGAGCTACCCATGAAGTGCTCTCGGTATTACTACTGGTTCCCACACAATTAAGTCAGGTGCTTAAAAGCGAGCCTGGACAAAACTGGAATCCACAGATTTTACAGACATTTTTCAAGCTTCAGAGGAAATCTGGATCTTTGCTTCAACAATTGTAGGGGATTCAGAACAATCCCACCCAATGTGGGCTGAGAGTGATGAGTAATAGTCTAAAGGAAGAACCTTGGGGAAAAACAAGAAGCCAAGGGAACGAACCAAATTCAGAGACTGCACACAGAACTTGATGAACATACTTGTTCTTCAGCTCCACGATGGCCTGCACTGTCCTGTTGTTGTAGTAGAGGTTGATGGTTCTCACCATCTTGGTTCGTTTCAGGTCTCCAATCTTCACTGTCACCTTGCTGATGGTGTGGCTGCCAATGAGCTTCACCACCTGCTGCGTGGTCGTGTAGCGCGTGTCCACTTTGATGGACGAGAGCTTGATGTACTGGGGAGACAAACCAAGGACACCCCAAAACCTCAGGGGCACAGGAAACCACACCTGTAAAGGGTCTGGATCCCACCACTGGAAAGGTTTTACAGCAGTTAATGCTGGTGTAACGCAGAGCAGCTGGAGCTGTGCCAGGGGAGGGTCAGGGAAGGTTCTTCCCCCAGAGGGTGGTGGGATCCAGGGAATGGGCATGGCCCTGAGGCTATCAGAGCTCCAGGAGCATTTGGACACCACTCCCAGAGATCCCCAGGGTGGGATTGCTGGGATGTCCTGTACACAGCCAGGGGCTGGATTTGATCCTTGTGGGCCCTTTCCAATTGAGGATACTCCATGACTGTGTGATTCCAGGGTTACTTACACAGAAAGGCACCTCGGGGTTGTTGCAGACAAGGCAAGGATCACTCTCCAGGTAGTAGCCATCAAATTCCACGAGCCCAGACAATGTGCTGGAATGAGGGAGCAACACTCACACATGGACCTGGGCATCTGCTGCTTTAAACCCAGGCTACTCGAGCAGAATCACTTTCATTTCCCCCAGTTCCCAGTCCTAATGTGACTGTCACAATGTAAATCACACTGGAAGTAACAGCTTTTAACTAAGCATTTCTATTGTAATTACCAATGGCAAAGGTGGGATCATGAACATAACACTCAAAGTGCAAATCTCTATTCTCCAGCTGGGCCTAAGATTTTGTAACATTTACTGACTGAAAGCAGAAGAGTTCAAGCCAAGCTCTGCTGGCAGGGCACAAAGTCAGGTTTCCATCTGGCAGAAAGGATTCTGCTGCTCTCCCAGGCCCAGCAGGCACAGCACCTCAGCAGGGCCCATCCCCACCACCGTCCCTGGGCATTCCCCACGGCTGGAGCTCAGCTGGAAAGCCCTCCAGAGACATGGATCAAAGGCAGAAGTGACTCACTTGTAGATGTTGGAGTTGGGGTGGTTGGTGAGAATGTGGTTTTGAGTCCGGAGGATCTCTACAGCCTTTTGGGAATATTCCTTCAGCTGAAACACAACCAGGAAAAGGCACTCTTCAAACCAATGCTTTTACTGCTACACAGACACAAATATCCTCATCCTGTGGTGTTCCAGGTCCCCTAGAAGAGGTACACACCACACCCACAGGAATTTTTGTGTTTAAATCGTTACCCAGGTCTTTACACTGATCCTAAAATTTGAGATTTTTGAGGTGCTGTTTGTCAGTGAATCCCTGCAAATGCATGCCAAGATTTGTACAGCATTCCCACTCTTTAAATATATTCATGCAAGAATCAATGGGTCTAGATTATTTTTTCCCAATCCCACGGATCCCCTGAAAGAGGCAACAACTTCCTTTGTTCAAAAATCATGGTTACAATAGATTTCTAGGAGTTTCAATATCAAAAATCTATAAACTGGAGCTGCCAGATCCACAAAATCCTCCTGGGGGAAAGAGCTATTTTTCTCAATAAATAAAAAACTCACCAGCACAATTTCACCCCCAAAACAATAAAATAAAAACCCACACTTCCAAATTCTTTGAAGACTCTGCTTTTTTAAACATTCAAGTTCAAGGAACAATAAAATTTTCCACCAGAAGCTCTTCTGACAGAAAACCTGTCTCAGCTGTATCAAAAATGAGCACCTGGGATGCTGTACCTCCCTTCTGGAATGTCACTGTACCTTTTTCTCAGTCTGCTGTGTTTTCAGGGAGAAGTATCCCAGGAGATCTACAAACTGGGCAGCCTTTCTTCCATAGGCTGGGAGCTCTGGCCAGATGGACCACATGAGATCCAGCAGTAACTCCTGCTGGGACTTGTTGGAGTTCCTGTTGGGGGGATTATAGACAATCAGGGCTCTTGTGCAGAAGGAGAACATAACCTCCAGTCCACCAAACTGGGAAACCATCATCTTGCAGAGTTCACAGAGCTAAATCCCACCATCCCTTGAACCCATCTGTTTTCCAGCACCCCAGAACAAAAGCAGCTGTCCTGCAACAACTGAACAGAGCTCTGAAGGACTCCAGACCCCTAAAGCACTCCTTTCCCCATACAATTCCCAGCTTTTCACTGTGGGAGTCTGGATGTGCCTCAGAAATTCACTTTGCCCACCAACACCTGCTCCTGGTCATGACAGGAGTCAGATTTTGCAGACAGAAATGAAATGCTCCTTGCAGATGACAACTGAGATTGCTGATGGGTAAGTCACAGCTTCCACCTCCAGCCCCAGTAACTGCAAACCAGCGAGGGCAATTCCAGAGAGGCCCAGCACCTGCAGGCTCCTTCAGGGAGAGGCTGTGGCACTGAGCCAGCCCCAGGCTCACCTGTAGATGTGCAGGGCCAGGCAGTGGGCCTGCCACCTCACCGAGGAGGAGTTGGATTCCAGCAGGAAGCAGCGCAGGAACTGGATGAGGGTCTCCTTGTCAGCAAACTTGTTCAGCTGGTTCACCAGGGCCGTACACAGCTGGTCCTCCTGGCTGCCTGAACCCTCACCTAGGGACACAGGGAAGGCTTTAGGGAGAAGACAAATGCAGCACCTCACAGGCAGGCCATTCTCCTATTTCAGAGAGTCAGGATAATAAATTATTACGTTTCAGGTAAAAGAAATTTTAACATTCCTGTCTTTTTCAAAAATATAACCCAGGACTCGTGACTGCAGTTTTTTCCTGACTAACAGGAAAAAAGCTGCAGGAAAACTTGCCAGTGAGGACGTGAGAAATGTGCTACACATCCTGATAAAAAGAAAAGGACTGACCATGAGGCAATGAAAAGACTCACAGAGAACCATCTGATGGTGAAAGCCAAAGCGGTTCCTTGAAGAAAAGCCAAGAGAGAATTTATGCCCGTGACTTTTATAGGGAAGCTTAATTACTTTCCCAGGACTGTGGATATTCATTAAGCAGCAGCCCTGGCTCCAGCAGAGCTTCCAAGGCAGCCAGAGGAAACAAGTCTGAACACAATCACTGCAGAGCACAGCTAACTGGGTGTGCATCCCCAGGATTTGTTTTAATCCTCGTGAGCCTTTCAGCCTCCTACAACCCAGGACAGGCAAGTTACGTGGAAGCTGCTTCATCACTAGATTAGGTAACACCATTAGAAAACTTCAAACCCACTCAAGGCAATAAACACAGTGGGTTTGGGATGTCCTCAGCACGTGATTTCAGCCCAACTCTCAGGACACGCTGCTTCACCTTAGTCCCACCTACACATGAGAAAACTGCTCCTCTCTCCTGATTGTGGCTGTGGGCGCCTTGCCACAAACCATGACCCTTTCCCAACAGCAGGATTTATCATCCAGTTCTTTCTAAACAGGGTAAAAGAGGCTGTGAAGAGCAGACTTGCTCCCTAAAACCACAGGACAGGGCCTGGCTGCCCCTCACCCTCTCGCTCCTTCTCCTTTTCCTCCTTCTTGCTCTTTTTGGTGGAGGATTTGCTCTGTGCTGCCGCCTGCCCGGAGCCAGATGCTGCAGGAGCAGAGGTGGAAGAGGTGCTGGAAGCTCCAGAGGATGAAGCCACAGACAGCACTTTGCTGCCACACAGAGCACAAGACAACAGCTGCAGGAGAACCGGGGACACTCCTTCGTCTACCAGGAAGCTGACTTGGAGCAGGAAATACAGAACAGCTGCGGAAGAAAGGAGAAAATGTTTGAATCACACAATCATGGAACATCCTGAGCTGGAAAAAGCCCACAGGGATTGAATCCAACCCTGGCCCTGCACACACCCCCCAGCAATCCCACCCTGGGCATTCCTGGAAGCCTTGTCCAAACGCTTCTGGAGCTCTGGCAGCCTCGGGGCTGTGCCCATTCCCTGGGGAGCCTGGGCACTGCCCAGCACCCTCTGGGAAGAACCTTTCCCTGATACTCAGCCTAACCCTGCCCTGACACAGCTGCATGCCACAAAAGCCTGAATTAAAAAAAGAAAAGAAAGAAAGAAAGAAGAATAAAAAAAGCCCCAGCCTAAACCAAAAGCATTTGTACACAAGAACCAAACTCCCAGAACTGTCCTCTCCCTGCACCCCAGAGGCCTAACATTGGGGTACACCAGGTACAGGGGCTCATCCCAAATTAACCTCTGGGACAATGGCAGCACAAGCAAGAGAACACAGATCTCCTGTTCCTCTATCCATTACACCATATTTTGCTCTTTAGCCAAAGATCAGATGCAATTAGGGCACTGGGATAATTAGTACTGGAAACAGTTCAGTCCTATCAAAACGCTCAGCTGTGTCTCCCCTTCTCTGCTGAGCTTCTCCATCTGAGCCACCTCGATCCAACCACGACACCACTGCTCCCCCAAACCCTGCAGAGGCAGAACTCACAGTCATCCTTGATGCAGAATTTCTGCCAGTTCACTGTCCTCTGCGTGGCAATCTCTGCACAAGCCTTCAAATGTTCCATCTGCAGGCACAAAGGGATGGGGTCAAAGAGCACGTCAGCATTCACCAACACCACTCCAAGGCCCCTGTCGGAATCTGAGGTATTGATGATTCTGAGATTGTAGAAAGTCTCTGTCTTTCTGCCCCGTTGCCAAAGAATAAGCCATAATTTGTCTGTGCTGTTTTCAAGGTTGTTTATTCTGTTTATCTCTAACATGTTCTGCTGCCCTGCCGCAGCTCTGTCCTGCAGGGCAGCGTGTGGGGCTCTGCCCTCAGTGGGATGGTACAAACATTGAATACCAGAAACTCCCTGTGCTGGATTTACAATAATGTGCCAATATCTGTCACCTACGTTGGACAGTGTGTCCCCAGCCTAAACCAACAGAAAAATGCCAACACCACAGTGAAACATGGAGGGCATGAAGAAGGAGAAAAAGGACAAGGCACACCCAATTTCCTCCATCTTGTCCCCTTTGAGTTACTAATCTAGAATCCTAAAATTTTACTTTTGCACCCGTGCCACACTTAATTATTACTCTTATCAAACACTCAGAGCTGGTAATTGATCCTGTAAGATTGAAAACTCTTTTCCATGGGCAGAGATCACAGCCAGTGTCTCTGGGGGCTCTGTCCAGGGGGTTCCTGACCCTGCCAGGGTCCCAGGGCAGCCAGAGGGAAGCTCTGGATTCCCTCAGGCCCCTTCCCTGCTCCTGCCCTTACCAGGGAGATCAGGGTGTCGTACTGCAGGGCAGAGCCCGAGCTGGCTGTCACCACGCTGGCCCTCAGGAAGATGCCCTGCTCCTCCAGCAGCTTCTTGATGCCCCTCACGTGCGAGTCCAGCGTGTGCAGGTCCCGCAGCTGCCGGTACTTGTCCTTGGAGCCGCAGATGAAGAGCAGCAGCTTGCGCACCTGCCGGCGCACGAACGGCGTCTGCTGGATCATCAGGTACTGCAGGGGGAAGCCAGGGCACAGTGAGCTCACCAGGGCCACCAAAAGTGAGAAAAGTGAGTGTTTTCTTCCAAAAAGTAAACAGATGGGAAATGAGTTCATCCAGCTTGAAGGTGCTGTGAGTCCCAGGCAGAAGAAACACTGCACAGCAACTCTGCACCGCTTGCTGGAAACCATCCCTTGTCATCTCCAACCTCAAATCAACACCCAACCAAGGCTAATTAAGAAATCCTAACTCATCCTTGTGTAAATATAAGATAACTCGTTATGTAAAGTAGGAAGCAAACTGAGACAAATATCTTCCTGATTTCTTTTTCAAGGCCCAAGTACCAACAGCTGAGCATGATGTTACATTTTTCCATCTCACAGCAGGTTTTGTCTCTAAGCTTTGTAGCAGCAACCACTGAGTTCCAAGAAATATTCCTCATTTTTCATGTGTTTTCCTACAGATTCCTGTTCAGGAATACACAAAGCCAACCTTCTTTCACCTTCTTTCAAGGGGATTAAAAATACAAGATGGAGCTGAGATCAGCTCTGGAAAAGCTGTTCTCTCCCATGAAAGAAATCATTATTGGAGTTTTCTTATGAAAATCTGCAGGTATATCATGTTATTGCTTACCTCAGACAAAAAGTAGAACCAGGAGTGATCAAAGATGGGCGGGGGGATGCGGGAGTTTGTGTCTGCAATCTTCTTGATCTGGTAGGGCAGGCGCAGCACCATCTCTGTCAGGAGCTGAGTGTAGGCCTCAAAAACATCTGCAGCATGGCCCTGGCAGCAAGAGAAATCCCTCAGGCCCTGAGCACACCCAGTGTGCTGCCATGATGAATGACAAGGTGCTTTGATGATTTTTTAAAAACAAGGGATTTCTGCCCCATTCAGCCCAAAGAATGTTCCAAAATGATGAATAAGAACCTGCACAAGGCCTTGAACTGGATGGCAGCTGTAGGATGCACTAAGCTAATCCGGAGTAATAAAGCAGTTCAACCCAGGAGCTTTCAGCTTAGGAGACATTTTTACATTTAATCAGGCTTTTTGCACTGCACCTGCACGAACACCAAACCATGGCATAATGGCACCACAGCGGTGGAACAAGCCTAGGAATTACTGTGGAAATTCCCATCCACCATTCCACTTCCTTGGCACACCAAGTTCAGGAATTCTGCCTGCCAAGCACAGGGAGTCATGGGCTGGAGGCAGCTTCCCTTCAGCATGATTAACAACTCCTCCAGGAACAGCTCCACAGAACTCCTGGGCTAGGAGTGCACCAAGGGATGCAGTGAGAGACGGGAGAGATGCTGGGCTGCCCTGTGAGAACTCGCAGCACTCCCAGCTGTAACTTTCTGCTAGAAGATGGATTTTGGTTGCTCTCCTGAGGGCAAACTCCTTGTGCAGGGCTCTGTGCAGCCTCCTCCCTGCATGCTCCCAGCACAGGGCAGGACTCACCTTCACATACTGGCGGAGGAAAAAGGGGCTCATGTCAGGAGGAGAGGATGTGGTGTGAGGCTTCAGCAGCTGGCTGGTGGCCACAGGCTCCTCGTCGTTCTGCTGGCTCTTCCAGTACTCCAGCAGGGACTTGAGCACGTGCAGACAGTAATCAACAGCACCAGAGCTCAGCAAGGCAGCTGCCGTGGCACTGGAGATCAGGGAGGAAGCCTGGAACAGAGGGAAGGAGCTGGATCAGGAACACACCTGGGAACCTGCAGTGGGGAGAGCTGGGGCAGCCCTGAACACCTGCTGACAGTGTGGCCAAGAGAGCAGGTTTGGATGAAACTTTGCAGGCAGCTTTTAAGTTTGGGGTTTGTTTGAGGTTGGGGTTTTTGGGGTTTTTTTTTTGTGTTTATGAAAAGCAACTCAAATATTTACAGAGACTCTTTTGAACAAGTGCTTAGTAAAGGGAAACAAATAAAATCTCCTCTTAAGTCTAATCTCCCCTCGACACATGTGCCAGAGGCCACTCTGCTGTGGATTAGACGACTAGGGCTTTTTTCCCTTCTTTTTTTTTTTTTTTAAAGTTGGGATTTCTATTTGTTTATCTGGGATTTGGCCAGCTGGGCGTGAATCCTGGTAGAGAAAGAGTCCCTGTTGCAGCTGCCGCTCACAGGCTCTGCTCCACCCAGGTATTGCTCCACCTGCATTCTGCAAGACGAGGAGCTTTGATTTCTGTGGGAAGCTCAAGTGAGTAACAAAGGCTGGAGAAAAAGCTACTGTAAATAAAACTATTAAAGCAGCCCTGTAAATCCAAACAAACCCCACAGCTCATAAGCTCATTAAAATTTGATGCAGTTCAGACTAAATTTTTTAACCTCTATGCTTTTTTATTAATCTCCTTCCCACCACACATACTGCTTTTTATGCCTTATTACTGTACCTTTTAGCAACAAATATCTAAGGAATCCTCTTAGCGACTTTTACGTTGACACAGCAGCATATTGCTTTCCAATAATCACATTACAAATCCTCTTTAACCCCTTCAGCACTGGCGAGATGCAAGGGAAAAATCTGCCAGACCATTTTAAGTAACATCATTAATGTGCTGCCCTGAGCTCAGTCTGGAACCATGCACAAAATAAGAGCATCCAATTGTCTTTACACAGCTGCTTCCTCCAGCCCCAGTTTCAAAACTCTTTTTCCACAAGAATTCAGTAACATTGTATGTTCCCTATGCATTTTTCCAAAGCCCTCTCACAGATTTTTCAGTTTTACACCTGCTATTTCAGTGAGCAGTTTTTAGATCGTCTCTGATGAACAGAAGCCCCCCAAGCACATAATGGATTCCCAGAATAGTTTGGGTTGGAAGGGACCTAAAAGTTCATCCCATTCCATCCTCTGCCACAGGCAGGGACACCTTCCACTATCCCACATTGCTCCATGCTGTGGCCAACCTGGCCTTGGACACTTCCAGGGATCCAGGGGCAGCCACAGCTTCTCTGGGAAATCTCCACCCTCACAGGGAAGAATTTCTTCCCAATATCTTACCTAAATTTCCCCTCTTTCAGTCTGATCCATTCCTCCTTGTCCTGCCACTGCAGCTCCTGATGAAAAGTCCCTTTCTGTCTTTCCTGCAGCCCCTCGTGGGCTCTCCACACAACCTTCTCTTCTCCAGGCTGAACATTCCCAACTCTCCCAGCCTGTCTCCACAGGGGAGGTGCTCCCCTGAGCAAGTCCGTGATCTCCTCTGCACTTGCTCCAACAATTATTCTCATGCTGAGAACACCAGAGCTGTGTGCAGTGTTCCAGGTGGGGTCTTGTGAGAGCTGAGTAAAGGGGGAGAAAATCATCCCCTGACAAGGCAATTTGGAGAATGTACCTCACAAATGGAAGTCTTGGATCCTGACTTGGTCCTGGACATGAAGACACTGAGCAGCCTCATCACCACCAAGTGCACCTCGTTCACAGGGGAGCGCTCGTTCTTCTTGGACACATCCTGCAGGAAAAGACACACCCTGCTTGCTCAGTCCCAGAGCTGAGCAGTGTCCCAAGCCTCTCAAGTCAGTGCTCTGATCCTCTGGAAGCATTTCTAATTTAAGCTCAAGCAATAGGCAAAGGCAGCACAAATGCCTCAACAGAAGGGTAGGCAGAGGCCTGGCTGCCAGAAAACAGTCCCACACAGATGAAAAGCTTCAAATGTCAATCATGCATTTAGTGATCATGGCTCTTCTGAGTTTAATTCCAGCAAAACAAATTTTCATGCTCACTTGTGGATGTCAGACCCAGGAAACAGTGGGAGTTCCACTCATGTCATTTTCTACCTTACGTGAAAGGAGGCAAGAGGAATAAACTGCCTGAACACAACCACACAGCAATGTTTCTGTGACTTCCAAGCATTTAATTCCTCCAAAGAAAGAAACCCTGTCTAGAAGGAGCAAATTCAGAGCATGAGCCCACACTGCACTTTACCTTTTTGTCCATGCCCAGCTCTGCAATCAGCTGGGACAGAAGGTTATCCAAAGCTCCCTTGTCTTTCTCATCATCTCCATCTAGGTCTGTTGTGAGCATCAGAATAACCTGGGAAGAGCAGTCAGAGAATTATTAGAGGGCAGGTTCCACATTATCATTATATGTGTTCTTTCCCAAATCCAGCCTGTGCCTCACATCCTAATATCAACATTCAGCAAACACCCACAAGACCTTCCCAAACACATTGGAGCTCGAGGACTGGAGCCCTCAGGCTCCTCAGTCAGCTGTAAAGTCACACTGAGAAAGGGCACAAGCCCAGCAAAAACCTGTGGTAAGGAATGCTTTGCAACAGATGGATTCACACTGTGACCGGGCAAGAAGGAGAAAAGCACAAATGGAAACCAGAGATTGAACTGTTTGATTTGGGCTTAACTCTGAGCCCTCCTCACTCACCTGCATGTAAGGGATGGCCCGGACCCCTCCCACGTTCCTCAGCTGGGGGAGATTCTGCAGCAGCCGCTCCAGCAGCATCAGCCTCACCATGTGCAGCCTGGGGATTCAGAGCCAGCAGTCAGACACAGCACAGGACACACCACACCCAGCAGGGTCTCCAAGCTGCCCCAGAAACCCCAAGCCACCGAATCCTCCCAGGGAGGAGAGAACTTGCTCTGACTTCACGGGGGAGCAATGCCAAGGATGCAGAGCGCCTCTGACAATGGAGACACACTGCCCAGGCCTGGCCACCTGGGGATTGCAACTGTATGGGAACATCCTGCAAATCAGCTCCACACTGCCCTGGAGCAGGGACTGAGCACCTGCTCCCACAGATTAAAAACTGCCCGTGCACCCAAAGGACACTTGCATATGTTTTTGTCCTAACAGGGAATTTCACAGGCTCCCAAGATTTCAGTGATTCCGTGTTAACTAGATTCATGCAGCACTTTTTCATCACTTCCTAGAGGCAGCAGTTTTGTGGGACACACGCTGGGTGTGTTTATCACACCACACGATGACTGCACAGAGGGTGCACTGCCCAGGCTCCCCACGGAATGGGCACAGCCCCGGGGCTGCCAGAGCTCCAGGAGCGTTTGGACAACACTGGGGTGAAGAGGGTGGGATTGTTGGGATGTCTGTGCAGAGCCAGGGGTTGGACTGGATGATATTTGTGGGTCCCTTCCACCCATTCCATGTTTTTGCAGTGGCAGTTTGCTCTAGTCTGTGTTTCTGACTTTCCACTTTGGGTACCCAGCAGTCACAAATGGTGCTCCTGGAACTGCAGCCCCGCAGCCCCCTCCTCTGCAAACATCCCCCAGAGCACAGCTCTTCTTCCTGAAGAGGAAACAAAGCCTCTTGCCTGTTGCTGGTGTGGACGTCCCCCTCTGCCTCCCCTTCCCCCTCGGAGCCCTCTCCCTCCTGCTGGCCCGTGGTGGTGCTGATGGCTCCTGTGCTGGAGCTGACGCTGCCCGGCCCCGCCGGGTGCCCCTCGGCCGTGGTGTCCCCGTAGGCGCTGCTCCGGCCAGACACTGGCAAGGGAAAACAGGGAAACACAACGTCAGCAACTCAACGAGCACCTTCCCTGCTTCCTATCCACCAGAACAGCTGAGCTGCGCTTTGCAATCAATCCTGGTTCAAAGGAGATGCTGGCTTTGGTTCTCTTCTCAAAGCCAAAAGAGAGGCTGAGGATGCATTTGTAGAAATCTTTTCTTTGCCACCCTCATCTTTGTGGCCCAAACTGAACTGGTCCCACAGCAGTAATTCAAACTCAGTCAGACAATGCTTGGATGGGCAGTGCAGACATACAGACAATTTTTAATAGGAGTCTGTGATTATTTTTCCTGGGTATCAGTCCCAAACTAAAAAGAGAGGAATGAATCCTATCTCATCCAAACTTAACCAGCAGCATAGTGAATTGTCTCAGTCTTGCTCTCGGCATTCTGAGAGGCAAAGGCTCTGGGGAGACCTTGCTGTGGCCTCCCATACCTTATAGAGTACTGGGTACTTATGAAAAGGAGGGACAGGGACTTTTTATATGGGGAGAGAGTGACAGGACCAGGGGCAGTGACTTTAAGCTGAACAAGGGCAGAATCAGATGGGATATTAGGAGGAAATTCTTTACTCAGAGGGTGATGAAGCCCTTGCACAGGTTGTCCAGAGAAGCTGTGGCTGCCCCATCCCTGGAAGTGTCCAAGGCCAGGTTTGACAGGGCTTGGAGCAACCTGAGATGGTGGAAGGTGTGCCTGCCTTGGGGTTGGTACAGGATGATCAGTAAGGTCCCTTCCCACCCAAACCATTCTGGGATTCAATGACTCTGTTATTACAGAGTAGCAAAATCTGCTGCAGGTTCCACACTTCCAGAGAACCACAAAAGGCAGACAACATTCCATGTGTGGGCACTGGGGCAGAACCCACGAAACGACGGATGGCAGCAGCCACTGGGAACTGAGATTCCCTCTGTGCCAGAGGTCACCCGCATGTTCCCATGTGGGCAAGACTGTGGCAGCAAGGGTGCGGCAGGGAGGGAGCAGGGAGGGAGCAGGGATGCAGCAGAGGGTGCAGCAGGGAGGGAGCAGGGATGCAGCAGGGAGGGAGCAGGGGGTGCAGCAAGGGGCGCAGCAGGGGATGCAGCAGGGGATGCAGCAGGGAGGGAGTAGAGGGTGCAGCAGGGGCGCAGCAGGGGCGCAGCAGGGGGTGCAGCAGGGGGCGCAGCAGGGAAGGAGCAGGGATGCAGCAGGGTTGCAGCAGGGGTGCAGCAGGGAGGGAGCAAAGGGTGCAGCAAGGGGTGCAGCAGGGGCGCAGCAGGGGTGCAGCAGAGGTGCAGCAGGGGCACAGCAGGGGTGCAGCAGGGGATGCAGCAGGGAGGGAGCAGGGGTGCAGCAGAGGTGCAGCAGGGGCACAGCAGGGGCGCAGTAGAGGGTGCAGCAGGGGTGCGGCAGGGGTGCAGCAGGGAGGGAGCAGGGGGTGCAGCAGGGGCGCAGCAGGGATGCAGCAGGGATGCAGCAGGGAGGGAGCAGAGGGTGCAGCAGGGGTGCAGCAGGGAGGGAGCAGAGAGGGAGCAGAGAGGGAGCTGAGAGGGAGCAGAGAGGGAGCAGAGGGTGCAGCAGAGGCTCAGCAGGGATGCAGCAGGGGCGCAGAAGGGGCTCAGCAGGGGCGCAGCAGGGGTGCAGCAGGGATGCAGCAGGGGTGCAGCAGGGAGGGAGCAGGGGGTGCAGCAGGGGTGCAGTAGGGGTGCAGCAGGGGCGCAGCAGGGGAGCAGCAGGGAGGGAGCAGGGAGGGAGCAGGGAGGGAGCAGAGGGCGCAGCAGGGGCTCAGCAGGGGTGCAGCAGGGAGGGAGCAGAGGGCGCAGCAGGGGCGCAGCAGAGGGTACAACAAGGGGTGCAGCAGAGGGTGCAGCAGGGATGCAGCCGGGGCGCAGCAGGGGTGCAGCAGGGGCACAGCAGGGGAGCAGCAGAGGTGCAGCAGGGAGGGAGCAGAGGGTGCAGCAGGGGGTGCAGCAGGGACTCAGCAGGAGCGCAGCAGGGCTCAGCAGGGGCTCAGCAGGGCTCACTCACCGCTGTGCTCCCCGGCCACCGAGTCCACGGCGCTGCCGCCGCTCTCCGAGCCCACGCTGCCGCCGTGCTCCGCGGGTGATGTCCGCAGCGTGGAGCCGTCCGTGGCCGCCGTGCTGCCCTCGTCGTCGGAGGCTGGAGCTAAGAGAATAAAGAGAGCTGTTACAAGTAAAAACACTGCCTGGGAACAACTGCAAACGACGCTCGTGCTACCAGGGAAAGGCTGCAGGGACTGGGCTTGGGGTCTGGGGACAGCTCCAATGGAAAGGGAGCCTGGGGGTGACCAGCAGGACAGTTAAAGCAGTGGAGGGGAGATATCCCGAGAGGAAAGCTTCTCTATCAAACAAACAGGCATGCACAGTTATTTAAAGAACAATGTCTGGTTGGTTATAAATGCAAGGGAAATACAGCACATGCTTTGTTTTGTCCGCTTTAGTTTAAAGAGAGGAAATAACTTCCTCAGAAGTCTACAGCGAGAGTCAATCAAAGCAGGAAAAAGCTGTAAGTACACTCGCAAAAATACAAGAAGCCAATAGTAATCACTGGCTCTTCCAAACCATATTTGCAAACCAATTTTAAGGCATTACTTAGGTCAAAATCTGAAACAGAAGATGCCTTGCAGTGAACAGTTACCTGATGCTGTTGTGTCTGAGAGCGTTCCAGCGTCGAGAGAGGAGGAGCTGGGAGCTTGGCCGGACAGTCCTAAGCTCTGCAGTCCAAGGGCACTGCTGCTGCTCCCTGCAAGCAGAGAACTAGCTATGAGCATCTTTCATTTGAGAGAATGAAGATAACTCTGGCACTTTTTTGTACATTTCATAGTTCTGCTGTCATTCGGTCACTTGTGATGACACCAAGAGCTTTGCCTCATTTCTTTCCCAGTTTTCATCCCCTTTTTGCCTGCCAAGAGTGCCCACATCTGACCTTGCTGATCTTGTTGCAGGCTCAGGGCAATAGCCAACTCCACCATTGTCTCATCATCTGCATCTGGAGGGATATCCAGCATTGGAGGGAAGCCCTCTGCTCCAGCCAGGAGAGCCTCCAGAGGAGAAGGATTCCCATTGTTCACATTCTCAGAAGTCTCCAGAACCATGGATTCGGACTGTGGAGGGGAAACACAGTGAGATCTTTCCCCAGACCACCACCAGTAAGGGATCACTACAAACAGGTTCATAAGAACTAAATTAGCTCAAGTCCTGGCACACTTCAAAGGCTCCAAGGAGAAGCTCTGGACTCACCACCATCTCAAAGTCCCCGTGATCCACCTCGCTCTGCTCCTGGCTCTCCTGTCGGATGTGCTCTCCATTTGCTATCCCAGAGCTCTGCAGCTTGTCTTCTGCGTCGTCATCATCATCATCATCCTTATCTCCTGAGTGGCAAAGCAGGAGTTCATAAATGCACAGCTCCTCATCCCATCCCAAACAAGGCAGTTAATGCTGGGGAAAAACCCAAGCTACCCTCAGTTACCAAGAGACTCCCTGACACACAATTTGTTTCAATACTGAAAAACCTCTCTTGGACGGAGCTCTGACAATTTTCATCTGCACACGTCTTTAATGTGCACTGATTTATTAGAACCTGAAAACATGCATAGCAATACTAACTCTAGATTACTGATCTCTAGATAAAATGATCAGATTTTCCTGTCGCTGAAAGGGGAATATCTCAGAGAGATCTCTTTTGTGAATCCCGAAGTATCAATGAAAAGGTGAGAGTTTATTAAACAAAAAGTGGTATAAGAGAGCAAAAGAAAGGAAAGAAGCTGATTTTAGTATTTTTTAGTCTCGGTTTATAACAAGACCACTTAATTTTCTTGTCCTTTCAGAGCAGTCAAGAGCCATGCAGGTTTAAGCAGAGGGATGCCCTGGCGTACCCATGGGGGTGTTGCTGCGGGGGGACGATGGCAGGGTCACGTGGCGCCGCTTGTTCCGGGGTCTCAGCACCCTGATCAAAGCTTGCTTGCAGGAAAAGCTCACTGCTGGGTCCTGCAGGGTGAACAGTCCATCATTACACTCCTTAACTTCCAAGTCCTTTTTCACAGCATTTGGAAAGATGGCTAAAAATACACTTGTGACTCTTGTCAGTCATGGTTCATGTAGGACATGAGTCAACTCCCACAAAGCACCACACTTGTAATTCCACATGCAGCACATGACAAACATTACCAGATCACAAGGAGAGAGGGAGAATTCTCCTTTGTTCACTTCTGGCTGGGTGTTTTTGGCAGTATTTTGTGTTTGTACTATGTATTCACCCACATTCATTTTTTTTCCCGTTACAGAATCATGGAAACATTTAGGTTGAAAAAGCCCTCTGAGATCAAGCCCAGCCATAAACCCAACACTGCCAATCCCCCATACCCATGTCCCAAAGTGCCACATCTACACTTTTAAACCCCTCCAGGGGTGGGGACTCAGCCACTGTTCTGGGCAGCCTGTGGCAGGCTGGAACACCCCTTCCACAAAGAAATTTTTCCAGATGTCCAACCTAAACCTCCCCTGGTGCAATTAGAGGCTGAGGCAGGGCAGAGCAAGGTGACATACTGGGCAAAGTAACATCTGCATGTAGATCTTGGATGCAGTATGGATACAGTCCAGCTCACACGTGCAGTATCCATGGATAATATCCACCAAAGCATTGACTGTGGCTTCAACATGAGTGAGACCTAGCAGGAATAAAAGCAGGACTGAAATCAGCTCTCTGTATTTCAGTACAGAGTGAGGCACTGCAGGAAGCATCTTTTGTTTGCAGACTTCAAGGCACAATGGTAACAGCACAAATATATTGATTTTCAATCCAGACTGAGCCAGTCTTGTCTGTCTGATGGAATATTGTGAACTCCATACACCAGCACCACTGAATATCCTCTCAACACCACCCACGAAGACCAATGTGGGTAAATCAATCATCAGTCCCTTCTTCCTGGCACAATACACGTGCCCCTGAACAAAAGCTTTGAAGCAGAATCTGCAGCTCCACATCACAAAGCCCTCAGTGCAGCACTAGCATTGAAAAGTCATGTTCTCTGCTCACAAACTTGAAACAGGCCCCTCCAGAAGCCACAGGCTAACCAACAGCAAAGGAAAAACTCTCCCACCTGGCAGGCAGGCAGGGGCCAGGAAGGCGTTTTTGGGTTTTGATGCATGGAGCTTCCAGAAGTGGTTCACCAGCTGGGTAATGAAGGTGCAGCCCTCTCCTTCCGTGTGCTTCTGGGCCTCCTGCCCTTCTTCACTCTCTGCACAGATTAAAAAACACCTCTCAGAAATGTGCAGGGGAAAACCTTAATGAGGGTAACACCAAGTTTATTTGAAATGGCTTTTTTCAGAGGCTTTGATGTTCTCATCAGCAGGATATCACACACCTACCAAATGTGTCAGAACCAGTCTCTGCCACTCCAAACCCAACACCCAGCACAGCTTCAATTATCACAACAGAAACTTAGAGAAAATTACAGACTTATCTACCTGTTTCCAGCTGTGGCAGCTTTGATTCTGTGTAGTGGACCAGATTGTTGGGTCTCATAATAGCAATGGATCGAGCAGTGATGACCAGTCTCTGGAATACCTCGGGATCAAGGTCCTTTCCTTCTTTGCTTGAGGAAGTCAAATACTGAATGGCTTTGCTTAGCAGTGCTTGATCCTGTAGAGTGAGAGATAACACAGGCAAAGAAAAACAACTGACTGCAGCACAAGAAAGCAGCTGAAGCACAGTCATGGGACAGATCCTGGAGAAATCTGGCACCTATCATCTAAAGAAGGGCAAGCAACGCTAACAGGTCACAGAATCACAAAACTCTGGTGAAACAGAAAAGCCAGCAGGGCAGGCAGCAGGAGCTAAAGGGAGAGGGGACAGGAGGTTTGTGCTGCATGGAGGAAGGGCTCTCTAGGGCTCTGCTGCACCTCAGCCATGACCAGGCAGGTTCCAGGAGCCCCAGATCCTTGCCCTGGGCAGTACCTTGTGGTTGTGGTAGGCTGAACGGCTGGTGTGCAAGCTGGCCAGGAGGCTCTTGGTCTGCTGCTGCACGCTGGAAGGGGCTGGCATGGACAGCAGCACAGTAGCCAGTTCCTGAGCTGCAATCTTATTCTTCTCCTAAGAACAGACAAACCCCATTATTCAGTATATTTACCATCACTCAGTGTACCTGCAGCTCCCCTCCCTCACTACCCTTTTGATAGCCTCCCTCCATTTATATTTGACATTTAGGGAACACTTCACTTGTCTACACAAGAAAAGTCCCTTTGAGATTTATGGGCTCCTACCCTGCTGTTTCTGTAAACGAGGTCACTCCTCAGCACAAAAAGCCCACCAGCGTTAAATGCAAATGCCAATTGTCATTCTAAACTAGTTTCAAACGCTTTTGGCTAAGGCAACTTTCAGATCAGTGCTCTGAGCAAAAGGGATGCGGCTCTGCTCCTATCAGGCCCCCGGGGCTGCAGGAGGTAGTGCTGAGCTCGCCCCTCCTCCCCAGCTCCAAAGCTCAGGAATGTATTCAGAAAGTTACTTGCCTTCTCGTTGACTGGTCCCACAGCAAAGCAGCTTTCCAGCGCTTCTAAAGAACTCACTACTAGCCTGGAGGGAGAGAGGAAAGCAGGCTTGAGTACAGCAACCCTTCTCTCTCCTTAGCACTTTGCTTTATGCGGGCTACAGTCATGAGTAGCTCAGAGACAGCTAACGAATGCCAAGTACAAAATCAAAGCATGATAAAACCTGCCACAGGCACCATGCATATCATTTCATTGTGTTACAGACCAGAGTTAAACCTGGCTCGCGCTCACAGACAAACTTAGGACTGCTTTAATAATCCACAGCTGAAAGACAGGGGCTTTTCTCTCCCAAAGAGGATAAAACATTTCCTTACGCAGCCTGCAGCAGGGATAACTTGGATTGTCTTGACAGTCCCAATTCACCATGGCCCCCAGACGTACAGATGACTGCAGATCAAGGCTGGCTATGACACATGGGAAAAAGCGGAACCGACTTTGCTAAGGGAGCAACGTTCTACTCGCTTGCTATTTTCACACAGGTTGCTCTTTCCAATTTGGACTTTCAGCACAAAATATTCCAGAGAAAAATTAACCCAGAGCACTGGGTGTGACCCCAAGCGAGGGATGCTGAGGAATCAGTGAGCAGGCTGGGAAAACACTTGTCCCGAGGGAAAACCTGATTTACAAGTGGCAGCAAAGTCCCTGTAGCAGCACACAATTCAGGTAGAACTACCTGAAATGCCATCTGACACACCAGAAGGAGCAGGAAGATACAGGAAAAAGCAGGGAAGAGAGAGCATTAAGGGGAAAAATAGCAGTGTAGGATTGGAAGGTAGAAGGAACAATTGTCTGGTCTGGTGGTGATAAATAACATCTCCCTCCCCACAGCCACCCTCATAAAGCTTGGAGGGAACAGAAGTGGAATAAGAAGGCACAAGGAAGGAACAAAGCAGAGAGGAGTCTGTCAAATAAGCAAAGTTATGCTGTGTACAGCAAAAATCTGCAAACCACCTCATCTTTACATTTGCTAAACCATCTGCCATGCAATGACCAGAATGTAAAGAAGCAAATGTCACTTGGAAAACAAGAAAACCCCAGTCACCAAAAGCCACACCATGTGTTCTGTCTCTGACACACACTCATTCGTGCAGAGAAAAGGATGCCATACTAACCGGTCCAGGATGGTTAGGGACTCAGTGTCAGAACTTTGGGGGAGCAAAGAAAAAGGAAAAAAAAATAAAAATGTGTAAAGCTCACAGAAAAACTCCCTAGAACACATTCTAAGCAAAAGGCAAATTAAATGGGGAAATCAGGAAGCCAGGGGAGCGTCAGTCTAAGCAGGGTCTCTCTACCTGGGCAGCACACACCGGTCTGGAGTAAAACAAAGACATAGATGAGCCAGGCCACCTCACACAGAGAAGCCAAGCAGCACTTAAAGCACCACCTAAAGCACCACCCAGGCTTAAATTCGAGTGCAGACACCACACTTGAATAGAAAAGCTGCCTCCTGCCTGCCATTAGCTGTTCCTACTCCAGAGGCCCTTCAGAAGGTAACACCAAATAGGAAGAATATTTTTTTGTATCTGAGTTTTTAGAATATAATCCCACTGCTCTGAAAAACCAGAGAGTATGTCTGTGCTGAGAGGGACATCTTGTGGGGATGTCACGGCAGAGGAGGGAAGGAAAGGGAAAATAAACACAGGAAAAAATCCCATGGACTATTAGACTAAATATTAAAGGATGGCTGAACAGGTCCTTCAACTGGGCCTAAGTGGCACTTCAAGTCCTGAGCCTCCACCTGAGAATTTCAGTCAGACAAACTTAACCACCACTTCCTCACAGCTGAGCAGTGATTGTTGCCTCTGAAATGCTCATTTTTCAGCAGTACCACTTCCTCTTTGAGCTGTTTCCCTCCTGTCCTTGCTGCTTTTACAACCCTTATGATACAGACCATATGAGTTCAATGGAAAACAGAGCATGGACATAAGAAAGAACACAAATTCTGTTTATTCACTATATTTATGTGCAGGTCAGCCTTGGGGTTTGGCTCTCAGCAGGGATATGGGGGAAAACCCAACACCTTCCCCAGCACAACAGCTCAGCCTGAGGCACAAGGCAAGCTGGTGGGAGCCACAAGCCTAAAGCAGGGTCACACACAAAGCCCTCCTCAAAACTGAGCTTAACTTCAGAGAGGCCTGACCTTTGTGAGCTCCAGAGACCAAAAAAGGGCCAACTTGAAATGAAAGAATGTACCACAGCAGCAGAAATTGCTTTGAACTCCTTGAGACTGCTGAAACATGAACTAGGCAGCACAAGCAAGCACACAGCTCTACCCATTTACTGCACCAGACCAACCAAGAGCCACCACAAACCCTCCTACCAAGATAATCAAACCCTGATCTCAGTTGTTGCTGTGTAAGGCACTGAGAACAACTCATTAATTCCCTCCAGTTCTCCAAGTCAGGAAAAGCATACAAGTGCACCCAAGTGCCTGCCACAACAACCCATTTCCAAGGAGAAATAAGGGAAAGACTGGAAATACCTCTCCAGGACAGTCCCACTGGCAGCAGCAGGGGCAGCAGACTCGGTGTCCCCAGTGCCATTCCCTTGGTTGAGGTTTGGGGGACAAACGTTGCTCACAGAAGCAGATGGGAAGTCCTCGGGGGGCTCGTCAGGCCAGCCAAACTGCTCTTTGGTTTTGCCATAAATTTTAATGGAATCCATCATGGTGACTCCAGCAGGATCCACAGAAGCCCCAACTGTAGCGATGAGAGAAATTTCTTAAAAAACTGAGAAAACTGTAGCTTTTGGATACAAACCAGCCTCGTTTCACAGGACCAGGACAGCAACTACATTGTCAATACACAGCCACTGACAGTGCCACCTCCTTTGCAAGGCCACTTTCCTTCTCTTGCCTCAGTACAAAATCATTGAGCTGGACTACTGAATGCTCGCTCACAGCAGCAAGAAACTGGGCCATAAATAAAGTTATGAAACGTTCAGGGTTCCCCCCTCAGACTGTTTTTGCAGTCAGGGCAAATGAATGGATTGTGGCAACTCCCTGCTGCGAGGCGAAGCAGCTTCACCCCACCCAAACCAACCCACCAGCTGGTCAGAGCAAGCAGTGCACACAGCCTTACTGAAGATGGTGAGCTTCTTGTCAGCCTGCAGGGCCTCCTCGCGGGTGAAGGGGAAGTCGAACCAGCGGGCACGGGTCATGTTGAGCTGCATGGTGCGGCCGAAGATCTCCAGGTAGGAGGGAGCTCGCTCGATGGCCTGCGTGCCGATCTGGATCCGCATGCCTGTCATCACCATGGTGCTGTTGTTGTTGGTCACTTCGATGGTGAAACCCCCGGGCTGCAGAGAACAAACCACAGCTCAAAGGATCTGCATGCCCATCATCACCATCGTGCTATTGCTGTTGGTCACTTCCATAGTGAAACCCCTGGGCTGCAGAGAACAAACCACAGCTCAAAGGATCTGCATGCCCCTCATCACCATGGTGCTGGTGTTGTTGGTCACTTCGATGGTGAAACCCCCGGGCTGCAGAGAACAAACCACAGCTCAAAACTCCCTCTGAAGGCAAGGACTCTGTACAGAAGTGCCTCCACTGTTTACTGAATTAGAGTATTTGTGCAGGATCATTTGAACAAAGCAGTCTCCTTAAGGCAAGGCATGGTATCAACATGAACGGTAATGTCACCCAGAAGCCAGCAGAGTCCCCAGACTGCCCCACTCACCTTTGTGTTGGCCACGTACATGCCCGTGGAATTGAGCCGGTGCTTGATCTGCTGGGCATTGTACACCTGCAGCAGGTCATTGCCCCCGAACTCCACGTCTGTCAGCTGCTGGTTGTGCTCAAAGAAGTCAATGGGGAAGTTCACCTGGCTGGATGTGCGAGTTGCTAAAAGGGGAAAGAGATCTTTATGACAAAAGACATTCTAAACAGGCAAAGTTGTAGTAAAAAACCTGCAGAAACAACTCGCCTCCTTTGGAAAGTATTTCTATATACATCTGTTGGATTTTTTACTACTCAAACTTAGGAAGAAGAAGGTGAAAAAGAAGGACTCGTCTCTGTCTAAAAACTTCTATCTTGTTTTATATATATTACCGTATTTTAAAACTTTAAACTCTGAGTTTTCTACTATGTGATATTATACACTTTTATTTAAATTATGCACTAATAATCTTAGTTTTATTATTTAATTATGGAAGCCTTCTCTACAGCTTCAGGTCAAATGCAGTGTTCTCTTGAGGGTCAGTGCCTACCAGCACAGAAAGCTTAAATTCTCAGTAACCAGGGCTCCAACATTCATCTATGGAAATATTTTATCCACTTAGCCAGTACTTAGGTAATTGTCAGAAGGAGTGTTGTAAGTATTTAGATGATGTAGATCAATCTTTACATCTCCATTAGTCCTGGATTGCAAGATAAGTGTGTATTCTATTTGCATCTGTTAGAGGTGGGGCAATTATCTTCTGTTCACTGGACAGTTTTCTTTATCTCTTCCACAAACCAATCCTCCCTCCAGGAGATAGCTTCTGTTACTAATTATCTTATGTTAATGGGCCATTGAGTGTCCCTGCATGGCTGAGAAAATTCCATCATCCCATTGGGAGAAGCTCCCCCAGGGGGAGCAGCCAAGCATTCCTACCTGGATGCAATCTGAGATTTTGGGACACCACAGCAGCCTTTTCCCACTGCACTCCCAGAGCAGCAGCTCTTTCCCACTGCATTCCCAGAGCAGCAGCTCTTCCCCACTGCATTCCCAGAGGAGCCCAGGCCCATCTCCCCCAGCCCTGGAGCTCCAGAGGAAAACTCCCCCTTGTGCAGGATCCTGCTCCAGCAGAAGCACAGCTGGCACTGCAGGAGGGCTGAGCCACCCTGGGATGGGGCTGCTGCCACCTCCCTGACCCACAGGCTGCCAGGGCCTGTTCTGACTCTGTCAGTGTTGTTTTGTATTACTGCAGTTTATTTTATTTTAAAAATTTTCTTCCCAAATAAAGAACTGTTATTCCTGCTCTCATATCTTTGCCTGAGAGCCCCTTAATTTCAAAATGTTACCAATTCAGAGGGAGGGGGTTTACATTGCCCATCTGAGGGAAGGCTCCTGCCTTCCTTAGTGGACACCTGTCTGTTCATACCAAGACAGATTTTGGCACCCTGATCCTTTTCTACGAACAGAAGATAACTGCCACACCTCTAACAGATGGCAAAGAGAAGACACACTTATCTTGAGCCCCAGGAGCACGAGTTACAAAGGCCACGTGAGGAGCCCTTACTGATGGCGGCCGCCTTGCGCTTGCGCACGGGTTTCATGATGCTGATGACGCTGCTGGGCTGCAGGGAGGGCTGCAGCCAGTAGGACGTGTTCTCCACGTTGGCCATGTAGATCCTCAGGCTGCCATCCTCACACAGCAGGATCATGGTGGTCCTCTGCTGCTCGTTGCAGGCCGTGTGACGGATGGCCACCATGTCCTGGATCTGCAAGGCAAGGCAAGGGCTTGGTAACTCTTGAGTGGAGAAACAAACTCTTTGTATTAGGAAAGGCTGCCAAGACTCTGGAAATCTGGTTGATAGAAGAACAAGAAACCAAATTTTAAGTGTCAAAAATACAGGGAATCCTGACTAACCTTTGCTTTGGCTGGCAAGGTCTTAATCTCCTGAATGAGGAAGGTGTCTGGCTTCACCATCACCACCAGTGGGACACCCGTGGTCTGCTGGACACAGCACACCAGGCCAGGGTGGTTCATCACCTCAGACCACTGACACAGGGCTGGAGAAGTCTTACTGCCACCATTGGAACTGCAAGGGACAAAGGGAACAATGACATTCATCTAAGGAGCAGCACAAGCAAAACCACACAAATTTCACTGCGCTCAAATCAGTTAAACCTTTGTCCTGAGCACTGCATCAATGAACAGTGTCTGGTTTACAAGTGAGAAACCCGAAACCGTCACCACAGTGGGCAGAAACCACAAGCACACCTATCTTCAGCCCTGATCCCTACCCTGCAAACTTGAAGAAAAACTGGCTTAGTGTTGCATTTTTGCCCCAAATCAAGGAGGTAATTTATAAATGGTTTTCAGCAATGGTTTTATCTGAATGGATGAACAATTCCACGTTTTAACACAACCAGCAGCAATAAGCAAAGGCTACTGCAGGAGAATCAGTGTCTGCTCACTGGAAAAAGTGGAAACAGAACTGCAAAAAGATTAAGCCAAACTCAACTGGAGTTCAGGAGCTCTTGGAACCTGACCCTCCTTCAGAGCCCACTTGTGACAGTGCCTTGTGTCAGGCCAGTGAAGAGTCTGTGGCCTGAGTGCCCAGCACTGTGTATCAGAAAACCAAATAGAACTGTCTTTTTCTTGCCACATTCATAGAGTAAGAGATTGGTTTCCCTCAAGGGAGTCTGAAAATCAGCCTTAACATGCACAATGCACAAGGTCCACTGCAGCAGTGGTGCTGAAAGGAAACAAAGACTTCCTTCTCGGCCGCCTCGGTGAGGGCGGATAATCCCATCGGTTCCAGCGGCTGCACCTCGAGCAGCTCTCTCTGTGCAGCTCCACTGCTCTGCACACACCTTTCTGCTCTGAAATCCTGCTGGGAGGACAAAATGCATGTGTGGCTCACTGCTGAAACAGCCAGCTTTGGTTTCTAATCATTCTGCAACTGGGATATCATGGAATTCCTGAGCTGGAAGGGACTCACAAGGATCACCCAAGTCCATTAGGACAGAAGAACCATGAAAAGTAGCAAGAAATCATCGGCCAACAGGGAATCTTCACCACACTGTTTGGCCATTCAGAGCAGGGATGCTTAATAATAAGATGTATTTATTAAAGAAAGAAAGAAATAAAAATGCAGGGAGCGTCCCCCACGATCCTCACCTCTTGATATTAATTGGGAAGAGCCGCTGCACTTCCAGGCTGGCTCGGCTGATGGTGGCTGCGAAGGATTTGCCTTGGCAGTAGCTGAAGAACAACATCTGCAGCACGTGGGAGTAATAGACTGACACCCCCCCTCCTGCCACCTGGCCATTGCTGTCCTGGGGGATCCAGAGAAATGCCAACATTTAACACAAAAACAAATATCCCCAAACACTCTGTCAGGCTTTTAAATTTATGATGGAATTATTCCCAAAGCCGCCCCTCCTCCCCAGCAGTAAGAGAACAGAGCCCTAAATGACAATTTTCTAAGCTGAACTCCTGGGTGAACTCATCCATCAGACACTTCAAAGGCTCTGGGAGGGGATGCTGAGCCTGCACACCCGGAGGCTGTAGGTAACACCCTGAGCTCCCGCAGCTGTGAGCCTCAGTGCTGTGTGACAGTGTCACATGGAGCATCCCCTGGATGCCCAGCTCATAAAAGACCTTCCTGAAAGCCTCCTTCCCATCTATTCCTGTTTTGAAGCAGCTAGGGTAAAAACACTGGAGAGATTTTAAAGGTCATCCTCAAGAGAAGAAACAAAGCCTGATTGCAGCTCTCCAGCCCCAGCCATGGTGATTTATCCCTTCTGCTCCGGCACCTTTGGAGTGCCTTGCTCTGAGAACAGCACTGCTCTGAAGGCATCTCCCCGCTGAGAAATCCTACTGGGCATGACTTCAGAGCCAGCCATGGAAAACATGCTCCATTTTCTAGATGAAAGGATCAAGGGGTTTAATTTTCACCCCCACCTCCTTTTACTGTAAGGATATTTCTCTCTTTAGAGGAATGAGAAAGCTCCTTGATCTAGATCAGGGGGCTTGAAAGGAGAAGGGGAAAAAAAAGGAAACTTCTGCCTTCAAACAGAAGATGCAAAAAAAGAGAGAAAGGGAAGTCACCAGCACCTTCAGGTCCTCGTGGTTGACTTCAAGCACATTGGTGACATAGAAGGGCCCGTGCTGGGCACTGCTGGCCTCCTCCATCAGCTGCGTGTAGATGTAGCCAGCAGAGGACATGATCACAATGATGTTCTTCCCCTCCTCGTTGAACAGGAAAGTGACATCCCTGATTTTGGAACTCGGTAGGAGGAAGTAGAAAGTTGGACTCAAGGCATCTACTGAGAGGTCATAAATCTGTGGGAAGAACCAAGGAAATAATTAACTACAATGATCACCAAGGTAGAATTAACTGCTATGATACAGAACAGTGCAAATGAACAAGAGCTGAGATGAGGGAATCCCCATGAGGTGTTACAGTTTGGGGCTTTTTTTATCTTTGAGTTCTTTGAGTTCGCTTTTCCTTGCAGGAACAGCCCAAACATCTCAGATTTGTATTTCCAATTAATTTCTAAGAATATTACCACATTCTCCCACATGCAGCTCCCTGAGGATCCAGAGTCTGATGTCTGCCAGAAGCTCTATCATCAACAGCTCATGGCCAGACATACCTTCACAAAGTCTGCAGTGACAATGGCCAGCTCTGTTTGAGATCCTGGCAGCCACACAGCTTTGATGATGAAATTCCCAGTGGCCAGTTGGGGATGAAGCACCAAATGATCAGAGACTGATCCAGAGCTGCTGAATGTTAACACATGGCAATCCTGGAGTAATGGAGAAAATTGGTTAAATATTAAAACAAAGTGTTTACAAATATTTGAAGCCAAGAATGGAGTTAAAAGTCAGTATTTCTCTTACAGCAAGTAATGATTCAGAGACTCTAAATCTCAATTTCCTGCATTGAAGATAAATGACATGAAGGTTTGAAAAGAAAAACACTACAGAGAGTGCAGCTTTTTCTCAGCTAAATAACACATCTGTAAATTCTGCACAGGGAAAGTTGAATCTAAATTTGGGGGAATACAAAAAAGAGGAGTCCTTGCCAAAGAACACTAATTGTTACAGACTAGTTTTAACACACTAAGTTTGACATGACTAAACCTTGACTCTTGTCTTAAAACAAAAAAACAAAATCAGCCTAAATACAATAAGAAATACTATTTCAAAGCACTGTCTCATTAATTATATTGTTCATACAGGTCCTGCTTTTTTTACCTTATCTATCTAGTAGAAAAGTGAATCAGGAGCTGAATTAGTGACAGAACTTTGGAGGCAGCTCCATGCTAACTCCTCAGAGCAAACAGTGCTGTTCCAGCTGGCTTTCAGCTGATGTTTGCAGCTCCCTGGAAAAGGCTTTGGCAGGCACTTACCTTCAGCCCACACACAGCCAGGTAGTCCTCCTTGCAGGGATTCCCTGTCAGGCTCAGCACAGTGAACGGGACGGGCGCCGATGCCAGGCGGGTGAGGGTCAGTTTCCTTTTGCTGGAGTCGGCTTGTTTCAGCAGGGCTGAGAGCTGGAGCACTGTGATCTGCACCACAGCATCAGCTCAGTTATCTGACTGTAACTGAGGTCACTCAGGCACTTCAGTTCCAGATCCCAGTTACAGAACCAGAACCACAGATTTAACTTGGTTATCCAACTCTGCAACTGAGGGCAGTCAGGCATTTCAATTCCAGATCCCACAGCTACAGAACCAGAACCACAGATTGAACTTGGTTATCTGACTGTAACTGAGGGCAGTCAGGTATTTCAGTTCCAGATCCCACAGTTACAGAACCAGAACCACAGATTGAACTTGGTTATCTGACTGTAACTGAGGGCAGTCAGGCACTTCAATTCCAGATTCCAGTTACAGAAGCAGAACCACAGATTGAACTTGGTTATCTGACTGTAACTGAGGGCAGTCAGGCACTTCAATTCCAGATCCCACAGTTACAGAAGCAGAACCACAGACTGAACTTGGTCATACAACTCTGCAACTGAGGGGAATCAGGCATTTCCATTCCAGATCCCACAGTTATTCAGTTGATTCTGAATCAGAATCATCAAGGCTGGAAGGGATCCATGAGATCACCGAGTCAAACCATCACCCCAGAACCACCACAATCACCCCTAACTACAAATGTAAGTGCCATGTCCAGACACTTCTTGAACACCTCCAGAGTTGGTGACTCTATCACCTCTCTGGGTGACTTATTCCAATGTCTGGGCAACTTATTCCAAAGTCTGACTACTCCTGCAGACAAATTTTTGCTTATATTAACCTCCCTTGGTGCACCTTAAGGTCATTTCCTCTTGTCATTTCTCTGAGTCATGGACCCCCGCCCCGACTCCAAGCTCCTCTCAGGTGGCTGCAGTGAGGTGGGTGATGGCAGTGAGTTGTTCTCACTGCTCCTGCTGCAGGAACTCTTCTTCATTAACAGTTTTTCCTACAAGAGGTTCCCCATAGCTACGCAAAACTTCACACCAGATATCAAGACAGGCAGAACAAACCTTAGTCCTGCCTGTTCCTCAGCACTGTGCCATTTCCCTGGGAACCCAGTGCATCCAGCACTGTGCCATTTCCCTGGGAACCCAGTGCATCCAGCACTGTGCCACTTCCTTGGGAACCCAGTGCATCCAGCACTGTGCCATTTCCCTGGGAACCCAGTGCATCCAGCACTGTGCCATTTCCCTGGGAACCCAGTGCATCCAGCACTGTTCCACTTCCCTGGGAACCCAGTGCATCCAGCACTGTTCCATTTCCCCTGGGAACCCAGTGCATCCAGCACTGTTCCACTTCCCTGGGAACCCAGTGCATCCAGCACTGTTCCACTTCCCTGGGAACCCAGTGCATCCAGCACTGTGCCACTTCCCTGGGAACCCAGTGCATCCAGCACTGTTCCCTCTCCCTGGGAACCCAGTGCATCCAGCACTGTTCCCTCTCCCTGGGAACCCAGTGCATCCAGCACTGTTCCACTTCCCTGGGAACCCAGTGCATCCAGCACTGTTCCCTCTCCCTGGGAACCCAGTGCATCCAGCACTGTTCCACTTCCCTGGGAACCCAGTGCATCCCACTTGGGAACCCCAGGATGCAGCACAGTTCCCCTTCTGTCGGGAGCCCAGGCTCC
Source organism: Taeniopygia guttata (assembly GCF_048771995.1). Taxonomy (NCBI): domain Eukaryota; kingdom Metazoa; phylum Chordata; class Aves; order Passeriformes; family Estrildidae; genus Taeniopygia; species Taeniopygia guttata. The sequence goes on from NC_133046.1 coordinate 6,528,807, forward strand.
AGCACAGTTCCCCTTCCCTCGGGAGCCCAGGCTCCAGCACAGTTCCCCTTCCCTCGGGAGCCCAGGGCTCCAGCATAGTTCCCCTTCCCTCAGGAGCCCAGGGCTCCAGCACAGTTCCCCTTCTGTCAGGAGCCCAGGGCTCCAGCACAGTTCCCCTTCCCTCAGGAGCCCAGGGCTCCAGCACAGTTCCCTTTCCCTCAGGAGCCCAGGGCTCCAGCACAGTTCCCTTTCCCTCAGGAGCCCAGGGCTCCAGCACAGTTCCCCTCCCATCAGGAGCCCAAAGCTCCAGCACAGTTCCCCTTCCCTCAGGAGCCCAAAGCTCCAGCACAGTTCCCCTTCCCTCAGGAGCCCAGGGCTCCAGCACAGTTCCCCTTCCCTTGGGAGCCCAGGCTGCACTGCTGTTCCCCTTCCCTCAGGAGCCCAGGCTCCAGCACAGTTTCCCTTCCCTCGGGAGCCCAGGCTCCAGCGCTGTTCCCCTTCCCTCAGGAGCCCAGGGCTCCAGCACAGTTCCCTTTCCCTCGGGAGCCCAGGCTCCAGCACAGTTCCCCTTCCCTCGGGAGCCCATGGGGGCTGACCTTGCCCTTCTCGTGGCTGACAGCCAGGTGCTGGCGGCGGCCGTGGGGCGAGGACAGCACGCACATGGCCACGCGCCGCAGCACGTGCGCGCTGATCAGCTGCCGGATGGTCTGGCCCTGGTCCCCGCTGTAGTTCATGCGCACGTTCTCAAAGGCGCCTTCCTGCGAGCCGAGGGTGGGCACCTGAGCCAGGGAAAGCACCAGAGGGTGTCACTGGAATGTCTCTGTTTAACAGCCACTCCCCCCAGCCACACTGTTAATTCCTTTTGTTCCGTACCATCAGCTGATCCGTCATTTCTACTGATTTGTCCAAAGTGTGGAGCTCACTGAGAGCCTGCTGGGCACGGCTGCTGCTCCCCATGGCTGAAGCTTGCTGGAAGTTGACCTGGATGGCATCCATCAGGAAATTCAGCATCTCCAGCACCAAAGGTGCAAAGGAAAAGTTGGCCTACAAGAAACAGATCAGGCAAATGAGGAACAAGAGATGGGAGCTGCATGTAAACGGCTTTTTAAAGCCTGACACCCCTTTATGACCCTCTCATCTCAGCTTCTAACCAACCCAGCCTGCCCAAGATCCTCATTATAACGCATCTCTGTTTAGAAGCTGACAATTATACCTGGGACTGCAGCTCCTCTCGACAGCCCTCCACGTTTCTGCACAGGCTGCTCTTTTTGGGCTTCTCCTCGTCGGGGCCCTTGCCCTCGCTGATGGTGACCTTGGCCTTCTCAGCCGGGGACGTGCTGGCGTGGCGGATGACGCTCTCGGGCACGCGGGGCTCGCTCTGGAAGGCTGATTCCTTCATGGTAGAGCTCATCCCACTGCTGGGAGTTCTCTTCACCAGCGCCTGGGAATGACAGAGTAACGCTAAAACCCCAAACCAGGCTCAACCTGGCTACTGATGAAGTGAACACAGATTGTAAAAGCAGCAATTCAAGCATAGTTCTAAAGAAATTACATTCTGCATGTGAGTCTCCACCCAAGGATTTAAAACTTTCCATATATAAGATACAATTATTTCATTTGCTGCTAGTGGAAAACATGGGAAAAGGTGTTCTTTGCTGTGCACCAAATTCTGTAAAGGCAGGTGGCATCTCAGGAGTCACTAGGACGCAGATGTACCAATGCTCTTATTTGGTGCAAAAAAAATTAATTTCCAGGTAAGCTGTAAATTCTGGGGGTTCATTATAAAGGCAAAGCTTTCAAGTCCTAACACTCCTGAGTACTCAAATTCTGACATAACTTACTGCAGAACAGAAAATTGCAAAGGACTTGAAAATGAAGACATAAAGAGTTTACCAGGCAGCTGCCATCCTCTTTGGCTCCACAGTCACAGAAGAAGGATCCGTACTTGGCGTAAGAAATCTCATGATCCTTGTGACAAACTTTAGCACAAACTGTGCAAACACCAACCCCATCAACCATCTTGCAAGTGTGACAGTGGTACCTGCCCAAAATAAGCCAGGTGAGTTTTGACAGGCAGTGCCTTGAGGCTCACAAACTACACTAGTTTCCTTCCCAATGGCCAGAAATACCACACTGAAACTCTGAACTCAAGCTTGAGACTCTTACCAGTGTTGATTCATGAATTCTTTCTGTGTGATGGTGAAGGTACAGAGTTTATTGCAGAGAGAATCTTCATCCTATCCAGAAGAAAATCGTTTTAGGAAGGTGTTCTAACTGCAGCTACAGTAAAATACGTGTACAGAATAAATTCCCCAGACACCAAAGATACATTTTAAGAATAGCAAATTTTAGCAACATTGAGCTAGAAGGCAGCTGGTATCAAACCACATGGAGAGGGCAGATGGTGACACATTGTAGTAACACAAAATGGTTAACAAAAAAAAGAAATAGTAACAAAAAAATTGATACAAAAAAATAAAGGACACATTCTAACAGCTTTTTTTCACTACTCGACAGCAGTTATATTACTAATCTAAGCTGCTTGCTGATACAAAAACTACTAATTGCCAGCCAACCAGCAGGAACAAGCCTATTTTATTCCATTTCTTCATTTTTTAATTTAAAAAAATTTAAATATTTGTTGACATCACAAAGTTAACACATCCATGCAGGAATGACAGATCCTCTCCTCCAGCCCTGACACGTCGGGTCCTTCACTCGGTGAACACAAAATCTCAGTTGGTAAGCTGAGTGATTTGGGAGTTCAAAATAAGCCCTCCTGTCCTTTGCAGCATCCACTGTGCCTGTTGCCTACCGAGTCCTCAGCCTGAGAGTCCTCCTCCTCCACAGCCAGCTCCTCCACCCAGTCCGAGTCCACCTCGATGGCGCGCTCCTCGCCGTCCACGGACAGGTGGCTGGGGCCCTGCCCGCTGCTCTGGCTCAGGGCGTTGGTGACATCGGCCAGGTAGGACACGATGTGGCACGTGCACTCCAGGATTGTCACGTGCTGGGGAACAGAAGGCAAGGAAAATCAGAGGTGATGCTCACAGCCTACAACAGCTGCTACAGGGCATGAAACAGGACAGTCACCCGCTGGTCAAATGGCTTTAAAATTCCCACCAGGCAATCAAACCAAACCAGGACAGCTGAAGTCATGCCTGGGAGTCATTCCTGCAAGGGCAGCACCAGCACAAGTCTTACCTTCCCTTGCATGACGTTGGCATTCATTTTCTCTACCACGTTCTTTTGAGACAGGTATTTCTTGCTGCAACACAGAACACTGGGAATTACTACAGAATGGTTCAGGATGGAAAGGATCCTAAAGCCCATCTCATCCCACCCCCTGCCACGGGCAGGGACACCTTCCACTATCCCAGGCTGGACCAAGCCACATCCAACCTGGCCTGGAACACTCCCTGGGATGAGGAGTCCAAAACCCTTCACTCCAGTTGACAGTCTTTGGGATGTATAAACTCAGTCCTGACCAACTGCTTCAAGCATTCAGTTTGCTTTAGATTAACAACAGGGAATACATAAATGCAGTAATTAAACCATCCAGAGTAAAGAAACAAAATGTGATTGTTCAGAACAGATGGACATGAATCAGCCTCCCTCAGATGCTATATCCCAAACAACAAACAATAAACTAGGAGAGAAGGGATTATCTGTAAACACAAATTTCTGTCCCCAAAATAAATTTTAAAACCCCACAAATGAAGCATCAGCAGTACAGAGTTCACTCTCACCATCTGCCCAGCCAGTCCACAGCAGCACCGTGCAGCTGGAGGTGTCCTGCCCCCTGTCCTGCACTGGCCAAAGTCGCCATGACGACCATCAGCTCAGGAAAGCCCGTGCCATCCCCGTTGGCCAACATCTCTGTTGCCATTGGTATCAGAGTGCTGAGCAGAACAGTGCACACGCCTTCCCCCACTTGGCTGAGCAAAAAGAGGAGAGTTTCACACAGGTGCCACAACGAACCAGCACAACTCACACAAGATCACTCCAGAGAACACAGAGCACACACAAGACAGGACCGAGGCTGTGCTGTACCTGTTCTCCCGAACAATGTAAGTGGTCAGGAGCTGCAGCAGCTGCCTGTTCTCCTGCACCACGTCCAGCTGGTCCGAGTCCTTGGGGGGGGACATGGTCATCCTGGTCAGCCAGGCCTGCAGTCTCACGGGCTCCACGCAGGCCAGCTGGGCCAGGGAGCCGCAGAGGCGCAGCAGGCTGGGGTTGGGGCTCTTCTCAGCTGGGGGGAAAGTTACTGTCAGTGACAGATGCTCCAAGGAGCATGTGTGAAAATGGCTTTCCTTGAAAGCGTGAAGCTGTGACCCCACTCCCTCCCACAGATTTTCTTCCAAGCACCTTGCAATCTCAGACAACACAAGAACAGTGTGAAGTGGAAAAGGCAGGATGGAGGAGATCCTACTGGCACTTACTCAGCTGGAAGAGCTTGGTGAAGAATTTCAGCACCCTGTTACAGAACTTGGCTGAGAGGTTCTCGTTGGCCGTCGCCATCATGATCTGCACCAGTTCTCCACTGTACAGAGCGGAGAATTAAGTCAGCTTTGTAAAGAGCAGCCCATTCTCCTTCTCACTGGCTCCACTTCTCTCCACCCTCACGTTTCAGACTGGCAGGAGTTTGTGTTAGCACTGCTCAGCAGCCAAACCACAGAAACTGCTTTCAGCCAAACAGCAAACCCAGCTCAGACCAAAACTCATAAATGGGCTCCTCAGTAGCATTGCAGTGTTCTCTACATATCCAGTCACAAAAGGGCCTGAACTGGCTCCAAAACAGAAGTCAAGATTTTCTTGCCTATCTTTCCCTTCCATGCTAACAGTGTACAGCCACCAGGCTGCTTTCATTCTGAACTGTTCAACAGGTAGAGAGAAAAACCAGGCAATGGTCAGCTTTCTGATAGAGAAAGCTTCTTCTCTTGCTCACCTCATACTCAGAACACTGTGGCTGTGCTAGGCTGTTTCTATCACAGCTGTTCTAGGCTGCTGCCAGCACAATTTATCTTTAGGATTCCAAGTCAGGCCAACCCTCCTCCCCCACCCTTAAAATTATCAACCTGTGGCCCCACAGAAGCACTGAGAGAATTTGGGATTTTGCAGCTTGGTCTGTAAGTGCCTTATGGAGCAGCATCTCTCAGAAACCTGCTCTGACAGAACAATTATCCTGTAAGATTCCCCACTGATCATCACTGTGAGGCCTCTCTGAACATCTGATTTGGACAAAGATCCAGGTCCTCTCCCCCCAGAGTCTCTCCCACTCTCCTGCACTGCCTGAAGGATATTCTGGCTCCACAGAGTCTGTATTTTCCTGCACAATGGCATTAACATCCCCTTGGTGTCTACACTGACAAGCTAACAGAAAATGGAAGAGAAATGAAGTCCTTGGGCTACAACTTCCATGGTGACTTCACCTTTCTGAAAAGAACTCCTCCATGGCTTTTCTGGCCTGGCTGCTCTCCAGCTGTTTCTCCAGATGCTGCAAACATTCCTCCAAGATGGACTCATCCAGGCCACTGAGGATTAAAAGAGGGACAGATAAGGATCAAATACATGAGGATGAAATAAGAACATCTAAAAACAATTTCAACAATCACAACAGTTCTAAGAGGCCAGAAGTGATATTTGCCATTATAATTCCAGTAATTTTCCCACCAATTGAAAGCAGCTCTTCCCCCAACAGACAGGAGAAAAACAATTGATGAACGAAGAACTTTACATAATCACCAACAAATCCACCAAGTTAGAACAAAGGGGCCCAGCCAGAAACCTAAAATAATCCAGACCTTTCAGACACCTCACATACAAATTCCTATAAAGAGCTTCTCCTTTTACACTTCAAATCTCTTCTACTGTTACTCCTCCCCATTCTCTCTTCCTCTCACCTCCACTCCACAATTCTAATAATGTGAAAAAAAAAAAAAAATCTCATAGTATACAAGTACAGAAGCTTTCAATAGATAAAAACAAGCAGATTTTTTCTGTTCCAGAACCAACCCTGCTGTAGCCAATCTTTGCACACAGCTTTGTTACCTGTTTGGGTCAGAATGATGGGCCAGTATGTTATAGCACCCCATGATCAGCTTCTCATAAACACGTGCCAGGAACTCATCAGAGTCCGCCGGGCCCAGGATCCTTTCCAGGGAGTTGCTGCTGATTTCTGCCACACTCTCTGTGCTGGTCTCCAGAAGAAGGGGCAGCAGGGAATGGATCACCTGGGGTGGGTTCGGATCATCTGACCAGCTTGAGAAGAAAAGGACACAAGTTAATTCCCCACACAATGTATCACAGATCATCCCTGCTGGAAACCAGAATTCACATTAAGTGAGGCACACTCTGGACGGAAGTCAGTGATGAAACCCTTTTTGGAAAGGTGGGATAAAAACACTGGCCCAGCCATTTCCCCCATCAGAAAAAGAGTCACCCTTTGGAAAATTCTACATGTTACTTTTGCATATATACAGTTACAACATTTGCCTAGACAGTCCCACTATCATATATCAAGGCTTTGATGCATGGTTGTCTGCATTATCAAAAACTACTTTTTGGTTTCAGAGTACTTTAGACTAATTCCCTGGAAAAAAAATGGCATTTCACTTTTCTTTAAACATTAAAAACTTCACACAAGTGAATGATAACAAAACACAAATGAATTAATTAGATTCATATCATGTTAGTTTATATCCCCTTTTCTTCAAGTCCATATTTGACAAACAGGTTTCCCCCAGGGAGCTTGACTTTTGGAGATACTACAGGAAGACAAAGACTGTCTGTCATTCATTTGGTACTTGGAACTGTGAACTGGAAGGTTGAGGTCAGAACCAGTGCCAGGCCAGTAAGTGTTGCACAGACACAGCCTGAAGTCAACCCTGGAGGACACAGACCAAAGCACCCAGCAGCGTGTGCAACACACAGAGTAGCACAAGGCCTGACTTACATGATGAGATCCCCGGTGAGCCTGACCAGGGACAGCAGGGTGTGCTTGAGGGAGGCTGCCAGGGGCAGGCTCTGGCTGCACAGGGTGCCCAGGTGGGCGGCCTGCACGGCGCTGATGTAGCTTTCTGCAGGGATGGTGTCGTTGGCAAAGGCGTTGCGCTGGGGAGGACACACACACATCAGAGCCCTGGATCTGGGACAGAGCCACACACTGCCCCCAGTCCCAGCAATGCCTCCTGCTGCATTCACACCACACCAGGCCCTGAGGCTGGACTCACCCATGAACCAATGTTGGGGAACTCGTTGGTGTGGATGTTGTTCCAGGATTCACACAGGGTCTGCACAGCTGATGGCAAGTTCTGGACAAGGGTTGGACCTGCAGTTACACAGAACAATCAGGCACTGAATAAATTCATAGGTCTACAAGTAAAAATCATCCCTAATCTTTAAGAGCATCCCAGCTTCTTTCACTTCATTAAAACTGCAGAAAACATGGCACAAATACTAATTCATAGAAGTCTTCAGCATACCAACATTTTAAAGTTCCCCTTGTTATGCCATGCCACAAGCTCCAATATGGTTATAAAAACATTTCATTGATCCAGAGGAGCCCACAAGATAATGATCCTTTCAAGGTTTACCCAGCTGTTTCAGCTGGTAGGATATGAAGAGACTTTGCAGTGTGCTGCTGGCAGCACACCTCACTCATTGGAACAGTGGTGGAGATCACTTTGGGTATTGGAAGCAGAGTGGGAAGATCCCGCTGCAGTGGGGCACCCCCAGCCCCAGCACTGCCCTGCCCCTCACCCAGAGTGTTGGACTTGCAGCGGCTGGAGCCGATGGCCAGGACAGCGGCGTAGCCCCGCAGCTTCTCCTCGGAGGGTCTGCTGTCCGAGGCGGCCTCCTCCGAGAGGCTCCGCAGCAAGTAGGACCTGCAGGACGGAGGGGATTTACCTCAGCAATCGGCTCTGCACTTCAGAACTGAGTGTGTCCATGGAGTGACAGATAAAACACCAACTTCTGAAGTTCTGCCCCACACTTCATCTCACACCACTAAGGGACTTCTGGGCTTTTATCCCCTCTAAGCTACTTACCAGGAGAACTGCCCAAAAAGAAAAAGCTGATTTACTTTTGCTTTCTTCTACACAGGTTCTAACGAGAGTTTAGAAGAATTTAGATTTTTAATGTAAGAATTAACACCCCCCCCTCTTTCTTGATGGTCTGACAGCCTCAGTATTATGCCAGAGAAATAACCTTAAATAGCACTATCTTAGAGGGTGGTTATATCTTTGGAGGAAAAGGTGGTTTTGCAAACTTGCAAGGAAGCCTTGGAAAATCAGACAAGGTGGCTACTCAGGAACAACAAAGTCCCATGCATGGCTTGAGAAGCTACTTGGTATTCTTCTTTTAAAGCAAGGGACCCTCTGGAGGACACAAAGTAATTACTTCAGACTATAAAGCTCCCAGGCACTTCTAAGAAAACAACACACAAAATGTAGAGAAAGCCCAAAGCACAGAGAGAAATTGTATTCCTGATGGAAATCCCAAGGACTGTACCTGGTGAAAGTAGCATAAGTGTCAATGAGCTGCAGCGTAGCAGGGAGAAGGTTCTTTGTTATCTCTGAGGACTTGTGGGGGTCAGTTTCTGCAGCTGACTTGGAAAAGTGCTCATCTAGAGAAACCTGGATCTTGGAGATGGCAGCATCAAGGGTGTAAATGGACTGTAAACTGGGGACTTCATGCAGCTGGAGAATGGTTGTGCAGTCGACAGCACAGAAAGACGAGATCTGAAAATAGATGGAACAGTAAGTGCAGATCATCCCACAGAAGCAGAGGTTTGCATGTCCAGTTGCACTCCCACACCTCACCTGTCGAGCAAAGTATTCCTCTGCTATCTCCACATCGTACTTCACTGAGATGCACTTGCTGGAGGTCAGTTCGATGAGAGGAGCAGCATGCTCAGCCTTCATGCCCTGCTTGATAAGGTGATCCTACAAAAGCCAAAACCCAGATCTATCACACTTGAACAGTGCTCTGCAATTAACCAGTTTAGAAAAGACAGGCACAAGTTCCCTCAACACAAATCCCACGTGCAGTCAGCAGGGAGGGACCGGCACTGTCACTGCCACCACCCCCACGCCAAGGGAGCTGAGGCTGAACCTTGATCCACGCGACGTAGGACGGGATCTGCAGGCGGGACGACCAGCGCAGGGTGTGCAGGAGGTCACAGTCACTCATCTCAGGGGTGTTCATGGCCAAATGGTGCATGTAGCTTTTGGAGGGAGGCAAAATCCCCAGGATCCGCCACAGGATCAGGAAGTAGTATTGAAGGGCACAGGCTTCCTAAACAGAGGAACAGTTGGAAAAATTAGTACAGATAGATTGCTGTCTCCATCATTACAGCTACTGAAATGTCTCTTCAGGGACTCCACACTCCTACAGATGTGCCAAATCAGATGAACACATTCTGGACTGAGTTTCTGTCTGTTATTAAACAGTAAAATATGCAACACAGGAGAAAAGAGAAAGGAAAAATTATACAATTTTCTCCTGTTTAATCGTGTTCTAGTCACACCTTTTGAAATTACCATGGACTTACAGCAAGTCTGAAGCACATTATGATTTAAAAGCTCAAGAGATGTGCAACCACCACGAACACTATAGTTAGTTACGAGATTTTTAAGTTCCTTGTTACTCCAAGCACAGTCCAAAATACTTCAGTTAAATACTTTGCTTGAAAATACTAAGTTTGAAAACTTGTTATTCCTCAACACAGGCAGCATGACAGTCTTACCAGTGCAGTGACATTTTTGTTCTCCCTCCTCCTGAGTGTATCAAACTGGGAGCCAGCAGCCAGTAATGAGGTGAGGGCTGCATAGAGCTCATCGTACTTCGTAGCCCTGGAGAAAAGGACCTCACACACCTGCAGGAGATGAGAAATCAGGACCCCTGCTCTGCAAAGCTCTTTAAGCATTCAGAATACCCACAGCCCAAAACCTTGCATAGTAAACTTGAGGGAGAGGTTCTGTTGAGACTGAGGATCAATGGATGGGGGATAAGGAGCAGCAGGAGGGAGAGCCCATAACACTGATGGCAACAACACCCAGGGAGAACCTGGAGCAAAGTGGTGAGAAAACAACTCCAATGCCACGTGTCTTTGTCTGAATCCCAAGTATTCCTGCAAGTACAATACTACAACAGATCTTCACAGACTTTGCCCAGTGACTGCCCTGACATCCAACTAAGGGTAAGAAGGAATCTTGTGTTATCTTATCTGGCCACTCTTCTTTTCTCCACTTAGTGAAAGATTCCTGGTCCCTCTTTTTAATCAAGTATTTCCTTCTTGTGTTTTCCCTGGCACTTGGCAAACCCTCAAGGCCCTCCAGGAAGTCTCTACCAGCAGTGACATACCGTGCTATCCAGACGGTTCAGATCATCCTCAGAAGCTTCTGGAGACAGGATGCAGTAGAACCTGGGCTGTGGAGCAGAGTCTGGAATGTGAGAACAAAAAACACCTGTCAAAGAGGCAGTTAAAACAGGCCACCTTGTGTTATATCCTCTCCTCCATCCCCACAACCTGCTGCATTGCATGACCACTACCAGATTCCAAGCCAGCTCCATGACACATTATAGGTGCTCTAACCTGTGGTATAGGCAGCCAAAGCTTTCCTACTCCTACAATCCTGGCAAAATAAACACACACTTATTTTTAATTACTCGTTGCATACTCCTAAAGAGAACTTTGAATTTTGTTTCATAAAACAATTCTTGCATTATTATATGTATTTTTGCCTATTGTAACCATAGCCATTAAAAGCAGGAAAATGTGCCCAAACCAAGGCACAGAAAAGGCTCTCATTTATTTATAAAAGCAATTATTGCAATAAAAAATTCCTTATATTTTCTTTTTTACCTGATGAACAGTGTTTGGTCCAGTTTTCTTCCACTTCTTTAAAGCCATGATAAAGTGGGGCAGACGTTCGTCTGCTGCTGTCCTGGGATCCACTCACCCAGCCAATGGGTGGAGTCAGCAAATTATATTGTACCTGAATTAAAAAACAAACAAACAAACAAAAACTCACCCATGGCATCCTTCTCACTGAGGGGTAGGGGGGAAATACCACCCCACAGAGAAAGAAACACAAAATAGAAACAGTCCTATTCAAAACACAATATTCCACTCTTCTGGGGGAAGCCCTGGACCCTCCTTGATGGTTTTTATTCTGGACTGAGCAGTTTAAATCCACGGCCAAGCTTCCCACAACTGGAAAAGCCAGGCACAAAGAACCATCTTCTCCCATTAATGAGGACAGCGCCAAAAACCTCCACAGTCAAACACTAAATCAAGGAAGTACAAAAGGCATTTGTGAAATAAACAGCCAAATACTTAGGATTTTAAAGATATGGTGGGACAATCATCCTGTCCTTGCTAGGATTTATTACGACACCAGTCACACCAGGAATTGACACTCCAACTGAACCTGCTGCTAGGAGCCAGCCATAATTAATCACTCCTTGGAACTCCAAAGTTTGGTAACAACATCAAATATGATCTACTCACAGGAGTCATGGAAAGAACACATCAAAAGATTGTCCATTACAGATTCCTGCTGGGTAACCAATTAAATACCCAGATGCCAACACCTTACCTGTTCAAACAGGTACATGGGGGCCTTGGAATACTGGTGGAGCAGGTAGTCAAACACCAGGAGCAGCCGTGCCACGGTAAGAGGCACAGAACACTGCTGGGTCTCCATGTTTGCTGTCAGCTCCACGATGGTCTGGATACAGAGCATCATGACGGATCTGCGGCCCCTCTCCGAGAAATTGTGGAAAATGAGCAGCAGCAGCTGGAGATGCTCCACATTCAGATCTTCTGTGTCACTGGGGAGAGTCCCCTGCAAGGCGTTTTGCTTCAGGGTGCCCACAAACCTGGCAACAGGAGAGGAAGTATACCAAGTCTAGTTTTCCTCTTAGATCCCTCTTTTAAATCTCTTTAACTAGAAATAATTATATTTTTCTGCTTACTGTTCTAATACTGGCAATTTCACAAATGTTCACTACATTATGTATTAGAATAAGACTGTGTGAGCAGTAAAACTACAGAAATTAAATCAGTGGCAAATGTATTTAGTGGAAAGCAGGAACAATCATTCAAATGGAGAAGGGGTGATTCAAACCTGTTCATTAGAGCTTTAAACCACCTAAACCCTATCAGTGAAAGCCAGGTAATGGCAGAGAGGAACAACCTCAGCACCATCCTAACAGGACCTATCAGAACCCTGCTGAAAAATAAGAGATCCTCCCTCCCTTTTTACAGCCAGTCTTGGTGGAATTCAGCCTCCCTCCCCAACTCCTGAGTGCAGGTCTCATTTCCTGGGCTCTGGGTGAAGGATTTCTCAGCACAGCAGAATGACCCTCTGCTCCCCCCAGCACCACACAGATCCCAGATCAGTGAACACACACACTTGGAATGCTGGGGCTAGAGAATTCTCACTTGACAGGAAATGAGAGAGGTAAGAGATGACTGATTTCCAGCTTAACATAAAACGATCTCACCTTTCCCAGACTTTAAGGCATTCTGGAACATCAGGATCTCCCTGGGAAGTGGCTTTATGCTGCCAAATCAGGAGTAGTCGGGAGAGCACAGACAAACTTTGAGGGTGGATGTAGAGAGGCCACGGACCTTCAGAAAAAGGGGCAACTCCCAGCTGCTGGAGAAGTGTGTTCTGGAATAAAACAGGCTTGTTGGAAAAAGGCAAGTCCTGTCTGATGCTTTAATTAATTAAAAGTATCATCTGAACATACAGTTGACAAGTAACAGCAGGACTCTCAGCTCTGCTCACACAGCAATGCCTCTCCTGTCTCAGATACAGGGCAGAGCTACTGACAGACACTCAATGCTGTCACTTTACCACCTAAACACAACAAAGTCTCAACCAAGGCAGAAAAAATGGCATTAATGAGTTTTTCTCATTCACTGCAGTATCAAAGCAGGAGAGACTATACTACTGTGTTCAGTATCTGTGAATCTGCAAAAAGAGTCCTTTGACCGATCACAGCAATATTTGCTTCTTTTCAAATGTAATGAAAATGCAGATGGATGAAAAGTTCGAATGCTTTTAAAAATTAACAAACAACAGTGTTTTAAATACAGCAGAAGACAGAACATGAAGTATAGGAGTTGGATTCAGTGATGGGTGAAGCAGGTTCATAACCTCCATGACAGGGTTAAGTCAGGTCAGCCCACGGCCCAGCAAAGAAACCTAGAGGCTACAAAGCTAGGACATGAAAGCAAAAGAATTAATTTGATTCTCTCCTGAGAAATTCCAAGGTCTTTTGGCATCAGTCCTGACAGCAGAGCAAGTCTGTAGGAATGTCTCTTGATAAACTCATGGATAGAGGCAACTCTCCAAGACAAAATACACAAACTCATTTCCTTCTCAGCTTTCATCATCTTCAAAGTCCAGTGGATTAGTCTGAACTGTAAATGTTACGTTTACACTGCGCAGGATGTTTTGTGCTGGATGACTGCAAAGGTCATTTAAATCACAGGACTCAAAATATTCCAACCTCTTTTTGCAGAATATACTCAGGGTCAAATGGAACAACATCATTCAAGGCGTGGAGAACGCATATAGAGGCATAAACAGACACCAACACTTCTTCATTGTATTTATGCATTGAATCCCAGCTCACCTGCAGGGCAGGGGATTGAAGATCTGAGGTTACCAAGGAATGGTTGAAGTGATACAGAGCAGCAGCAAACTCCTCATCTGACGTGCCTGTAAGACAGGGATCGAGAGCCACTTACTACCTTTGCTCTCCAGTCCTTAAAACTTTGGCACAAAACTGAAAAGCAGAAACACCTCTGAGCTGTACAGCTCTGCTGGAGAGGTTTGCTCACTCACCCTTCAGGCCATCCTTGTCCACCTCCTTGATGATGCTCGCCAGCGTGGCCATGTGCTGCTCCGACAGGGACACGCTCAGGTAGTTGCGAATGAAGTTATTCCTGGAGTTCAGCATAGAAGAAGTGATAAAGTTCAAAATGTTTGAAGCTAGGCTCAAAAACTGAAAAGAAAAGAGAAACACACTATAGAAGCAACAACAGCAGAGGGACAACATTAAACAAAAACTAAACCACCAGCAAAATACATCAAGTCCCTTAAACCTCACACCCCCTGCAGTGGAGGAAAGGTGCACTCATGGTAATCCAGCTCCCTGCACTGTGGTCTGGACCAGGACTGATTCCAGAACTCTCTGAGAAGGTTGGAGGCCTCCAACTTCTCCACTGCAGTACTTATTTATGTCTTTACCCAATGGAGTTGAGCTAAAAGCATTCTATCAGCAAATCATGTCACTTGCAGCTCTGCCCAGAAAGGACGGGAGGGGAGGGGAAGTGAGGGGAGGGGAGGGTAGAGAGGACCAGACCCACTTGCTGTTTCCAGCACAGCTGTCCCTGGCAGCAGCACGATGCCCCAGCCCAGCAGTGCCTGCCCCAGCCCCCCCAGCTCCCGGGGCCAAGCTCTGGCCGTACCAGCTCGGGGTCCTTGCGGCTGGCCAAGATGTTCCCGTTCTCCCCAGCACTCTGCTTGTTGGGGCTCTTCACCCTCGGTGAGCTCTCCAAAGGAGGGGGTGGAGGGGGTGGTGGTGGCGCCACTTTCTCCTTGCTGGGAGAGATTGTCTCTTCAAACCATTGCCCCAGGATTGGCTCACTGTCGTCGTCTAGCACACAGGGCAGGAACAACAAACCCATACTGTTATAAGCAAATGTCTCACAAAACTACCCAGCCTGAGAAAGGCTTAAAACAGAATTTTACTGAGCAGCCTTAAAGTGTCTGCTATCTTCATTTCTTCTGTCCAAATCACAAAGCAAAGCCCTTTCACAGAGGTCCAGCAAGAATTTACACAAAGAAATTATTTCCACTCTCCTCTTAAGCAAATACTGTGAAATCCCAGCCACTCAGGCTTCAGGGTACACAAACGAGTGTAGTCAGCACTACTTCTGCCACACAGACCTTACAAACTGCTCTGTACTTTCAGTGTTACAAGTCATAGTCTGAGAAGGCAACAGCACAAGTAGCCAGGTTTCCATTAAATGTGAAATGCAGTATAAAATCCTGAGCTGCTGCAAACTCTATTACCTTGGCTGCTGTCCTCCTCAGTGCTGCTAAAGTCATCCTCGTAGTAAGTGTTGGAGTCAGTGGAGGCACTGGCATCGCTGCTCATGGAGCCCTTCCTCTGGCGCTGCAGGACACAGGCCTAAAAACAGCACAACCAGGAACATTTTAGGATTATAATAATCCTAAAAGACAGGATTGAGAAAGATAATAATTTGAAAATAAGAGTAACTTCCTCACGCCTTTCAATTGTCTTCTAGCAAATTTACCTCAACTAGTTTATTAACAGTTTTTCAAGGCTTAAGTTGTACTAAAAATACACAGGATGGTTGAAAATAAACAATCCATGCCAAGCTTGTAAGCAACACTTGAAATAACAGTTTTAATACAAAATCATCTGCTACCAATGCAGCCTTTTCATCTTCCCAATAAAATCACAAGTACCACTGAACTTACAAAAAAAGTGCATTTCCATTAGCACAAGTTTGGCAAATTTACATCTCTGAAAAGAGGAAAGAAGAAGGCCCTGGCTGATGACTTTTGCAAGAAGAATTGTATGCTCTCAGCACAGCCCCAGTTTGTGAAGCGCTGACCATCTGGAGTGGCTCAGCTCCAGAAGTTCTCTAGCTGTGTGCTAGGTCCTACCTTTCTGTAGGAAGTGGAGAGCAGAGTCAGCAGCAGATTAGTGAGTGGCACAGAGTCTATGAGCCGCTGGATCCTCTGGATGGACGTGCTCTGAGCCATGATATCCAGCACTGCTGGAGGGCCATCACTCTCCCAGCCCTGGAGGACAGAATTTCAAATTGAATTGAAGGAAAAAGAAATTGGTAGAAGAATTCCAAGTGTGCATCAGTGCAGAAGGCAGAATGTCTCAGGGCAATGTCTGCTACCTGCATACCTTGTGCAACGCCTCCACCTGCAGATCTTGGAAAAGAGATGACAGCAATTTGATGGCATGATTTGCCAGCACTACTGACAGCACCCCAAACCCTTGATGCCTGCAGAAACACAAAGGACAGAATATCATTTCAAGGGGAAAATAATAAATAAATAAATATTCAATAAAGTGACTGCTTTGCTAAACTGGACACAACAACTTTTCTTCTTTCCAAGACTCAGGACTTGAATTGCAAATAGAGATAAAATTTCACGAGACCAACAAGACCCTACAGTAGGTGCTTGCTGGGGCTGGTCAGACCCCTGGACAATGCTTCCTGCAGGGCTGCCACATACCCTTTCCCAGGTCCCAGCTTGGGAGACCCCACGCCCTCCTTCGTGCGAGCGATGATGTCTCTGACGCGAAGAGCAGCCAAGGGATCCTTCTCCTTCCCCTTATCAGCCAAGGCCGTGGGGCTGAGGTTCAAGATGAGGAAGAGGCTGTTCAGCAGACACCAAGCCCCGAGCAGCTGGAAGTTCTGATAATGCTATCGTGCCAGAAGTCGTGGGGAAGCAGGGAGAAAGAAGCACCAAAAAGACAAAACACCGTCAATCCAAATGGCAAAGTACAACAGCACAAAAAGGGTGAAAAAGCTTCCTGAGATGGAAATCTTACCTCCCCCCCTGCACGGCGTGAATTGCTGATGGCTTGTCCAATCATTTCATAAATTTCAAGCTGTAAATAAAGCCAAAACCATAGTAAGGCACCCCACCAGACAGCAACAAAAATAAAAACTCCAAATGCAGTTGTATTTTACCCTCTACCCCTTTAACTTCTTTACCAGCAATGGCTATGTCCCAAAATCATAACTGTGTATTGCAATGCAAATAAATATAAATTCTGTGCTCTTCGCTTGCTGAGGAGGAAAACAATGAATGCTCTGTCATCTACTTACACATTTCTGTACAATAGTAGCAGCATCGTTTTCATAATCTTCTTCTTTGGAGCTCGTTGACCCGGTTCGTACCTGTTGGGTGCTGCCCACGTGCAGGATGGCCATGCAGGTGGCCACGCTCACACCTCAGGGAAAACAAGGGCAAGGGACATTCTTAGGAAGAGCCAGTCTTGGGACAAAATGCTCCTATTTAGCACATTAAGACAAGTGCTATCAAACGTGTCCATCAACTTGATGGAGCAGGAATGCTCAGTATTACAGCCAAAGATTAAAAAATCTTAGTACCCTCAAAAGAGTGAAGTTTTACCCTACAGAAACGCATGGGGGCAGTTAAAGGAGGTAATGTTTTACCATGTAATTCAATACCATTTTTAAGACAATCTCTAGACTCGAGTGCCACATCTCCTTCAAGTCTCCCCCATACTAATTAAACACCCAGGATTCTGGTGTGCTTAAACCACTCCTGGGAAACAAGGCTGATTTGGGGCTATGACAAATTAAGCTGAAGCCTAAAGTAAAAATGAATTATGCTGTGAATATAAAAAGGAAGAGCAGAAATTACAGGCTGTTAAGAAAATGTTGAGTCAGTCTTTCTTAGATACTGACAGGAACAGTCATTTCTTAGATACTGACAGGAACAGTGGCAGAACACATCAGTAACAATTTCAATATTAACCCGATCACCACAATGTGCTGCAGAGCTTCAAATTCATGAGAAATAAAGGCTACTTGTGGGCTGAGCTTCAAACATGCAGGTAACAAAGCACAGCCAAAAGCTCCAAAAAACAACTGGAGATCCACTCACCTGCATAGAGACAGCTGAGGGCAAGAACAGTCACATCCTGGAGACGTGTGGGCGTCAGGGGCTCCAGCACGGGCAGGGACAGAGTATCCAGAGCCATGGTGACATCGATCACCAGCGAGTGGAACCTGCGGGCAGGACACACAGTGAGCACTGGGCAGGCACAGCGAGCTCCCCCAGGCACAGGGGGTGCCCCAGGCACAGGGGGTGCCCCAGGCACAGGGGGTGCCCAGGCAGGGCTGGCACTGACCCGTTGCGCACGGCCGTGGCGTCGGCCACGGTGGCCGGCATGATGAAGAAGGAGTTGGCGGACACGGCGTCCTGGAAGCGGTTGATGTAGCGCAGGAAGTACGGCAGGTTCAGGCACACGCGCAGCAGCTTCTCGGAGCCACCTGCCAACCACAGCAGCAGGGCTGTGTCACCCTAACGGCCCTCAGTCATTGACTTAATTGCTCTTGGTGGTGAGAAAATGCCATCCGAGATGAGATAATAGGATAAAGAGTACTTTACAACAGCAGCTGCTGAAGTCTGCAGCCCACACTTGTAAACAGGGGTCACAAGGCTCTGTGTCCATGTTGTAGGACTTGATGATCCCAAGGGTCTCTTCCAACGCTAACAATCCTGTGACTCTAATCCACATCTACTCAACAATCCATCCCATACCTTATGGGTATGGTACTTCATACTGTCCACCTAATTTACCCCTCCAAAAACAAATACACTGAGCTCATCTCTGCAATAAAAACTCCATTCCAGCCACAACCTCCCTTGGTGATTGACCAGGCAACTCAGGGAATCTTTTAGGTCAGAGAGTTTCTTCCCACCCAGAGCTGTGAGATGTAACACTGGAGAGAATTTTTTTCAGTACTCTTTTGGGCCCAAGCAAGAAAGCTGATTCTCACCAAGTTCTTGCAGGCTGGCCACATTCTGAGCAATGAATATGCTCTTGGTCTTTGTTGCAGAGGTTTGATCTGTGGCAGCTTGATCCTCACTCTCTCCTTCCACCTAAAGCAAGCACATACTAAATATATTATGGAGGCACTAAAAATACACAGTATTTCTCTAAGTCTGTACACAGAAACAAGGTGTATCAGCAGCACAACGCCAAATAGCCATGGTTGTCACTGAACATTGCATTCCATGAGGAAGCAAATCCAGTATTGTCAATGCAGCACAAACAGTATTTGGTTGTTTGCCATTTATCTCATGCACGCAGGATTTATGTACATAAGAAAGGTTCTCTTTACATCTGTACAGAAAAGTACCACTTGGAGCCCTCTGTCCTTCCCTGCACTGGTTAATAATATTGAAATTCAGACTGTTTCTGTTTTAGAGGCTTTTTTACCTGTGTCTCTGTTGTGATTGATGGTGATGACGAGACTCTGGGGTTAAAGACTGATGTCAATTGGTTGAGGAAGTTCATCTGCACTTCCTTCTGTCTCAGCTCTGGGCTCACTGGGGAGGCCAATTCCTTCTGGTCCTCAACTGCAGGGAAAACAACAAAGCCCCATTTCAGACAGCAAACTTCAGACTTTCTGTGCCTAACTCCCGTGCTGCAGTGAAACACAGACAGCTGAAGCCCCTCCCTACCATCAGAGAGGGTTTTGACAGTCTGAGGCAGCTTGGCAGATTTCATCATCGCTGTGAAGGTGATGATTTCTGTGCGGTCCAGGCGGCTGCAGCCCGTGCACAGCCCCTTGATCAACAGAATGAGGTGTTTCTACAGAAAACAGAGACATCAAGTACCATTTAAATTCTCTTGATTCCAATCCCTCCTCCATATCGTTTACTCTAAGCAGATGGATTAAGAATAATGCAACTTCAGCTGGTGGGGCCACTGCAACAGCTCTGAGCTACTCTGATCTCCCCAGAGGATCGAGACACAGCCCTGACTGCAGGTAATCCAGGTCACCTACCTGCCTGTGCTTCCTATGGAAAACACCTGGAAAAGCTCTCTCTGCTGTGACACACCACATTACGGGAACACTCCTCACAGGCCTTCCCTCTTCACAAGACAGAAATACACTCAGGCCAGAAAACATCTTTAACAACTCAACAGATAGCTGTGATTCAGCTTGTTGCACAAAACCAAACCAGAGTGTAGGAGACAAACTGAATTAACCAAGGCTTCAGGTCACCTTTATTTCAAGTTGTGAGCAAGCTTTGATTTTGAGTATAGAATGCAAAGGGAAGATTCAGCAGGAATCAGAGTCTACCAAAGTGTACATGTTAAATATTTTAAGAGTTTCGTTGATTTTGCTTTATGCATTCAACATTAGAGCAGAATTAGAGCCCAAAGTCCATTCTCACAGCGAGGCTGGCCCAGGAGGCCCAAACCTGTGCTCACCTGTGAAACAGCACATGCTTCGTCTGGGTTCTCAAGCCGCAGCAGGGAGAATTCAATCAGGACTTTACACGCAGCTGCCACTGACTGCAATTGGTTTCTGGGTACTGAAAAAAGCACATCCTTTTACTCAGAATAAGTTTTAAAATAGCCCAGTGTAATAAGCTCCCAATGCTGTCAATAAAGTGGGATACTCTGCAGTGTGGGTACACACTCAATCTCTCCTGCCTAACACAGATGCAATATAAACTCAGTCTCATTACAATGTAACCCAAGAAATGTCAGCAAAGTGAGGATAATTCCTTCTGCCAGACAGGGGAATTCAGACAGATAAAGCAGTTTCCCCAGTAACATTATTTAATGCTGACAGAAGCTCTGAAGAACATGAAACAAGTTCACAAAGCCTATTTTTTTGTTGAAATTGCTAAATTGTCAGCCAAAAAACCAGAAAATATTTTGAGTCACAATGTTTTGATCATTAACTCCAACACAGTAATGTAACTACAGAAGCCCTGAATGGTTTGTGTTGGAAGGGACCTTAAATCTTTAAATCCCATCCTGTTCCACTCCCTGCCATGGCCAGGGGCACCTTTCAGTAGATCAGGATGCTCCAAGCCCCATTCCCAACCCGGCCTTGGATACTTCCAGGGACAGCAGTGTTCTAACTGCTGAAGGATAATCTAAAAATCCTGAACACTGATTTAAACACTTGACCAAAAATTAAATCACATCAATGAATAAGCAGCCAAAAAGGCAACGCTGTCCAGTAGTCGGTGGCCAAATACCCCCATCAACAAGCTTCCCTTTCCATCAGAGCTGACATTTCATGGCACAAAAGCCAGCAATGCTGGCCCTAAAGTCTGATTCAGCAAGAGGACAAAAAACAAATACAAAAATCAACAGTTCTGATTTACTTCTACTGCATCCAGTCATTACACAGGAGCAAGAGAAGCAAAGGAACACTTACTGAGACCACACACAGTAGTGATGTAGTGTGTGGAAAGTGCAACGAAGGAGGAGTAAAAAGGCTCGTACTGCTTGTCGTGGTGCAGGATCTCAGATTCACTGCAATGGAGAAGGGCACAGAGGTCAGCCAGACCCAGCACAGCAGCAGCACCACCCAGCACCCCAATGTGTCCAGTGACAGGGGCAAGGCAAGGTGACAGCTCTGGGAACACAACCCTCATGTCCCCAGGATGAGTCCCTCAGCAGCAGCCACATCACGGTGGGCATCACTGCCCGCACAGGAAATATAAGGAAATATTGTGCTGCCAGTGTTTCTCCTCCGCAGCATCAACAGGTCAGGCTCTAGCAGCCACGCTCCCTGCCAGAGGCTCATTAACCTTTAAGTTGTTCTAAACTCAGCTGCCCAGAGAGCCTGGACTCTGTGTTCTGCTACGCTGGCAGGGTTTGCCAGGCCTGGAGCACAGGCATTCCCCTCCCAGCACTGCACCGAGGCAGCTGGAGCTTGTGCAAGTGTGCAAACGAAAGCAGGCAGCTGCAGAACCACAGCACACACGGGCACAGCACTGCCACCCCCTGGGAGGGATCTGGGCAGGTAAGGCAGAGTCCCTGATGTTTCTCAGCTACGCTCACTGGCCTCAGAGATCAGCCAGTTATGGCAGAGGCGACACCTTAAAGGTGTCCCACCACACCCCACCTGCACAGACACTGAGAACACAAACTGCTCTGCCTCCACACCTACTTTCTGCTCCCATTTCTCCTGTGACAAGACTAAGGGATGTGCATGCCTGCCTCATAAACAATCAGCTTACTTCCTTTCACCTTTTCATGCAGTGATGTAGAACAGATTACCAGACTCAGCTTCACTCTGTCTCTCCCAACCAGCTGAGCCAGAGGTGATTCCTGGAGAGCAGGTGGGGAGCAGAGGGCACAGCCCAGGCACAGGCTGTACCCAGCTCCAACCACGATTTCACCATTCCCTGCTGACCTGAGCAAAGCCCAGTCACCTTCCCTTTCTGCACCCTAAGCCAGTTTCCAGCTGTAACAGGAGGGGCAGCTAGAACAGAAACAACTCTGGAACAGAACCATTGCTCCACAAAAACGAGCAGAAAGAAATACTTGTCAGCTTTGTAGCCTGATTTCCTAGGTCTGAGGTTTTAGACTAAAGTCTGCCTAAAAAGCTGAAATACAAATAGAAAAATAGAAAATGAAGAGAGAGGCTTTACAGGAATATTTAACAGTGTCACATGCCCGAGTTCCAACCTCAGGCCTCACCTCACCCTCTCGTGCCAGAACTGCTCTGGGGAGGAACGAGCCCAGAGACTGAACATGCAAAGCAGTTTGTGCTCTCCTTTTCAGACATTAATTTTGCTCACCGACCTCTCAAGCCCAACTCCAAGCCAGCAGCAGTAGATGTATGTAAGCATTACTAAGAGAACAAATTAGAACAATTTGGGAATAACAGAGTACAGGAGAGGCTGACAGCTCCTAAATTACTGCATAGGTCAAGCTGTGCACCACACAGTGCCCACAGGGTATAAAGAACTCAGTGGTGCAGAATCCAGCACGAGATAGGGATTGGGCAATGGCAGTTTGAGTTTTACTTAAACACACTGTGGATGTTATAATAATGCAAAGCGGAAGGCAGCAGTCAAGTCATCATCAATCCTTGCAAATAACCATGGACAGAAGATAACAGTTCAATCTGGGATGTGCCAGAGTGTTATTGTGAGCACACGGTGAGCTTTAATAATGACTTTGCAGCCTTTGTAATGTGCTTTATAGCTCAGAGGGGTTTTGCTTCCCAGGGAAGCTCATTGCTGAGGCTGAGAGAAGTCTCAGAGTCACTGACAACGTTAATCAGCACCAAACCCCAGCCCGTGCCTCAGCTCTGCTCCCCAGTGCTGACACCCCCAAACACAGCCTGTCCCCAGTGCTGACACCCCCAAACACAGCCTGTCCCCAAACACAGCCTGTCCCCAGTGCTGACACCCCCAAACACAGCCTGTCCCCAAACACAGCCTGTCCCCAGTGCTGACACCCCCAAACACAGCCTGTCCCCAAAGACAGCCTGTCCCCACTGCTGACACCCCCAAACACAGCCTGTCCTGGGGACAGTGGGCACAGAGCAGTCTCCTCCTGGGGAAGGCACTGCTCCAGGTGCAGCTCTCCCTGTGGAAAGCCCTTCCCCAAAAACCAGCCCAGAGACACTTCCCAGACCAGCAGTTGGCCTCCAGCTGCACCTTTCCAAGCCAGCATTCCATCATTTATGTCAAATAAAGGCCTAATTTCTGTCAATTCATGAAGATACCTGCTAACAGAGGAATACTGCTAACCTGATGATGCTTAAACTTATAAATTAAATACCACAGTAGTTAAAAAAGGAGTTTATTGTTTTATTTTGAAAAGAAAAATACTGGTGATTTCACTGTCATTTCACCAAGTTTATTTCAGGGGAAATCCAGACACTTTGGGGTTGGCTAACACTGTCAAGAGCTTAACAACTGCCTCCTAAAAATAACTTGAACACATAAAAGATTTTCTGTGAGAAATCTAAAGATAGATTCTTGTCCAGCACAGAAGAGCACAGCTCCAGACACGAACAAGTTGTATTTATTCCTTTGTCATTTAGCACACCACACCAAGGCATGAAACAAAAAATACCATCCTGCATGAGCCCAAGTCCTGCCAGACCACCAGACACGCAGCTCCAACCCCAGGCAGTGCTGCTGGAAGGAAACAACCTGCTGTCTCAATGGAAAACAGAATCAACATTGCCTCTACAGGAGGAAACAGCCCTCTCCCAGAACTCAAGTGGATCCACTCGAGTCTCCCTGGGATACTCTGATGGAACACTCCACTAATGAACTTTAGGCACAGGGACAGCAGAGCTGCTCGGGGAAAAGTGACACTGGAATGGTCCCTAAAACAAAGCGTGGCCAAAAACTGCCCAAATCCATCAAGACCGAGGGTGCAGCTCCCGGGGGAACAGCTGCTCTGTGTGTGCAGGCACTCAACTGCTCCAATTAACTCTTTGAATCTGAAACATTCACTGCACACTCAGACATTCTACATTAAACAAAACACCACAGGGCTTTATTTTATCACCGTCCTCAGTGCACTCTTTATTTTATGTTTCCTAAAAACTTATTGTGGCCGGGGTTATATCTCTGTGACTGAGCATGACGTTGTGGCATTCACATCTCGGGTTTTAGATCATAAAACAAGCTGTAAGTTGAATTAAGTAGCTGCAGTGGGTACTCTCATGCTCTGACTCCAAACTGTGTGGTTAAGACAAGTCAGGTTTGATTTGGTTCTGCTTTATTTCGACTTAAAAGAGGAGAAGCACTGCAGTGATAAAGACTTAGAGGGAAGTCTGGTCCCCCAGAGCCCGGTGAGACAACACTTCCCACGGCCTAACCGGGAGAACTGTGACACGCCTGGACAAAAGCAAAACCACAAGAACAGTCCCGAAGCCTCTCGGCGGGCGCCTGTCCGAGGTGCTGCGGCCGGGCGAGCACCCTCAGCCCGTTATGGGGCCCGAGGGCACCTCCGGGAGCCCCGGGACAAGGGAGGAGCCGGGCACGGAGCTGGGGCTTTGCCCGGGCAGCCGCAGCCCCGCCGTACACCGGGCACCGAGCCCGGCCCCGGCACCGAGCCCCTCACACGCAGCCGGGCCCCCCCTCAGCCGCTCCCGCAGCGGCACCCCCAGCGCTGCCCCTCAGCGGGCGACGCCGAGTGGCGGCAGCCCCCGCCCGCGCTCCCTCACCTCTCGATGACCGAGGCGAGCAGCTGCGGCAGCTCCTTCATGTCAAAGGCCGAGTAGGAGGCGGAGAGCAGCGGCCGCACGGCCACGTCCCAGCCGGGCCCGGCCGCGGCCCCCGCGCCGCCCGCCGCCATCTTGGGCTGCGCTGGGCCGGGCCCGCGGCGCGCACAGCGCCCCCTCCCGGCGGGGCGGCGGCCGCGCAACGTCGCGCCGCCCCATTGGCCCGCGGCGCGGGCGCGTGCGCACTGCGTGAGTCAGCAACTTTGGCGCGCGGCGCGCGCGCAGCGCGGGGAAGGCGGGGCTGTGCCCGCGCATGCGCCGTGCGCGCACCCCCCCCCCCCCTCCCCGCGGCCGCCCTGAGGCAGGGAGGGCTCGGAGCGGCCGGGGAATCATAAAAAAAAAACCCCAAAAACGCTGGAACGGCGAAAAAAATCCCCCGCTTCGAGTCCCCCAAAACGCTTAAATAAGGAAACAACCCCCCACCACGTAAATACAAAAAAAAAGCCCACTTAAGTAGCTCAAAACCCACTGAAATAGCTCAATAAAGCCACTTAAACAGCCCCAAAATCCACCTCAGTGGTCCCCAAAAAACACTTTAATGCCCCTCCCCAAGACCCCTTAAATAGCCCCAACCCTCCACCTAAACAGCCCCAAAAAACCCACCCAACCAGCACTGCAAAATCACCTAAGTAACCCCTAAAACACACCTAAACAACACCCCCAAACCCATTTAAACAGCCGCAAATGCCCACTTAAACAGTTCCCAAGCCCCTTAAACAGCCCCCAAACCGCTCAAACAGCCCAAGAAACACTTCAGTAGTCCAAACCCGCTCCCTGCTCCGCAGCTTTATTTTGGGATCTGGACACTGGGGGGTGCAGGGGGGACACGGCCACTCCCGGGGGATAAACAATGCCAAACTGACTTTAACAATTCAAATCCAGTGTTCAGAGCCGAGATCCCGAAGGAAACGCTGAAGGCTCCTCCCCCTGAACCAGCCCGCCTTAACCCCAGCTCTGAACACAAAAAAAAGAAAAAAAAGCACAAAAATTTAGAAACAAATGGGAAGGAACTGATGTTGTCACAATAAATAAAGAATATGGAGAGATATAAGGTTCAAATTCTTCCCACCGCTCTGCAGCTTCATCAGTGGCTCCATGAGGCCGTTTCCCACTGCCAGACACCCAAATCCCAACATTTTTCCTACAGAAATCACCCAAGGTCTCTTCCTCACAGCATGAGCAACCCTCCTCGCTGCCAGATGTGGGGCACAGCCAACAACCCTCCTTGCTGCCAGATGTGGGGCACAGCTGGCAACAAGGGAGAGCCCAGGATGAGCAGGACACATCCTCAGGATTCTCTTCACCAACACCAGGGAGACACCAATTTTGAGGCTTTAAGGGAGATTTGGGACCCTCTTTTTCAGTCAGAACAGCCTAACAAAGTCTCTATTTTTCATCTCTTCCGTTCCTCCACCTGGGAGACGCACGGGCAGTGCGGGTTTTGTTCCTCCAGCAGCTTTTCCTCACAAATATCTTCCAGCCAAATGGAACAGAGGTGTTTGGCTCCATCCCCCGGCAGGGCTGGGATCCAGGCTGGGCCTCCCTCAGCGCCAGGCCCGGTTCAGCAGCTTCACCTGGGCCAGTCTCTTGGTGATCATGGTGGCAAAGACCAGCCCGAAGAGCACGCTGCTGATCAGCACGTAGTCGTAGTCGTCCTTGAGCACATCAAACTGCTTGGAGGGGCACACCCGGGTCTGGAAGATGTCCAGCCCGTAGGCTACAACCTGCAGGGAGGAGATCAGGAGCTGGGGATGCAGCTTGGAGCATAAAACCCCATAAAACCCCAAAATGATTCCCTCAGGGTGACAGTTCCAATGGAAAGGAGCCATGGTTACGCTGCGAGCAGCTGTGTCACAGGGGTTACACAATTCAGATCCACCCCCGAATTCCACACTGAGCCCTTTCCCCTGCTCTCACCAAGCATGTGGACTCGAGGCCAGAGGGGGCTGTGTAAATCCCCCTCATCCTGAAGATGGTCTGGTTGTAGTTGATGAACCTCTCGGCGTGGATCTGCACGTCGGGCGAGTACGGGATCAGGTTCTCCTCCCTGCAAGGCACCACCAGGCATCAAACCCCAGCCAGGCAGCACACTGCAGGTGCCACCACAGGGTCTCCTGGTTATCAAAAGCTAACCTAAACCAGCAGATTTGGGAGCTTTTCCCAGTGCAGGTTCATTAAAAATAAAATTAAATATATCAGCTGTGTCAGGCTAAGCTGAAGTTTTACAAGTGTAACTCTAAAATATCCAGTTCCTCGGACTGCTGCTCCCTGAGAATACAGACACCAGGCTGGTTTATGGACTGACTGCTGTAATACAGACAAGTGCATCCCATCATCATAGACTGGGAACAGAAGCACAGAATCCTTCAGGTTGGGAAAGACCTCCAAGATCACTGAGTCCAACCTCTGACCTGAAGGAACTTCCCTTCATTCCATGCCAAGACTCCTCTGAGTCCAGGCAGAACAAGTTGTTCCTCTTCACCCAAAATTCAGCCCTCTCCAGAGCCCAGAAGAGAGGTTCTCATCCTTCCCTACCTGCTCTGCTCCGTGGGGATCTCCGGGCGCCGAGGGTCCAGCAGAGCCTTGGGAAGGGACAGGATGGCCCCAGAGGGCAGCCCAACTGTGCATTGAAGGAAAAGCATCTCAAAAATCAGAGAATCCCAGAACAGCTGGGCTTGGAAGGGTCTTCTGGGGGTCGCCCAGTCCAAACCCCCTGCCTAGGTAGGATCACCAGGAGCAGATCACTCAGAAATGCATCGAGGTGGGTCTGGAATTTCTCCAGAGAGAGAGACTCCAGACCCGCCCTGGGCACCTGTGGCACTGCTCTGCCACCCCCAAGGAAAAGGGGTGAAACTCACTGGGTTTTAGTTTATGCTCTGGGCACCACTGGAAAGAATCTGGCACCTCATGGCCACTCCTGACAGCATTTTCTGACAGCCAACAGAGACACTCTCCTGCTGCTTATCCCTGCACTCGCAGGAGCCCAGCACAACCCCCAGGTGTGACTTTTTGGCAGCAAAGTGCATTTGGCTGGATTTCAGAGCTGCCCTTTTGTTACAGAATTTCTGCGACAGAGAGCATGATTTATGTCTGGAGTGAGACTTTAGCTACCCAGTCAGATTAGGCTCTGATGGGCGGCTTTGATGGGGCCTTGAAGCCTTTGATGCAGTGAGAATTCAGCTGTGGCGCAATCAGAAATTATGTTAAGGTAACTACAAAGTAATGAGCTATTTGAGTGTGAATTAGAGTAGACCTGCAGTGTGAAAAGCCTGACCACCTTAGGGCAAAGGTAAACAATGTTAACATGCCAATCAGAGTGCCTTTGTAAATTGTAAACTATGCAGAAGTGTATAAAATCTGCCATCTTCTCTGGAATAAAGAGAGAAGGTTGCATTAATCATATTGGTTGGATGTGCATTCTGTCCTGTCCAGCTTTCCCATTTTCTGAGGCCCCTGGCTTCTCCCTTCCCCTGAGCAGGTACTCACTGAGCAGGTGGCGGCTGGTGATGCCCCGCTCGGTGATGGTGGCCTCCATGGCACTGATGGCAGAGGGGAAGATGTAGGATTGCTGCAGGACCTGGGGCAGGATGGGGCGGTCCAGGGAGCTGAAGGCTGTGGCGTTGTACTGCTCCGTGCCCTCGTAGAGCTCCAGCACCGTGAACTCGTTCCGCCGGGCCTTCGTGTTCCAGTACTGGTACTGCAATCAGGAGTTCCAGGAGTATCAGGGAAGGACCCAGGGCAATCACAAAACTGCCTCTATGCAGGCTCAGCAACTGCCCCGATGCCAAAAAGCTTTTTGCTTTTTATACCTTTTCCATATATTTGTAGCTCTGTAGACTATTATTATATAGTTACACATATAGCTCCTTAACTAATTGCAGCACCTTCCTACCCCCCCCCCCCCCTTAGATTTTAGAACAATAGGCAAACCTTGCTGGAATCTTATTTGGTCTTTGCTCTATAGTGAGCCAAGGACATCTCATTTTCTCCATATGTCATAGACACAATAAATAGGGAGCTAGAAGCTGGGGGGGGCTTCAGTGGGGGCAGAACTGAAAGGGGGTATTACTTCATTCACTGTCCCTCTAACTGGATAATTTCTGTTAAGTGTGCTAATTTGTTGAACTTACAAAATTGTCAGTCTTGCATTCCACGTGTATTTTGACATATTTGTACCGTGACTGACCTTCATGACAGGTCACTGCTTTTTATCAGCTCGTGATTTTAGGGGTACCCCCAACCAAGCAGCTTACCACCACCCAGTTCTCAGAGTGCACCATGTGCACAGGCCCCTTGGCCTTCTTCTGCACGGAGGAGTGGATGATCCTGCCCGTGACCCCGTCCATGAGGTAGATCCCGATGAAGGTGCGCTCGTGGTGCGTGTCCGTGCTCTCGGTCACCACGGCCAGCAGGTTGGGGTTCAGGGACTAGGGACGAAGGAGAAACAGCTGAGACACCCTGTCAGTGCCACAAACACCTCCTTCCTGCTCTTCATCTGCCACTGGGCATATTGCAAACAAATCACCTCAAGAAATCAAGCTGTTATTTCCACAATATCAGACTGTGACTGACTTAACTGCTGCATGAAAACATTTTCGAAAATAAACCTCCAAAATGAGTGTTCTTCCACAGAGGCACCAATGCCTGTAAAGAAAAGCTGGCACCACAGGGCAGCTCATCCCAGTGCAGCAGCAGGGAATGGCACTGGGATCTTCCCACAGGATAACCCCTCAACAAAAAGCCAACACAGAGCTGCAGCAGCACCTTGTAGAGGACGCTGCGGTCGCCCATCACGCGGCCCTGGGAGTGCACGTGCTCGTTGGACCTCTTCCCTTTGACAGCCACAATCCTCTGCACCTCTGTGGGGATGGCCACCTCCCAGATCTCCTCTGTGCTCAGGTCCTGCAGGGAAAAAGCATGTGGGAGCTTGGATCTCGTCTTCCAAGGACACCAGCTCCACCAGCAGGATGCAGATTCCCTTGCTTTGGGATTTCCCAAGTTTCTTTGGTGTGTTTTGAGGCAGAACGTTTTGGTTCTGAGCAAAGCTCCATGAAGGGAACTGAGATCTGCCACTGTCGCCAGGGCATTCAGGAAGTCCAATGGGCCTTCCCATACCTTTTTCAGCCTGAATCCAGAGAGTTTTCCCTGCTCAGCATCAACCAGGTAAAAATAGATGGAATGGGCTATTTCTTCTAACTGGCGAAGGACGTTTTTAGTGGCTGGGAAAGGTGTAACCTGAAAAGGAAGAATTGAAACACAGCTTAAAAACAACTGATACAGACAAAACCATCCCCCCCAGAATGAACCAGAAAGATTATTTCTAATGTGTTTATCAAGATAAGGTCTGTCTTACCAGAATAACCTCATAGTTTTGTGTGAAATGTGGCTCAATGGCATTTTTTTCCATCTTGATCCAAAAGGGAGGGGAATAATTAACCATAATGTGAAGAAAACTGCCTCCAGGCAAGAAAGTTACCTTGTACTCATCATCAATCAGGAGCAGCACTTTTGCATAGTCTTGATCCATAATAGGCAGAAGCAAAGTCTGGAGAATGGGACGTTTCAGAACAGGAGGAGCTACTTGGCTTCTCTTCCCAAAGATGGGGTTAAAGACATACAGAAAACTCATCTTGGTTTCCTGAAAAACAGGGCAAGTTTTGCCTCTTGTTTAGGTAGAAAAAAAAAAAAAGTGTTTTTCTAACTGTAACTTGCTGGTGTAGACTGTTCATATCCTGGGTTCAGCTACTCTATCCTGAAAATACTCTGTTTGGACACACACTTTTGTCCAAACATTTATTCATAACAACCACGATCATACCCAGCCTTCTGTGTCTGCTTCCCTCCAGATCTTTCTCCCTTGCCATCCCCACATCAGTGACAACCAGATATGCCCAAGAATATGGTTTTATTGCCCTGTGCAAGGGCAGATTTCCGTGCCCAGTGGAGGGGCAGGAAAGGGCCTCACCTTGTCCTTGACAAGCAGAGTGCACTGGGGAGGGTGGGGGAAATGGGCTGTTGTTCTCTGCACCATCAGCTTGAAGGAGGAGCCTGGTCTCACGTTCCTGAGGTATTGCTTCCATAGGATGGTGCCAGAACTGCTCTCAATGCCAAAAAGCTGAGGAAAAACATGTGGGAAAGCCAAAGTTTAGGAAGACATCTCTCTCATTCAAGCACAGCATCCTCCCGTGTCATATCCCAAAGAAAGCTGAATCTTAGTCCCCCTTTAAAGTCATCACAAACATCCTGTGCATCTTCCATTATTTCTGGGTAAATAATTTCCCAAGCCTGGCTAAAAAACAGGGCTGAGGATTCAGAGCTGAGACTCTTTCCTCCAGCCTAGAAACAGATTCCTGCCCTGGCCTCCTCACCTTGCCCGAGGCAGTGACCATCACCATCATTTTCTGGAGGTTGAACTCATCTCTGGCCAAATTGTCAATGTTAATCTCGTTTTTGATCTGACTCCGGGGTTTCCTGGCATCGTAGAACATCTTCCAGAGGTGGGCAGTCCAGGCTTGCAGCAGGATGAGCTGGGATGAGAGTCGCTTCAGGAACATTCCCAGCAAACCATCTGCAAGTGGCACCACAGTGACACCAGGAGGGAAAACACACCCGTCCCACCCCCGGGCTGAAACTCTGCTGTCAAACACTGCCATGCACAAACCTGGGGAACTCCTTGCCTCCCCTTCTGCACTAAGTTACAAGTGCCATTTCTGTGAGACTCTGGCATTTACCAACCTTTCCCACTCCACACTCATTCCAAAACACGCCCCCATCAACTGAAAGCAAACCTTCATGCAGAGGATTTTGTGTTTCTTCTCACTGTGCCCACCTACTGCTCCCCCACCTCTACAGAAACCCCTCTGCACTCAGAGGAATTAAAAATACTTAAATCTGCCCAATCAGAGTTTGTATTCCACTTCTTAAAGTAACCAAAACACCGGATTTCAACTCTGTTTCAGCCCCTGAGGAGAGCAAGCAGAGGGGACCAGTGGCACCAGGAAGCATTAGGGAGGAGCAGAGCACACTCCATGCAGGATGGGGTTACCTTGGATGGCTGCATCCAGGACAGCAAGGAAAGACAAAAGAAAGCAAAAAAAGCTATTGGAAAAGAGTCTTCCAGAGAGTCACATGAAACATTTAGGAGACATGGCCAAAATCCCTCCTACTGCTGCTGTTTTTTTAATGTTACAATGTAATATATTGATGTCATCTGGATTGGATTGCCAAAGTTTAGATAGAAAAGGGTTTATTTCAGCTCATCTTAATTGGCATCAGTAGAGATTTAAATTAATCTCTCAGCCCAGAGTAAACAGAAAACGATAAACACATTTTTTTAGGAAGGAAAACAAACTCACAGAGGTAATTCTGCTAAACCCACCTGCTTTTTTTCCAAATTCTCCCTCCAACTCAGCCTGTGCACCTGTCAGAGGCAGATCCACCATCTCCAAGCTTACCACCTCTGCCAAAGACTCCTCTCTGCTCCACACAACTTTTCCTGGAAAGAAATAAGAGTAGAATATTGGAAAAATCAACTTAATATATGGGAATTGACTCACTCAATATAAAAGTATCTTTCAGTGCAACTCTGAAATGCAAATCACCTCTAAGTGAAATGTAAAACAGTGTATAAATATCTAATATCATTAAATTCATTATTTCATAAAAGACAAATACTTCATGCAACAGGAGCCACTTCTAGGAAGAAAACCTCAGAATCAGTAAAAGCAATCTGGTTCTTTAAAAGGGTTCCAGTCATTGAGTCAATTTAAAATAAGAGATTCGCAGTGTGAACTCCTAGATTCCTTTAGAGCCCCACAGAATTCATGCTGCTGAGATGGAACTTTCAACCCTTTCTGCAAATCAACATTTTTGCTATGAGGACCTTTCCTGAAAATCTTTGAGGAAGATCTACACCAGAACTTACACTCTCATCCTACGAAAAGAGTTTTGAAATCTGCAGAAACCCCCTGAAATCCAAAGGCTCTGCCCACACAAAACAGGGCAGAATTGTTTGTCCAGGTGAGGATGAAAAGTCTCCTGTGTCCTTCAAGGGACTCAGAAGAGTTAAATCAATTTTTTCAGCTTCCAAGGAAAGTCATGATAAAATACAATCCTTGAGGACACAGAATTTTTCTCCTGGTGACTGTTACAAATGGAGGAAGCTGATTTTGGGAGTCACCTGGCTGCTGGAGGAACATGAGCATGTGGTCTTCTGTCTGCACCAAGGCTCGATAGCCCACAGAATCATCCTTCTTCAGGAAAACTTGGATGTACAGCTGGAAAAAAAAAAACAAAAACCACACAAAAAAAAAAAAAGGCAAGGAAAACAGCGAGATTAACGATCACATAATCTCCTTGAAGACAGTAGAAATCAGGTGAAACCACAGCAAAGTGATGTTGTAATCCCTGGAATGCTTTTCCCCTTGGCTGAAGGACTCCCATCCTGCCAAACCAGGGAAGGGGGAGCACTGCAAGGACTGAAATAACCCCTCCTTGCTCACCTGCTGTGGCTTGGCCCCTCCTTGCTCCAGGCTAAAGGTGATTGTGGTATCCAACAATCTTTGCCCAGTTTCAACCAGGTAGAGGTTTATGTTGTAGGTTTGATTGGAGCAGATTAAGGAATCCTGTAGCAACGAGCAGAAAACAAGGGTTACACCCACACCACACCAAATCCTGCAGCAGAATTCCATGCCCAGCAAAAACTGGGGCTTCAAGACATTTTTAGGCTGTATTAGGTTGTACAGCTGGGGTAAGACTCTGTCATTCTGCTCCTGCAGGTGAAAAAATAAAATGGACTGACAAGAACCTGGGAACAAGTACACCCCATACCTGCCTCCGGGCATCCTCCAGAGTGCTGCCAGCATGGAGGCCATCAGAGCTGCCAGGTTTCTGCAGGGAGCATGAGAGGACATGTAACATGGCTTCAGACACCAGTAAAGTAGAAAATTAGGTTTTCAACTGTCTGACAAGTCTCAGCTTGCCTGTGATATCAGGCAGGAAACAGCTCTGTTCTATTCTGTTTCTGATAAAAATGAAAGTATGTTTGATATCTCCAAGAACTGAAATCCTCTGTGGATCAGGAAAGCAAATTCCTTGTCACATGCTCACCTTCCTGAAACAGGACATTCACTGAGCCAGGCACAGCCTGAGCTGGATGTAATCAAGCCCTGCTTGTCTTATCACTGAAACTTATCAAATCCTCCTCTTCCTCAAGGGGCTTCCCATCCCTGGGCCTGTGAAACACCAGTGGAGCCCACCCCCAGTGCACATCCCCAGAGCTGGGCTGGTGCCAGGGGACAGGAATTGTGCTGACCAGTTCATTCCTGCACGTCAGGACAGCGGCCACCGTCTTCTCCCCGGTTGTTGCAAAACTCACCAGAGCTGCCTGGAAAAGGGAAATAAAATATAGCAAGAAATCATTAAAAACCACCCTCAAGAAACACCCAAACCCCACCAAAAAGCACTTCTGAAGTAAATAAAACCACAGTGGAATTAAAAGCAGATTAAATGTCACAGCCAAATTTTAAATTGTATGGTTTCCCCCAGCTCAAAAATAAGAAAGACCTACTTCTCATAAAGATGGGAACAGTTGACTTGCCACAGGTTTTTGAGCCATGATACCCAGAGTTACTGAGACTTTTAAAACCTGCCAGCTGGCCCAGCAGTGTGAAGGATGTTCAGCTGCACTTGGCCCTGTCTCTGGTACCTGCTGGAAGTCCCGGAGGTGGCTGAGCAGCCCCTGCTTGTACTGCAGCAGGGAGAAGTGGCTTGGGGACAGCTGCAGGAAGAACTGAGTCCGTGAGGCACTGGTCACACTGGGCTGAGTGGCCAAGATCCTGGCCTGGAAGTCATCTGCAAACTCCAGCTCCATGGACTGCAGGGGAGACAAGCACATGTGCTGGGGGAGTCATCCTTCACTGAGACCAACAGCTCCCTCCCCAGCAGCAGTCAGAGATTCCCTGAGTCTGGGGATGGAACAGGAGCAGGGAAGGCTGAGGATCCATTGGAGCAGAGCTCAGAGGGCATCGATCCCGAAGGAAGAACAGAACAAAACCCTTCCCACCCTTCCCTCAATTTACAGAGCACAATCCCCCATCTTCAATCACCCCCCAGCTCACCAACAGACTGGAGAGATGTCACCATAATGGGTCAGGACCGGGCAATAAGTGACATAAGACTCTAACAACATTCACAGAAAGCTAATTCACTCAATAAAGAAACCCAGTGCTTTTTATACTCTAATTTGCTACATGTGGACCTGATTAGTCCTTTAGTTAAAACACCATCACCGTTGGCTAATTAAGAAGCCACCTTTGGCAAACAAACTCATGGGCAATACAGCTTTTTACAAAACACCAGGTGCAGATTGTTTAGAATTCCCTCTCTCCACCTCCCTAATGTTCCCCAGGGATTCTTGTCAGAATCTGAGCTATTGATGATTCTGAGATTGTAGAAAGTCTCTGTCTTTCTGCCCCGTTGCCAAAGCAGAAGCCATAATTGGTCTGTGCTGGTTTCAAGGTTGTTTATTCTGTTTATCTCTAACATGTTCTGCTGCCCTGCCGCAGCTCTGTCCTGCAGGGCAGCGTGTGGGGCTCTGCCCTCAGTGGGATGGTACAAACATTAAATACCACAAACTACCTGTGCTGGATTTACAATAACGTGCCAATATCTGTCACCTACGTTGGACAGTGTGTCCCCAGCCTGAACCAACAGAAAAATGCCAACACCACAGTGAAACATGGAGGGCATGAAGAAGGAGAAAAAGGACAAGGCACACCCAATTCCTCCATCTTGTCCCCTCTGAACCCCTAATCTAGAAACCTAAAATTTTACTTTTGCACCGTGCCACACTTAATTATTACTCATATCAAACACTCAAAGCTTGTAATTCACCCTGTAAGATTGAAAACTCCTCTCCATGTACAGAGATCACAGCCAGTGTCTCTGGGGGCTCTGTCCAGGGGGGTTCCTGACCCCTGCCAGGGTCCCAGACCTGCCAGGGCAGCCAGAGGGAAGCCCTGGATTCCCACAGATTCTGGAAAACTGATCTCGCTTTCTCACTCTCTGACCAGGCTGTCACCACAGGGAACCAGTTCCCACTGGAACCAGACCAGTCAGGCAAGGAGTGACAGCAGTGCTCACCTGCAGGGGGATGTGCCTCATGTCCTGCTCCGTGTCCAGGGCGCAGAGGTGCAGCGAGCGCTCGGCCGCATCCACGCACACCAGCACGGCCTCGCCCACCACGGCACAGGAGCCCTGCAGCTCCCCCAGCCACGGGGCCGCCACCCTCACCTGCAGAGAGACACAGCCAGGGCTCAGCAGCACACAGCCTGCACCCACATGCACACAACAGCAAATTAAGTCGGTTATTTTTAGCCACAACTGAGAAAAACTACCAGTCAGCCTGAGGGTTATGGGGGAATCTTGCCTAACAGCTGCCAGTCAGGTTCAGTTTGGCTTTCAGGGCATTCAGCCATGAAATCCCTGGTGTGGGGGCAATGCCTTGGGGAAAGGGAGGGTTCCCCATGGCACAACACTCGATTTCTCTGCCCACCACAGCACAGGGTTGGAAGCGCATTTGTTCAAATCAAACCCAGCATTTTGGCTCCACTACCTGTCTTGTGATTTCTCCATCTTCTACGTTGAATGTCAGCACGTTCAGGTGGCTCTGGGGAACGATGCCAACCACGTGGATCACTCCAGTGCCACGGGAATACAGCAGCTCGTACTGAGTGCTCTCACTGCAGGACAGGAACAAGCATGAGGCACCATCCTCTCACACTGCAGTTTGCAGAAGCACAAGGCAGGTGCAGCCCCCTTCCCTCTGCCCCGTGCCAGGGGCTCACACCTCTCCCTAGAGGCGTCCTCACCTTTCTGGCAGGTGTTCCACCCACTTCTGGTGCCCGTTGGACAGGTAGTGCAGAGACAGGGCCGCCTTCTTCAGCACTGCCACGTACTTCACCGCCTCAGGGAGCCCCACCAGGGCAGCCCCCTGGAAACTGAGCACAGGCACCAGCAATTAGGGAATTCTTTTCCTATTTTACCCTGGGGAAGGGGCTGGAGCACCAGGAGAGGCTGATGGAGCTGGGAAAGGGGCTCAGCCTGGAGAAAAGGAGGCTCAGGAGGGACCTTGTGGCTCTGCACAGGAGGGGACAGCCCCAGGTCAGGCTGTGCTCCAGGGAACAGGGACAGGAGCAGAAGGAACAGCCTCAGGCTGGGCCAGGGCAGGCTCAGGGTGGACACCAGCAGGAATTTTCCAATGGAAAGGGGGCTCAGGCCTTGGCGGGGGCTGCCCACTGAGGTTTGGAGTCTCCATCCCTGGAGGTGTCCTGGAAATGGCACTCAGTGCTCTGGGCTGGGGACAAGGTGGGGACTGGTCACAGGTTGAACTGGATGGTCTGGGAGGGCTTTTCCAATCTCAGTGACTCTGGGATTCTCCACAAGGTTCAGGCATTCAGAAAGAATTCACCCAAAATTTGTTCTGGAACCTGTACACCTGACTAATCTTTCTCTCCAATGCCAGCCCAGACTGAGTCCCTGACCCATTTTTTCCCTCCCAGAGCAGCCCTACAAGGAGAACCAACCCGTGCAGACAGGAAATCCCACCTGCCAGTGTCCAGGGAGGTCTCCCAGTTCAAGCCCCCGATGTTGGTTTCCCAGGAACGCAGAATCCTCCCAGCACTGGACACGGTGATGGCATCTGGAGAGGAGGGGAGGGGACAAACACAGCGCTGGCACCCACCACGGGCCAACACAGGGATGGGCTCTGCACGTCCAGCCTGTGCCCCAAGGCTGGCTCCACACTCCAGGAGCCCTGCCAGCCCCAGCATGTGCCCCTGTGAGAAACAGCTACTCCCCCTTCAGAATTAAGAAAGGTTTATTAAATCTTATCAAGCATACAACAGAAGAAGGAATAGAGGAAATGTTACAGCGCCAGGAGCAGAGGCTGTGCTCACCCACACAATGGAGGCTTCACCTTTTAACCCTTTAACCCCTCCCAAAGTTCTGTCCATTGACTTGTTCTTCACTGTCCAGAGGTGGAGGTCACTTCCTCAAACCCTGACTGGAGGTCAGATGTCACCACAGTGACAAGCCGACCCTCCCAAACATCCCAACCCCTTGCTAACAACTCGGGGGGTAAAACCATAAATCCATCAATCTTTTCTTACTTTATCTACACGATGTTTGTCTGCTAACTGTGCGAATCAAGCACGGCACCAGCATCTCCCCAGCCTTACCCTGCCCGTGGATCAGCATGGCATCGACGGCTCCTTCAGGGCTGCCCTTGTCCACGTGGCGCCACACTGCAAGAGACAGAGGGGCAGAGGCGGCTGTGCCACACTGGTGCCACCCACACACCCCTCTGCTTGTCAAAAATGCACCTTATCCACTGCCCCTCTGCAAAGTCACAGCACAGCAGCCCTGCTTCAGACACTAATTAACCAAGAATTAATTAACACATCTCCTAAAACTCAGCAGCAATTATTTGGATTCCTGCTTTGCTCCACGTCCCCCTGGAAGCGGAATTTACTGTTTTGCTAGGCTGGGCACAGAGTAAAGCAGGAATAACAGATTTGTGTCCTCTCCTAGAAACTCTTTGGCTACGAGATGGCAGAATTTAAAGTCACCATGAAGTTTCTGTGGAATTCTGAGACGGGAGACTTTCAGAAGCTCATGGGAGATGAAGCAGAGGAGGAGGAAGAGGAGGATGATGACAATGGCAGCAATGAGGACTAACAGTTTGGACACCACACAGCTCTATTTTAAGGACAAAAAGAGGAGGATATTTCCCTTCCCCGGGTGCACCTGGACTGGGATGATCTTTACAGAAAATGACCTAACTATGCTTTTTTTATATTTATATAAATACCTATGTAAAACTTCACACAGTTGTTGCTGCTGCCTGTTAGTGATAGTCTATCCTGTGATCTGAGGAAATGCCAGCTCAAACATGAAAACTGGGTAGGAAGGGTGTAAATGTGATGGAATTTTGATACGGCACAAAGGGAAATATGCTGAGGGTTTGTTATTCTGACACAGAAGGAGATACTTAGCTCAATCCTTGAAATTTTGCCTTATCCCTGAAAGTGTCCAAGGCCAGGCTGGATGGGGCTTGGAGCACCCTGGGATAGTGGAACGTGTCCCTGCCCATGGCAGGGGTGGAACAAGGTGAGATTTAAGGACCATCCAACCCAAACCATCCTGAAATTCTGTGATTCAAAGTCCCCAAGTGCTGCCAAAGATATGACAGGTTGCAGGCACGGATCAGAGATGGGCTCTGCACTAGAAAGAGCTTTTATTCTTGTATGTAATTATTTAAGATTTCACATTCAAGCAGAACAGGGGCCTTCACCTTGTGTGATGTTGGGAAGTGCTGCATTAATCTCTTTTAAGTAGTGCTGTGTTAATATTTTTTTAAGCTGTGTGGTAAATATAGTTTTTAGGTTAAAACATAATATTAAAGTAGAACCCATGTAATGTAAGATACTTTTTGTAACTAGTGCAAGAAATGGAAAAGATAATCGAGAAATTCTTCGCATTATCCTCTCTGGAAAGAGATAACAGCAACAAGACACCAAGACCCAAGAAAATAATTATTGCCTTCTTATTGGGAAGGCTCAGACTTCGAGGGGCCAAGAAAATTGATTTACAAGATGAGGGGGGAAAGGGAAAATTAAGCAGAAACACCCTGGTTTGAAAAAGAATGTCCGAATTATGTATGAGATATATGAATATGCAACAGGCTATTAAGAGGTAATCCTTTGTTAGCAAGGTGTGCTTTGTGGCAGAGTGCAAGAGCACCCGGACGTCCCTAATTCTTTGCTTTTTATTGTCTCTTGTTATCCTAGTTTTCATAACTATATACGTTACTATTAAACTTCTAAAATTTTAGCACAAGCGAACGGGGTTTTTAACAGCGCTCCCAGAGCCAGCCGCCAGACAGGCTCCGACCTGCCGAGCCCTCCCGACCGCACCGGAGCGGCACCCTCGGCCCCGCACTCACGGATTTCGCCGCTCCGGGAGTTCAGGGCGGCCACCACATTCTCCTCGGTAGCCACGACGAGTTTCTTCGAGCCCTGCGAGGCCTCCAGGGAGGCGAACTTGAGCTTGCCCACGTACTGCTGCCTCCTGCAGAGGGAACGGGAGCGCCGCTGAGCTCGGGCCGCGGCGGGAACCCAACGCGGTGAGACCCCGGCGCTCACCAGTCGAACTTGCCCACTTGGTCCTCGTAGACGGCGGCGGCCAAAGGCAGCAGGACCAGGAGAACCGGGCCCAGGAGCGGCAGCGGCGTCCGCGGCCCCGCCGCCATGACAGCGGCCCCGGCGCCCGGGGGGCCTTCTGCGCCGCGGGGCCGCCCGCGCCGCCGCCTGCGCGGGGAAAGGGCGTCAGCGCCGCGAGGAGCGCGCAGGCACGGTGCGGGGCAGCCCCGGCCGCTCCCAGCAGTCACAGCGCGGGGGCCTCGGAGCACGGCGCAGCCATGCCCAAGTCGCGGCGGGACCGCAAAGGTGGGAGCGGGCCGGGCCCGTCACCCTGCCCGCACATCCCTGTCCCACCCCGCTCCTGTCCCCTTCTCATCCCTGGGCCCCGTCACCCTGCCCGCACATCCCTGTCCCACCCCGCTCCTGTCCCCTTCCCCGTCGTCTTCTCATCCCTGGGCCCCATCCATCGCCCCCTTCCCTATCCCTTGTGCTCTGCCCGCTCCTTTACCCATCGCCATCCGCTTCCCCTCTCCCATCCGCCATTCCCAGCTCCATCCCCACCGCTCCCTGACGCTCTCTCCGCTCCCCGCAGTGTCCCTGACGCGGACGCCCCGCAAGGGGCTGGAAGCCAAGCAGGCGCTGATCGCCGAGGTGAGTGTGGCCCGGGCCCGCGCCCTCCTCCCCTGTCCCCGTCCTGCCCGTTCCCCCCGTGCCCGGCCCCGGTAACGGCTCCTCCGCAGCTGCGGCGCTGTGTGGACACCTACAAGTACATCTTCGTCTTCTCCGTGGCCAACATGAGGAACAGCAAGCTGAAGGATGTGCGGAACGCCTGGAAGCACAGCAGGTGGGCAGGGGGCGGCGCGGGGTGGGGGATGCCCGAGGGGTGCGCGACAGGGCTGACATCTTCCTCCTCCTCCTCCTCCTCCTCCTCCTCCTCCTCCTCCTCCTCCTCCTCCTCCTCGTCCTCGTCCTGGGCAGGATCTTCTTCGGGAAGAACAAGGTGATGATGGTGGCGCTGGGCCGGGAGCCGAGCAGCGAGTACAAGGAGAACTTGCACAAGGTACCCGCTGAGCTTTTCTGCCTGGCCCAAAGCTTCTCCTGGCACGTTCACATCCTGCAGTGACACCCTGGGGTCACCCTCCTGTGGGGGTTTTAACTGAATCCATCCGTGTCCTGCCACCAAGGCTCTGTTGAGCGGAGCAGTGCAGGACTGAGCCCCTGCAGGTGAGTCCCTGGTGCTCCCCAATCCCCGTGGCTGCTCCTTTCTTCCAGGTCAGCAAACACCTGAGAGGGGAGGTCGGGCTGCTCTTCACCAACCGCACCAGGGACGAGGTGGATGAGTGAGTACCAGCCTGGCACAGCCTTTCTGTTGTCACAAACCCCCAACACTCCCTGCTGCTTTCCTTAAAGCAGGGATGGTCTCATGGGCCTTTTCCACTTGTCTTTGTCAGCCATTCCTGCAACAGCAGAACTCATGGAGGGATTTGGGTTTGGGGGGACCTTAAAGCCCAACTCATTCCACAGAGCTCCAGGGGCAGCCACAGCCTCCCTAAGTACCACCAGATCCCCGTGAGGCTGTGCCCCAGTCCCTGTCTCAGCCCAGGGGTGTTCTCCCCCACTGAAGCTCTTGTTGCCCACCTCTGTCCCAGGTGGTTCTCCAAGTTCCGGGAGCTGGACTTTGCCCGTGCTGGGAACAAAGCACCCTACGGGGTCAGCCTGGACACGGGGCCCCTGGAGCAGTTCCCCCACTCCATGGAGCCACAGCTGCGGCAGCTGGGGCTGCCCACGGCGCTGAAAAAAGGTACAGCAGGGTTTGGGGGAGAAGCCAGAGCAGGGTTTGGGGCTGGAGAGAACACAGAGCAGGGTTTGGGTCTGGAGAGAACACAGAGCAGGGTTTGGGGCTGGAGAGAACACGGAGTAGGGTTTGGGGGCTGGAGAGAAGGCAGAGCAGGGTTTGGGGGCTGGAGAGAAGGCAGAGCAGGGTTTGGGGGCTGGAGAGAAGGCAGAGCAGGGTTTGGGGGCTGGAGAGAAGGCAGAGCAGGGTGTGGGGCTGGAGAGAAGGCAGAGCAGGGTGTGGGGCTGGAGAGAAGCCAGAGCAGGGTTTGGGGGCTGGAGAGAAGGCAGAGCAGGGTTTGGGGGCTGGAGAGAACCAGAGCAGGGTTTGGGGCTGGAGAGAACCCCAGAGCAGGGTTTGGGGCTGGAGAAACCCCAGAGCAGGGTTTGGGGCTGGAGAGAACACAGAGCAGGGTTTGGGGCTGGAGAAAACCCCAGAGCAGGGTTTGGGGCTGGAGAGAACACGGAGCAGGGTTTGGGGCTGGGGAGAACACGGAGCAGGGTTTGGGGCTGGAGAGAAGCCAGAGCAGGGTTTGGGGCTGGAGAGAACCAGAGCAGGGTTTGGGGCTGGAGAGAACACGGAGCAGGGTTTGGGGGCTGGAGAGAAGGCAGAGCAGGGTTTGGAGCTGGAGAGAACCAGAGCAGGGTTTGGGGCTGGAGAAACCCCAGAGCAGGGTTTGGGGCTGGAGAAACCCCAGAGCAGGGTTTGGGGCTGGAGAGAACCCCAGAGCAGGGTTTGGGGCTGGAGAGAACCCCAGAGCAGGGTTTGGGGCTGGAGAGAAGCCAGAGCAGGGTTTGGGGCTGGAGAGAACACGGAGCAGGGTTTGGGGCTGGAGAGAACCCAGAGCAGGGTTTGGGGCTGGAGAGAACACAGCAGGGTTTGGGTCTGGAGAGAACATGGAGCAGGGTTTGGGGCTGGAGAGAACACGGAGCAGGGTTTGGGGCTGGAGAGAACACGGAGCAGGGTTTGGGTCTGGAGAGAAGCCGGAGCAGGGTTTGGGGCTGGAGAAACCCCAGAGCAGGGTTTGGGGCTGGAGAAACCCCAGAGCAGGGTTTGGGGCTGGAGAAACCCCAGAGCAGGGTTTGGGGCTGGAGAGAACACGGAGCAGGGTTTGGGGCTGGAGAGAACACGGAGCAGGGTTTGGGGCTGGAGAGAACACGGAGCAGGGTTTGGGGCTGGAGAAAACCTGAGGGACAACTTTCTCCTTGTGGTGCTGGGGCTAGAACTCCTATCCTCGTGCTGTTGTTCCCAAACTCGTGTCAAAGACTGGCTAGAGCTCCCAGATTTCTGCAGAATGCCATCCTTTCCCGTGGAAACAGCCTGGATTAACTCACTCAGGAACCAGGTGTGGGGTTTTAGAGCTG
This sequence comes from Taeniopygia guttata, assembly GCF_048771995.1. Classification (NCBI taxonomy): domain Eukaryota; kingdom Metazoa; phylum Chordata; class Aves; order Passeriformes; family Estrildidae; genus Taeniopygia; species Taeniopygia guttata. Next base: position 6,572,022 of record NC_133046.1, read on the forward strand.
ATCTCACCCATCTCTGGGGTGCACTGATGCTGCTTGGGAAGGTGTCAGCTCCAGGGGGTGGTGTTGGAGGGAGTCCTGGCTCTCCCCTCCCCACGTTCCAGGGAGCTCCCAGTGCCTGGGATCCTACTTCCAGGGGTTTTGCTCTGCAGGAGTGGTGACGCTGCTTTCGGATTATGAAGTGTGCAAGGAAGGGGATGTTCTCACCCCGGAGCAGGCCCGTGTTCTGGTGAGTAACACAGCAGCCCTGCTTCAGACACAAATTAACCACGAATTAATTAACACATCTCCTAAAACTCAGCAGCAATTATTTGGATTCCTGCTTTGCTCCACTTCCCCCGGAAGCGGAATTTACTGTTTTGCTAGGCTGGGCACAGAGAAAAGCAGGAATAACAGATTTGTGTCCTCTCCTAGAAACTCTTTGGCTATGAGATGGCAGAATTTAAAGTCACCATGAAGTTCCTGTGGAATTCTGAGACGGGAGACTTTCAAAAGCTCATGGGAGATGAAGCAGAGGAGGAGGAAGAGGAGGATGATGACAATGGCAGCAATGAGGACTAACAGTTTGGACACCACACAGTTCTATTTTAAGGACAAAAAGAGGAGGATGTTTCCCTTTCCCAGGTGCACCTGGACTGGGATGATCTTTACAGAAAATGACCTAATTATGCTTTTTTTATATTTATATAAATATCTATGTACAACTTCACACAGTTGTTGCTGCTGCCTGTTAGTGATAGTCTATCCTGTGATCTGAGGAAATGCCAGCTCAAACATGAAAACTGGGTAGGAAGGGTGTAAATGTGATGGAATTTTGGTATAGCACAAAGGGAAATATGCTGAGGGTTTGTTGTTCTGACACAGAAGGAGATACTTAGCTCAATCCTTGAAATTTTGCCTTATCCCTGAAAGTGTCCAAGGCCAGGCTGGATGGGGCTTGGAGCACCCTGGGGTAGTGGAACGTGTCCCTGCCCATGGCAGGGGTGGAACAAGATGAGATTTAAGGACCATCCAACCCAACTCATCCTGAAATTCTGTGATTCAAAGTCCCCAAGTGCTGCCAAAGATCTGACAGGTTGCAGGCACGGATCAGAGATGGGCTCTGCACTAGAAAGAGCTTTTATTTTTGTATGTAATTATTTAAGATTTCACATTCAAGCAGAACAGGGGTGTTCACTTTCCTGATCAGCTGCATCCTGAATCACAGGCTGTGCTGGGGGAGCCAAGGGGCCAGGAGGGAGGGCTAAGGCACAGGTGTGGCTCCTACGAAGCTTCATGAGTCAGGAAAAACCTGCAGCCCCCCAGCTGTGGAGGGTGGGATGGGCAGTGCCTCTCCCAGGTCTCCAGAGCCTGTGCCAGGTGTCCCAGCCTTCCTTCCCTAGCGGAAGTAGTTGGGGCAGTCGTGTGCACTCAGGTTCCAGGCCTGGTCAAACGCCTGCACCACGCCCGGCAGCAGGGGACCCTCCTCGCTGTAGGTGAGGTTCTGCTCCAGCTGCTCCAGGTTGGACATCCCAATGATCACTGCATCTCCAAGAGAACCCTAGGAAGAGGTGGGAGGTGTTGCTGATCCCAAAAGAAAGTTCACCTCCCAAGCCACTGCAGGCCAAACAAAGCATTTCTTTCCACTAAAGAACATCCAGGAATTAAGCAACTGACACCACAAATTCTGCTCACTAGCCAGGACATTCCCAAGTCACTCCAAATCTTCAGAATGTGCCAAATCCTACTTTATAATGGGCTACAGGAACATTTAGGGAACATCAAGAATATTAAGCATTAGTTTCCTAGTCCACTGAAAGGCAAGTCCTGTCCTTGAAGCTGAGTGCGTGGGAAGCCAAGACCCCAGCAACTGGCACCTAAAATCCTCCACTTGAAGCTTCCAGTTCTGAACACATGGGGAAAGGCAGAAGAGTCTGTACAGCAATGTTCACTTTGGAATGCCACAATCCCACAGAATTAAAAGGCACCTACACTGAAATTTCCCTGTTTGTCAGCCACAGCAGCAGTGCCCAGTGCTGGCAGCAGTGCCCAGGTGAGCTCTCACCTGCAGTTTGGAGTGGTTGTAGAGCCAGCGCAGTGCAGCAGATGCCAGGCTGGGTGCAGTGGAGCCATAAGCCTCTTTCAGAGCTTTTTCTATCAGTGCAATTCCCTCAAAATTGTGTTTTTTCCAGTACCTGCCAAAAAAATGTCATTGTTACTGCCCTTGGGACCTCTAGTCAGTGGTACACCTATATTCCAATCAAAAGGCTTTCAGGAAGCCTCATAAAACTTGTAGTAGCCTCGGAGGACTTCTGCAATCTCCCTTGGGAGCTGTGAGGAAGCTGAGCCTAAAAACCACCCTGCAGAGCCCACTCACTCAGCACAGCCCCAGCCACGTGCGCTGACATAATCCCAAGCTTTGGTCAATTCTGCTTCCTCTCAGCTGACTATTAGAGTGTTTTTTTCATGCAGCCATTCCTGCTTGCCTGTCAGCTCAGGACATACCTGTCCCTGTAGGCCTGAGCCCAGTCATTCCCAAAAAATCTCCCAGTGGGCTGGCGCGTGTCTTTGTCCTCGTACTTGTACTTGCCGGTCAGCAGCCCCCCTGGGACGGAAGGGAGCAGCAGGTTTGGGGATGGGCTGGCTCTGCAGAGCCCCCATTCCCCAGAGCTTTGTCCCAAAGCCTGGCCTTGCCCCTGTACCTGCCAGCGGGTTGTAGGCGTAGAAGCGGAGCCCGAAGTGCCTGAGGCAGGGGAAGAGCTCGGCCTCCACCTGGCGCGTGGTCGCGTTGTACATTCCCTGCAGGGGTGGGAGACGCCTCAGACAGAGCTCAGGGCACAGCAGCTGCCCTTCCCCACCCTTCCCTGGCAATACCTATCTGACAGAGCAGCTTCAGATCACACAAGGCCATGATTTGCTTAGAACAGACTCGCTGAAGGACTGCAAATAATTGAAGCTCCATGGCCGTGGAGTCGCTGGCTCCAGCAATGAACACACTGAGCTGTTTCTGAGCAGTGACCTCGCTCAGCTGCCTGAATTTCCTCACAAAGGGTGCTCGGGCCTTGGCAGGGGCTGCCCAGGGAGGTTTGGAGTCCCCATCCCTGAAAGTATCCAAGGAAGGCCTGGGCATGGCACTCAGTGCTCTGGGGTGGGTGACAAGGTGGGCACCAAGCACAGATGGGACTGAGGGTCTTTTCCAACCTCGATGACTAACTTCCCAGACTAACTGCAGCAGATTCCTTCTGTGTTTGTCTGGCACACTGGGGCTGGGCCTAGATTTGGGGAGCCCAAATCCAAGCTTTCCCCCCTCCCTCACCTGGTACACAGTTGGCATAACCCAGTTGTTGTACTTGCAGATGGCACAGATTTCTGCCACCTCCCACGCGGCGTAGTTTGACAAGCCAAGCTCTTTAAACTTCCCCTGCAGAGGAATAAAAGGTAATTCAGTTCTAGTGTTTCAAAGTTCATCTGGTCCCAAACAGCCCAAGATGGGTACAATGAAAAGAACAGCCACCAAATTTTAGTCCAGAAGGGTTAATTCCTGTCCACCTTTTCTGACGGACTATGAATTATTAAGACATGACAAAAATATTCCCCATTTTCTGTTCATTGTGAATTCACACCTTCTAGTTTAAATGATATAACCAGACAAACAAAACTCAGGAATTCTTTACCCATTACCAGCACTAATCTTAACCCAGACTGTTAACAGGGCTGGAAGCAAAGTTCAGATGTTCCAAGAGCTCTTGGGAACAAAGTACACCATGTGAGCACACAAAGAGCAATGGCTGCTCAGCTCTGCCCTGGGCTGTCTCCTCTTCACAGAGCTGCACAAACCCAGCACTGCAGACGGGCAAAACAAGCAGCCCTGATTTTAAAAAAGCAGTGGTAAGGAGGGAATCAAGGATTGTCCAGGACCCTGCACTTCACCTCTTTGTGCAGCTCGTTGCAGGCACGCAGGGTTTCCTCCACCGGGGTGCCGTGGTCAGGAGCGTGGAGGTAGAAGAGCTCCACACTCTTCCTCTGCAGCCTCTCCAGGGATGTGTCCAGCTGGGAGCGCACGCTCTCAGGCTTCAGCGTCTTCCCATCCCACGGGTTGGCCTTGGTGGCCACTTCCACTGGCAAAGAGAGGAGGAATGAGCAAGGATGTTTCGACCTTGAGGAGGGGAGTGGGGACAAGTGGCATAAGTGTTTGAGGCGTTTCAGGGAAGGTGGTCAGCCTAGCAGGGGGGGCTCCTCTCTGCAGGGACTGAGGGTCTGCCCCAGGCAGTGAAGGTCTGCTTCTCAAGGTCTGGGGCTCAGCACTAGTGCAGGGCCCCTTCCCCTCAGGCATGGCACCAGCAGGGAGAACTCCTGTCCTAAGGGGATGGGCCTGGGCAACTCCGATTTCCTTGAGGAGGGAGTCAGCTGGGCAGGGAAGATCCCTCTCCTCAGGGAATGGACTCTGGGGAGGGCCCTTGTCCCTGGGAACGGCCTCAGACTGGCAGGGAGACCCTTCTCCTTCCACAGAGAAGTGCCATCTCCTCAGGGAGGGCACTGCCTCACAGGGAAGACCCTGCTCCTCGGGAAACGAGTCCTGGGCAAATCTCGTCTCCTCAAGAACAGTGTCAGCCTGGCAGAAGAGATGAGACCTCAGGAACAACCCTCCTCAAGGAAGGACCCTCTCCCCGGGGCACGGCTCCCAGCAGGTCCGCTCTCCTCAGGGAACTCCCTTCTCCTCAGGGAACTCCCTTCTCCTCAGGGAAGATCCCACTCCTCACAGAAGGAATCCTGGCCAAGCCCCCCTTCTCTTAAGGCCAGTGTCAGCCTGCAAAGCAGCCCCTTCTCCTCAGACATGAGCTCCGAGACAGCCCCTCTCCCCGAGGGCAGCCCCTCTCCCCCGAGACAGCCCCTCTCTCCCGAGACAGCCCGTCTCCCCCGAGTGCAGCCCGCCCTCCGCTGCCCTACCGGGCTCGGTGCCGCCGGCCAGCAGCGTGCCCAGGATGCGCTCGGACTCGCCGCCCGCGTACATGAAGGCGGTGTCGATGAGGCGGTATCGGCGGCGCAGGAAGGCGCGGAGCAGCTCGGCGCTGGCCTCGGGCCCGGCTCGCCGGCCCATCTCCATCGCGCCCAGCACCACCGCGGGCCGGGCCCCGCCGCCCGCCGCCGCCGCCATCGCCGCCCGCGCCGCCATCGCGCCTGCGCGGCCCGCCCGCCCTCACACGGTACGGCGGGGAAGGGGAGGAACGGCGGCTTTGGAAAAGGAGTGCCCGGAGCCCGGAGAGGAACGGCGGCTTTGGAAAGGGAACCCGGGGAGGAACGGCGGCTTTGCAAAGGGAGCCCGAGGAGGAACGGCGGCTTTGGAAAAGGAGCCCGGGGAGGAACGGCGGCTTTGGAGAGGGAGTGCCCGGGGAGGAACGGCGGCTCTGGAAAGGGAACCCGGGGAGGAACGGCGGCTTTGGAAAGGGAGTGCCCGGAGCCCGGGAAGGAACGGCGGCTTTGGAAAGGGAACCCGGGGAGGAACGGCGGCTCTGGAAAGGCAGCGCCGGGACCCGCGGGGATCGTGTGGGACAGCAGCGACTCTGTGGAAAAGCTCGCTGACTTCAGGCTGTGAAAAATTGCCCATTTCCGGCAGCTTCCCGAGCAAGCGGCTGAGGGGAGAGCGGCGGGTGTGGGACAGCCTTAAAGGAAAACCGGCGGGTGGCTGAGGAGTCGTGGGTTTGTAAAGAAAAGCAGCCCAAGTTTCGAAAAGAGCGGGTTTTCAAGGAAAAATACAGTTCTGAACCGCGTCGGTGAAGAGGCCAGTGCCGGTGCTGCGAGGATAGGTTGGTTTGATTTCGGCTTTTTATTTATTCTCCTCCCCCTCTTTTTTTTCACTTCCCCTTTTCTTCTTCTTCGCCTTTTCTTTTCTTTTCTTTTTTTTTTCTTTTTTTTTTCTTTCCTCCCTCCATTTCCTTTTTCCTTTTCATTTTCCTTCTTTTAATTTATTTTTTCATTTATTTTTTTTCCCCTTCCCCCCCTTGTTTTCCTCTTTTTTCTCCTTCTTATTTCTTCTTTATTTCTTCTTTTATTTCTTCTGTTTCTCCTTTGAGGCCAAACGCTGCCAGGCTGGCAGCAAACCCAAGACAAATAAAGGTGTGTTATCCACTAACAATCCATCTTTTCCAACATGAGCCAGTACCCGAAGGAGCCCCAGCCCTGTCCCCCCCACAGATCTTTCGTTCCCAGTGTTATTAAATTTTCCCAGTGTTATTCTGTTTTCCCCAGCGTTATCCCGGCGGGTTGATGGCCGCGCGGCGCTGGAGGGGTCTCCCCTTTGGGAATCTCTCCGATTGTCCCAACGGCTCCCGCTGGATCATGGATGTGTTCAACGAGTGTGCCCAGGACGGCCGGGATGTCGCCAGCATCGTCCTGGGGCTGGGCTCCATCGCCTGCTTCATCGCTGCTGCCTTCCCGTGAGTATTGCTCCCGAATCCCTGGGTGCGATTCCTGAATCCCTGGGTGCCACTCCTGAATCCCTGGGGAACGCTCCCGAATCCCTGGGGAACGCTCCCGATTCCCTGGGTACGATTTCTGAATCCCTGGGTACTGCTCCCGAATCCCTGGGGAACGCTCCCGAATCCCTGGGGAACGCTCCTGAATCCCTGGGGAACGCTCCCAAATCCCTGGGTGCCGCTCCTGAATCCCTGGGGAACGCTCCTGAATCCCTGGGTACGATTCCTGAATCCCTGGGGAACGCTCCCGAATCCCTGGGTGCCGCTCCTGAATCCCTGGGTGCCGCTCCTGAATCCCTGGGGAACACTCCCAAATCCCTGGGGAACGCTCCCAAATCCCTGGGTATCGCCCCCACATGCCGCCAGCCTTTGCCGGGGGATGGCAGACACGGAGCCGCAAGCACAAGGTGCCGGAATTACTCAAATTTGGGGTGATTTGGGGTGAGGGGAGCGGGCAGCACAGCCCCAGAGCCCCGGCGGTGGCCGCGGGGTTGTCGCCGTGCAGGGCCGGCAGGACGGGTCACACGGCAGAAGGAATGTCCCCGGGAGCCCTGGGGGGTCACACGGCAGAAGGAATGTCCCCGGGAGCCCTAGGGTGCTTGGAAGTGCTGACACAGGGCTGGCAGAGGGACGCGTGAGCGGTCACGGTTCTTTCGAAACCAGAGGGGAGGATCCTGCAGGGATCATCCTCCCTGCTCCTCCCGCTGGGTACGGGCTCAGGAGTTCTGCGTGGGGTCAGGGGAGCTCGTGGCCTTGCTTTTCCTCCCGTGCCTGCTTTGGGATCCACAGGAATCCTGGGGATGGCTCCCAGGTAGCGCTGAAGCAGCTGGGGGTGATGTTTGTGCCTCTGCCAATGCTCTGCAGGCAGTTTTACCAGGCCTGCAGAACGGGCATCATGGACCAGGCTCTCTCCATCTATTTCCTGCTGGGATGGCTGGGCGGAGACCTCCTCAACCTCATCGGTTCCTTCCTGGCTGATCAGCTGCCCCTGCAGGTACCGGGGCTGGCTCAAACTCCCCAGCGCCAGGCAGGAGGGAGGGGCTGGCAGCTGCGTTATCCAGCACTGGGAGCCCGAGACCCAAACTGCCTGGGATGCTCCCTCTTTGTCCCCCCAAAATGCTCCCCTCTCCCATTCTGGGCTTGCTCCCTTTTCCCCCTACGGTATGCTCTATTCACTCCCAGGGATGCTCCCTCCTTCCCCTGTGAGATGCTCCCTTTTTCTCCTCTTGGTGTTTTCCCTTCTCTCCAGAGATGCTCCCTGCTTCACCCCCACATTACTCCTCTCCTGCCCTCGGGGGCTGTTCCCTTCTCCACCCCAGCCCGCTCCCCTCTCCCCCAGGGACACGGAGAGAGCAGGGAGCACCCTGTGGGACCATCCCCGTCCCCGTGGGTGTCCCCAGCACGTCCCCTCCCCGCAGGTGTACACGGCCATTTACTACGTGCTGGCAGACCTGGGGATGCTGTCCCTCTACTGCTACTACCGGGTGAAGAACAGGGGCAGAGCGTGTGAGTTGGGGCAGGGCTGGGGCCTCTGCTGCCCTGAGAGCAGAGAGGGGATCCCAGCAGGTTCCAGGCACAGTTATTAGATGATGCCTCTTAGTGCTTGCTGGGTTGGGATTTTTCCCTTGGATAATTTCAGCCTCTAGGAGAGCCAAAGCCAACCAACACCTACAGGCTGGGCCTGGGGTTTCTGCAGACCCTGCAACCCACCCCCACAGTGTCCAGGCTGAAAACAGCCCCCCATGAGCCTCACTGGGCACAGAATTAAATAAATCCCCCCGAGTTAGGTGGTGACTCCTCTCAGAGCTGGGAATCACAGAACTTACTCAGGAAGTGCTGGAAGGGAAAGGGGGAAGTTTTCCCAGATTGGGGTCAGTGCTCCAGCCTTGACAGGGAAGTTCCTGTCTGTTCAACTGGAGTGAAAAGGGAACCTGAGCAGTTCTTGCAGGGTTTAAACAGAGGAAATCCCCTTTCCAGCACTGCTGAACCCCAAACAGGCTCCTTGGGACTGGGGTGATTGTTTAACTTAGTAAAGACATGTAAAATTATTAGCCAGTTGGTATTTGACCCATCAGATCCATAGTTTTGTTAAGCTGGAGAGCTTGTTTACTGAATATAATCACTAAAAATTACTGAAAAATAATAAATTGCTACTAACAAATAGCCACAGCAGGGCTTGCTCTGGCAGAGATTTGAGAGTGACTTAAGACAGTGAAATCTTCTAGTGGGGATGGAGCCCTAAACACAAGAAACCGAGATAGGAGCAGTTTCCTCCCTGATAAGGTACAAATTGGGCACATAAATCACATCAGTCACCCACAGCAGCCACTGCCCCATCCCTTGGTGAGATAAGGGAGAGTTCAGAGGCTGCTCAGTCCCTTTGTGAGATAAGGGGGAGTTTGGAGATTTCTTCACCCCAGGAGGGTCCTGGCAGCCCTGGGGCTGTTGGGGGTCGCTGGCTCCTCCCTGATCAGGCTCTGTCTGCCTCTGCAGGCCCTGCTCCCATCAACGCAGCCTTTGTGTTCCTCTCCGTGGGGTCCCTGCCCAGCCTGTCCCTCCTGGGCAGTGCCAGCACCGAGGCCCCAGGGCCTTTCAGAGGGAGGTCTCTGCTGTCAGCTCCTGGGGATGAGCTTGGACCAAAGGTGAGCCAGCTCCTAAATCTGGGATAACAGTCTGGGTGGGGATGGCCTGATGGATGCTGTGATCCCAAAAAAACACCCCGGACCCCACTACATGTTTTGGGGTTAGGGGCTGTTCCTATTTTAGGGCGAAATTTTTCTCCAGGAGACTGTTAGAGTCTAGGAAGATGGCACTTGAGAGAGAGCTATTCCAAAGATTTCTCCAAAATTCAGGAACAGTTTGCTGCAGGATTTCAGACATTTCAGGGCATTTTCACTTCAAACTTCAAGCACTTCTGTGGGCCTGCTCAAGAGTCAACAAACCTCATGTTTCCCACTTCTCTGTTTGCAAACAGACTTTATCTCAGATAGCTGCATAGGATGGTCAAAAAAATGTGGTTATTTCTTCAGGAAATTTGTAAGACTTATCCCCTTTAATTCTTTTTCCAATTATCCACATTTATATATATTGCTGAAAATCAAACAAGCCAGAAAGTGCAGCAAGGTAACTCAGTTGGCTGAAACTGAAGATAGGTTTGCAAAATAGTTTTGCTCTGGCAATAGAAAAGGACCTCTCCGAACAATGCAAATAAACCCAATTTCCATTATAACAGATTGCACTGACTGTTTTCCTGTGGCAAAGTGAAATGTAATTCACTTTGTAATGTAATCAGTTGTAATTATCGCCGGGCTGTCAGAGGAGGGGAGCCGGGCACACGCGGGGCCGGGTGTGGCCTTGCTGGGGCTCTGAGCTCAGGGGCTGTCCCTGTCCCCGCCCCTGCCTTGCAGCCTTTCTCCAGGACTGAAATCATTGGATTTACCATCGGCTCCATCTCCTCCGTGCTCTACCTGTGCTCCCGAGTGCCCCAGATCTGCACCAACGTGAGTGCCCAGCCTGGGACCCCGGGGCTCCTCAGTGTCACTCCCAGGGGGCTGGGGAGTCTCCTTTCTCCCCAAGGGGATTCTCCTTTCTCCCCCAGGGAATTCTCCTTTCTCTCCCGGGGTGATTCTCCTTTCTCTCCCGGGGTGATTCTCCTTTCTCCCCCGGGGGGGATTCTCCTTTCTCCCCCGGGGGGAGTCTCCTTTCTCCCCCGGGGGAATTCTCCTTTCTCCCCCGGGGGGATTCTCCTTTCTCCCCCGGGGGGATTCTCCTTTCTCCCCCGGGGGGATTCTCTTTTTCCTCTGTGCTCAGAGGTCCCAGGTCCCATCTCTGATCATTCCATAAGGGACTATTCCTCTCTATTTTTCTGCCCTCTGTTTAACCTGCTGATATTTTGATGTGGGGCTTTAATTTTGTCTTATTTACAAGCCAAAGTAGAGCTAAAAGCCTCTGAGCACTGAATCACCACTTCTCTTTTTTGAATGCTGGGGAGAGCACGATTAATAGCATGTTTAGAGAGATTGAGGAGAGCTGCACCCAAGCTCCTCTCCTCTCCCTCTTTTCCCAGTACAAGAGGAAATCCACCAGCGGCGTCTCCTACTCTCTCTTTGCCCTGGTGATGCTGGGGAATTCCCTGTACGGCCTCAGTGTCCTCCTGAAGAACCCGGAGCCAGGCCAGGGCCAAGGTGACTACATCCTGCACCACCTGCCCTGGCTCGTGGGCAGCCTGGGCGTCCTGGCCCTGGACGTGGTTGTATCCTTTCCCCTGGGATGGGATCCCAGCCTGCCAGCAGGGCCTTGCAGCGGGGTGGGGTGCTGCTGCTCCCTGGGGCATCTGTGCTGCTGCAGCAGCTGGAAACACCCTGGTTTGCACTGAGCTCCTTGTCCCACTCCCACCTCTCCTGGCACAAACTCGGGGTGCTGACACCCCGTGCGTCCCCGGGATCCCCCTGTGAGTGCAGAGCCTTGACCTCGCCCCAGATCTCCTGCCAGTTCCTGGCCTATCGGAAAGGACGGGCTGGGAGCCTCGAGGAGAGGGATGCACTCCTGGGGGAGCCAGAGGAGAGCCCCGAGAGCTGACAGAGGGACCTGCCCTGCAGGGAGAGGAGGAGGAGGATGGTGCACATGAGGAAGGTGGCCTTAGGGCTGGGAAGACCAGCCCCTCCATCCTGGTGGCTCCTGGCAGAAGAGGCCCCGAGCCCGTGGGTGACACGTTGTGCTGCCGAGGCGGTGGCAGAGGATGCTGCTGGGACACCTGGTGCCTCTTGGATACCAATGATGCTTTCAGGATAAAAGGGAATTTTTGGATACCTCAGTTGCTCTTCGCTGCTCCAGCTGAGCCTGGTCACTGCTGCATCTGCCAAGGGGGATCTGGAACTGCCTTGGTGCTGAAAAATGTGGGGAGAGCGTGAGTGGGATGGCTGACCTGCCACAGGCACCAAACCCCTGTGACCTCACAGCTCCCCTTCAGCTCCTTCTGGAAGGCACACGGGGCTGGATGCAGTGGGAAAGGAGCAGCAGAACCAAAGTGTTCAGTCCACACCTATTTTAATCAGCATGGCTCACCCATCTATAAAACATGTCTTTCCCCACCTGCCTCCCTTGGTTTCATTTTGCTGCTCTACTTGGCAGCTCCTGTCTCTTTCCTAATGAGTCTCACAGTCCCATTTCTCTGACTTCTCATTTTTTGCCTCACCCATGTTTTAATTGCTTGGATTCCTTGGGGAAGTTGCTCCATTGCTGTTCCCCAGCAGAAGAGCTGCTTCTCTGCTTGCTCTGGTTTTCAGTTCCTGCCCTCTCTCCTTGATGAGTTTATCAGCCTGATGAGTTTGTCCCCAGCACTGGTGAGTTTATCTCCCTCTCGGGCCCTGAACGCAGCACAGGGCAGGACAGGAGCAGGCTGGTCTGGGAAAAGCTGTGTCCCAGCAGGAGAGGGGAGGTGTAGCCAGGCTCCCTCCCGTGGGCTGAGCCCTTCCTAATGGGGACGAGCAGATCAGTCTCCCTGGGAAAATGAGGAAAACCAACCAAAGCTTGGAGACCCTTCAGGAAAAACTATCCCAGCTTGGCCTTGTGAAAACAAGAGCTTTCCTTTTCCTGCAGTTGCTGTCAGCTCTTCCTTTTGCTTCCCTTTCCCCTCTCCAGCTCCCTGACACCCAGCAGCGTGTCCCTTCTGGCTTTAGCTCCAGTAGCATTAATTTATGATTCCTCAGCCAGTCCATGGCATTTGTCCTTCCCAAGGAAGTCACTCAGCTTTGTCCTCGCATTGGTTCCACAGCTCAGCCTGGATCTCACATGAACTGGATTCCAGCAGTTCAGTGCCCACCAAACTGCAGCAGCAGGTTCATTTTGGAAACAAGCTGGGCCAGCACTTGGAACTGACTTGGCTGTCTTCAGAAAGGAAGTGTATTTTTCACTCTCTCTGAGCCCCTTGAACCAAGTGAGTGGGTTTTTACTGGATTAATTCACAATTCTGCCCCTCCAGATTCACAGGCAGAGGGGCTGCTCACCTCCTCCTGAAGCCAACAGCATTTCCTTTCCTGTCTCTCCTTGGGAATTGTAGAACAATTCACATCCTGTTTTAATCCAAACCACGAGCAAATCCCTCATCTCTGCCACTCGCAACACTAAATAATTGTCACATACTGGCTTTTGCTAAACCTGGACAAAGAAAACCTCTGCCATAAGGAGGAAAGAGTGTGTATATATATTTTTTAATATATATATCTCACAGTCTGTCCCCACAGGTACACCTGAAGCACAGAGTAGGTACAAAGCTGATTTACTCTGACTTTACTTGGGCTGGGCAGGATGGAGCAAGGCGAGCAGCTACATGGATTAATTAACCTCATGGTGGCTGCAAATTCCTGAGGCTCTCCCCGAGGTTCCCATCTCTCCAAGTCACTGCAGCCCCGTCCCTGTGTTCAGGATTTTGCAGAGGCACAAGTCAGAGCAGAAAAGGCAGAGAAGGACCAACCCCCCTGGAGGGACAGAGGAACCAAACCTCACCAGGAGTCTTCCCCCTCCCAGGCTCCAGAGCTCACACAGACATCTCCAGCTTCAGGAAAGGTTTGTGCTGGGACAGAACCGTGAGGCAGCAGCCAAATCCCAGCCTGTGTCCCACAGGAGCTCCCGGGCTGCTTTCAGCACACCCAGCAGGGCTGGGCACACCCTTCTCCCCTGAATGCACCGCACAAACATTTGCTGGGTGCCCGGAGCATCAATCCCAGCACCTGGGAAGGGCAGCAGTGAGTAACACAGAGCCAAAGAGCAGTGGGACACCACACCCCCTTCCAGACAAACACTTCTGGATGTGGGAAAAACACAAACCCCAAGAAACCCTGCAAGGAAGGAAAGAGAAACAAGGAGGACACGATCACACAAACATCTTCCTGGGATTTTTTTTTGTTTGTTTTTATTGTTTTAGTCTTTTTTTTTTAATTTTCTTTTTTTTCCATTTTTTAGTATGGAGGCTCAAGTATCAGATGTAGATTCAATTTAAGCTTTACAAAAAAAACAAAAAATCAAAACAAAAACCCCTTTTGCATTCCATAAAAATTGACAGAAAAGCGCCTTGGAACCAGGCTATAGAAGAGCAGAACTTTCAGCAGGTCTTGAAATCACCATCTCCTGCACATCTGGGTTACTCAGTATTGTACAACCCCGAGGAACACCCTCTCTTCCCTCCCTCCCTCCAGCCAGCCCCTGTGCCCAGCCCCCAAACATACGTGGAATAATTATTTTTCTTTTTTTTTTTGTTTTTCCAGTTCTTCCTCTTTCACACACCACAGTATTTAATAAATTTTTGTTTTACATTTTTTACACCAATGTAACAAAAGGCAGGAGGGGTGAGGGAGGAAAAGACAAACAATGATCTGTGGTGATGTATATAAATGGGGGAGGGTGGGGAAAGGGGGGGAGAAAAAAAAATAATACATGGACTTCTACAGAAACATAGCCTAAGGTCTGGATAGTAAAATGTGGTGCAAAGTAGGCCTCAGAGACTGAAAAAGTTTGTACAGCTTTATTCATGGGGAGAGGATGGCGTTGCATGGAGAGTATTGGATGCAAATCGTGACGTGACCAACAGAAAAGGGCGGGGATGATTCTCTATGGAAGGAATCTAACGAGTGCATGGCATGGCTGGTTAGCACTGACAGGACTTTAACTTTGCTGCTTCCTCTTCAAAGCCTCCACCAGGTCGTTTTTAAGAGCTTCTTGTTTTGATTTGTCTGCAAAAGTCTGCACAGACCTGCGGGGAAGAAGGAGAGGCGGGTCAGAGGCAGCGCAGGGAGGAAGGGCTGGGAGCAGTGATGGGAGGCAGGAGGGAGGAGACGCCCCCGAGCCCACTCAGCTCTGCCCGCTGGAGAAGCAGAAGTGACCACTGGGGAGAACACAAAGCAAAACTCACTCTGGCAGGGACTGGCACCAAGCCAGAGGGAGATTCCCGAGGGTTTGTGTCCCAGACTGGAGGAAGCCCAGCGCCCCAGAGCCAAGGGGTTAGCTCCTGCTCCCCACGGCGCACAGAAAATCCAGCCCCACCTGGAGAAGGGCCGGGCTGGGCAGCTCTGACCCTTCTGCAGGACACCCAATGTCACCTCGGAACCTCCCGCCAACCTTTGCACCAGCGGGAAAAGCAGCCGGAGGTTCTGCTCTCAAATTTGCCTTTTTTTGTACCTTCCCTAAGGAATGAGTGATCAAAGCAGCTGAAGAAGAACAGAGACACTGTCACAAGGTTACTGCAGGGCTTCCCTTTGCCTGAAAGTTCAGAGGAAAAGCTCCACCTTTCAGGAATCACCTGGGATTGCTGCCCTGGCAGATGCCTGTGGAGGAACCTCTGATTTCAATCAGACAGTAAGAAATTTCCACTTTTAAAAAGGCCCCTCTTAAATAAATTGATAGAATGGGATCTATCCAGAACCAAACTTTTCCAGAGTGGCTACCACAGAGAAGTGGCAGGATCCAGCTGGGTAGGATTTCCCCCCACCTAAACCACATTTCACAGCCTTTACAGCACCTGGCATAGTGGAAGATTTCCCTGCCCATGGCAGGGAGTTGGAATGGGATGAGCTTTAAGGGCCCTTCCAACCCAAACCAGTCTGGGATTCTGTGATTCAGAGCAACCTCATTTTCCCTGGTTGCTGTCTCCTGTAAACAAGGCTGTTCTTTGTGGTGGTGATTTTCCTACCAATTTTGTAACAGTATTTCCATTCTCTTGTCTCTGGAGACTTCTGCTGCTTTAATAAAAACATACACATTTACATTTGCATTTGTCATAGGCTGAAGAAGTGGTTCTTGGCTGCTATCAACAAACAGTGAGTTTCCCCCTTCGTCAGCTGAATGTGTTTGAAACAACATCTGGAACTGGTTAGGAACTGGAGTGGAAGGTTAAGGTGGCTCAGGGTTAGTCACTGCTGTGTGCCCGACACTCACAGCTCCAGAGCAAACGAGCACAGCAACAAATCCCTCTGCAGGCTGTGCAGAGCAATGGGGCCTGGCCATGTCTGAGCTTGAGCAGAGCTTCTCAAGCTCCAGGGAAACTCAAACTCCAGCAGGACGGACGTGTGGGTGAGCACACCTGTACTCTGAAGTCATGGGAAGAACCAGTCTCTTTTTTTTTCCAAGCTGTGAGATTCCCAAGATTTCACTCTGCAGGGAGTACGCTGGGATTACAGGGAATTTCTTCATGGAAGTGGTGTAGCAGAGGTGTAAAAAACTGCTGGTGCCCAAGGGACAGAGTCCTGGGGCTTCTGGATTGAATGAGCCCAATCCCTCAGCACTCCAGCACAGAACCATGCGCTCCTTTCCTGCTCCCAAGCCAGAGTGCGAGTGGGAAATCCTGCCCCAGCTCTGAGGTTCCCACGGGGGAGGAGGTGACACTGAGAACAAGAACCACAGCGTTGAGGCAGAGCCCGGGCTGGCTGCTCCCTGCGGGATTAGGGGTTAGTTCTTCCCGTTACCATGCAGGGGCTGGGCTGGTGAGTCCTGGTTTAGTGCTGGCTCACACCTCACAGGCAGCAGGGGTACCTGGATTGGTTTAATTATCAGGCTGGATGTAGATCTGGCGCTGGGTCAACACTTGAGAAAGTTCCCTCTGCAACTGCTTATACTTTTGGTTGTCAGGAATAGCATCGATAGATCTACAGAGAGCAGTGGGAAACCAGGGAGCAAACAGGGAAAAGAACAGTCAGAAGAACTCGGTAACACAGAGCTGGGGCTCTGGGAACCTCCAGGGAGGAGAAGGGGACACACACAGGTGAGAAGGAGCAGGGAAAGGCTGCAGGAGCTCTGGGTGTTCCCAGCACGAGCTGCACACAGGGCCAGGACTCAGAGGGATGGGGAGACACAGCAGAGGTTCAACCACAACAGCTCAAGACAACGTTCACAAGAGAAAGGCTCTATCACAGATTCCCTCTCATTAATAAAAGCTTCCTGGCTGAACCCTGCTCAGCACAAAGGAAACTGAGGCTGTTCTGACCTGGGCTTGGGGCAGAACCCCTCCCACAGTCCTGCTGCTCCCTCTGCCCACACAGCAGCGCCAATATTTAATTAACACCATTTTTCTCTCCCTTTCCACACCTCAGTGTGTGAGGGAAGAGCAGAGCATTTACTTGTGCCCTTTGGTTATTCTAAATTACCACACTGTGCTGGGAGGTCTCTCTGGACTTTAAAATGAAGTGATTTGGCATCACAGTTCTGTGCTTTCCTCTGTGAGCATAAGAATTACCAGCTTGGGATTTCCATGTCCAATTCCTGCCCAGGAATGGGCAGGGACTGAAAAGTACAGCACAGTTTCCCCAAGAAAGGCACAGGGAATTTAATCTCTTCTCTTACACTGTATTTTGACCAGTGGTGTTGAGAGAAAGACAGAATTTAAAACAAAGCCTGAACACCACAAACCATTCATGTCATGACTTAATTCTGGGACTATTTTTAAGGACAGCAGAAAGAGAAGACAGAATTTAAGTACAGCTTGCATGACTGTGAAGAATAAAATTAATGAAAAATAATCCAACAATACAAGTGTTAGTTGGGCTGTTTTGCTCCTGGTGAGGGAAGAAGGGATTAAAACATTGCTCCAGATTTCTGCAGCAGAAGAGTTCCCTGAACTCCACACAACAAAAGTTGTCCCACGGCACAGGGAGGGGAAAACCAAGCAGCTCAAGGCTGGGGTGGCACTGCAGGGATGCAAAGGGTCCCCCACCCACTGCAGGTCCCTTACCTCAGCCCATTAACGATGTCCTTTGTCTTTCCAAAATAAATCTCATTCAGTGTACTTCTGATTTTGTTTTCCATGTCCTGGAAAAGAGAGTAACACAGCAGCTCTTCAGTGCCCTCAGCTGTCTGCAGGGTCTCTCTGACCACAGCCCTGGAGCTTTCCCAGCACTCAGACCCACCAAGCTGCTGTCCCTGCAGTGGGGTTTTGCTCCTGCTCTCCCTCCTGTCCCTCTCTCCAGGCATGGGAGCTCTGCACCACGAGAGGGCAGCTTCTCTCCAGCTCTGCTCAGGAGGAAAATGCATCACCCCAAGCCTCCCGTGCAGGCTTTTTTTTTCATTCATTGCTTTCACTCAAGCAAAAAACTTTAAAAAGTGATCAAAAAAGAAATAGCTGCCTTTCTTTAATCTCCCAGTTCCCTAAAAATGCATCATAGTTGAGAATTTCCCTTTTTCTTGGCCATAACAATGAAGAAAATCTGGAACACCAGTCAGGACAGTGCAGTGAAACAGTGAAGTGGTGCTACACCTTCTGAGCAGCTCCACTCCTTGTGCTGAGCTTCCAGGAGTGGGAGCTGCCACAAAACCCAGCACTAAACCCAGTTCCAGGGGATTTCACAAGCACTTGATGAACTTTCAGTCCAAGGAACAGTGCTGTGTAGCAACCTGACTCCAAATAATTCTGCCCAGAAGTGGCTGCAAGAGCAAATCTGAGGGTGGGAAGCTGCTCACTGGTGCTCAGGAATGGAACACCCATTTCCCAGGAAGTCACTGCAGTGCTGAGCAGGAGACAAGGGGCAGAGGGTGGCTTTGTGCCCACAAACACTGGAAGGGATGGAAGGAGCAGCACTGAGCCACCACACACCCAGCAACAACAGCAATCAGTAACTTGTTGGTAAAGAAAAATGTAACAGAATTCTGAGGAACGAGACCAAATTTGGGCAGAAGAACCTGCACTCACCTCTACCAAGCGCCCAATGTTGGCTATGTGTGGGGAGGAGTCACTCACAGTCTCATCCTTCTCCATCTGCAAAGGAAAGCACAGACCCATCCATCACAGGGAATCTGGGGGCAGGGCAGCGTCCAGCAGGGCTGGGACAAG
Source organism: Taeniopygia guttata (assembly GCF_048771995.1). Lineage (NCBI taxonomy): Eukaryota > Metazoa > Chordata > Aves > Passeriformes > Estrildidae > Taeniopygia > Taeniopygia guttata. The sequence goes on from NC_133046.1 coordinate 6,590,283, forward strand.
GGGGTCACCGACTCCCCCCGTGTGCAAACACAGGAGAAGGAGCTGAGAAACTCCCAGCACTTGCCACAGGCACACGCTGGAGATGAGGTGCAATAAAAAGCCAGGAAGGGGGTTCAGGAATGGAATAAGCCCTGCTGCAGACAGGCCCCACAAGAGCCACTCCCTCCCCACCACGGAACCCCCAAGGGTCTTCTGCAGGAGAAATTCAGAGCTGGGAGCACTCAGGAGTGCAGTGACACAATGCCCTCAGTGCAGGAGCTGAGCAGGACACGGCTCCCTGAGCCAGCTGAGATCTTCCAGCCCAGCACCAGACCTGGGAGCTGGACCTGCACCCACTCGATTGCACCTGACTGTGCCTGCTGAGCACCCACCCCACGGCCTCTGTGCCAAGGAAAGTCCATCCTCCCCAGTCCTGAGGTGGAAACTGTGGCCAAGGCACAGCCAAGTGTTGAACAATGAACATCAGACCCAGGAACCTCAGCACGATTTGCTGAGACAGCAAGAAAACAAAACTGGGAGACAAATGCAGTGGGAAGAACAGCCTTCAAAGGGTTTTGCTAATCCCACTGAATTCTCTTATCCATCTGCTCCCATCCCTCCCTCAGGGCAGAGTTTAAAGATCTGGGCCAGCTACAGGTTTCTTCTAATAAGCCAAGTCTGTAACAGGCTTGGGGAAGCGTGTAATTTAGTTGGACCCCCAAAGGCAAAAGATAACCTGGAAGAGGGGGAGAAAGAGCAGCAGGACATTTAATTTTGCCTTCAGACCGTTTACAGGGAATGGAGACACCGCCTGGAGAAGGGATCCAGCTGCAGTGCAGGGACAATGCAAACCTGAATTACACAAACACACATCCACACATCATGGGGAGCTTGGAACTATCAGCAAATTGCCCAAATCTGGGGCAGCTGGGGGCTGGCAGTGGGGCAGTTACTGCCACAGGCTCCCTGCTGCCTCCTCCACACCTGGACAGGCCCAGCTCCGTGGTTAAGAAGCAGAATCTGAAAATAGATTTTTTTTTTTTTTAACGTATATTATTACATCTCCATAAAAACTGCTGCCAGAAGGAAAACATTTTTATGTGCTCTGGAAGGCCAGATGTTACAAGAGGCTGTTTAATGGAGTGCAGAGTCAGGATCAGCCATGTCCCACAAACAGTTGGGTTTTGTTGAGTTGTTGGGGTTTTTAAAGGCTCCTTCCGGCGCTGGCCCTGCACAGACTCGAGCAGCAGCACCTCTGCTGCTAAAATAAAGGGCTTTGAGGGGAAATTTGCTTTGAGGGGAAATTCCCTCAACAGGCTGGCGCTGAGGAGCAGCTCATGCTCCCTCTGTCCTCCCCACCTGCCTGCTGGGCTCAGCCAAACCCCAGCGTGAGCCCAGTCCCAGCCCAGTGTCAGACCAGTCCCAGTCTAGTGTCAGCCCAGTCCCAGTTCAGTGTCAGCCCAGTCCCAGTCCTGGTTCCAGCCCAGTCCCAGCCCAGTGTCAGCTCAGTCCCAGTCCCGGCCCAGTCCCAGTCCCAGCCCAGTCCCAGTCCCAGTCCCAGTCCCAGTCCCAGTCCCAGTCCCAGTCCCAGTCCCAGTTCAGTCCCAGTTCAGTCCCAGTCCAGTCCCAGCCCAGTCCCAGCCCAGTCCCAGCCCAGTCCCAGCCCAGTCCCAGCCCCAGTCCCAGTCCCAGTCCCAGTCCCAGTTCAGTCCCAGTCCCAGCCCAGCTCAGTCCCAGTCCCAGCCCAGTCCCAGCCCAGTCCCAGCCCAGTCCAGCCCAGTCCCAGCTCTCCTGCAGCAGGCCCTGCTCCCCTCCTGGCTCCCCCAGCCATCTGCTCCAGTCTGACTCACAGGGAAACTCTCCTCTGGGACATGTCCAGGGCTGCCTGCTCACTTTGGATGTTTCCTGCTCGGAACAAAGCAGCTGTCTGGGCTTTCTGTAAACATTATTTGGAGGAATAATATCAAGAGGGACATTTAAGCTGGATAAATACTTTGTTTCATCATGAAAGTGTCTGAAAATACCAGCAAAGGTAGAAGGGAACTCATCCTCCATTTTGCTCTGAGAAGCCAACAACACCCACAGCTGCTTTGGCCACGGAGCAAAGTGAAAATCCCTTTAATGAAACACAAACAACAATGTGTGCCAAGGGCTCCCAAAGCCACAGGCAGTGGGCAGGCTGAAGGCTCCAGGTGGAAAATATGTGGAATTATTTGGATATCAGTAAGGCAAAATCTGGCCTGCCTCTGCAGCACTTATTTCAAACCATAAGCAGTAAATGGAGGTTGTGGTCTCTGCAGGGCTTGCAGCGTTGTAGGAATCAGCTGAGAACTGAGCCCAGCCCTCCACGGAGATTTGCTCTCACCAATGTAACCAAATTTCCCATTTATTTTGCCAAACTGTCCAGCCAAAACCATGGGCAAACCTGGGGATGCTTTACCTGCCTCAACTCCTCTCCTCCCTTTTTCTCACCTGTTACAGAACTGAACCTCTGTGAAATCCATAGGGGACCTCAAAGTCCATCCCACTGCACCCCTGCCATGGCAGGGACACCTTCCCCTGCCCTTCTGAGCCCTGTCTAACGTGCCTGGGCACTGCCAGGCATCCAGGGCAGCCTGGCAGAGGTGCCAGGGCCTGCCCACCCTCATGGTGGAAACGTCAGGCAGAAATAATTCCCCTGACAGCCCCTGTCAGCACATCCCTGCTGCCCCTGCACCCAAACACTTACCCAGAACATGGGTAACTGCTGAGGGGGAGCTCAAGGATCACAAGAAGATCCCAGTGGTGGAAAAACAAAGTTACAACATCTGGAAGTCGGCGGGATGGGCTTTTCCATGAAAGCTGCCCTTGATGGGAACGGATGAGTCTTTAATTGCTGAGCACAGGCATTTATTTCCCTGGATGACAAATGCAGAATGGCTCTGCTGGGGTTTCACTGAGCAGCAGCAGATGCCAGGGCAGCTCTTCCTGCAGGCAGGGATTGCTCTGTCTGCACAGCCCAGCCTTCATCCAGCTCTGCAAAACCTTCTGCCCTCGCTAGAGAGAGTTCCAAGTTCAAAAATCAACCCCTGTGCTCCTTTCATCCCACACCTCAGGCCTCACTTCCCCGTGACTTTACATCCTCCCCTTCCCACATCTCCAAATGTAAATAAACTATAGGTTTGGAGCCAACTTCTTCCTCAGCAAACTCACTTCCCCAGGCTCATGCTGGCGCAGGGAACACTCACACGGGTTCTTTGTGCACGAGGACAGCTCAGGAAGGCACCTGCTCGTGCTGCCTGCAAGGAGGGGCTGCAGAGCCCATCCTGCAAAGTGCAGCGCTGACTGTTTGCCTTCACATCCCCTCTGCACCGAGTGAAACAGGATCACACAGCTGCTCTCACCTTAAATAAAAGTGCAGCCTAATGAAACCTCAAATTGCAGCCAAAGCCGCTCGGAGCCGTGCGAGCGACACAAGTGAGTCCAAAGCACACAGAGGGACAGGGCCCCAAAATCTGCCAGGGAAAATCATCTGCCAAACATCTGCCTTCAATCAGGAGGGCTGGGAGGTACCTGCAGTCCCCAGAGAACGTGCAAGGTAATTGAAAAGCTGCTGGCACGTTTCATTTCCCTGCAAGCCCTGCTCCCTGTGTCCTCTCTGGCAGTAGTTATGTAGAACAACATTTATTCCTAAAAATTCCAGCCAAACCCCCCCTGGGCAAAGGCGAGTCTCTGCCACACAGAGGCACTGCTGCAGCAGTGTGAAGATGGCACTTCAGCTTTCGTTCTCCCAAAGTTTTCAGGCCAGAATTACAATCCATGGATTCTGTGTGCCCGGAGCTGCCTAAGAACTGACCTCACCCCTCAAGAAAAGTTAATCCATGCACCTACATAAAGCCATTATGCACACAGGTAAATTGTATAAAGGAGTGGATGTGACAGCACACAGGGGTTCGTGTTGCACACTCCTGTGTGTGGATAAACACCCATCCCTCTACTGGATCAGGACAGAATCTGAAATTCTGCAACTGAACTGCTACAGCAAAAGCCTGAAACTCTAAAACCCACCAGGTAAAGTAAATTATAGCTAGCACCAAGGGGAGTTTTCAGCTTCCCAAACCAGGCTGAATCCTCTGTGTCTCCCCCTTTCCTTATTCTGTCCACTCACAAATGCAAAACGTTTGTTTTTTCCTAGAAACAGAGACAACTCCTATTGTAGCAGGTCAAAATCCGCACTGGGGAAATCAAGGAAAAGTAGTTCAAGGCATTGCAAGAGAGATGTCAAGGCCCAGTGTATAAATAAAACAGACACAGGCCAGGGATGTGACTCCTGGGCAGCATCTACCCAGGAGGGACCAGCACGTGGCCCCAGGGCAGCTGCAGGAACACTCCAGTGCCACCCTCTGCCACCAGCAGGGACCTTTCACTGCCCCAGGCTGCTCCAAACCCCTCCAGCCTGGCCTTGGACACCTCCAGAACCTTTCACTGCCCCAGGCTGCTCCAGACCCCCTCCAGCCTGGCCTTGGACACCTCCAGAACCTTTCACTGCCCCAGGCTGCTCCAAATCCCTCCAGCCTGGCCTTGGACACCTCCAGAACCTTTCACTGCCCCAGGCTGCTCCAAACCCCTCCAGCCTGGCCTTGGACACCTCCAGGGATCCAGGGGCAGCCACAGCAACAGAGTATCTCGAAGAGAGAGGAAAAAAAATCCTTCTCAAAAATTCAGTGCAACATTTAGGAACAGCCCAAGCGGGAACCTTACAGGAACGAGCCTGGGGATGTTCAAGACAGGCAGAGTTTTTCCAAATGGCCTTGACAAAGGCAGCAAAACCCCTGGTTGTGTGGGGTGCAGGGCAACAATGTCACCTCCAGGCAGAAAACAGCTATTTCTAGAGCCTTATTGCAGCTCCAAGCTCAGCTCCACCACGTGGCACTCCCTGAGCTGCTCCTCTGGCCACCAAGTTCATCCCTCCATCAGCACTCGGAAAATGCCCCGTTTGCAGCAAGGAGAGGAGAGGAGAGGAGGCCAAACTGGTTTTGGCAGAATGGCTCTGACCAGACTTCCCTTTCCAAGCACTGAGAGGCTGCTGTGCCATCAGGCTGTGAGCCAGGCTATGACCAACACTTCAAAAGCTTCCTCTCAAACACAAGGACATCTGCTACTCTCATTTTAGGATCAAAGGTGGTCAAAGAGCTTAAATGCTGAGTTGACCAAACCCATGTAAATTTACCATGTACAAAGTTTTTGTCAATATATTACCGATACCTGTCAAGGTGAACCTGTAACATGCTATTCAAGAGGTAACTAAAACCAGCTCTTGGTGGCTCAGTTTGCTGCAGGCTGCATAAAAGGCTGATGAAAAAAAGAGAAGTAAAACTTGCAGAGCTTGGGTGATGTGGCACACTGGATTTAGAGCCAAGCCCTGAACTCAGGAGTTGAGTCCAGCTGCAGGTAACAAAGCAGCTCCTGCTCACACAGTGGAGATTGCAGTTTTCTGCAGGATCCTGTCCCAGCCCAGGCTGGGATGTGGCCCCAGGTTCCTGTTTGTGCAGGAGCTGAGCATCCTCACCCCGGTGCTCCTGACACTGAACCAGGCCCTGGCGTCCTGCACCACATCTGAATCCAAGGCTGTGCTGCTAAAATGATGACAGAAGCGTGAATCTCCCCACTGAAGCTCTGAGAGGGAAAGTCAAACCAAGCAAGGCCCAGCAGCTCAGGCCAAGGTGTACTGAGGACACCCATTCTGCACAGGCCCCTGTTTTCCTTGGCACAGCTCGTGCTCCAGAGGCCAAGGCCAGAGTCAAGCCCTTGGCCTGCACTTCACAGCTCTGATTTACAGGATTAGCAAGGCCTGTGATTAAATATTTGTCCGGGTCACCATAACTCGGGTGTAATTACTGCAAAAAGAGTCAAAAAAAGGGCTCAAAACTGTCTCCAGATGCCTTTTTCCTTCACTTGCTTTTCCACCAGCTTCTTCAATGTCAACAACATGGAAAGAAAAATCACCCAGGCCGGGGTAAGCTGGGCAAGGCTAACCCAGTTTCAGTCCCTCTCTGCAATCCCAGACCCTCCTTGGCTTCACCTGGCTCAAACCTGCAGAGAACCATGAGGTTTGAACAGAGTCTGCATTGTCCTTTGTATGGAAAGCCCCAGCGTGCCCTGGGAAGGCTCATAAAGGAGTTTCAGCTGCTGCCAATCTCTCCAGTCACTCATGACCTTACAATGTGCCTCCTGTCCTCCAGAGTTTATTACTCTGCTCCAGTCACTGACTTCCACAGCCCAGAGCCAGCCCAGCTCACCAGCAGGGAGGCAGAAGCCTCTGGCAGGTGGTGGGGCAGGAGCAGCCTCATCCCAGCTCAGCAGATCCTGCCTGGCAGGGACTGCAATCTGCCAGCCTGGCACCCTCCTGCTGAAAAGCAGCTCTCAGGAGGCAGGCAAAGCCATTAATGCTGGCATAAAACCCCCAGATGTTTAGGACAGATTGATCTTATTTTTTTAGGAGATTTTTTTAAATCGGTGTCCTGGTACTGCAGGGAGAAAACACTAAAGGAAGAGACTATGTAATTGATGTCCTTAAAAAATCTTACTGTCAGTGCAAAAGACAGGTTTGTTCTCAGTGGTTTATCTGGCTTTTAAAAGAGAGTAAGAAAAGAAGTCATCCTGTATTTTTATAATCCTGTTGGAATCTTCCAGTGACAAAGTGGGCAAATCTTCCAGATAAAAATATCTGCAACATGCTTGGAAGAATAAAAATTCAGGAATACCAAAAGACAAACTGAGAATTACAAGCAAGTCTGAACTCCTGCTGGATGTTTTGTATTTCTAATTGCAAGCCCCAGTGTGTCAAGCACAGTTCAAGGGGCTTTCTGGTAACTGCACTCAGCATTTCACTGGGCTGCAGAACAGCAGCAGAGGAGATGTTTGTACAACACCTCACAAAACCAAGGCTCTGTGCCTGCCTGGGGCTGCTGGCTGTGGGGTGATGAGGCCAGGGCTGCCCAGGCTGCAGGACACAGCCTTACCTGTCTGGTGAGGCTCCCCCCCAGGTTCATGGTACCAGAGCCAGTTTTGTTGGTCTGCAGCCACAGCATCACTGTGGAGGTCAGCTTGTAATGGGCAGTGCGGCCACTGGACTTCTCCTGCAGGTGCCAGAGAACAAAAAGGGACAGGCAGAAGGTTAAAATCCCTCCTAAACCTAAATGGGGGCTGGCCTGGCACACTCCACATGCAACAAGCCATGTAAGTCTAACCCCACTCATGCAGCACAGTCTCTTAAAGACAAATCTAAGTGTGCACATTCCTCTAATTTTCCAAAGCAAATCTAGTTAGAGCAATTCACCCTCCTAATACCTTGTTTTTATTACCTAATTAGTGATATTTATCTGCAGCTCTTTATGTTAAAATCCCCCCACACACATCTCGGGATCACATGCACAGAAAGGAACATACTTTCAATTCTTCTGGGATTCTTTGATTACAGCCCTGACTTATCTCTATCCAAATTGCTTCGGGGCATTTTCAAAAATTAACAAGGGAAAGAAGTTTACAGCCCTGACACAGTATTGCATTGTTCAGTGGAACACCTGTGCTCCTTAATTGTCTGGAATTAAGCAGGTTTTGTTTTCACTGGGGTGTATCAGCTGCCCCAGAGGCTGTACCTGAACCTCCACCACGTGGATGGAATCCCAGCATCCCTTAATCTTCTTTGATCCATCTCCAGCTTTCTTAATGAGGATCACCCCAGCAAAGCCATGATCCAGATCCCAGAGGTAGACAGAGGAGACTCCACCTTCAAAATACCTGCAGGATGCAACCCAAAGGCAAGTTAAAAGCATGCAGGACCCAATCCAGAGGCAGATATCGATAATAATAATCTTAAATAAGCAAATTTCTATGTCTAATACAGATTTTTTTTTATTTATTTCAAGACAGTACACTCACACAGTTACACACCCAGAAACACAGCAGCTCAAATCACTTCATAATGCAGAGACTTTAATTACAAAACAACTGCACATTTCTCTGAAGGAGAATAAAGGTCTGGCGAGAACCAGAGCTATTTACAGATTTCTACAGGACTTGAGCAAACAATTCCTCTGATTCCAATTACCTACAACAGCTGGTAAAAGCATGAGCTACAAAGTGGGCTGAGAGTAAGGCTTTATTTTACAATTTGGTCTTTTTTTCCCCTCTTTTCCCTCACTATTGGCAAAGTCTGGAAGTTCTTTACAGCAAAGTTCACTAATTAAGACAAAAGGGAGCAAGTAAGTAACTTTATGTTGCTGCCTCAAAAGTCTGTGTGAAGCTGACACTGATTTACTGCAAAGGGAGCTGAACTGAAACCAGGATCTCAGAAATGTAGAGATGCTGTTGAGGCTTTATTATTCCAGCACCAGATATGGGGAACAAGAGCAAATAAGCCAGACTGCCTCAATCTCAGGTGTCTGTTGCTGAAAGAACACTCAGAAAACCAGCCAAGCAATGGGGTCTGTAGAGCCCCACTCCCTCTGGATGACACTGGTGCAGGTGAAAATGCACTTCATAAAATAACAGTAAACAACCCAACACTGCTGGAAGAAAGATGCAGAAGGAGTAATTCTGTCTTCTAGAAAACTGGAATTGCCACCCACAGCAATTTACCCCTTCCATTCTCAAGTTAGCAAAGCCATAAGGAGGGTGAAGGAAAAGGGAATGATAAATACTCATTCAGGGCACACAACTCTCACATCTCAGGGGTGACCATGGCACACAAGGATCATGTGAAAGGAGGAGAGGAAACTTCATAAACTTTATCAACGACACAAAATGTTGGTAGTCAGACTTTTCACTGCCTGCAGGAGGGCAAAATCTCATCATCCAAAGTCATGAGGAGCTGCCAGGACTGCCAGCTCCTAGGCAGATTAACCTGTCTGCATTCTGCCTCTGACTGTCACACACACCTGGGAGTGACCACTCACTCCCCTTCTAGAGAGAGGAAATCATCCCTCGCAGCCAACATGAAAAAAATCATGGAACCTTCCCACCTCTGTGCTTCCCTCCTTCCTAGTGGGCCTTCCAGTTGTGAATGGTGCTTAAAAGTCAATTTACTGCAATTTGGAGTTCATGGATTACCCCTAAGAATTGCAGATTACAGCACACTGACCCCACCCTTGTTAGCAGCCAGGAGAAAAGACACTGGGAAGTGAATTCCAGTGACATTTCCAACACTTCCAGCACATTTCCTGCACTCACAGATCACATCAATACCTCGTTTCAAGAGGGCAGAGTCACCAAAGAGCCCCAATTCCCTTTAACTGCAGACACCCAAGGCTTTACCAAACCAGTGCTGACCTCAGGAGGAATAAACAATTTCCTAAAAACTCACCACAGCCTTTTATTTCTAATGGGTGGCTCTGCCTCTCCTCCCCCAGCCCAGGCAGGGGCACTTGCCAACCACTGATAACACAGTTCAAAAAGCAAAGCCCAGCCACCTAAAGCCAAGCTTCCAGCAGCAACTTCAACCTAACAAACCAACTCACACCCTTTGTACATCCCCTGGGGAATTCACAAATGGATTTTGGTTAATGCAGTTAATGGGAATTCCAGTCCTGCAGTGAACCTCAGCTCCGACCTAAGCCACCCTTCCTTCAGTGGGAATCAGAGAATCAGAAGCAGTTATTGTCCCTTCTCAGAGTCAGATTGCTTTAAATATATATATATAATACATTCTTTTTCATCTACAGAATCAGTGAATTCACTCAAAATGAGCTGGCAGTCACTGAGAACATTACAGTGTGCACAGACAGTTTCCCCATTACCCACTTTATGACCTTGCTACGAGCATGAAACATTAATTAAGAGAGGGACCGAAACAAGGTTTTGGGAAATTTATTCTTACCTACTGTACTTTGATCCTAATGACATGAAACAGGAAAAAAATAATTTTTATGTGGTTCACCTTTATGAGATTTTACATAAAGGCTTTTGTGGGTATTTTAAGAATGTGCTAAAATGTTGTCTGAAACCACATAAAACCATGTGAAGAACCTCCCGCCAGAACCAACAGCGCACACATGGAAACGCTTTAAGTGCTTTGGAGATCTAATGAATCAAATCTAGTATTAATATTGTTTTAAATACCAACATGCAATTTCAATAAAGCTGCTCTGCCATGGCCAGGCCCAGGAACTGGAGGCTGGAACAACAATGCCAGCGACTGAATCCAAGGCACGCCAGGATATACATTATCCAAAGGCTCCAAAATCCCCTCCTCCTTCATGGGGAGAAAATATACAGAACTGATCACTACACTGGATTTCACCTTCAAATAGCACTGAAGTGGGATTTCTGAACCTCAGAAATCACAGCTGGATATGAGGGGAACATTCCTGGTTTTTTAAAATAAAAATAAAGAGGTGCCACAGGCTAATTGGTCCATAATAGAAAACGGGATGATAGATTGGGAGGAATTTAAATTGACATTCACGGACTTGGATTTGCTGCAGGAGGGCTGGGCTTCCTCCAAAAAAACCCTTCACCACATACTGGTGCACATACTAAAATGCAGAAGGGGAGGAACCAGCTTGGAAAAGGCCCCAGGAAGGCACAAACTGGGATTTTCTCTGTTAAAGAAACGGATGGGCAAGGCAGTCACACACAGCAGAGGACTACAGATCCTGCATTAAACACCTCTTTCCTCAGTGTCCTGTTCTGGATGTCCCTAGCCCTGCTCCTCCTGCACAGCTGTGGCTGGAGAAGGCAATCTGGCTTCTCTGGAAGTTGGAATCACAGAATCCTTGAGGCTGGAAAAGCCCTTTGAGGTCATCAAGTCCAACCATCAGCCCAGCACCACCACGTTCAGCCCTAACCCACAGCCCCACAGCTTTTCTGAACACTTCCAGGGGTGGTGACTGCACCACTGCCCTGGACATCCTGTTCCCACGCTTTTCAACCCTTCCTCTGAAATTTTTTCCTAATCTCCAACTTAAACCTCCCCTGGCACAACTGAGAGGCCGTTTCCTCTTGTCACCTGGGAGAAGAGACTGACCTGGCTACAACTGCCCTCTCCCAAAGCATCAGAGCAACCAGCAGATGCTTTTGGGATGTTCAGGAGGCCTCAAGTAGGAGGAATTCCTATTGTGGTACCTCAGACACAGCCCAAGGGACAAACCATTCCCAAAGGACAGCTTCAGAGCAAAGCAATCACTGCTCTCTGCCTAAGGACACCCATCAGTCCAGGATGTTTCAATCAGGATCAATCAGGCTTTACCTACAGACAAAACTTTGTTATGAAACAATGAAAAATTGTTTTATGGTTGTCAAATTTCTTTATTAACAAGGAAAACACTGCTAAATTATATCATAGTTGGGTTCAGTTAGAAGGACCTTAAAAGAGCATCAAGACCAAGAGACATCCCTGTCCTTGGAAAGGACAGTGAGTGCTCTGTCTCTGGGAAAATAACTTTTTATAAAGCTGCCCAGGAAGGTGACTAAAAGGCATAAGGCCCAAAGTAATCATTCATTCTCTTTACAGAATTCAGAACAGCAGTTCACTCAAAATCAATTATAGTTTTAATGCCATGATCAAACACTGAATTTTTATATCTGTTACTCATCAACCACAGAACTCCTGGAAAAAGCTGTTTTATACAAAAAATGTCACACTTAAGACTGACCTACTTTACAAATGCAAGAATAAAAGAAAATATTTAAGCTAAGAGTGATCCAAAGCTTTATGAAGTGTTTGAAGTTGAAGCCGGTGGAGACACAGGATGGAAACTTGTCTAAGGAGCCGGAGCTGTACCCATGAAATAGAGGCTGTGGCCAGAACAAAGCTGCAGCTTCAAGAGGGATGTGGCAGGGGAGGAAATCCCCCAGCTTCCAGCCCAGCCCTGAGGGAAGGAGGGCGCATTAATGGCTTTGTTGTACCACTGAAGGACAGCTCAGGAAGGCCCTGTGACCCTCCTGATAACGTTCCTCTCCTCCAAGCCTCACCAGGAGATCCTGGACGCTGTGTGGAGAAAATGACTTTCCACCACACAGCAATAAAAACAAGCTCTGACTTTCAATTACACCTCAGAACCAAATCGCTCATCCATAAAAACATTTGTGTATTTTCCAGAGAGTAGCTGAGAGCCAGAGACAAAAAGTCTGTGGCTTATGGCTCCCCCAACCTGGGATGCCAAAGCACCAACACCTGGAACCTCAGCCTGGCTCTGCAAACCTTCCAAGGGCTTGCACAGGGTTTCAAACTGCCTCATTGAAAGCAGAAAAATATATTTTCTTTTATTCCCTAAAGGTCACATAGTTATTTCTTCCAGCTACAGAAGTTCAGCACAGAAGGGAAGAGTCTCCTGCTATTCAGAGCAACAGATTTCCGAGAAAACTGGCATTTAAAAATCCTACCCCAAAGGAAAGTACTGAGCATTCAGCTCACATGTTTTTACAAGAGTGACAATGACTGAAGTCACAGTGTGAGCAGCTGTTGTCTCACAGCAACCCAAACTTTTCCTAAATGCCGAGGTGAGGAAGCACATTGCAACCCTCCCTTCTCTGTCACCTCCAACCAGCACAGAAATCACAACAGAAATATGAAAGAAGTGGCAAATTTGAGCAACCCACCTCCCATCAAAGCCAAAGCACTGCTCAGGTGTTCAACAAATCCCCTGCAGCCTCAAGGAGGAACAAATTCTTCAGGAGATCAGCTGTCCCTAAATAATTGTTGCCTCACCCAGCTGTTGAGTGATGAGGCTCAGGAGGCTGTTCTTTAATGAAAGGACAGGCTGGCACCAGGAACGAGCAGGATGTGACACTTCTCCCACTGCTGTGAGTCCAGGGGATTTACAGCTGCCCTCTCCTTCCCTGGCCCCAGCACCACAATCTCACCAGAAGGTAAAATGTCTGTGCATGGCCCAGGGGTTTTGCACCCCACTTGATGAACTCAGCCCAAATTATGCTTGGGGGCTCTGTACAGGTATTTTACAGGAATTCTTTCCAGCATACACAGGTGCAAAAATCCCTGGAGCAAACATACCAATCCAGTTAGGTATGTGTAACTTCAATGCCAGTTGTACTTAAAAGCACACATCTGGACCACGGTAGGATGACTCAAAGTGCTCAGCAGAGCTGTGAAGTGCAGCAGCTCTGCAAGGAAGGAAAACAGTACCCAAACAATGGGATCCTGAAGCCTAAAAGTCTCCCAGAACTTCCCAGTTTGTGCTTTCTAGCACCTTTCATTATTTAACAAAAAGTGCACTGCTCACATTTTCCTTCCCATCCGATTGCTCCTGGCAGATGGAAATTAATGACCCAATCCCTTTGGAGAAGTCACCTGGAAACAGTTCCATCAGCCACCTAATGAGCAGGACAAGGGGTCACTCTGGAACGTGTTCAAAGGAGGGACTGCTTCATTAACAGCAGGAAGCTCCCACTGCTTCCAAACCCTTCTCCCATGGCCATCCCTGGGCAGCACACACACACTGCTTCAGCCACCCCCAGTCTGCCACGTTCCAGACTCTGCCAGCTGAAATCCAAACATGGGTAGGAGGGGAGAGACAGCAGAAATCTTCTGTGTCGTGGTTTAAGTTCGGCAGAATCTTTGGAGGCTGCAGATTTCATGTGACATCAATTCTCTAACAGAGGAATTCTGTATCTGCCACAAGAAGGCTGCTGCTGTTTAAGTCACTCTGTTTTCAAATTCCATCATTAAAACACCGTACATTTGTGAGGGCATGAGGTAAATAATACAATACAAAGTATTATTAGAGACAACCAGTTCAAAAATTCCAGATCACAGTAAACTGACAGTTTAAGATTTCATCTCATTTTTGAATGTAAGTCATTTCTTCCTAGGGATTTAAAGCCTTCAGAGAGCAGGGTTTGAGGACAGTGCTGCATCATCACTGCTGACCTCCTAATCCAAGTGTTCAGTTTTTATGTAATTACAGAGAACCATGGGAACCCAAGGGAAAAACTCCTCCTCCACCCAACATCTCCGATTCAGAAGATAAGAATGCAGTGTGTGCAGAGCTGCTCCAAAATGGAACTCCCAAAGAAAAAAAAATCAGGTGAAAAGCAACTGATTCAGTTTTGCAGCATGCCAGTACCTTTAATTTTCCCCTCTTTCTAAGAAGATTCCCTAATTTGTGTAATATTTATCAACAACTTCAATATTAATTCTGCTCTGAGCTGCCTATAGGCACGCTGAGGAGGGGATCCCATCACTGCTCTGTTTTCTATATCCAAGTAATTTCCTTGGGAACACTGAAAGCACACAGACATGAAAGCAGAGAAAGTCCTGGAGGTTTAAACCTGTCTTAGGAGACTTCATCTCACCATTATTAGCCTGACCCGAGGCAAAAATCTCCCTGATGACACAATGCTGATGTCACACCCCACGGTGCAGCTCCCCAGGCAGCAGAGGGATGGATGCACAGGCAGTTTCCTTAGTGCTGGGATGCACAACAAACCCATCTGGATTCAATCTGCAGGGCCCTGGCTGTGCAAGCCCCAGGAACTCCCATGCCCAGGAGAAAGGCAGCACAAAGGGCTGCAGCAGTAATGAGCAACGGGGAGCTGATGGCAATAAAGTCACTTCAAAGCTTTCCAGGGGCTTCCAGTTCAGGCAGAGCAGGTTTGCATCTGAACACAGACACAGGGCTCATAAAGGGCTCACAGCTGCCAAACCCCTGGGTGAGTTCCAACCCCATCCAACCTGGCCCTGGACACTTCCAGGGGTTGTGCATCCACAGTTTCTTTCTCTGGGCAGAAATCACAGCAGCCTGTCTAGGGCAGGCTGTGCTGAAAGCAACACCCTTGTCACACCTCTTACATCTGTTCTTCACTTGGTGGAAGCAGGGCTGTTCCATGCACACAGTACAGCAAAGCTGGTCAGACAGAGGAATGGAGCAGTTGCTACAAACCCTGTGAGAAGTGCAGAGTATTTTGTGAGCTGTCCTGAGCTCCACTGAGAGGCTCTCGGGGTCTGTCAGGGAAGGAGAACTCAGATGACACTGCAGCAGATCTCAGAAACAGCCACAGCCCAATATCAGCACTAACAGAGGTTCCCATTTTTTCTTATCAGGACAAGTGGACTAAGGCAGTGCCAGAGGTTGTGCAAGCACACAGTCCAAAATAAACTAGGAAAGAGGGTAAAAACAGCTAAAGAAAGTTGAACTATCCAGCAGCTTACGGGACATCTGAACATGCTTGGTACAGATGATGGCACAAAATGAGACATCCCTGAAGGCCAGCAAAGCCAGGCTGTTCCACGAGATTAAACAGAGTAATAAAAATAAAAACTACACTCAGCCCTGAGCACTCTAAAAACGAAAGGGCAAACTCATCTGTCACTGGGACCTCACTGCTGTACCTGCCCAAAGGCTCCTCAGCCCACACCCTGCTGAGGCAGTGGGGGCTCAGCTGGCTGCAAAGAGCCCCTCTGCTCCATCCACAGGGCAGGAACAGCCACACTGCAAAGAGCAGAGGCCTGGGCTGCCACTCTCAGCACTGCTAACACTGTCCAAAACTGCAGTAACTATTCTGCACTAGATTCCAATCAAAATTCAATAATAAAAGGATTACACACAACAAAGACATTTCGGAGGTCAATCCTCTCCCAGACCTCCTTCCACTCCTACCAAATTCCTGGTCCAGAGCTCTAATATAACAAACTGAAAATGGATCAACATCAAAACAGAGACAGAAGCAGAAGTTCAAAAGGTTTCATTGCTCACTCTGTTGAGGAAACTCAAAATCTTAATCAATACAAACATTTTTCAGAAGCAGAATGATTAAGATGATGTTTCATCTTTTTTTAAAGCTGTTAAAAATCAAAAGCACCAATAAATCCAATTTAAGCCACAGAAAAAAGGAGGAATAGCTTTCTAAATGTATGTCAGTCACTAAACCAGTCCCAAGTTGCCAAAACTCATCCTGTTTGCAGACAGATCAGCAGCATCCTTCCCAGGGGAGGTCTATTTAATCACTTCAGAAATTATTTTTTCCAGACAACAAAGAGCCATTAGATTACTTAATTAAAGGCCTGATTATCTCAAACCCAAAACAAGGGAAGGCAGAATCTAAAATAGGGAGATTTAACCAGCTGCCCTGGTCCTCATTATGCTTTGATTTCAATCAAGCACACACACGTCAAGCAAAGGGCAATAAATTACAACCATGTGTTGGAAGAAATTATCTTCACCATATTGGAAGTGGAAAGCCAAGGCTCTAACTGAGTGGTGTAAGATATTAGACTTCCATCTGGGAATAATAACCTACTGAACACAAACATACCAGAGCATTAGCTCCAGGCACTGCTGGAGTTAAACCTGGCAGCAGGAGATGGAAATGGAACAGTTGTTTTTTGGGAAAGTGACATGGATTTTGGTAAAACAGATAACCAAGAAACATGCTTGTTGTTTAACACGGAGAACAGAGAGGGAACTACAACCTGGTGTAATTCCTCTTTAACCCAAATGCCTCCAGAAAGGAAAGGTGGGAAATTCCAGAGATAAAAATGTGGCTTGCACAAAAACAGACACTTAAGGCAAATTCAGCATTGGTTCACAGGCACTGAAGGTTCAGCAGAATTGTTCTTCTCCAGCTTCCATGGTTTTATTACATGCAATGTTACAAGACTTCCCCCCCAAACTTGCTTTGACTCTACAGTCACTCAGTGGCCATTAAGCTTTTGGGGACAAAAATGGATTTTAAGGTCCCTAGCAAGCAAATCTGACTGGATTATTCCATACAAACTGTTAACAAACCCATAACAGGCTGTTTCCCTCCAAACACCCACGACAGCAGGTGCCAACCCCTTGGGAAATGGCAAATACAATGCAGTGACTCACTGAACGTAGGTGGAGACTTACCACACCTGATGAAAAGAGAAATCTAAAAAGGAAAGGTGTGTGGGCCAAATGGGACTGACACAAGGAAGAACTGAAGCAATCTGAAGTGCTGGGAGAGGCCTGAGATGAATTCTGTGAGATATCAGCACTTTGTGTGTTGGAGGTAAAAGGGGAGGATGGGACCACATGGGGAGGCAGAGTGGGACGGAGATGTTCTCCAAGTGCCCATTTATCTCCAGGTGTCTCTGGAAGCTCAGGAGTGATGTGAGCCCTGTGCACAGACACTTCTGAGAGACCTGGGGTTGTTCAGCCTGGAGAAAGGAGGCTCTGGGGTGACCTGGCTGGGGCCTGAAGGAGCCAACAGGAAAGATGGAGAGAGACTTTGGACAAGAGGGAATGGCTTCCCACTGCCAGAGGACAGGGTTAGATGGGACATTGGGAAGGAATTACTCCCTGTGAGGGTGGGCAGCCCTGGCACAGGGTGCCCAGAGAACCTGTGGCTGCCCCTGGATCCCTGGAAATGTCCAAGGCCAGGCTGGACTGGGCTTGGAATAACCTAGGACAGCAGAAGTTGCCTAGCAAGTCTGGACACAAAGCCACTACTTGCTCTGAAAAACCCAGCAGAAACTCTCATTACAGGAATAAAATGCCTGAACAGCCCAGGAAATTCAGGCAGGTTGGGATCTGGTGTTCCCTGTGAGTGCTGTGATTACTTTTGTATTCACTGTTACCTCTCTTGCATGAAACAGCAGCTGTGATTACAGAGGCAGCTCAGAGACATTCTCTGCCCCACAGAGGGACAGAACAGCCTCTCAAGGTGAGGAACTGCTGTGTCAGGTTTGAGGCTCGTCCCTCAGCAGCATTTTCATCCTCTTCACCTGCAGCCACTACACTTAAACTGGTACTCTTAAAGAGAGAATTTGTAAAGTGGTGTCCCCTGTGAAGGATCTGTGTGGGCAGGCAACCTCACCAGAGTGAGCAGAAACCATGAAAGCCTCTGCAGGTCAACACAAAATGTAGATTTTCTGCACACTGCCTACAGACTGATCCCTGCTCCTGGAGGGTGAACCTGGCATAGATCTCCCTATCTTACAGTAACCAGAATTTCCACAAAAGATCCAGTCCTAAGGACAGCCAGCATGCTCAGCTCTTTGATTAATCCACCAAGGAGCCTGAAGTATCTCCCAGTGCTGGAAAAGCTCTGCTGTGCCTGGCTCTGGAATGGGGAAGGACACAGGTTCCTGGCCCAGGATGCCCTGTGCCCTCCCTCCCCAGCTCCAGGAGCTGCCAGAGCAGTGCCACTGCCAGGGCAGTGCCACCTCCATGGACTCTGCCTGGCCCAGCCCCACTGGAGGCTCTACAGCATTCCCAGGGTCAGCTCCCAGCCCCAGCAGCCACGGAGTGACATCCCTGGCACTGCCACCCTCCCAAGGCAGCCCCAGCAGCCATGGAGTGACATCCCTGGCACTGCCACCCTCCCAGGGCAGCCCCAGCAGCCATGGAGTGACATCCCTGGCACTGCCACCCTCCCAAGGCAGCCCCAGCAGCCACGGAGTGACATCCCTGGCACTGCCACCCTCCCAAGGCAGCCCCAGCAGCCATGGAGTGACATCCCTGGCACTGCCACCCTCCCAAGGCAGCCCCAGCAGCCATGGAGTGACATCCCTGGCACTGCCACCCTCCCAGCACAGCCCTGCCCAGGCAGCCCCAGCAGCTGCTCCATGAGGAATTGCTGCAGTCATTCCCAACCCAGCGTGTTGGCAAGAGCAGCACTGAGGGACGCTGGCACTTGCTGCCACCTCTGAATTTCCACCCTCTGGTCTCCAAAATAAAAATTAAGCTTCTGCTGTCAAAACACAAAAATCCAATTGTCTTATTCAGAAAACTGCAGAGCCCAACTGCAAGAACAAAAGCCTGTTTCTCTCCCACATCTGCTGAAGGTGAAGTACAAATCCTGATTTTAAGCACGACGAACCCTTCAGACCCTGAGGTTAAGTTTCCTTAACTTGGCAAATTCTTTCCACAAACGCCACAATTTTTTTATGCTGCTCAGCCAAACATGAAGGTGCCCCTGTCTTCTTTTCCTCCTCCACTTTTGGGATCACAAGAAGTGTTCTGGGCTGGCACCTGTGCCCATAGCCTGACCTGTCCTCCTGGCTGTGATCCCTCCTGGGTCCCCTCTGACCATTCCTGCCTGTAAAACCTGCACTGACAAACAGAAAGATGGAATTTGGAACAAGCTCACCTTTTCCTTCCACACAATACATGAAGACTGTTATATAAAGGTACTGCTGTACCCCACACTGAGCAGGGCTCAGCAGAATCACCTCAGTCAGAAACCTGCCCTACACTTTCCTTTCAGCAAATTCAAGCTGTTTAAAGAAGTTATTGTACCCAGGCACGACTTCATGGTCATCTCAGCAGAGAGGGATTTAAAAAGACAACCTTGGTTCTATAAACCTCCTCATTTTCATCTCAGGGTATTAAAAATCTTATTGGTCCTGCTCTGTTCTGCATCTGGGGAGTAACTGTAAATTTGGCTTTGCTGAACATGCAAAATTCCTTTCTTCCAGTCAGTTCAGATACCAATAACAACTGTTACTTACAAGAGAAGTTGGAGAGCTATGAAAATAATGCACCAAAAGAAGTAAAAATTTGATACCTGTAACAGAAGTGTGATGCTTAACACATTTGGACAGGCTGCATTTACACTGAGCCACAGAACCCAGCAAGAAAAGTTCCTTTTAATATGCTTCTGTCAGCACTGTAACATGATGAACTACATCTAAAGCTGTGTTTTATCTCCCTTTTCAGACAACATGAAGCAGCAATGAAGTTTGTTCACTTTTTTCATGGTCTTTAGGCACCTTCCTAAGAATGTGTCCCAGGAAAGGACACACTTACTGGTTCATTTTGCTTTGCAACACTCATTTGCTGTGTAGTTTTAGCATCACTTTCCACCCCAGCACTACTTAGGAGACCACAGAGTACAGAGCCCACAGCTGAACCTGATCACATCCCAAGGATGTGGGGGAAAGTGGAGTGCAGGACCAGTGCAGGCCCAGTTTACAGAAAAAATCTTCAACTGGTAACTCACCCAGACAGCTTCCTATTGCTGCTTTAAACACCCACTGCCTAATCTGCACTGATCTCACAGGGGCTCTATTAATTCCTTTGTTTTGCACCTCTTTCATAACACAGGGCCTGAAACAAGCATCCTGCAGCAGAAGTACATTAATCCCTGCCCAACTGCTGCACTTCAGCCTTCAGTGCCTCTCCTTTTACTGGGAGATGTGAGAGCTGCTGCTGCACTCAGAGATTTTTTAAGAGTACAGCCTTGAGGGAATGGAAAAAGCAGATGGTTTAAGACTGAACTTAAAGATCAAAGAGAAGCCAGGTCATGCCAGGACAGAGACAGCATCAATCTGTTAAAGGAGGTGGGAAAGCACCTCAGCATCTGCCTTTGGCACCAGCTGCCAGGTTTGATCAGGTCTGGCATCACAAACCCAGCTGCCTCCCCCCAGCCTGCCCCAGGGGACACAGACAGACAGACAGACAGACAGACAGACAGACAGACAGGGCTCTGAGGGTAGGACTGACATACAAGTCTCTGTACTGGTCAAAGGCATTGTTGGCTTCCACCTCCAGCTTGCGCAGGCGAGCCGAGGGCATGGCACCGTCCTCCAGGGGAGGGTCGTACTTGTTGCTCCAGGGTGACCTGCAGGGAGACAAGGAAAGGGACAGTCACACCAGGGCACAGGAAAAACAGTCAAAGAGTGTCTTAGGTTGGAAATGGGGGTGTGTATTCTACTCCTGCCAGAGCTGGGGCAGTTATCTTCTGTTCATTGGGCAGTTTTCTTTATCTCTTCCACAAACCAATCCTCCCTCCAGGAGGTAGCTTCTGTTATTAATTATTAATTATCTTCTGTTCATGGGCCATTGAGTGTCACTGCATGGCTGAGAAAATTCCATCATCCATTGGGAGATAACTCTGTGCAGGGGGAGGAGCCAAACATTCCTACTTGGATACAATCTGAGATTTTGGGACACCACAGCAGCTCTTCCCCACTGCATTCCCAGAGGAGCCCAGGCCCATCTCCCCCAGCCCTGGAGCTCCAGAGGAAAACTCCCCCCTTGTGCAGGATCCTGCTCCAGCAGAAGCACAGCTGGCACTGCAGGAGGGCTGAGCCACCCTGGGATGGGGCTGCTGCCACCTCCCTGACCCACAGGGGGACAGGGCCTGTTCTGTGTCAGTAGTTTGTTTGTTTTTGTACTATTAAATTTGCTTTTTTAGTTTTCCTAGTACAGAACTGTTATTCCTGCTCCCATATCTTTGCCTGAGAGCCCCTTAACTTCAAAATTATAACAATTTGGAGAGAGAGGGTTTCCATTTCCCATTTCAGGGGAGGCTCCTGCCTTCCTCAGCAGACAGAGCCTGCCCACGGCCCCGAGGCTGCCAGAGCTCCCAGGAGCATCTGGACAACACTCCCAGGGATTGCTGGGGTGTCTGGGCAGGGCCAGGAGTTGGCCTGGATGGTCCTTGGGGGTCCCTTTCAGCTCAGGATATTTCATGTCTCAGACAGGTTTAATATTGCTGTGTCTGACCTCATCCACAGATGCTGAACTTGCAAAAAAACCCAAAAGGTGCCCAGGGCAATCTACCTGTAAGAACTGCACTCTCCACAGCCATTTCACACACTGAAAAGGGGACACTGAGCCCTCAAAACTCACCTGGGGTCATTCCCTGGCTTCAGGTTTTCTATATTAAAAAAAATCTCTTGGGTTTCAATCTGTTCTTTCTTATATATTCAACAACAAGGCTGCAGCTGTTGAACATTAAATATTAAAAACTGTTTTTTCATGCAAATACAAATTGATTGTGTAGTTTGTTTAGGATCTGACAGTATTTCAGCCAAACACTGCTGGCTATGATTAAGGTCCACATTTTCCTCAACTATTCTGCTTTGAAATAAACTCTACCTTTAGCAAAATATTAGGAAACCCTTTGAACAGTTTGAAGGATTTAACAGGGTTTGTAAAGCTGCAGGTTTTACAACAATTTCTGCAGGTGTGGAAGAGATTTTTGTGTTCTTAATGAAAGATTTGGTATTAAAAGATTAATGGAACTCTTTGCCCATCTGCTTGAGGCTTTTATAGCTCCCATTCTGGAAACCTGCATTTTGCTTTTCATTTCCCCTTGGAGTAACCAACTTACACACTGCACTGCTGGCTCAAAGAAAAGCACCTCCACCCTTTATCTCCCCCTTCCCCACTCACTTTTCCCAGCCCCTGGCTGCACCACCAGGTCCCAGTGCTGGGGAAAGGCTTTTTCTTTATCACTCATTTCTCAGAAAGGCAGCAGGCTCTGACACCTGTCTGGTGCCTGGCACAAAGCCCAGCCTGTGCTCTGCTCCCACAGCTCCTCCTGACCACCCTGACAGGAAAGGTGGGACCAGGGAAAGTGGAGCTGTTGTACCACATCCACCCAAGTGATGTTTTCAGGTCACGATTCTCATCTCAGGGCTGTGTCCATTCTGGGCCCTCACCACAAGAAGGACTTGGAGGGGCTGGAGCGTGTCCAGGGACGGGAATGGAGTTGGGGAAGGGGCTGGAGCACCAAGAGAGGCTGAGGGAGCTGGGAAGGGGCTCAGCCTGGAGAAAAGGAGGCTCAGGGGGGACCTTGTGGCTCTGCACAGCTCCTGACAGGAGGGGACAGCCGGGGGGTCAGGCTCTGCTCCAGGGAACAGGGACAGGAGCAGAGGGAACAGCCTCAGGCTGGGCCAGGGCAGGCTCAGGTGGGCACCAGCAGGAATTTCCCCATGGAAAGGGGGCTCAGGCCTTGGCACGGGCTGCCCAGGGAGGTTTGGAGTGCCCATCCCTGGAGGTGTCCAAGGAAGGGCTGGGGACAAGGTGGGGACTGGTCACAGCTTGGACTCTATGGTTTTGGAGGGTTTTTCCAACCTCAGTGATTGTGAGGTTTTGTGATTTTAAACAGCTGCTTAAAACGTGGTTGCTTTGGAGAGGAGTCAACAGCCACAAGATCCCAGCTGGGTCAGGCTGGAAGGAGCACAGGGTCTCATCTGGTGCCACCCCCTGCTCCAGCAGGGTCAGCCAGGGCACAGGACTGGGTCTGGGTGGGTCTGGAACACCTCCAGTGAGGGACACTCCACAGCCTCTCTGGCAATGTGTCCCAGAGTATGTCAAGTTGTTCTCCCTCATGTTCAGGTGGAACTCCCTGGGATCAGTCCCTGCCTGCTCCTCTGGTGCCACTGCTGGGTCCCAGGGAGCAGAGCCCTGCTCAGAGCCCCCCTTCGGACCGGGACACACAGGGATGAGGTCCCTTCCCAGCTCTTCCTTCATCCCTTTACTACAATCTCTGAAAGGCAGGAGAGATTCACAGAAACCCCCGCTGGTGCTACCCTGGTGCTCCCAGACGGCTCAGCTGCTGCAGAGGGTGAGCAGCAGCTCCTGCAGAACCACTGGGAGATGCTCCAAGTGCAAACACCAAAGATCTTCCCCTGGCTGCAGGAATGGCATTGAGGGGCAGCCCAAACAGACCCTTCCAGCCAGCAGCTTGTGGCATTTTCATCCCGATCCAGCTGGAGCCAGAAGCAGCTTTACCAACAAAAAAAAACTCCTAACACAGCCCTGTATTTTTTATTTTCGTGGAAATGCACTCACAACACATTTAAACACTTAACTGGAGGCTATTTGAAGAAAGACAGATGGACAAGCACTTAAATTTCAAAAGTCAGACCTCTAATTTCCCCAAAAGAGAATGGTTTGTGTTTCAGCTAACAGGTTTCAGTGTTGTTGGCCCCAAATTCCCCATAAGGATTCCATTTAACAGAGTGATCAAACACACTTCGAGTGGAAATGTATGGACAAAGTCAGCAACCTTGATGTCTAATATTAAAAAATAAAATTAATAAAAGCTCTGCCTTCACAATGTGGATTCCACAACTGTTTGATATCCTTCACAAAACTTTTGTTATTCCAGGAGCACTCACAGAAGTACCTGTGAGACTCCCACAAGCAGGATTTGATAATATGAAGAAAATATGAAGACTCCAAAAACCCACCTTCTAGTCTGATCCATGTTCAACATGGCCCAAACCAAGTACATAATGAAAGACTAAACTGTGATGGGCTGAGCATTAGGATATTCACTTCTCACAGCAGCTTTTTTTTCCAGGCAAATTCCCAGTCAAATTGTAAAGCCACTCGAAAAAGCCAACCCTGTAAAACTGGATCTCAGTGAGAAAGTCTGACTACCCAGCCCCACCTCTCCTGCTGAAGCACAGTGAGGCTCAGTTGCCCATAGAATGCTTGGAAATACTTGGATTAAAAGTATTTATTGCTAAAAGAAATGCAATTAGCAACCTGTCCAATAGAAAGGAAAGGTGTTTAGCTTGGAGTGTGCAGGAACTGGGGATACAGCACGTGTCAGGCAGGGAAAAAGATTCCCTGGTACTTCTAATTGAGCATGTGGGTCTGAAAAATGGCTGTGGAAATATCAAAAGCTTTTAAAAGCCCAGTGAACTCCTCCTAGATCTTGGCCTAATTGATTAAATTAGTGTAAGAGCCACTTCTTAGTAACAACTGCAGATTTTATGAGGTACGAAGCAGTGTCTGGACACAGGCACAGAATGGGATTAACATGCACAGGGCAGTGCTAATGGGGTTTCAAAGGCTTCTGCTGCGGGCTGAAGGAAAGAATTTACTTCATGAATCAGAGCTGGGACCAATCAATTCCAGAAGGAAGAATCACTTCAATCCAGAATGCCTGAATCAAAAGCCTTAGGAACAGGATTCTTTCATGCCAGCAATTAACACATGGTGCCTGTTCTAGAGGAACAAATGAAAGAGCTTCTCTGAAACCTCATTACTTAATAAGTCCGGAAAATTTCAAAGTGATTTTAAAAACCATATTTCTCCTGCTTCCTTGTAGCTATTTAATACCTTCTCAGAAAGAGATGGAGCAAATTTCAGAGGCAGGAGTGCCACTGACCTTAGAGGACGGGCTGTCATGTGCCCCAGTTAAACACAGGAATTATTAGTATTGCACCATGTCCCATTACTGTCTAACCAGTGCCTTTTCCAGCTCCCTGTGTCCCTGGTGATTGATGTCCATGTCAGCAGCCTGAGCAGGATGCAAAGGGGCTGCAAGAAACATCACAACTTCAGGGAGAAAGCATCTCTTGAAAGATCCACAAGAAATTCAGGATTTAATCCCACAGCTGCAGCTGTGTGGGTACATCTCGTGCGGGGCAGAAGCTCTAAACTCCTATTTTATCCACTAATTCAGAACTAATTACATACAAGTAGCTGCTAAGGTGGATTTAACCAGCTGGGGCACACAAAATTAGTGCAAAATGCTTTTATAGAAGGCACTAGGCTCTTCTGTAGAAGGTTGGAATAGTTTAAAAATATGAGATTAGTGCCCTTAAGAATGCGAGTGACACTCCACCTTTGGGTCCTGCTCACTTGCTGGCCCCCTGCAGTAGGTTATATTTTAAATAACTCATTAGGATTTACACTCAGCCACAATCCAGAGGCACTGTCAAACTGTGCATCCACTCTCATTCTCCATCTCTTGTTTCTAGGACAAAATGTATCTCAGCATGTTCTCTGTGTAAATCATCCACAAACACGTGCTTCACATTAGAGAGGGACCTTTCTGCAACTCAAAGCAAGTGAGCCAATTCATCTCGAATCCTTTACAAGCTCACCTGCTTCCGCAGTGATGCCTGAGCCAAAAAAGATTTGTTAAAAATATTTTCTGAAACTCTACTTTGAAACACAATTCTTGAAACATTCTAGCCAGATGAACGTGAAACGCTACATCAAATCTACACACAGCAAAGTGAGATTCTTCCTGGAGATAATCCCAAGCACTAAAACATAAATTATGACACTGAAGGTACAAGGAGAGAGAAGTGGAAGCCTGAGAATCATCCCCAGAAGTCACAGGATGGCTGAGCTGGTAATTCAGGGCAGGAGATGAATGGGGTCATTACCTCACAGCCCAGCACCCTTTGTTAAGGGAAAGAATAAAAGTGCTGCAGGAGTCACAGAGGTTTCTGGACTGTAAACTCATAATTCTTAAATT
This sequence comes from Taeniopygia guttata, assembly GCF_048771995.1. Lineage (NCBI taxonomy): Eukaryota > Metazoa > Chordata > Aves > Passeriformes > Estrildidae > Taeniopygia > Taeniopygia guttata. Next base: position 6,616,182 of record NC_133046.1, read on the forward strand.
AAATATCTGGAACTATGCCACTGTCACTACAGCCATTAAGGAAAGCCAGGCAATGTGAGAAAGGGAAGGGATGGTTTAAACATAAATGAAAAACATCATCCTAACTGCAAGGAAAATATATTTCCTCTGAAATGTGAAAATTCTGAAATGTGAAAAAAGAGAGACTGTGCTCAATGTGGCAGCCAAAACACTGAAACCTGATTGTACCAGTATTACAGCCCCTCTTGCTTCAAAATTAATTATATTGTAATTATACACAGCTTATAGGGTCCAATTATTTTCATTGGTTTTGTCTCCGGTCCTCAGAATTCACCTGTTTTGGTAGATGGGGATTCCTTTTCTTTGGTAAAAACTTGGGCCAAGATTTTCAAACAGAACTAATGACACTGAGTCCAAAGTCAGTCAATACTCTGCAAAACACTGAGTGCAAAACACTGAGTGAAAGAGCCTTTCCCAGCTGGCAAATCCACCCTGGTTTGTACAACTGAAAATGATTTTGTTTAAACTCATGGCTTGCATCATCTCTTTTCTGTCATTATCCATTCCAGAGATTTTATAACATTGCAGTGGTCTAATTTCCCATCAAGGCCATTTCTGCCAGAGAATTGACTGGTTTCAATCCAGAAAACAAAGACAAATAAATCAGTCACCCTCTTTAGCACAATAACAACAGCACATTTTGGGCTCTAAATCTTTAAATGACTGGTGTTTTTTTGGCTGAAAATAAGAGGGAGAAGGGCCTGCAAGCCCTGTGCATGATGTCATTTAGAGAGCAGCCCTGGCTGGGATCTCACCTGTACGAGTCCCCATCTCTGTTGTAGTCACACAATAGATAATCCTTCCCCACCACCTTGTCTCGTGCAATCTTCAAGGGCTGATCCACGGAGGAGAGGAGATCTTCACACAGGCTCGGGACCTGCAGGGTGGGAGCAAACAGAGGGGAGAGAAGGCAGCATGTTAAGGCTGGAAGGCACTGGCACCCCTAAGAACAGCTTTTGTTATTAATAACCCACATCTGCCCCAAGAAATCGCTTCACTTACAACACAGCCCTGTGTTCCCACCTCCAATAATTTCAGTTTAATTACCACATCTGTGGCCCAGCACACCTCAGTACACACACGCTCCACGTTCACTCTGTGCCAGGGCAGTGACTGTCCAGGGCTGGTGGATAAAGGTAAATATTTACAGTGGAGTGGGAATGAGGGAACTGCTGAAGGAACCCCCCCATCCACAGGCTGGAGTGAGTTTTCCCAAGCTCCCACTCTGGGTCAAGCTCAGAGCAGTTTCCAGGGATGTAGCCAAGCATGACCAGGCTGGCTAAGGAGAATAAACGTGTCCGTGTGCGTGCAAACATCAAATCCAACACAGCTCCTGCTTCCACAGCTCCCATGGATCCGGGACCCAGCTGCCTCCCTGCCCTGCACGTGGGCAAAGACAAGCTCTGCTTCAGAGGGCCCGTGATGTCCTGCAGGGACATGAGACCTGCACACACCTCAGGTGATGTCCAGCCCTGTGCCCCAGTCCAGCCCAGGGACCAACAACACTCATTCCTGCAGCTGCTGCCCTCAAACAATCAGAGCACCGTGTGCTTCTTGCTGGAACAACAGTCCAGATTTCACTGCCAGAGAAATGGACTGAAGCAAAATGCCCTTTCTCAACAACACAACAGGACCACAGAATAACTGGCACGTTCTTGAACAGATTGGTAACAATGTGCTAATAAAACAAGATAGAAATAAGGAGTGTGGAATGTCTTCTGCATATCACTCTGCATCATAGAGATGAAAATCTGACTGAGAACATGAGGACAAAAGGCAATCAAGGGCAAAATTAATCATGGAGTGATGAATTCATAACTCATAAGAAATGAAAAGCGGAGGGAGGGAGGAATAAAGAAAACATGGAAATGTGCTTTCTTCTCTTCAAGCCATTGATTCAGTGAATGGATTAGCACCATTTCAAAGAGGAGAAAAAACAAATTCGGGGTGCAACAGCCCCGAAACTATTTTAACGCACTAGACTGGACAGAAGAGCTGAAACTGCCCAGAACAAAAACATTCCTAATCCCAAGTACAAGGCAGTAACATGCAGAGGATGACAGTCAGAGTGAGAAGGGACACACACAAACCAATATGACTATGAAGAATCAAAAAAATCCTAAATGGAAATGACAAAACAAACTGTGGCTGCCTCATCCCTGGAAGTGTCCAAGGCCAGGTTGGACAGGGTCTGGAGCAACCTGGGACAGTGGAAGGTGTCCCTGCACATAGTGGGGGTGGCACTGGATGGGCTTTAAGGTCCCTCCAACCCAAAGCACTCCACGGCTCTCAGATGAGACCAGCAAGTGATGCACCACCTGACCCACACAATCAATCCTCAAATACACAAAAAAATCAGAGGCAAACCAAGACATGGTTGGTAAAGTGCTGGAAAAGCTGAAATATTCATCTGAGTGTTTTTATTTTGGTCTCTACTATAATGTGTGAGACCTGCAGAGCCCAGAGCAAGAGCAGGGCAGTTCAGGATTTAACCCAGCCCGGGGCTCTCATGGGAGTTCCTCCTTTGGTACCTGCAGGCCTGGCTGAAGAGGCCTCAAACCACAGCACATTCCTGGGTAAACAGAAGTGGACAAGCAGCAGCAGCTTTTAGGGGAATTCTTCCTTTTCCTGAGACCTGACAGCCCAAATACTTCCTGGGGCTGATCCAAATCAGCAGTGTGGTGGTGTAAGGAATCATCTATTGGTGTCTGTGAGCACATCTGGTCCCCCTCTGTCCCTTCCTTCCCTTCCCCGTTAACCATCAGTTGTGGGCCAACTCTTCAGGCTGACAGCAGCTCAATCTGCCTGCCTGACCTTCAGGTAGAGCCCAGCCAGCCCAGAGCAGCCCAGCACAGAGCTGGATCCAGAGGTGGCCAGTGGAACACATCCCTTGGCCACGAGCCCATCAGCACAGGGAAATGCATGCCCAGGAACAGACTCCTGGCTCTGACCTGCCTTTGGGATGATGAAAACAGAATTGGGGGGAAATGGCTTTTTCCCAGCCTCTGTTTTCACTCTGTTTCTTTGGGAACAGCCCATACATGTGTGTAAGGGAGCATGAGAGGCCTTGCTGTGCATTCCTTCAACCCCAAATATCCACACAAAGCATTCTCACAAGAAACTCAAACCTGAGGCCAAGTTGATTCCCCTGCAGAAAAGCTGAATTTACAACTCTTATAAAAAACCCCTCACAAGTAACTTTCAGATTTAACTTTCTTTTAAGAACAGCACATGCCTGGTATGGGGTTTCTGCAGGTCTCAGAGCACAATCCCATATTGACTAGAAGAACTTGCAACCCGTTGTTTCTTTAAGATGCAATCTACTGAACTAAAGTTATCTGTGGATGATTTGGTAACAAATATTCATGAGAAGGGTCTCTTTCCCAATTTCTGAGGGCTGTGGTTATTCCTACAGCCATAACAGTGACTGCATTATCTCACACACTTACTAGAATATAATACTGCACTGTATTATAACCCTCCATTGTAAAACAAACTGTATATCCCATCTCCTTGGTACAGACACTCCACAGGACTTCAGGCAATCTATTATTTTCTCCTTCTTGTCTTTCAGAATAAAACAGAAGAAAACCTACTCATCTAGTTTGGAAATATAAGACAATTTCTACAGTATTTATAAAAAGAACAGATATTCCAGCTGATGGAACTACTCATGCTATTCTAATTATTGGAAAAGCACCCCAAGTGTGGCACAATTACTCCAAGAATGTAATTTTTATACTATTTATTACATCAACTGTACTTCCTAATAATGAATTTGCAATTTATACACACGGCCTTTCCTTTTCTACTCTTGAAAACTGCTTACAAAGCAAAGGCAGTAATTTGAACAAGGTAATTTGCAGCTTTAAGCACTTCAGGTTTATATTCATGAGACTATGACTCCTTGTGAATTTAGGTCCTTTGGATTCTTTTCCATGTCAAATATTGAATCTTACTAAAACATTTAAATTACTGTTGTGCACATTCAGACTCTTGCAGGATTCAGTTTAATCTTCTGATCCCATCAAAGGCAACTCTGCTTGGAAGGCAACTGATGCTCTGAGTTTTCAACAACAGTCAATTCATGAATTTTTCTTGTTAAGGTTGTTCTATGTTAACTGAAGAGCCAAAACTCCCTCAGGTGCCTGAGCACTTATCTACAGCAGTCATCACATGTGCAATTTTGACTTCAATTTAGAAACACAAGAATTAAGCCGCTCCTCAGGACAAACTGAAACAGCAAAGCAGCGATTTTGTTCCACTCATCACTGCACTACAAATAAATGTCACTGTGGTGCAAACACTGGAGGACCAGGTTCTTTTATAAGCAAAGGCTGGGCTCTCACCTCTGCTCTGACACAATCTTTTCCCACTCTAAGCACGGCAAGGTCACATGCAGAACACAATCTGCACCTTGTATCTCCAGCTAAAGGCCAGGGTTAGTGTCACCTGGCCCTCCTGCACCCTTGTTCCCCCAGATCAGCCCTCAGTCATCTCTTCTGGTGGCTCTGGCTGCTCAGGAAGTGAGACCACCCTCAATGGAAATTGGAAAGAAAAAAAGGAGGAGATCTGGGGCTCGGCCTGGAAGAACAGCAGCATCATTCAGAAGGAACAGGGCACAGTGTTTGGGGGATATTTTTTTCCAAGGAGATACACAAAGGATGTGTAGTGCAGAGGAAAGAAAATCTGAATGAGAAAGTGAGGGAAACGTGTCAAACAAGGATCCTGTTGTCCTGTGTAACCAAATTCTCCAGCAGAGCTACCCAGGTATGTGGACAGTGTTTTAATTAAGGCAACTGCTCTGCTATCAAGACAAATAATCACTTGTGCCAAAGTGGAAACCATACCCCTTTTGGAGTAGCTAAGCTCAATCATTCCTTCTGGACTCACTTCTTGGTTCAAGGAGCTTATTAGCAATTAAACAATTGCTTCTGGATTATTTTTTTAATTATTTTTAAACAATATCTAAAAACAAATTCATAGAGGAAAGAGGAGTAATACCTCAGTTATCCATGTCTGACACACAGCCCCAATCCTTTCTTTGACCACATTGAATTGCATCAAATTCTGCATTTCACACACTCAAGACAGCCAATATTTTGGCTGTGTCCACTCCGGTTCAGTACACCCAGGTGGCTGTTTTCTTCTATAGCCTTGATTGAAATGTACCACATCTACCACTGAAACAGCAACATTCCTGCTGTACCAGTCCTAAGAAAGAGTCTTTTTCCATATTTACTCAGAGGTCAGAGTTACTGACCTCCACAGGAACCTTACACACTGGAGAACTATGCTAAATGCAGCAAAATTAAAGATTATACCTTTTTTTTTTTTCTTTTTCCTTAAAGAGAAAGAAGGAACAAGGAGGAACAGCTTCAGACTGAAAGAGATTACTTTGGAAATTAGAAAGAAATTATTCCCTGGGAAGGTGGGGAGGCCGTGGCTGCCCAGAGCAGCTGTGGTGCCCCTGGATCCCTGGCAGTGCCCAAGGTCAGGCTGGATGGGGTTTGGAGCAGCCTGGGACAGGGGAAGGTGTCCCTGCCATGGCAGGGGTGGCACTGGGTGATCTTTAAGGGCCCTTCCAACCCAAACATTTCTACAATTCTGGGAAGATGAGGCAAATTTCAATTAGCTAACGAGCCATTCAGATCCATCTGTGTTTTGAATCTGCATCTGCAAGGTGCAGGTGTCTGAACCTGCAGATATCTGAACACACATGTGATGAGGGCAGTTTTTAATTAAAAGCCCCATCCCACCAGGAAGGTGAGTATTTTTATCACATGTGAACTTCCAACATTAAAGGAGGACAGAAGAGCTGCTCCCATGGTTGGGGAAACCACTCAAACACAAAGAGTCCATGGAAGCTCCCTGACCCTCTCACAAAAGAACCCTTCTGGTACACCTCCACAGTTATTTATTTCATCTAATAAAGCATTATTCTGATGTTTCAGGGTCCTTGCACAGGCTCAGAATTTCCTGTTCCTGCAGAAGGCAGGCACGGCCCAGCAAATGTTATGGAAGCTCAAGAAGGAAGTCTGGCTCCACTCATCTTGGGCCTAAAACCACCAGTAAAGTCACTCCCACAAATCCACACAGTGCTAAACCTTAATTGGATCCATCAGAGGTCCAAAGGCCACACAATCATCAAGCTTTGTTTAAGAAATGATACTTAAATGGGCTTTTGTGTTCAGACAAGATATAATTGATATTGGAAACAGCTCAGTGTTATTCATGTACTTGCACTGAATTCCAGCACTGCAAGAATTGGCAAAACCAAAATTAAGCCAAATGAGCTTTTCTGGAAAAAGACAGATGTTAACAGGGTTGCAAATCCAGGTCTGTCCAGCTAACTGTGTCATAGCAGACATGTCACATTAATTACAGAACGTTTTAATTCAGCTCGAGGAACTACATTTAAAAAGGCGAGAACCATTCATAAAACAGGATCCTTGGCTTTCTTCCTGTGCCTTGCAGGATAAAACAGGGTTCTGCTGGATTCCCCTTCTGAAACAAAAGGCAGCCATCTGGCAGGCACAGCCAGAGTGCCCTGGGCTGGGACTGGTGACCTGCAGGTGAAGGCTCCTGGATCCTATTACCAGTCCCAGGAGCCATCACAGGGTATCAGTATCTTGGGAAGCCCTGACTGCTTGTGTCACACTCCAGCTGGGCTTGGAGATATCCAGTAACAATTCAGGGGTATGCAGGACACTCTCTCAGTGCTATTTCTCTATCCCAGCTGTCCCCTCCACCCTTTAAAGAGGTTAGGGAGGTTTCCATCTTCACACACACTCCCTTCAAATGATATTCAAACAGATATTTTAAGGGTCTCTAACACCAGCAGTGCAGTGGCAGGAACCTGGAAGACAAAAAAGCTTAAAAATAGGAAGAATAAGTGATATAAGGCCAGAATTGAAATTCCCTTTTCCAATCTCATGCCAGGAAGTGGGGTTGCTAGCTCTAAGCCAAGGATCACATTAACAGTTTACATATATTAATTGCTATCTCCAACTACCATCAAGATATTCAGAGGTAATCTTTGCTGGCTGGAAAAGCTCCTGCTTACAGCCACTCACCAAATGGAAAAACTGGCTCTCAACCACCATAAATTTATTCAGAGAGCCAGAGCCCCCTTCTTTAGCCAACAATCCTTGTACTAGAAACCTGCCTGGCTGCTGGGAGCTCATCCCACAGGTCAGCAAGTCCAGGCAGAACAGGAGGTCAAAGACTCAGCTTTGAGCCCACAGGGCTGTCAAAGCACTTCTGCTTCACCACCTCTTTTTCAGCTTTCACTGGATCTGATTTTTTGTTTAAAACATCTTCCAGCCTCACCAGACGCTCAGCTGGCCATCTGCATCCAATTATTTTATCTCTCCCCGCAATGCCGCACAGTGCTCAGGCTCTTGGACTCCAAACACAAAAAGCTCCAGTCACATTCTCGTGTTCTTTATGGTCTGTGCAGCCCAAGCAGTGCAGTTTGCCTGGGGGTAAATTCTGTAGCTTCATATATCTTCAGTAACTGAAGGCATGCAAGCAGATTTGGGACTTGCCTGGAGCTTGCACGAAGCAACAGCCTGAATGGTGTTTAAATATTTCAGAATCAGAAGTTTATATATTTTAAGATTCATCACTCCATGATTTTCTAAAAAGTAACACATTCTCCTAAAAATACTTCAGTATTCCCCTGTGATGAGAAAGGAGAGCTGATCACCTCCCAGATCTTTAATTGCAAACAGTGCCTTAAAAAATAACCAGCAAAGTTACGACTGCTGTGTCTGTAAAGAACTCTCACTTTAATTCTTCAATGGCAGCATTACCTGGTTCTGTTCTTCAAGAAAGCTTTCACTTTTGGGAATGATTGCTGGTTCAATACAGGCTTACTGGGAGAGGGAGAAAGCTGTGGCTGTGAGCTCCCTCCTCTCCTGGCAAGCCTGTCCATTCTGTGAGGACCATTTTCTGTCCCCACTTCATGCCAGGCATCTGATTTACCTGAGTCAGCTAGATTTTTCATCTAATTTGTATTATACACACCCAGGCAAACATCCAAATTAAACACTCAGCAGGAAATTTGTACTTGCTAAAGGAACCTGCTTAACTTGCACCAGGACTAAGAGTGCATCAGCTTCCACACTCGAGTTGAAGCCATCAAGGCAATCCTATCACAGATCTGTTATTTGCTGCACATGGCCCACGAGGACAATAAATCCAGTTTCCTTCCACCTTTGCCACCTCAGCCCTCAAAGACACATCAATGAAGCTGTCTGAAGAAAATACCCCAAAAGGAGTCTGGAGGCTGCAGCCCTAGACACCACTCACCCACCTTGTACTGTGCTGTCAAATGTCCTAGGAAGGGACCCTCCACAGCAGCATTGCCTAGAGGCTGATCCTTCTTTGGGATTTCTCCTGGGAAGAGCACAGCTAAAAGCACAGAGGACTGACTTTCTGTACAGCTGACCTTCAGAGAAAGGAGGCAGGAGACCAGTTGCCATGGGTTGTTCTGACCTTTCAGGGTGAGCTGCTTGGCCACTCGGAAGTGAGCTCTCCCAGCTTCCCTCCCTCACGCCTCCTGACACCCAGTGTGACTTCACAGCCACACAAAACCCCACTCAGCTGATTGCAGGACACATTTCCAAGCAGAAAACACCCTCACAGTCCCCTTTCCAGCAGGTGATGAGAACAGATGTGATTCACAGCAGGGCTCCCTGGGAAGCACAGTGAATCAGCAGCTCCTGGACACTGTGAGGCAATAAGGAGGTGACACAGCTTTTTTGTGACACACACACACACACACACACACACAGCATCTGAACTAATGCTCCAAGTGCTGTCACTACACGAAGAATCATTTAGGTTGGACAAGACCTTGAAGTTCGTCAAGTCAACCTTTGACGTGGAGCATCCTCACAACAAACCCATTTAAGAGCAGTGCAATCACCTTTCTCCTCTTTTGGCAACTTCCTTTCAGCTTGGACTTGGCTCACTGGTCGATGCTCCAAGACTCACAGTTTCCAGAGGAGCTCTATGGAAAACTATTCCAATTTAAATTAGTTGTCCTTAAAAAGGTATGTGCCTCCAGCAAACTCGTTCTGTAGACAATCAGAAGTCCTCTTGCACATTCTGAGCAGTGTATTTACACACAATGACTAACTGAACCCCTAGCAGAGCATTCCATGCCAAAGCCCAATTCCAGCACCATGCACAGCTTCTTTCAGGCAGGACTTCCGGAGGGCTGTGATTGACAAGGTCTCTAATGAACTCTAATTGAAGCCTCAACAGTCTGAAAAACCCAACAACAGATGTGGTGAAAGGGCAAACCACAAACTGTTTTGCTAATGAATGAAAAGTGTCTGGGCTGATGAGGGCCAGTGACCCAAAAATTCTCTTCTTCCACCCACACTTTTACTTCTGTTCAAGTTTGGGCCATTTCCCTTGTCAGCACAACACTTGGGGGCAGTCATGGACAGTGCTGGACATACTCCATGTATTCAGTTGGGTACCAAGATGCTCTTTTATGAGCCACAAGCAGCAGAACATGGATAGAGTAAGAGGGACCGCAGGGAGGGAACTTAGTGTGGTTATCCTTCCCAGCAGGATGGATAGGAGTGATTTTAAACTGCCAGAGGGCAGGGTTAGATGGGATACTGGGAAGAAACTCCTTCCTGGGAGGGTCTGGCACAGGCTGCCCAGAGCAGCTGTGGCTGCCCCTGGATCCCTGGAAGTGTCCAAGGCCAGGCTGGACAGGGCTGGAGTGAGGTGGTCTCACAGAAGGTGTCCCTGCCCCATGGCAGGGGATGGGACTGGATGAGCTTTAAGGTCCCTCCCCACACAAACCATTCAGGACTCTGGGAAGGAGATGCCTGTTCCTTACTGTGTTCGTTTTGGAAAACTCTTTACATACAATGACATTTCTGAGCCATCTTCTGTCCTTTCAGTGGATCTTTAGCAAGCAGCCACCATTGGTCTGGAGATTAAATCATATAAAAAACCATGGCACACTGAGCTGCAAACAGACTTCAAGTAATACTCTAAACTTCACCCCAAATATTGACATGAGCCTCTGCCTCACACCTCCTCCACTGTGGTAGTGGGCTGAGCAAGGAAACCCAGCACAAGGAAGGCAAGAAGTCAGGGTGCCATGTTTTACAGCTCTTTCCCTCAGTTTAAGGAACATGCTCATGCTCACTGTGCATTTGGAGTCTGCCCTTTTTCTCAACGAGGTTTTTGTCTGCTAATGGTACAAGCAGCAGAATCAAAACGACAGATGTAAAGGTCGAGATGAAATTTGCCAAAAAAAGGTCAAAAATCTATTTGTTCAAGTCTGGCTCATGATGTCTCTGGACCTATTACAGGTGGCAGAGCACACGTTGCTCTTGTCTAACCAGTGCAGACTCCAGGAGCTCAGGGAGAGTGGCTGCAGAGCGGGTCTACAGGTGTCACCACAATAAAGGAATTGTGCTGGATTTAACAAATTATTTCATCTCTGCCCCAGAGGAGGGGCTGCAATGCCTCGTGTGGGGGACACAGACCCTCCTCCCAACAGGCACCAAACTGGTCTGGTTCATGTTACACTATGAAAAGGAGCCCAGGGAGCGTGTTGCTGATGGAAAGCATGTAGAGCACTAATGAGCACCATCCAAAAGTAATTCCAGCATTTAGAGGTACCCAGCAATTTTCTGAGTCATTAAAAAAAATCTCAGACCAATTACACAGTCAAGCTTACCATGGCTGACCAAACAACTCCTTGTTTTGAGTGGTCCTGGGAGCTGCTCAAACCCTGGTAGCCACTCAGTCCTCCCAATTTCATCACAAAACCAACCATGTCACACCAGATCAGATCAGTGATTTAGTTACTTGTGTCCTACCTCCAGCAACAGCCACAAAAACAATGCTTTAGGCTGCCAAGGGTTTTGGGGGCACAGATGTAGCCAATTATTAAATGGTTTCAAGAGAGAAAAATAATCCTTTCCTGCAGGGAATAATTTCTTACCTGATCCCCAGAGGTCTCACCTGTACCTTGGCTTACATAAGTAAAAGAAATGTTTAGAGTTTGATAAATTTAAGTCAGCCACAACTTTTTGACCATAGCTTACCAACACCAGCTTTAGAAGCACTTCCCAACCAAACCTCTACCTGGTGAGCAGCTGCTCTTCTGCACAAATAAGCCATGTATTTAGAGTGGACAATAGAATCCAGTTTTCCCACCAGCAGACTCTGTACAGATTAAATCCATATTTCAGTAACACCTTCAGCTACTCCAGAGGCAACTGTGCCTCACACTACTGACCAGGTTATTACAGCCCAGACATGCATCACAGAATGTGCAACTTGTAACGAGCCTAGAAATCCTTCTTATGTCAGTTTTCCTCCCCAGCAGTGTGTAAAGGACACAAAAGTTCCAGGAACAAGCAGAAAAAAAGATATCAGACACAAGATGGTCAGCCAGGTTTGGTTTTTGACACTAGACTGCAGAACATCTGAGAGAGCACAAATTATAAATAGATTTGGGTGTTCTCCAGATGCCCAGACATTCTCAGCAGTGTCTTTGCAGCGTGTGGGGCAGCACAGGCACTGCACTCCCAGAGTTTTACACAGCAGGTTGTTTATGAGGAGGTAATACCCAGGTGCCAGGGCCTGCCCAAATTCCAACAGCAGCCTCCAAGCTGGCATCTGGTGTGGTTCATTAGGAGAGCTCTAATGAGTGTTCACACTCACTGAGTGTCCCTGCACACACAGCCCAAAACAATCACTGCATTCCTGACATTGCTTGCCCAATGGTTGTTTGTTCAACCTTGCCCAAAGACAAGGGGACAGACAAACCACCAGACCTTCCAGATGCCCCAGAAGAAGTTCCCACACACCAGGCCTTTGTCAGCAGGCACTTCCTGGGGACAGCATGCAGTACTCACCAAGTCAATGAGGTCACTGAGATTCTTCTCGATCTGCTGCGGAGGCAGGCGCCTCATCAAATCCAAGGCACAATCCAGCTGCTGGTCACTCTGCAGGAACAAGAAGAGTCCTGGTCACAAGGTGGACAGGAAACACAGCAGCAGCATGCTTTGCATTAATACAAGTAAAACTCATTCCATTTCATTGTGGATTATTGACTTGGCAACTTAACACCATGCTGCTGATAGAAAGGAGTCCAGCCTCTACCTCACCAAAACTCCTTCCAATGTTTCTGTAGGTGTTGTTTTTCCACACTATCTCAATAACAACGTGGGTTAGGGAACTGAAAGTTGCTTCTCCCAAAGCAGGTTTAACACCTCCTCACTTGCACTGATCAGCTTGAGATAACCAGCATCCAAGACAAACTCTGTTATCCTACAGAGCTCCCTCTCCCCTGCAGCTTTATCAGAAAACCAGAATGAAACATGCACATAAAGCATGATCCATGATTTCCCTCTTCCTACAAAACACACCTCAAGAACTGCCTCTATCTAAGAAATGAGGGACTGTGGGAATCCAGGGCTTCCCTCTGGCTGCCCTGGCAGGTCTGGGACCCTGGCAGGGGTCAGGAACCCCCCTGGACAGAGCCCCCAGAGACACTGGCTGTGATCTCTGTCCATGGAAAAGAGTTTTCAATCTTACAGGATGAATTACCAGCTCTGAGTGTTTGATATGAGTAATAATTAAGTGTGGCACGGGTGCAAAAGTAAAATTTTAGGATTCTAGATTAGGGGTTCAGAGGGGACAAGATGGAGGAAATTGGGTGTGCCTTGTCCTTTTTCTCCTTCTTCATGCCCTCCATGTTTCACTGTGGTGTTGGCATTTTTCTGTTGGTTCAGGCTGGGGACACACTGTCCAACGTAGGTGACAGATATTGGCACGTTATTGTAAATCCAGCACAGGTAGTTTGTGGTATTTAATGTTTGTACCATCCCACTGAGGGCAGAGCCCCACACGCTGCCCTGCAGGACAGAGCTGCGGCAGGGCAGCAGAACATGTTAGAGATAAACAGAATAAACAACCTTGAAACCAGCACAGACAAATTATGGCTTCTGCTTTGGCAGTGGGGCTGACAGACAGATTTTCTACAATCTCGGAATCATCAATACCCACAGATTCCGACAAGGGACATCAGTTATTTAGAGCTAACACAGCCCTTTCCCCAAAGAGCTCACTGTAGCTGGTCTCACATCAATTCTGACACAAAGAAACACCCTTACTCCACTTCAGAGTCAGAAAATGTGCCCCAGACACTTAAAGAATTGAACCACGGTCCTGACATAACCTTTAGTTGTTCTTTCCACCAACAGACACAAACAGACACTTTTCTGCTGACCTAACAGCACTCAAAATCTGCACAAGTTCCTTTTGATCCCAGGTCAGGTGAAACACAAGCAGTTTGTTCTCACTGCTCCTCCCCTCCTTCTTCTCTTTGCCATTTCCAGGCACTCAAATCCCACGAGCTGAGGTTTAACTTCACCCTCCCATGTTCTGTGAAGCTCCCAAAGTCTTATTTAAAAACAGCTTCAATACTAACACAGTTCCATTATCACATTATCCAGCAGAGCAGCCCCCAGGACAGGGAGAAACAGGAAGCCAAGTTTCCTGCAATTAAGCCAAACCTGCAGAATGAGGGAAGGAGGGAGTTTAGTGAACATTAGGAAGCTGATCATTAGATGGCCATGGGAAGGGAACTCCTCACGTTTAGCTACTGAACTCTCAGAGCCCAAGGACTGCAGGCACGCCCAGGAGGGGATCTCTCCTCCCAAGTTCTGACTGTAGCTCCTGCTGTCTCCTGCACCCAGGAAGGAAACCTGGCACGCTGCCACAGGGTCGTGCCCCTTGCTTGTGGATCATGGGAACACTCAGGGAAGTGCTCTGTCCTCCTCTGCCACCTGGAATTGTTTAAAAGACAAAAAAGCCTAGGGAAGAATGTTAAAAACCACCACTAAAGCTGCAACCCCAGAGTAATTGAAAATAAAATACACTGCATGGAGGCAGCGTATTGCAGTGTTTATGGATTAACCGAGATAACCTGGAGTGACCATTTTTACCCAATATATTCAGTAACAGCTGTAAAAGACACGAGCAGGATTGTTTAAGGCAGAGATCCTCCAAGGGGCTCAGACACAGCTGACATGCAAGGCTGTGAGCAATGGAAAAACAAAAATATGCAGGTACATACAGTGCCTGCTGCAGTGATCTCCCTGGTACCCAGAAGGGAAAAGCAAGGCTGAGCAGCAGGACTCCTCAGTTCCTCACAGCAGTTAGGAAATTAAACAGCTTGCCAGCAGATCTCTTAAAGCTCCAAAATAAAGACAGGTTCTGCTGCAGTTGCGTCCCTAAATCCACGGTTATACAGCCAATTTAATCCAGCATAAATCTGGCTGGAATGGTCAAGAAGGCAACAAAAGCTGACAAATCACAGATCAAAGTGGTACCTTGGGGTATCAGAGACATCTGGTATGACCAATTTCAGAAGTGAGCAGGGAAGTGAACCAGGATTTAAAAGCCAGGTGTGTGGTCAAGCCCAGCTTTGGTTCAAAGCCAGCCTCTGGCTCCAGCCTCTGCCCAGCTGGAGGAGATGGAGGAGATGGAGCAGCTGTAGGCACTGACACACAGAGGGGCAGGGAGCACAGTCCAGGTCCAGCAGCAGCAGCACACAGCTCCCTGGTTTTACAGGTGGTGAATATCCCAGGATGTGCTGCCACTGCTGCTTTGAGTGGCACTGGATCAGTGGTGCTGAAACCCCCAGAGCCTTCCCACAACTGTGTGAGAGGAAGGTGTTCAGTACATTCCAAACCCCACCTGCTTCTCTCAGCTTCACCTGTCCTGGATTCCCATTTGCTTAGTTCTTTTGTAAAATCATATACTGAAGACCAGGTTTCTTAACAGACCTCCAGACAAAACATTTCTGTGGAATTTTTGCCTTTACCCAAGAAGAGGCTCCTGCCCTCTGAGCAGGTGATCAGACAGGCTGTCTCCCAGGCTGGGCTGCTCCCAAAGCCAAGCTCTTTGAGCTTGCAGCATTTAATGAGCCTAATGTTTGCATGATAGGAGGTCGTTTTCCACCATTCCTGTTTCATCCAGCCTAGAACCTCCTGTGGAGGAGCAGGGAGTTCAGACAGAAATTCTAAATTAAGTTTTATTACAGCTGAAGTCACTGAAGGATTTACAGATCATAGGACTCTCAAAGACTAAAAATATTAGTTTAGATGAAAGCTCTTTAATAAGTTTCCTTTAAAGATGTTTGCCTATCTAGAATCTCCATTTAAGCACCTGTTACAGCATTCCCATGGCACTGCCCCAGGGAAAAAGGTTATGAGGATGTCTGTACTAGTTATTTTACAGCTTCCTTTGTCTGCACCTCCACTTCTTTTTGGTCTCTTTGCTGTATTTAGCTTATTTCCAAAGGAGAAACCCTCTCACAACAGCCACGGGTCTCTGGGCACTCTGTGTTAAAGCTCAAATCACAAAAAACAGCACTGAATTTTTTTTAAATTGTATAAATGTGCAGTTGAAAAGGGGCACAGCTGTGCACCTTAATTTTAAAGGCTGCGTATGGGCAGATGTCGTTCAATGCAGAAAACACAAATAAAACATCCCAGGTGGTTACTATAGGTATGGAAATCACAAAAATGAAACGGGCAACAAGCTGAACTTCCTTTTTACTGCCACTTGCCATGTCTAAAGCCCAGGGCTCCTTGGAGTGAGGGCACAGGGCTCCTGCGTGCTGGAATCCTCAGCAAACAGGAGCTGCTCCTGCGCAGCCCTGGGCACCAAATCCCACCTGCAGCCCCCAGAACAGCACTGGCACCTGACCATGAGCTCTTCTGCACCAGGACACACACCCAGAGCCTTTCCAGCTCCAGCAGAACCAGGAACGCTTCACTGGAGTTTGCTCTTTTCAACAGACACCAGCACTCGGCTGAGTTACTGCAGTTATTCTGCATTTCTGAAATATTTTTACACATGCTTTTGATACATACACCTACAGAAATCCACAGGCTTTATTTCCCAAGTGTGGCAATGGACAGCTCTCCATTGCCAGTTACCTGAGACTTTACCTATATTCTATCTTCCAGGAGGGCTTACACAAACCTGCAGCTCTTCCCATCCCAAGGCCATTCCACTTGAAAGGAAGTAAAAGACTCATTTAAAGCTCCTGGCCTTGCAGTCAGCAGGAATTTGGTCCCATTTATCACAAAGCCCTGTGGATTTAATCTCCCTTCACACCTCTGTTGGGACACTCCTGCTCATCTGACCCTGTTATTGCTGAGCACAAACAGAGCTGGGCAGTGTTTTCAAACAGAAACCCAAGCTGGTTTCACTTCTGTGCTCTATTTCTGTATTAACCCCACTTGCAAGTTCCTGAGCCAAGAGCTGAGACAGCTCAGTGCTACAGCAGTGGGAGCTCCTCCCAGCTTAGCCCTTTCTGGGAAATAATTCATAATAATAATAATTGAACCAACAAATCTTTTCCACCAGCAATCCCAGTCCAACATTTCTACTCCAGGCATGATTGTGCTCCTCACTCCCTTTTCCATCTGTGACATCAGCTGAGAACAACTGGGGGACCTAGAAATTACTGCAGCTGAAAAAGCCACACACCTGATGCGACAGATAAAACATCTTGGAGACACCTCTCACCCAAGTTCCAGTCAAGACGGGCATCTGAAAGGTTACCCAAACTCAAAGTACAAAGTATTCAATGTTCAGATAGCAAAAATACAAGGTAAAAACCTCAAGAGACACTGCAACCAGAACATCTGCTCAATGCCATGCAATTCAAAGCTACTACACATCAGGTAATTTTGCTCACTGGTCAGTTTGCAGTTCAAATACCTCTGTAAATTAATCCAGGGCCAGAAGTACACAACCAGCAAATTACTCTTTTTCCTTTCTTTCAAGCTGCAGACATACCCAAGACTGTAAATCACATATTTCCTGTCAGTTCTCCCAACAGGAATGTCTGACTAATGCTTCAGCTTTGTGGTACTACAACACTAAGTTTTTTTAATTGAAACAGATACCCAGCTTCCCCTCCTGCTTGTCACTTTAATCCCTGCCAACTTCCAGAGCTCCAAGGGCAGAAGACTCCCTTTTCCAATTACACAATGGGATAGTATTACTGCTAGAAGCTGCAGCAAGGGTTGAATTATTGTAACCCTTGGGTAATAAAAAGTACAGTAGTATTTTAAGTTGCAAGGTTCCCTTCACAGCTGTCAGCATTCACTTTTTAGGATATTAGATGGGAACAGGAATAACTGCCTGACCTGAGAAAGCCCAGAGAAGTTCTGCACTCATGACATTTCCATCAGCTGCACATATTCCTCGCAATCTGTTTTTCCACATGATTTTTCCCTTGACTATTAACCCTCCTCTGGCAGATCCTATCTAAAACCATTTGTAATGGACTCGTAAATCACAGCTCTGTGGCAGCAAGGTGTGCTAGGGGAGAAACAGCAAAAACAGCAACAGCACAGTTAGGAAACAATCAAAGGTAATAAAACCTGAACACAGACTCTGCTGTGGACAGTCATAAAAGGTCAAAGATTATTAAAAAGCAAGACACTGATGCAGACCTCATTCTCCTTCTCTTCAGCCACTTTTACCTTTGGCTGGTTTTGGCTGGGATTATTATCTCAAACACTTCTGACCACATCGTACACTCAGGAATGAGCTCAGCCCAATCTGCTGTGGTTAAGACCAAACAGCCCAAGTGCTGACACCGTTCGTTCCACGAATACCAAGCGAGAAGGATTAGAGATTAAAATAAAAGCAAGAAGTGATGGATTGGAAGGCTTTAGCAGAAGCTGCTGTACTCTGGCTCCCCCAGGTCCCCTGTAATCTGTATTTATTTACAGAGCAATTGTACAAGTCACGTCACAGCTTTTGAGCCAGAGAATCCTCCTTGGAGACGTTC
Source organism: Taeniopygia guttata (assembly GCF_048771995.1). Lineage (NCBI taxonomy): Eukaryota > Metazoa > Chordata > Aves > Passeriformes > Estrildidae > Taeniopygia > Taeniopygia guttata. The sequence goes on from NC_133046.1 coordinate 6,634,093, forward strand.
TCCTGCATATTATTAATTTCACTCTGCAGTGCTCTTTTAAGTACAACTGAGCACATTGCAGTACTAGCCCCAATTAATAACTGAATGCACTCTCACAACTTGTTTTCTGAATTCAGGTCTCAGTGTTGTACACGCTGCAAACACAGCCAAAAACCCAGAAACACTGAGCAGCTTTTGTCCTGCATTGCTCCAGGAATGGAACACAGGTGAAATTCAGAGGGACAAGAGGGACTCTTTAAAGAGGTTCTCTAGGAACAAGTAGCTCATACATCTGCCCTGAAGCCTCATGAAGAGGAACTAAAATAATCCATAGGCAGGAGAGAAGCAAGGCGGCTTCACTTTCTTTGGCACCAGAGTGCTGCTGACATGGGATCCTTCTCACCATTTCAGGCTGCCAACACAGCCAGGGCAAGTCCTGCACGGATTAAAGGAGGAGCAGTGGGCTTCCAGGGGCAGCTAGCAAAGGGATCTTCTCCTCCTCCAGACAAGCTCAAGGATCAGTTTTGCCAAATCCTTGTTTATCACTTTAGCCTCCAGCAGCTCTTCCAAGCATCCTTGCAATCAGCTGTACCTGATTTCCTTTCCTCATTCCCACCTCCAAACCAGGCCAGTTCTATGAGGACAAGCTCCAACATCCCAGTCCAACTCTAAAACAATTATCAAGTGAATTATAATACACTGAAGGCATTCCCACCTGCTTCTAAATAATTCAGAGCTGCCTGCAGCCTGATCTCATGGACCAACCAGTTGTTCAAAAAGTTTTACACCCAGGGAGAAGGAACCAGAACCCCTGATAGCCTGGAGCAGGGCACTTGTCTGTAATTTCCTGTTTACAAGGAAGGATCAGGCATCTCCAGGAGCACATTCTGCAGGTGGTTTCCATCCCTGTAGGTGTTTTCTGGTCAGGTGCTGTTCCTGTTAGCACATCTACAGAGGTGTACAGCACACAGGGAAAAAACTAGCATTTCCTTAGCACCTCCTTCCCAGCAAGTATTTCCAGGTGGCACAAACCTGCATCTACTCTCAAAACTAATGTATCACTTTAGTTTATATAAATCCAGTGCAAATCTCCATACTGTGTCCAAGGAAAAGAGCCATCACACAACACCAGAAGAGCAGGATGGAGCAGCACCAAAGCTTTCTGGGAACAGCTACACATCCCAACCTTTTGCCAGGATCACTAATGATTTCTGCACTAGCATTTGTCTTCTTGGTAACAGAAACAATGTTTTATTTATTAAACTTGTCATTGAACATGACAGTGCAATTTACTGGCTTTCATCTGGTGCCAAGAATTACTGTGAAGCATAAAGTTTGCAAGAAGTCACTTCCCAATAAATTGTGGCAATGAGTGACTATGCAATCTGTTAGCCCCACATGAAAGCAGAAAGTGGGGCTACAGATAAAAGTCACAAAGATTGCAAAAAACATGCTTAACTTTTAATAAATGGATTAAAGACATTGAAGTTGCCTGTGGAACTGACCAACTTTGCCAACAGGTTTTATGATTAATGTTATGCACAGTGGGGGATTTTACCCATTTTAAGTCTCAATTTGACAAAAATAACTTTTCTTTTTTTTGTTAGCTCGAACTACAGATAGGAACTCTGAACTAAACAAAATGCAAACAAATAACCTGTTACAGTGCAGCACTGAGAGACAAGAACTCGGCCTGATTTTGCAAACTCTTCCTGAGGCAGCTGCAACACCTGGTTTCGCTACCAGGAGAGATGAACACAAGTGTGTTTGTGCCCCAAAAGGTTTTGAAATCACCCAGTGCAGTAGGTCTGAGTCAGTTCACAAGTCTGGTGACCTGTTTTTCACACTGTCTTCCTGCCTTCCACTCAAATCTTCTGAGGAAGAACTCCAGTCCATCCCTAGTGAAAGGCTGCCTAAATTTTACAAGGCTCACTTCTTTTATTTTTTTAATTGAAACCATAATTACTACAAATACAGCAGCTCTTGAGATTCAACACTGCCATTTGCCATCCTGACCATCTGCAAACATGTAATTTGTGATGCTCTCTTTTAATCCTGCTAATGCCCAATGACCTTTTCAAATGCTCTTTCTTCTGTGCACTTCTGTTTGCTTCATGTTCACTAAAGTTTTAGAACTGCTCAATTGAAATGGAGAAGTTTTTTCTTGCAGAAGAAGCAAAGTTGGGCAAATTGGTCTTGGCCTGACAGATCCAGGCTCTCCTTCCAGTCAACTGCAACTTCAATTGTGTTTTGTGAGAAATCACATCAAAAGCATTTGAGAAAATACACACTGTAGAGCAGGAGGGAGCATGCACTGTATTTGAAGGTGACAGCAAACACCCTGTGCTTACTGACAGCAGAACTAACACATGTCAACATCCCAAATTCAGGATTTGCTCTATCCCAGCCCTCCATGGAGCCAACAGCTGCCTGGCTTCAGGTGCAAACTCAGCACTTTCCTGCTCCTGGAGGCTGCAGCCAGGGTTGTAAATTCAGGAGATAACTCTGGCAAGTAACCGGATGCCTGGCAAGGCAGGCAGAAGGCAGAGAGGATCCCTCATTAGCCCTCTTCCCTCAAAGTTCTCCCATTCCTCAAAGGTCAAAAAAGTAGGTTAATATGCCTTCTGCTTGGGTCTCGCATGACATACCTCAGTGACTGCCCTGCAGAGCTCCCAACAGTCCACTTCTGCCCCAGGGACTCAAGTTTTAAACCAGGAAGCTCCTTTAGGAGCTACAGGAGTATCACACCTAACAAGATATTCACACCTGCCAGAATTCCTTCCTTTGCAGTAATCCCAGACCTGCCCATCCTGGCAGGTTTTTCGTGCCTCCTGCAGACAGCAGCCAGCTCCACACAGGCTCTGTGACCAATCCAAGCAGTGGTGACACTTTCTGTGGGACCAGGGCTCACCTGGCAGATGTGCCAGCTTCAATCCCCATCACATTTTTCCTTCACTCTCACATGAAGTTAAGAGTTATTCCATCTGGCCACTGCACCGTACCAAGCTCTGGATTAGCCCTGCCTGGATTCATGGCTGTGTGAAGCTGGTTTTGACCACCCAGTGGAGCATCATAAACGCTGAGCCAAAATCACACTCAAACCTCCCTCAATGACACCTGGATCTGCAGGGTGACAGCACCTAGTGGATAAATACAGCTGTAGTCAGCACAATGGAGCTGATATTTTACCTCATTCCTCCATTTCATGGCTCTCTCCTCCCTGGAATTAACACACCAAAAGCCCCATCTCTTGTTTCCTCAGCCTGTCTCAGGTTGCAAGCCCAGGCTGGCAGCCAGGCCCCCACTGCCTGGGCTGGCAGAAGCTTTTTAAATCCTGGTGTTTACCAAGGCAAAAATGTCCAGGGAAGGCAGGTAACAGGACATCACTTTCAAACTCAGCAGTTTGTCTAATGGAAAAGAAAGTATCACCTGAAGAAACACAAACAAAATTCCCTGAGAGAATAAAGAGTATTTTATTTATGGTGGCTTCAGGCTACCACTAAGCTTCTGCCTTCAGTGCAGTCTCAAACATTTTGCCTTCCGCACAAAATCCTCTTACTTAAGTGCTGTTTTCAGCCCTGTTTCAGCTGATGCTGCTAAAATTGTGAGATCCTGAGTTCTGCTTTCACCCAGGCTCGTAACACACCCACTTTGCAACAAGGACGTGATTGAAATTCCAAGGCAGTGCACCAGGAAAGGACTCGGCTCCACTTTCTGTGGAGGACATCGCCTTCAGCCTCAGGGAAGGACACGCTCTGCAGCAGGGCTGCAACACCTGGAGTCCAGTCCCACAGGGCTAAACCCAGAGCCAGGGCTCCCCAACCAGCCCTGCACTGAGAATAATGCAGGTACACTGATGAAATATGAACTAGTGAGGTTTAATTTGCATAGAGCAAGAATAAAGTAGGCAACTTAGGAGTAGGGCAGCCAGATAAGTCAAGTGCCTGCAAATCCATTCCCTAATTCTTCAGCCCAGCTTGGAAGGTGTGGCACAAAGAGCAGGAGGTCGAAGCAAGCTGCATATTTCCTTCTAAAGCCTACGGGAGGGAGGGAGGCAGGGCAAAACAGCAGCACCAGATAATACAAGGAAATTAACCTACTGGTTGGTGCCAAGGCTTCGACCACCACTCCAGGAAACACAGCACCAGGTATTACCTCATGCAACTAAAGTCATTCTAAATAGAAGATGATTTTGGGCACAAAACAACAGAATAGATCCTGCTTTCAATTCCTCACTCAAAACTTCACTCCATCAAAATCGCAGAAGGACAAGGCTCCACTGCACCTGGCATTACAGAGGAGAACTACAATAGTTCAGCTGAGAAACAAGCAAAGCCCCTTCCTCAAATCCACCCTTGCACGATAAATCCTCTCAGCTCAACTACCAGAGCTTTAAAACTTCCTCAATACCACATTCCCCCCTCGTGCCACACCAAGGAAGTCTCAAAAGCAAACATTTCATCTACCACACAGGCAAGAGCTCCAACTCCCCAGGACAGCCTGTCTGCAAGCATCTGCTCCCATCCTGCTTTAGGACATAGGACTAATAAGTGAATTTTGGCCACTGGATCAGGTACAGGAAGCCTGAATAATTCAGCTCAAGTCACAAGAATTTCACACCCTCCCAGTGTTTCAGTCACCCCCTAACCAGGTTTCCACTACAGTACTTGGTCACTTCTCACAGGACCCCTCAGTCACAGACTATTAAATATTTAAGAAAGCATCACACCAAAAATGGGGAAAAAGATCAATTTATACTCCAGTATGAAATGGTCACACCCCCACTGCACTGGCCTCAGCTCCTGATCTTCAAGTTAGAGAAGCTTTTTAATGATCACAACCTATCAGCAAACATAATTTAGGCCAAAGCCCATCTAGAGAGAGCAGGAAGCCTGGGAAAATCTTGTGTTGGTCAGACATATTAATTACTCCTTCAGGAAAGAAGCCTCTGTGGTGTAAAGAAATTCAAATTTGAAATCCCATGTTTTTAGTGAGGTTTTGTTGCCCTTATTCCTGGAAATGGCAAAGGCTTAGGAAGAACTGAAGCATACACAAGCTTTGAGCCTTTCTCCTTGCATTAAGGAGACACACAAAGATTTATTTGGTTGAGGCTTTTTGAATTCTTCAGGACTCCCAGCATTAATCAGTGGAAAAGCAGGAAATTTTATAATGCACTTTAAAAATCAGTTTATGAATCACTTTATAAAATTATTGACTAAAACTTATTGGTAAAACCAGAAGATCAGCATCTCTTTTGAGTATCTTCTACTTCTGTAATCATCTCCTTCAGCTGGAAAGAAAAGTTATTAAAGCACATTGGATTAAAGTAGGGTAAAACACCAGGGCTGAGCATGGACAGGGCTCTGAGCAGCCTGCTCTAGTGCAGGTGTCCCTGCTCACAGAGGAGGCTGGACTAGATGGCCTTTAAAGGTCCTTCCAACCCAACCTATCCTGGGATTACACAGCCCTAAACTAGGTACAGGCACCTTTCAGAACCCCACACTTCTCCAGTAAAATTGCTCCCTTCTGCTGGCACTAAAAAAAGTTTTATTTTACCTTGAGGTGGGTCTATCACAGTGTGAACCAGCTCAAAGGGGACAAATTACAGAAAAACACTTCTCTGCAAGTTTACTTTATCCCAGTAAGGAGCTCCTTGGATTTAACCAAACATCCCCACAAAGACAAACACTCGATGGCACTTCCCATCGAGTCTACAGAAGTATCCCAAGTCTAAATTTGAATTTCAAGGCTTTGGGGTGACCTAACTGGGGTCTTCCAGTGCCTGAAGGGAGCTGACAGGAAGGATGGTGACAGACCATGGACAAGGGATGGAGGGACAGGACACAGGGAATGGCTTCCCACTGCCAGAGGGCAGGGATGGGTGGGATCTTGGGAAGGAATTGTTCCCTGTGAGGGTGGGCAGACCCTGGCACAGGGTGCCCAGAGAAGCTGTGGCTGCCCCTGGACTCCTGGAAGTCCAAGTCCAGGCTGGACAGGGCTTGGAGCAGCCTGGGATAGCAGAAGGTCTCCCTCTGCACATGGCAGGGGTGGAATGGGATGAGCTTCAAGGTCCCTTCCAGATCAAACCATTCCATATTCTCTGATGTACCAACAGCAAACTGGACCAGTACAGAGCACTGGGGAGTGCAGGATGATGATGAGCAAACCGAGTTCCCCAACCATCCTTCACCCAGGGAAGTCAAGGGATGGATGCAAAGCAAAGCTGACAGCTCTGCAAGTAGATATTGAGAAGGGCAGCGTGGTCGCTTTCCCAAAGAAAGTAATTTCTCAACTCCAGTAATAAGGACTAAAAATAGTCCCACAAAAGAGCTGAGCTGCACTTTCATTCTGTTTCACTCCCAGATGTGAACTAGTCTCATATCAGCATATATATTTACCATATGAGGAAATCCTGTTTGAACAACTTCGGCTTGTGAATGTTTTTCCCTCCCTAATAAACCACAAGATTAAGCATCAGTGCAATGGCAGTATTCCCTCTGCCAGTGATATCCTCTGACTTGATTATTTTGGGAATTTGCCGTTTAAGATAACATTTAGCTAAGCTCACACACTTGGCTTGCCTAATAAAACACAGACTCTACAAAACAGCTGAAGTTGGTGTTTCTCAAAAGGCACAAGGTGCAAAGGACTTGCTGTGGGTACTGAAAATGTCCCCACACCTCCTCAGCACATTTTGGAGGTCCAAGAGGGACACAGCCAGGTTAGAGATGGGTTCTGACTCCAGACAAACAACTCCTATCCTGAAAATCTTAGTGACCCTGAGCAGCACACGAGGTTTGTGTTGGTGCCACTGTCACATCACACACCCCGGGCTGTGCTTCACTGCTCCATATCTGCCTCACAAATCCTAGATGGATGATGCACATCCAGCACTACTCTAGACAGGCTGAATTTATGGATGATTAAATCATAAATTTTGTTAAAATTGTCCTCCTTTTCCTCAAGAGTTGCATAGCAGAAGAAATCCTTGCTAACATGATCAGGCCAGTTTACATAACCTTGAAATGAGGGGTTTTATTTTTACAAAGAGTAACTGGATTCCATCCATTCATAACCCACAATTCCAGAAATCTCAGCAGATCCACTCTCCCAACTCCTGCTTTGCCCTGAAGAGAGCATTCCATTTATTTTTAGCACAGGAGACACCATCCATCCAGGCAGTTTTCAAGCTTCATGTGTTGCCCTGCCCTGTTTCCCTGAGCACCTGACTGAAATGTGGGCACAGCTCCGAGCTCTCCAAGGAGACCGAGGTTCCAGCTCTGCTCTACACAGACATTGGTGGCCCTGTGGTACCATGAAGGTGTCTCACCCAATATCCTGCACCATACCAACTGTTCCCTTCAATGAAAGGGTCATTCCACCCTTTCAATGCTCCACTTCTGCCCTCAGACCACTAAAAGTAAAGATTCTGCAAGAACCTTACATGCTGGGTTTGCACATGAGTTCAAACTGGAGGCTGCAGGCTCATCCCTGAAGTCCAGCACATAGTGTTGGAAGTTCTGATCCAATTTCTCCTATGCCTAGTGGTTTCCACAACTAAACATGAGAAAAACAGAAGGCAGCAAAACCTGGTAACACTCAGGAAATTTCCAAAGGATTTGTGCTGTATCTCCTCCAAACTACTGACACAGTTACATTTAAACCCTGACTGGATTTTCCTAACATCACGTTTTTGTATCCCATTCAAAGAAATTGGCACCACTGTTGTTACTTTCCATGAAGCCTCCTTGTTTTCTTTGAACTCTTTTCCTGTGACAGTTTTTTCAGTGGCATAAGTCAGGACAGTTTGTTGGGATCCCAGTTTGAGATTCTGCAGTCAGGTCTTGCACACACAGAATTCAGAGTGTTACAGTTAGGTACACAGCTGGAATAAGATGCTCCATCCTGCCAGGACTCAGCTACAGCACCTGCTCTTGTGTGAGCCAATAAGGAACAGAACTTTGATCATAACTATTCTTCACCTTTCACCTCACATTAAAGATCTTTATCCTGCATGATACAGGTGGCTCCAGCTTCAGAGAAAAAACATAAGGCATTGCCTCTGAAATTCCTATGGATGATGGCAAGAAGTAAAGGATTACATTTGTGTGGTTAAACAGCCTTTACACTACTGTAAAGTTGTTCTTTTATGAACTAAACACATTCAAACATTGATGAATTGTCATGTTGGAAAGCCTGAATCGCAAATCCCCAACAGCACAGAGGGATGTGATTCCCTACAAGTGCCTCCATGGCTGAGGAGGCTCGGGAAGAGCCCCGGGCACAAGGCAGGAGCGGAGCAGGGCTGGGCCCGCAGCTGGAGCTGCTCCCTTTGCACAGCACCAACGTGGCACCGAAAGGGTGAATCCATTCGGGAAACACAGCTGGACGGAGATTATTCCACACGGCTGAGGAAAGCGGGGCTTGTCCGTGGGAAAGGCGAGTTCCCGGGCGTGCGGAGCAGCCCCAGGGCTGCAGCAGCCCCTGCCCGGGCACTCTCCGGTGCCGCCCCGCACCGGGGGACAGCCCGCCTTCCTGCGGGGAGCCACGGCCGCCGGGCCCGCGGGGCAGCACCCCCGCTACCGCTCCCCGCCCAAGCGGAACCGTTCCCTGGGTAATTCCACATCATTCCCTCTGCAAGCACCGCCCGGGACCGGCACCGGAGACCTGGCAGTGACCGGGAAGCGGAGCCCCCCGCCCCCGGGCCCTGCGGTGCGCCGGGCAGAGCCTCCTCTAGCCTTAGCTCCCCCCCCCAGCAGCGCCCTCAGGCCGGGCCAGCCCTCCCCGCGTCCCGGCAGCACCGCCGGGGCCGCCCCTCCCTCCGTCCCCGCCGCCCGGGGGAGGCCGGGCGAGGCCCCCCGGTGCGAGGGGGCGGTGTGGGCGCGGGGGCTGCAGCGGGGGGGCGGTGCGGAAGGGCGGGGGCCGCGGAGGGGCGCGGGGCCGGCCCGCTCTCACCATGTCGGCTGGGCGGGTGCGCGGGGCGGTAGAACGGCGGCGCCTCCCGGTCCGTCCCTGTCGCTTCGACGCCGCGGCCCGTCCGCTTCCGCCGCCGCCCGGCAGTGAACATCCGGGTCAGCGCCGCCGGCCCCGCCCCCGCGCCGCTCCCCGCCAATCAGCGCGCGGCTCGCCGGCCATCGCCAAGTATGGATGCGCGGCGGCGGGGCGGGGGGGCGGGGCGGAGCGAACCACGCCACCGGCGCGGGGGGGACGGGGCGCGCGGCGGCACCAACTGCGGCGCGGGGGGGAGCGCGGCGGCCAATCAGAGCCCGGGGGCGGGCCCGGGGGCGGGGCCTGCGGGGGGCGCGCCAGCAGCGCGGGGCCGCCCTCAGTCGGTCCCGGAGCCTCCGCGCGGGAACGTCGCTCCCTCAAACGCTTTTAAACGCACTTGTTTTAGCTTCAAACGGCAGGCGGGTAGCACGGCATACGCTGCCCAGAAGAGGTAACGAGTAGCAAACTCATAACCCAAACTCGTGGGTTTTACACAGGTAAACTGCACTTTATGCATGCCTGTAAGGTGTCCACCAGGTCTAAAGTGATGTGGAAGAATAAGCAGCCTCCAGCTGCTTAAGGCCAGGGATAATTATTAATTATTTCTAAAAGGAAATGATGCATTATTTTGAAAGGAATTGTGAATTATTTTGCAAAGGAAGTGTTCAGTGTTGGCTGGGAGGTACCTGCTGGAAGCCGTGCAGATGCTGACACATTGGAGGCCTTCAGGGCTCAGGCACTTGTGCCAGGGATAACGGGATCACAGAAAATCAGGGTATATCTACTAATAAAGCATTCCTATTGTACTCAGACTGTCTCAAAATAAAGCGTTCTTTCCTTTTACTGGAGTAATTCCTATTACAGTGATTTCAGGTAAGACATCCCAATTCCAGACTCCTGGCCTGTCCTCGAAATGGGAATCTCAGAGCTACAGCAGACAATGATCCCAGGAAAACATCAGGATTCATTAAGCACCAACAGCTTCCTCTGCAGCCTTTTATGGAACAGGTCAGGCCTTGTTTCACCCCAGTTTTATTGCCAGGACCCCAAAAAACCTCCACTGGGACTCTCTGTACTGCAGACTTGGCCCTGGGGAGCCAAAAGCCCTTCCCTGGGTTTGCTGTAGGAGTTGGAAATGCCAACACGGGGTGAAAAAAGGCTTTTCCTTGGATGTCACAGACACAACAGTCACACAGGGCTTGTCCCGTGGATGTCACAGACACAACAGTCACACAGGGCTTGTCCCCTGGATGTCACAGACACGACAGTCACACAGGGCTTGCCCCATGGATGTCACAGGGCTGTCACACACGGCTTGTCCCATGGATGTCACAGACACAGCAGTCACACAGGGCTTGCCCCGTGTATGTCACAGAGCTGTCACACAGGGCTTGTCCTGTGGATATTATAGACACAACAGTCACACACGGCTTGTCCCTTGGATGTCACAGACACAACAGTCACACAGGGCTTGCCCCGTGTATGTCACAGAGCTGTCACACAGGGCTTGTCCTGTGGATGTCACAGACACAGCAGTCACACAGGGCTTGTCCTGTGGATGTCACAGACACAGCAGTCACACAGGGCTTGCCCCATGGATGTCACAGACACAGCAGTCACACAGGGCTTGCCCCGTGGATGTCACAGACACAGGAGTCACACAGGGCTTGTCTCGTGGATGTCACAGAGCTGTCACACAGGGCTTTCCCTTGGATGTCACAGACACAGCAGTCACACAGGGCTTGTCCCGTGGGTGTCACAGACACAGGAGTCACACAGGGCTTTCCCTTGGATGTCACAGACACAGCAGTCACACAGGGCTTGCCCCGTGGATGTCACAGAGCTGTCACACAGGGCGTGTCCTGTGGATGTCACAGACAACCCCAGTTTCCAGGGGAGTGAACAGCTCGGACGTGGATCGGGTTACAATAGCCAGAGACAAGACTGCACCACATGAATTTGCACCACAATGGAGCCCATGCAGACAGAACAGCTCTCAGCTGGTGGCAGAAACAAAATGAACCCGGAAGGGTGGAAAGAAAACAGTAGAACGATGTCAGGAAAAACAGGAACTGTATTAGTCCAAAGAAACACAAAACCACATAAAACTCCATCAAGAGACTACCAAACAAACCCAAAGGTGGGAATTTATCCTTCCACATTTGGGAGAGAAGCCACATGGCCTCAGAAGGCTCAAGAGACTCCAAATTCAGTTCTTTGCCACTATTCCTCAGCCTAACCTCCTTCAATCCGCTTTGTCAGATGGAGCAATCCCAAATGGCTCCTATTTTGCAGTTCCCAGATCCTCCTCCATCCTTGCCTTCCCTCCCAGCTGCCTCCCAGCAGTAATTAAGAAAAGCAAACCTGTTCATTACAAAGGCCAAATGACTCAATTTTTGTCCAGGGATCCACACATCTAATGCTCCTCGGTGCTGGAAGGCCAGAACTGATAAATTTGAAAACGTTTGTTCTAAAATTCCCTCTTTCTGTCCCAAAATTCATGCAAAGTACTCAATGACGGCTCTACTTGTAGCAGCTTTTAGTTTTGAACAGAAACAGCTCCTAGCTGCTTGCTGGAGCAGCACAGCAATAGCAGAATTAGGCAGCCCAGTATATTTCAAACAATTTGAGCTCTAAATGAATGTCGAGGCCAAGAGGATGTTTTTCTTAGCAGAAGAAATACAAGCATCCTGGATTTTGTTCTCCTGCTAATAGGTATAAAGAAGAATAAACAGCTGCTTTTTGTTTTCCCAAAAATATTTGCATTAAGAAGATCTGCAGATTCATTTTGAAATTGATGTCACATCTTTTTTCAAATGAGGACCAGCTGTTTGCTTTGCTTGTTTATAGCAGGCCATGTTTCAGGGACTTTTTGCTGTTTGTTTATTAAGATGTAGGACCAGACTGCTGCAGTTTGGTGTGGGGAGTGGATCCCAGCAGGCAGAAAGTCCATGAATGTCCCCACCATCCCACTTCTGTTGGGATTTGTGGAGGGGTTGGCACCAAATGCAGCAAATTCAGGGATATTCCATAATCCAAGTGCTGTGAGGTAGGTTCCCTGTGCCTCAGGCATTTCCCAAACCTGCAGGCATGGATCACCCACCTACAGGAAAGAGCACTCCAAGGGGCTCGTGGCAGGAATTACCCCTCTCCAAAACAAGGATCTATAAACAAAGGAAGCAAACAATGATGTCAGTTGACATCTTAACGGCCCAACAACATCAGATTCATGTGCAATTAATAACAAGTGTTTTGATCCTGCAATCAGCAGCTCTAAAATCCATGTGCTTTCCCTGTACATTTGATTACATTCGAGGAAGCAAAAGGATAAACACTTATTAGCATTACAAAGTACTTTTCACATTCAACCAGAACTTCCTGAAGCATTTGTGATCCAGCACGATGTGGTTTTTATTTTATCCTCCTGCATGTGTGGTGAAACGCTATTTATTTGTTTATTCCAGCATTTATCCAGGACCAAGGGTGACTGTGAGAACATGCTGAGGAACAATGTCTGAGAGAAAACCTTCATGCTTCACTGAATAGTCATTTTTTGTCATAAAGAATGAAACATCTTGATTTTTTTTTTTTTTTTTTTGTCAGATTGCCCATTTTCTTTCATGGCACTTGAAAGATATGTAAACTTGTATTGGGAGTTCTCATAAATTGAATTTATTGCTGCAAGAGTCTTCCAGCAATGGTAAAGTTTAGCTTGCTGGGTTTTATTAGTCAGAGTCAGTAAAACAGCAGCATCGCTTGGTTTGAGGCTGAAAACCGAGTGTTTCTTGGAAACTAATATAGGAAAAAGGTACCTACAACACTACCCAATGTCTTGGAATTCTGTGTTCAAGCCACAGATAGTTCTCACTATGGAGATCTTGGTACACAGTGTCAAAATAGCACACAAACAATAAAAAGTCCCCATCCTGAATCCAAAGCAGCTTTGCTGAGTGTATTCTTGGAATTTAAAAGTTTTTAGAGTTTCCCCATTTCCTGCATGAACTGATGAGTAACTCCAAATACCACGTTTAATGAAAAACAACATATCGCCCATTTAGTGTGAGGTTTGAGGCATTCCCCTCCCTGCACTAAGAATGTTGGACCAGACTTTTTCCACTCCAACAGCACCCAAGCAGATCTGCTCCTTTGGTTAATGGAAAGGATAAACCCAGCAGCAGCCAAGGTGTCCATACACTGCAGGACTGCTGGGAGCCCTCGTGTTCAGCACATCCCACTTAGCTGCACATCCTAGGACACTGCTCATTCCTCTTCTTGCAGCTGCTCCTTTAACTTTGTATTTTCAGCTCAGAAAACTTGAGAGACAGAGAGCCCTTAGCCTGAGCAAAGAGAGTATTGAGGGCATTCTTGTCAAACTTGGTCATTAACCAGCAATAACGTCTGTGGGTGTTCATTAAAAAAGAATCAAGGAGAAGCTGATTAAATACAGCAGAAAGAAACAAAACTTTCCATTCCCTTACTTTTTCCTTGACACGTTGCACTTCATTTGAAGCCTGCTAATATACTAGCCAAAAGAATTTTAAGGGCCTGCCTGGATTCTTTCTTAATACAATGGTCACGGTTCAGTAGTTAGAATCTGTATAGAATTAGCCAGAGACATGGACAAATGGAAAAACATACTAAAAGGCTAAAAAATAGCACTTGTTCATGGGCTTATTCATTAGAAAACCTCATCAATACAGCACAAGTTTTGCTCTTTCTACTATTCTAAAAAAATGATACAAAATAGTAGACACAAAATAAAGACAAAAAATGTGAGAGCACTGCTTTTGCCTGGAATTTCAGAGTTGGCAAAAACTCAGGTCAGTGTTTCCTGATGAGAATTTTGGGGCAAACTTCATATTCATAGCAAAAGCAGAATTAGCACAACGAGCTGTGACACATCTTGTCCCATTTCTCCAAGTTGTGCTTCAACCAGCCACACCTGGGAGCTGGAACCAGCAGCACCACACACTGAGTGCAACCCAAGTGGTGTGGAAATCCAGCAGCAGCAGCACAGAAGGGCCAAGGAACGTGGATGGGATCCCCATGGAAAGCCTGAGGGATGCTTCACTGCAGCACAAGTCAGCTCAGCCTCAGAGGATTGCTCACCCCACAGCATCCGACTGCCATCCACAGAAAATCAATAAGGACAGCACAGGAGACTTAATGGAGTTGCTGGCACCTTTCCCATTGCAGGCAAAGTCCTGCTGAGGAGGGGTTTCTTTCTCCTCAGACTTTTTTTTTTTTTTGGTGGTGTTGTTTCTCAGATAGCTAAAAGGCTTTCAAAGAGAGAAAGAAGCATAAATGTCTGTTGGTGAATGTGGCTTATGTTTGGAGGAAAAATCCAACACCCCGGAGTGGAGATTGAGAGCTGGAGGTTCCCACCCAGGTCTGAGCTCTCTGTAACATGAAAGAATTGTTCTGGAAGTACAGGAAACAGGGAGTGGGGGCCCACACTGAGGCTGTGTCAACCATTACAAGCAGATAACTCCCACACTGTTGCCTTCCTGTGCAGATCTTGGCAGAAAAATAAATAAAAAATATATGTGTGGGAGGTGATTCATGTTATTTAAATCGATGGGAGAAGCTGCATGTGTATTCTTCAGAAAAGAGGAGAGCAAGAGTGTAATAGCATCCAGTGGGGAAATGACACAAAGGATGCTTTAGGATTCTTTGAAAAAATAGGATAAGAGGTAATATTCTCATGCTGGGGAAGGTTCAAGATTTAAAGGAAATTTGCTGGGAAGTTTTGAAACAAAAACTCATCCTGCTCTATGGACAAGCCAGAAGTAACAGTTGAAAGGAAGTCTGCTCTGTTCAAAAGGGTTTGAATTCCAGCTGGTGCAGTTCCAGAGGAGCTCCTCACCTCCAAGTGCAGCTATGGAACCTTAGAACCCTTCTGGTTGGAAAAGCTCTCCCAGACCACTGAGTCAAGCTGTGACCAGTCCCCACCTTGTCCCCAGCCCTTCCTTGGACACCTCCAGGGATGGGCACTCCAAACCTCCGTGGGCAGTTCCAAGGCCTGAGCCCCTTTCCATGGGGAAATTCCTGCTGGTTCCACCCTGAGCCTGCCCTGGCCCAGCCTGAGGCCGTTCCCTCTGCTCCTGTCCCTGTTCCTGGAGCAGAGCCTGTCCCCCCGGCTGTCCCCTCCTGTCAGGAGCTGTGCAGTGCCACAAGGTCCCCCCTGAGCCTCCTTTTCTCCAGGCTGAGCCCCTTCCCAGCTCCCTCAGCCTCTCTTGGTGCTCCAGCCCCTTCCCCAACTCCATTCCTGTCCCTGGACACGCTCCAGCCCCTCCAGGTCCTTCCTGTGGTGAGGGCCCAGAATGGACACAGCACTGGACATGCCCTCTGCACGGATCATCCACTGGACACCAGGGAAGCAGCAATTTTGAAGAATAATAAAAGTACTTATTAATCTGAGATCCCCAGTCCTGCCTCTGCCTTATCTGATGGCCTTCTGCTGCAAGCCCAACCTGTTAGTGTCTAACTCCTAGTGAGCAGTACTTAATTCCACACACAACTCATATTGTTAACAAAACTGGGGATACAAGGTCTGAACCTACTTCAATGAGACGGTGACTTCCACCAGAGAAGTACAGTGCTCATTTTGAAGCTTTCTGGCTTCATTTCCTCCATTTATTCATACACTTATTTACTGGAAAGAAAGGAGAGGAGAGCACAAGGGAGGGAAGGAATCCTGGGACAGCACATGCTGGGCTGTAAAATGCAAAAAAGGTTTTTCAAAACCGCATGTTCCAAACATCACCTTGGAGTCCCACAATAATAAATACTTGATATTACACTGCGAGGGTCCAACTGCCAAGTAACTATAGCAATGAAAAGAAAAGCCTGTCTTTGGATGCATTCCCTCCTGCCTTAATTTTTCCCTGGGGTGGGGAGGGGGTACAGAGAATGTGCTCTAGATCCTTAATGGATAACATTTTCCAGAGCCCCCTCTGATCACTCAGTGACTCTGGGATTTAAAAGCAGCAGAGTGATTTCTCCAAGGGAAGCTGAACATTCAAATCAATTACCCTGAACTATTCCATCCCCCTGGAAAAGGTTTAATGCAGCAGGTCCTGAGGTGAGGCTGTCAGGATTCATTGAGATGCAGCAACACAACTCTTTATGAAGTGCCTCACAATCCAGCTGCTCACCAGGGCTTCCTTCAGCCCAAAAATCAGTGTTTTCCAGGGAACCCAGCAGCCTGAAAATGAGTAAGTGTGAAGTGAGACTACACTGGTCTGCACTGAGCATTTGTTTTTGCCAAAGAAGACCACATTTCTGGGTTGGTTTTAAACACTGCCTTCTGGAATTTAATTTTTGGGATGAAAATTAAAGAATTATTTCGGAGGCTTCAAGTTATCTTTCCCCTCATGATATTTTCCAGAGCTCTTTGGAAACAGGAGGGTGGAGCTGGCACCGCTGGGGCAGTGGTTTCAGAAAGCACTTCTGTAGCTATTTGGGGAAAAAACTGCTGGATCATGTTGGTATTTTTATAAGTAACTTGATGTGTAGTTCTATTTTGGATACCAACTATGCAGCAATGCAGACTGATTGGAGCAAATTGCAGGGGGAGGAAGAGAAAAGGAAGATCCCCTTACAGAACAAGGGCTGCCTTCTCCAGGGAAACCTCTTGAGCCTCCAGGGGCTCAGTTTAAACACGTGCCATTTAAGATAAGATTTTAAAGGCCATTTAGATTTTATAAGGAAGAGAAAATAATGGTTAATTGTGATTGTTCTGTGATATGTGAAGGAATTGAACCAAACCAATTAAAAGTAAAACCTTTCCATTGTGACTCTAGATCAAAACCAGTGGTACTTTTAAGATAAATTAAAGAATTATTTCTGTAATTATTCCTGTACCAACAATAACTTCATGAAATTTTTGCCAACTTCAAGAATTGTTCACTTCTGTTTGTGGCTTTAGTCTGTAATTGACTTGCAAAAGAACTTCCAGTTTTATGAAGCAGCAGAGCCTCCTCCACCTCGATAAAGAAAATTGCCAGAACTTGAAGAAATCAAAACAAATAATCAAGCTAAAAATTGCCTCCCAGTGTGAATGGGGACATTAGCACTTGACAAACACCCTGGAGGTCTTTTCACAAGGCTTCTAGAGAATGCCTTAGGCAGCCTACACACCATTTGCAAGTCAAACATTCCTTCTAGTAGGTTTGAGACATTCAGAGTTACTGCTGGCTCCTCAAAACTGTAGCAGGCTGCAGGATGGGCAGTGGGAACCCTTCCCACAGCCTGTTCCTCCAAAATTAGGAAATATTTACGTATAATACCAGGGTGAAATACTTCCCTGTGAGGTGGGGAGGCTCTGGCACAGGCTGCCCCTGGATCCCTGGAATTGTCCAAGGCCAGACTGGACAGTGAAAGGTGTCCCTGTCCCTGCCATGGCAGGGGGTGGGACTGAATGAACTTTAATATTCCTCCCAACCTAAACCATCCTGCAATTCTGTGATTCTCATTATCAACCTACCGCGTGGAATAACTTCTTGAATGTGACTGAATGATCTTGCTGAGATTATTTGGCTCCTTTTCTCAAATAAACAAGAATGTGGGGGGCCCAGATTGGTGTCAATCCCTATCAATATCCCAGGAGTGACCTCATTTTACCTTTTAAAATGAGGTCATTCCTGGGATATTGATAGGGATTGACACCAGCGGTCACACACCTGTATCTCATTCCAGGCCCTGAAGAACAGCCGAGGCCAGAGAGTAAAAATCACAGAATTATTAGGGTTGGAGGGGATTTCTGGAGATAATTTGTTTCAACCTCCCTGCCAAGGCAGGCACACCTGAAGCAGGTGACACAGGAACGCCCAGCGAGAGAGATTCCACAGCCTCCCTGGGCACCTGTTCCAGAGCTCTGCCACCCTCACGGAGCGTTCTTCCTCCTGCTGAGGCGATGCAGGAGCTGTGCAGGATGTAAGACAGGGCAAACCTACACGGGAGCATGTCCAGTGCTGTACCCAACGCTGCAGTGAGAAACTTGGCCCTGCAGCACAGCCCGGCTCTTACCATGGATGAGGCGAGAGCCCTGCGGGCAGGGGGGCGGCGGGCGCGGGCCCAACCCGGGCGCCTGCGAGGAGGCAGGGATGCTGCCATAGCCTGAGGGAGACGAGGACTAACAAGGACACAGCGGGAGCTCTAGGCGGAGAGATGGAGTCCGGGACGGGCTGGGAACGTGGCGTGCCCGGTCTTACGGGGGAAAAAGGTGTTTGGGCCGGATCCTACGGGGAAAAAGGGGATTTTGGGCCCAGCCCAAGGTCGGGCGCGGCGGCCATGACACCCGTCCGTCGGTTACCGTGGCAACGACAGCGGAATCTCGCGAGATCTCCCGGCGCGGGTGATAGGTGGAGCACCAGGTCTCGCGAGAGTTGCTCGGGGGAGGAGGTGAGGGGACGGGCAAGATGGCGTCGGAGGGCGACCTGGGCAGGAAGTGGGACCGGTGTGTGGCAGACTCCGCCGTCAAGCTGGGTAAGGGCGGCACGGACACGGCGGAGCGGGAGGGCCCGGGGAAGAGCGGTGGTGGTACCCCCGGGCTCCCCGAACCTGGGGGAGCGGCCGCCGGCGTGTCCCCGCGGCGCGGGGCCCACTGTCCCCCGCCGCCCCAGGTTCGCCTTAGAGCGGTTGTGAACCCGGGAGGAGCTCAGGGTGTCCGGAGGAGACGCCCTCATCGCTGCCCCCGGCGTCGGGGAGAGCCGGCGGCCCCGGGCCTGGCAAGGTGACCTTGGCCGCGGGCTCGGACCCCTGCCGGGCCCGCTCTCGGTTCTGCGCCCCGGCCCGGCCCCGGCTTACCGCGCTCCGGGCGTGTTTGACCTCTGGCTACTCCCTGTGCTGAAGGTAAGAGGTTTCCGTGGGAAATCTGGGCTCCGCAGGGAGTCTGGGCGGCCTCCCGGCCGGAATGAATGAGCGGCGGGCAGGCAGGACCGGCTCCTGGCGTGGCGCGACCTCGGCCGCCTTCACTTGGCTGCGGCGGGGCTTTGGAGCGGTCTGTGCAGAGCTGCTCACAGCTCCGCGTGCGAGGGGCCGCGTTTATTAAAAGCAAAGGCAGCGTGACACGCTGAGGGCTTTGGCACGTGTCACTCGGTACAGCGTGTGGAGTGTGACATTGAGAAGCGCCGTCCGTGTCCCAGCCCTGTAGTTCTGCGTTTTCGTCGAGCAGGGGAACAATTCTGTTGGGTTTTTTCCCGTTATTTATTTCCTTAAGGTGACGGTTATGAACATATCTCAGTTTTTTTGCAGAAACGAGGTTTCACGGAGTGCTGTGAGTTTTTGGGGTGGTGGTGGCTGTGATGGCAGCACCACGCTCACCCTGTGACGGGCTGCAAAGTGAATCCAGGCAGAGCTTGTGGCTTCACAAAATGTATTTACAAACCCAGGTTTTCAAATGCAATGTGTAAAGCAAGAAATGCAGTGTCTGACACAGACGATATTAGTTCCATGTTGGTGCAGATGTCTCTTTTAGAACCATAAATAATGTCTGGGAAATGTGAATGTTTATTTCATGTAGCTGCAGTGGCCTTGTGCTTGAAAGCTGATGAGGAACTTGGGGGTTTTAGTTGCCTAATACTTTTCCATTAGAAAAGATGTTTAATAATTTTAAGTAAACTGAAACTTCCATTGTTTATAACAGACCTTTAAAAAGTGTCAAGTGCTCCAGAGCAGTGTTTTTCCTTATGAAATTCTACTCAGGTTTGTCTGACAAACATATCTGGACATGTTTATGTTTCCATAGCATTGGTTGCTTTATCATAAAATATTAAGTATGCCAAATTATAAACAAGAACTTGTTCCACACTGCAGCTGTACATGTCAGAATCCTGTGCATCCTCTGCCCTGGAGGCTGAAGGAGATGGATACTGGGTTTATTTCACAGAATCTGAGGCTGATTTGTGCTGGAAGGGACCTTACAACTCTCGTCCCACCCCATGCCATGAGCAGGGACACTTTCCACTATCCCAGGCTGCTCCCAGCCCAGTCCGGCCTGGCCTTGGACAGTGCCAGGGATCCAGGGGCAGCCACAGCTGCTCTGGGCAACCTGTGCCAGGGCCTGCCCACCCTCACAGGGAAGAATTTTTTCACATTATCCATTATCCCAATGCCTCTGTCATTGGGAAGCCACTTCCCCTTGTCCTGTCTCTCCAGGCCTTTGCAAACAGTTTCTTTCCCTCTCTCCTGTCAGCTCCCTTCAGGTACTGGAAGGCTGCAATGAGGTCACCCCAAAACCTTCTTTTTTCCAGGCTGAACAATCCCAATTCTCTCTCTTTCCTCCCAGCAGACCTGCTCCATCCCTCTGATCTTCCTGGTGCCTCCTCTGGACTCTCTCCAGCAGCTCCAGGTCCTTCCAGGGCTGGGGCAGCTCTGCAGGTGAGGTCTCACCTGAGCGGGGCAGAGGGGCAGAGTCCCCCCTTTGCTGCTGAGGGATCAGCCTGGGACACGGGGAGTTTCTGCCTGGGTCGTGTCCAGCTCTCACCCACAGCACCCGCAGGTCCTCCTCCCTGGGGCTGCTCCTGAGCTCTTCATCCCTCAGCCTGGATTGATCCTGGGGGTTGTCCTGACCCACGTGCAGCACCTGCTCTTGTTAAAGCTCCTGAGATTCCCATGGGCCACTCCTGGAGCTTGCCCAGGTCCCTCTGGGCAGCCCTGTCCTTCAGGTGTGTGCACTGAGCTTGGTGCCTGGCACTGCCCTCCTGGCTCTGCTCTGGGCCTTGCCTTTGGGTTCGGTGTTTTCTTCCATCCTGCAGTGGTGCAGGAGAGTGAGAACCTGCTGTGCCTCGTGCACTGCTGCTCTGGTCGAGGATCCCCAGTGTTGGCCTCACGAGGATGCTGAGGAGAGATCTCAGCCAGATTCGTGCTTTTCACCAGACTGCCCAAAAAGGTCACGTGTGCTGCATCTCTTTACCTTCACACCAAACCCAGTGGGGTGGGCTCAGACACGTTTCTCTTCATGTGAGGGCACTTTCCTGGTTTGTGTGCTTTTACAGTTGATCAGTAGCTGAAGCATTTGTGCTGGCAACCTCCTGCATACATTGTTTGCTGACAACACACATTTTTCCGTGGTATCCCAGTGGGAATGATTGTTTTCTCTGCAGGGACATTAAAACTGTGAGTGGTTGGGTTGATTGGTTTTGTAATATTACTGCAAAGTTTCCTGGAATTTCCAATATAAATTATCAAGGGTGGTTGTTGTACTGGAAAGAAAGAAGGAAAGAATTTTTTTTTTTTTTTACTTGAGGGTTTAGTTGTTACATGGGATACAGGATTTGGTAAACATCTTTTTTTGTCCAACTTTTCCGTTTGGTGGCCAAAATGTCCTTCCCAAACACTCCTTTACATCCTTCCCTCCCTACAGGCAGGGAGATCTTCCCAGCCAATGGCTGGGGAAAAACAAACATTGTGATTAGCCCAGTGTTTTCCCATTACAGACTCCCTAAATAAAGGAAAGCACTGAATTTCTGGAGCTGTGCATGCATGACATTTCCCAATGTCTGTGAGAGCTGTGGACAGGTAACTCCTGTGGATTAGTTTGAGGGTAGGGGGGACATGGGAAGCAGAAAAGGGGGAGAAGAGTGGGTAGAGCTCTCAGGCTGGCTTTATTAGCCAAAATGTGGTTTAAATTCCAGCTGGGGCTGTGCTGCCTGTCCTTAGCCCATCAGGATTCCCTGTGGAAGTCGGGGTTTGTCCTTAGCTCTGTTTGTAGTTGTGCAATACTGTTTTAGTTGGAGGCCAGGCTCCTGAGAAAACTTGATCTCCTGCCACTAAAACTTCCAAAATAAATATTTATCTTGTGTTGCATCTTTTGAAATGCTGTATTATGTTTTTGAGTTCTTGGTCGCTACCTGTGTGGATCTCGTAATTTAGTATTAATTTTTTCCTGTTAGTTCCAAACAGAGGATGTTGTCAGGCGTTGTTAGGACAGGATTTCATTTCAAAGAGTAGGTAAACCTTTTTATGCCTGCTCAGAACATTGAGCCATTGTTAAACGGAGCTTGTGGTCCCCTCGTTTTTATTAGGATGATATTTATTTGATTTGCTAATGATGAGGCTGTACCCATCTGGTTTTGTTCCTCTTCCATTCCAGATGTAGTTGAGAGCACAGTGTTTGTGTGCAGAGGACTGGCTTGTGCTTTCTTAGCTGACCAGGGGGTTTCTGACAGACAGTCCAGGTCCTGCTGGCTCTGGCTTTGCACTGTCCTCAGGGTTTTTCACCCAGGCAGTCATTTAAATAATTTAACTTTCTGTCCCTTTTTTCATTCTGATACTGGTTTTCAAGCAGAAAAGCTACTTGTTACTTTCTTACAGAAAACCTGTTTGTTTGGGGGGTGGGAACAGAGACTTGAACTGGTTTTCATCTCCTTCCCAGCTTGCAGACCTTCCTCAATTCCTGTCTCCTCTCCTGCCTTCACAGCCATTTCTTTCTTTTCATCAGTAGAGCTCTGCAGAGGAGGTCTGATGAAGTAAACACTGCTGTGGTCTTCCTCCATCCTGCAGCCTCCAAACCCTGTTCAAAGGCTTGGTTTGTTTGTTTAACTGATTGATAGTTCATGGCTGTTTGTTTGGAAAGACAATTACAAGAGATTGACAGAGGTGTTTTTTTTGTTGAAAGGCTGTAATTTTGGACAAATTATTATTATTATGTGCTGTTTCCAGGGGACAGAGAGGCAATAAAGAGTAGTGTGGAAGAGAGGGAGGTTTATGTGCCCACATGCCTTGGTTTGTTTTGAAGCTGTTGTTGTTTTAAATGGGTTGAATTCAGTAATTTTCCTGATACTGGAAGATAATCCTAGGGAAGCTGTTTGCTTCTTGGCTTATGTGTGTGAAGTTGCTGTGTTGAAGTTAAAGTTTTTTCAGGAGAGAAATGTTTTGATGTATGTCTGTGATTGACCAAAATTCAGCCTGGAAGCTTGTAAATAACCCAGTGTAGTGATTTCATTTTCCTCTAATCCTCTGTTTTGACATCTGGAAATAAAATGCTTCTAATTCCCATTTAATAGGGTGTTTTTTTAAAGAGAAAAGGGCACTTTGAATTCTGCAACTGTTAACATGATTTCTTCTGCCTTTCATCATCTGGCCTGCTTGAATTAGCTGTTCTGTTAATGGCAAGGATGAAATTGTATTGTTTGTGTCATTCCACAGATTGGATATTTCAGAAAGAATCATTGTATGGATTGCAATGTCAGTATTTTTAAATAATCCTTCACGTGGTTATGAATAGGATAAAGTCAGTCTATATAATGATAAAACTTGATTACACTTTCTGAAAACTGGATTAGACTTTGTCTAAATATACAAAAATCCTGAAATTCCTGTTTTGAAGTGTTTTTTTGCTTGGCAGTTGTATCATGGCCATCCAATCTTAGCTACCAGGCCAGAAGGCTTGTTCTAAACTCCTTTGGGTTTTTGCTTTTAGTGCTGGAGGGCATGGATATCATGTGAGCACACAGCTGCACTGTTGTGTGAGCTTTGTTGGAACCCCAAGTTATTTTTCCTGGTTGTACAGAAGATCCAGCTCTACTAGTTGTGTCTTGCAGCAGACCAAGTAGTGTAAATATGAACTGCTCATGGCTCAGGCTGTGCAGGGAGGCAGCACAGACAACAAAAAATGTTTTCCTTGGAAGAGGTGGGCAAATGCTGTTCTGAGAATAGGCTTTTGGTCTAAAATGTAACAGCAATTTTTAGTTATTATGTTAGCAGAGCTCTGAATACAATATCCATTTACAAATTAAGGGGGTATTCTCTTCTGTTGGAAGAAAGAGACAGGAAACTCTTTAGGGATCCAGTTCTCCTCCTAAGAGCATTTGTGCCCTGCTGTTCCCTTGGTTGGCACTCTGGACTCAGGGAGCTGTGCCCTGCTGGGGTGTGCCTCACCAGCCGTGCCAGCCTGCTCTTGGTGGCCCTTGGAGCAAGAGAACCTGAGAGGAGAGCTGTGACAATCCATCTGCAGCCTCTGCAAACCCCAGACCCCCTAAGCTGTGCTCCACAGGAAATGAGCCCAAAATGCCCTGACTTCCTGAACCTCTGCATAAGGGCATTATAAGGTGCCAACTCTGCCTTTTTTGGAGGTGGCATGTGGTGGCAGTGCCCAGGGGAAAGGGACTGTAGCCAAGTGATATCCTGAAGATTGGTCCTTGAGAAGTTACAGCAGTAGGTGGGAACAAGACTGTTGTTTTTTTATATCAGAAACTGTTTTCTGATAAAATCATTCCAGGGCTACTTGCACATCCTGGGTGACAATAAATGAATAGTGGGAAGTTTGAGAAGCATCAGGCTCCTTTTCTCTTCATTCCTGCCAGTGAGATGCCCCTGACACTCTTCTTGCTCTCAGCTGTCTCTGTTTCTGAGCTGGGCCAGCAGACGTCAGTACTGGCCAGCCTGTGCTGGGTGGGTGTGAAGCAGCAGCATTGCCAACCCTCACAGCTGGGCTGCAAAAGCCTGGAGTGTGGTGTTTACTTCTGCTAAATCTTTCTTTTCAGCAATGTTACTGTTTTTATTAGCCGAACATAAAATTGCAGTAAGACAACAAGGTAAGTTTCCTGTCAGAGGGGTATTTTGTGTTATAAGGATATTGTTGCTTTCTTATCTAGGAGCTGCTAAAGCAAGCACAGGCCTGATCTGTCTAAAAGCTTGGTGCATCATTGATTGCAGAATCCCAGAATGGTTTGGGATGGGAGGCATCTAAAGCTCATCCAGTCTAACCTGGCCTGGCCCTGGGCACTTCCAGGGATGGGGCAGCCACAGCTTCTCTGGGAAATCTGTGCCAGGGCCTCCCCAGCTCCACACGGAATTTGCATTGTGTCATCATAGAGCAGCTTCCAGCTCTGTCCCCTTCCCCTTTTAAAGGCGGGATAAAACGTTTGTGCCCTCAGGTGTGTCTCACAGATCATTCAGCAGTGTGTGGCGTGAGGTTGGAGTTTCTGGCCAGTGTCACTGTGGTTCATTCCTTGGGCCATCACGGTGCTGCTGCCCGTGCCTCTGCAGCAGTGCTGATGTTTACCCAGGCTGTGCCTTTGAGCAGCACTTGACCTGACCCTGAGTGCTTAAGGGTGAAAGCAACCCCTGAAAGCATGTTGGGATTTTTGATTCTAATGATATGTGGATATTAATAGTTTGTTATTCCAGTTTTTCTCTGTTACTACAGTAGATGCTAGTATAAAACAAAACTCTCTTTTTTCTGCTTCTTTCTTGAGTACTTGGTATATAATTTCACTGTGTTTTCTTCTAGTGTCCATGCTCATTTTTCTGTCTGCTCTGCAAACAATCCACACCACAGGGGAGATGGGAATGAAAGCTTCAAAGTTGGTGTTTGGAGAAAATCTGATTCCTGCCACTAAGACCTTGCAAAGAGTCTGCTTAAAATTAATTCTCTCCATAAATAAGTGATTTCATGGTCTCGGATTTCTAACTGGTGCTAAGTGCTGCCCTGTGAAGGCCCTGGTGTATGAAGGCAACTTCCCTCCACATTTTTACAAAGCAATTCTTTATGTATCTTGTCAGAGTGGGATTGGAGGCTGAAGCTTTCAGTTTTGTATTAATGTATGTGGAATGGCAAAGGAAAAAAGAATAGTTTTAGTTTTGGGATTAAGTAAATGAAAACCTTCCAGCTGCTATAGTAACAGCAACACATCTGCCAGATGTCAGTGAGCATATTTTAATCCTTCTATTTTAAGTTTCAAGCTATTGAAGCAAAGTACATCTAGGTGTGGCTGTGTTAGTAGCTGCCTCAGCCTGTAGCTACTTGGGTAGCCTAGGAAAGAACCGTGTAGTATCACTGTTGGACTGACTGCTGATTAAATTTATAGAAAAGGCTTTTCCCAGATGTTCTTACAGGGCAGGAGCCCATCCTGAAGATTTGTGTTTCTCTCTGAGACACTTTTATGATGTCCTGTTGGGTATACAGCGTGTGCTCTCCTGCGTGTTAGATTGATTGGAGGTACCGGGACGTTTTTCTTGGAAGGTGTAAGAGCCAAAAAAGCAGAAAGAAAAGGTTTTGGTGCCTGGGCTTGCTGCCTAATGCCAATTCCGTGTGGGTGTGCATAGTGGGGAGCAGGGCTGAGGTGTCCACACAAGTGTCCTGTCCCCTGTTGACACTGTAAATGAGTTTAGGCTGAAGTGATGAATGTGGGGTGGAAGAGGCTGTTTTTCTAGTTAAACATTTTAAACTGTCAGAGAAGGTGAAAAATGGGTTGCACTCTTTCCTGTGGCCTTTTCCTCCAAAGAGTCTGTCAGGCACGAAAGGGAGGGAAAATGTGCCTGGCGTGGATCAAGCCCTTTGCTTTTCCATGTTCGTTTGTTTTTATTGTAAGATAAACCTTTCATGTTTTATTGTTATGAAGTTAAAGCCTGGCCTAGAGGTGCTGATCTTTAGGAGGAACAGCTGGAGCGTCCCCTGGTCAGGTGGGAGACTCTTTGAAGCGACATGTTGCCTCTTTAAGAGGAAATGGAGCATGTGAGAACTTAAACCTGTAAAACTCATCATCAGCTCTACCATTGTTTATCTGTGGTGTAACTTTATATAGAATTAAAGTGAAATGCATTACTTTGCTCCCGAGGCAAGATGGTTTTGCTCCCCCTTGGTCTTGGAGACACAGGAAATGACCACATAACCACAAATACTTTCTAGTGGAATGAAGATGAGTGACAAACTTCCCGCAGAAAGAGGTTCTTAACCAGGCAGGCTAAGGACTTAAATGTAGCTGAAGGTTCTGGTTTTAAGTTAAAACCAACTTCTAACTGTTCAAACCAAGTAGAAAAGAGCAAATGCTGTACATGCAGTGGCTGGTGTGAGGGGCAGAGCTGGTGTTCCTAGTGGGCAGAGTGTTGTGATCACAATGGTTTTGGGCGCAGGCTGAGTCTGTGCCTCAGTCAGGAAAGGAGTGACCCAAGCTGCCTGTGAGATTAGGAAAGCTAAGGTGCTTTTTTGGCTTCGTTTCTTGCACAGAAGGCCAGAACCCATTAGCTGTCAGATCTCCTCCTTCACGTCTCTGTAGCATTTTCATTACTTAAAGCAAGGTCTTAGCTATTGTCCCATCATTTTCTGGTACTCATTGTCGCTGTAAACTCTTTACAGCTGGAATAAAGTGCAGTGATAGCCTCTAAAATTGCACAAAAATGCGTTTGCATTTGTGAAGAACAACAATCCCTTCAAATGAGCTGCTTCAGAAAAAGCTTTCTTAAGATAGACTACTTTTTCCTAAGTCAGTCATGCTGGACCACATCTGTTTAACAGTAGTGTTGGTGTGGGGGAAGGCCTAATTTGTGTTTTGGGCTTAGTCTGAATTGCAGTTGACATAAATAATAAATTTTTCACCTTTTAAGTGTATCCTGTAGCTTCCCCCATGGCCAACAGGAAGCAGCATTGATGGCATGTGAGTGCAGCCCTTACAGAGGGGCTGTGAGAGAACATCTGAAGGAGGTGAAGAGAGTACAAGATAATGATAATTTCTGGAAGTAAATGGAAAGAAACTGTATTAATTACAGCTGCTTCCTTAGTGCAGGGTTGTGTTAAGACAAGACAGGAAGCAGTTCACCACCAGGCTGGTGAGAAGAATGTGGGTTTGACTGGTAACATGGAAAATGTGGTGACATTAGAAACTACCCAGGCTATGCATCGAGATGATGCAGGATTTGTCATCCTGTAAATAATTTCTCATTGATTAGCTAAACTGTTTGGATTGGCAGAGGGGATCATCCCAGGGACAGGAAGCGTAGGACCAGGATTGCTCCCTCATGTCAGGGCTGCTGAGCTGGGCACTTCAAACAGTCCTGGTGCTGTCTGAGGAGAGAGAATCCCCCCACCAAGTCCTCATCAGCCCCGAAGGGGAAGGGCAGCAGCCCAAACCCAGCCAGCTCAGTACGGGTTGTAGGAACGGGCTGGCAGAGATCCAGGCCAGGGCAGCAAACGGATGGATTCTGGAAGATAGAAATCATCCTTGATGGCAGAAACACTGCAGGAGAGCCAGCACCAGCTGCACTACAGCAAAGGTAGGGCAGGAAGGCTCTGCTGGAGCGGGCTGGGGGGTTAGAGGGGTGAGCTGGGGGGTTAGAGGGGTGAGCTGGGGCTCTGAGGGAGGCCTGATGTCTCTTCCAGGCTGTGGGTGAACATTGCTCAGCGCACGGGTCTGCTCCGAGGGTCTCTTACTGTCTGAAAGGCACAAAAACCCTGAGGCTCTGAGCAGACACCTGAGGATCCCAGCCTTTCCCTTAGCTGTGCAAATGCTTAGGGTGAAAACCTGACCTTCAGTGCAGCGCTGGGGCTCTGAAATGTCTGGGGGAGTTATGTCAGGATTGCTTGGCGGGCAGTCAAAGCTCTTCCTGCATGTTTTGTAAGCCTACTCCGAAGTTGTGATGACCTGGTAAAGTAGTTACTTCTGGCACAACTGAAAATCTGTAGTAAAATGAAAATGGTTTTCAAACCCTTTTCCAGCTCTCAGTAAATACAGAGAGTAAAGTCCTTACAGAGAGTGAACGTGAGGCGCTTTGCTCAGATCATGTTTGCTTACCTCTGCCCTAATATTCAGGGGCTTATCATCAACAAAACACATGGGATGTATGAGGTAGTGCATCCTAATGTGCTGAGGATGTCAAGTATTCTTTGAGTAATCTGTTCTTCAGAAGGAACTATCAATGTACTTTTTACAAGGAAAAACTTTTGAAGAGCACAAGGAAACTTAAAAAAGAGGCAGCATCCTATATGCCACGAGAGTACAGGATTCCTTGGCATTGTTCTGTACTCAACCCACTTACTAATGCATTCAACAGGATCATATGCTTTTAGGACTATAAAAAAGGATGTATTTTAATTAACAAACTCATAATATTTAATTTCTTTTATTGAAAGGAGGGAGTTGAAACCTATAATAGGATTTGTTTGATGCAAAATAAATCTGAAGCTGTTGGTTTGTTTTTTTAATGAGGATGTGCATGACTGATTTTTCTTTTTTTTCAAACTTTAGTACTTCCGTGCCTTATCTAAAATTCTTCTCTTCAGTGGACATAATTAAAGGTAGAATTTGCCCACTCATCTGCAAGTTTTCACTGATATTTATTGGGTCCTGAGAGGAGTTTTGTAGACTTGCCTGACATCTTATACAAAAGCATGAGCTCACCTTCCAAGGAAAGCAAAAACTTATTTTTAAATACACAGAGTTTTTTTTTAATGGCGCTGAATAATTTTGTTTCGAGGGCTGCAGTTATTTCTATGTATAGTATAAGGATGTGAAAAGTCATTCATTCCTAATGTGTTTAAATGTGCTCCATAATGAATGTTGTGGATGTGAAAGATAAGCAGCCTGGAGCTTTCTTTGTGAGGTATAGGGTAACACAAAGCTTCAAAGTTCTGCTGCCCTCGGGACACACATTGAAGCACTTAAAGTAGTGAGATAAACGAAATACAATGAGATATTCATCTGCAGAATCTGAAGCTCAAGGACACAATAAGTTTTCATTTAAGTATTTCTCATTTGCTGACAATGAGCCAAATAAATTTTAATTCTACATTGTAGATGGTGATAGAAATTCAGGAACTTTCCCTAAGATGAGAGTGTTTTTTTTTCCCAGATATTTCTGATAATGTATTTATTACATATGTTGGGATTCTAATGTGAATTAGCTGTTTACAGTTACTTAAGAAAACAAGAATTGTTTTTTTCAGGTTTGTTATTTAAGAGCTCTGGTTTGGTGTGCTGAAATAACATGGTAGCTGGGTAGTCATAGTCTGATATTCCTGAGTTGGAATAAAGAATTACTGTAAAGAACTAAATAATTTTCCATTGCTTTGCTTTATCTTTGTCCTCACTCGCTGCATTTCTTCTTACAGGTGCTGGATTTGGATTAGGAATTGTTTTCTCAGTCATCTTCTTCAAAAGTAAGTGCACTGCATTATTCTTGGCTGCCTGGCTTCCCACTTTCCATCTGTTGTAGGTACAGCTAGAAATCTTTGAGGCACGTAAAAGTTAATCAGCTTGTTAAAGCAATTCTTCCATTGTTTGGCCTGTCTCCTCCATTGCAATGGAGTTCCCAAAGCTTTTAGCTGTTGTGTAATAAAAGTGTTATTCTCTCGGAGGTCCTCCTATGCTCAGCACAAATCCTGGAGTGGCAGGAGAGAGCCTGAGCCAAATCACTGGAGCTGTGTATCTAGACATCAGTTTATGCCAGCCTGGCCAGGGCTTTAAAACTGATCCTAGTTCTTCAGCTGTGCTTTAAAACAGAATAATTTTCAGTAATACCTTGAATTCTGACATTGCTTTTAAATTCTAAACCCATGTTACTGTTCTTCTTCTTCTTCTGTAGTGGGCTGGTTTGGAGGATTTTAGAACCCAAAAATGCCTGGAATGCATCTTCTAGTAATTTGTTCTTTCTTGGTGCTTATAGAACATATAACAAACAACTTTCCTTGACTTCACTTTTTCCTCTGTGCTTGCCTCTTCTACAGGAAAGACATGGCCTATTGCATTTGGGTCAGGGATGGGGTTAGGAATGGCTTATTCCAATTGTCAACACGACTTCCAATCTCCATATCTTCTCCATGGTAAATTTGTAAAAGTAAGTATCAACTTGTCATGGTTTGACACTGGCCCAAAGCCAGGAGCCCAGGGAAGCCTGGATTACCCTCCCTTGTAACAGCTGGGCAGAGGAGAGAGAAAAAAATTGACAAAGGGTTCATTAATTGAGGTAAGGACTGAGAGAAAAACACTTCAAGGGCAAAACAAGTTCAACTTAAAGCTGCAAAGTGAATTCATTACTAAGAAAATCAGAGGAGGATAATGAGAAGTAAAGGAAGGCCTTGAAACACTTTTTGCCTCCCAGCCCCTCCCTCCTTCCCACCGACAGCACAGGGGGACAGGAGGGTGGGGATTTGGTCAGTTCATCACCCAAGATTTTCTTCCCTTGCTCCAGGAGAGGAGCCCTTCCCCTGTGAGGCCCTGGGGTCCCTCCCACAGCCTGCAGAGGAATCTCGACTCCAGCACCTGGAGCACCTCCTCCCCCTTTTTCTCCACTGCCCTTGGTGTCTCCATGTTGTTTCCTTCACATGTTCTCACCTCCTCCTCCTCTGGGTAGAAAAAGAGCTGTGCACCTTTGTTCCAATTTTAAGAAGTTATCACAGAAGCATTCCTGTCATCTCTAGTTGGCCCAGCCTTGGCCAGTGGCATGTCCCTCTTCAGAGCCACTTTTTTGTCCCCACCACTACCAAAAACAGGCTGTGTAAAACCAACACACAAAGCTACCTACCACTAGTTGGTAGCTGCTTTATTTTAAGTCAGATTATCCATTTACATGGATATTTCTCTGCCTTTCCCAAAGGACTGCTAGTAGGAAGAATCTTGTCTTGCCAAAGCTGGAATGTTCCCCTGTTCTTTAATATTTGGTGTGTTTAACAGTAAATTTACTAGACTGAATACATGGAATTAGTTTAACAGATCCTGCAGATAGCTTTTCCCACAACCTGAAAATACAATAAAAATACATGTCAGAAAAGCAGAAAAACTAAGCTAGTATTAATGTTCTTCAGACTTTAAAAGAGATGAGCTGGGAAGAAACTAAAAGTCATGGCAGGCACGTCAGGTAGCTCTGCCTGTGGAAGCAGATCTTTGATCTTCTGTTAGGTTTTGGGTTTTTTTTCAATATGAAAACACTGATCACTTTCAAGTTTTGTGGCTTGTTTGCCTGCATAATAATGTAGTAGTTAGTCTGGAAAAAAATGTACCCTGTAAACAGTTTTGAAGAGGATAATTTCAATGAGTTCAGTATTAACACTGAAGTAAAATATTTTACCATGCTGAAGTAAAATTTTTAAGAATATATTGACTAATAGGAACAATTAGTGCAGTCACAAACTGGCTGCAGTGCACAGTTCACAAACTGAATCCATTAGTATTTTCTTAATTTCTTCATGTGTCAGAGCTGGGGCTGTTCTCATGGTAATTTATTACTGTGGCACCTGGAAAGAAAAGGAATATATGTGTGTGTGTTTTGGATCCACAGAGCCATGGCCTGGTTAAATGGTTTCAGTGACACTGCTGCAGAGGCATCCACCAGGACATATTTAGTTACTTCAGCACTTCAGAAAGTACCGAGGGAAAATCTGCCAGGAGCTTCTGGTGCAGGACAGAGTGCAGAAATCCCTCCTGGATGGCTCCTCTGCCTGGTGCAGGAGGCCTGCAGGCCTTTCCAGGCTTTTCCTGGTGCCTGTAGAGCTGCAAGTTGAGCCCAGTCCTCCTTGATTTACTGGCAGATGAGCTTTTGCCAGCATTCTACGGCCCTACCAGACATACCTGCTTACAAATATTCTCTCCAGCTGCCTGTTAAAGGGAAATAGTAACAAGACTCTCCAACAAATAATATCTTTGGAGAGCAATGCAGAGGAGCTGACTTGGATGCAGCTGATCAGCATTGCCAGCCACTGCCCAGAATCAGAAATTTGTGGCTCTTCTGGCCAGATGTGTTAACATTAAAATGTGTTTTACACCATCCTGAGGGTGTTCCTCCAGTTTACATCTCCAAAAAAAAAACCTGGAGTGACATGTCTGTGGCTTGATGGGAGTGATAAATGCACTGCTCATGTGTTCTGAGAAAGCATTATTCATTCAAGGGTGCTTGTTCCTAGGGATGTTGGGCAGCAGAAAACAGTGTGGTCACCCTAGGAAGAGATTTTATTTGGATTAAGGACTAACCTGGAGCAGGGTGGTCTTTGAAGCATGAGATAACTGGAAGGACACTTCAGATGTCTGCATGGCACAAGAGAAATAGTTTCCAGTGCACTGTCTCCATGACTTTCTCTGGCACAATGAGGCTGAGAGAGGGAAAACATGGATGAAGCCATCTAATGGTTAATGTCATTAATTCCCTCCCAAATGTCATGTCATGGGTAATGGCTCCAAGGTTATTACAACAAAATTATTTCATTTCTCTTGGTTAGAAACATGGAAGATATTGTTGCATTATCACTCATCTGGTTTTTTCCCTAGAAAAATTTGTTAATAACTAAACTTTGTATTTTTTCCTGTACAAAACTGAGTTCTGTTCAAATGCTAACTTGTCAAAATGATTGAATCTGCAAGAAAATCAGCTTTATTAGAGGGAAATGTAACATGGATTAACTTGGAAAAGAAAATTATTTCTAGTTTTCTGAGCCTGTCAAGTTCACAGGATCACAGGAGAACTGAGTTGGAAAGGACTTCAGGGAGGTCGTGGGGGTTACCTGTGAGGTCAGACCAGGTTACTCTGGCCTTTACTTGGTTGGGATTGTTGATTCTTCAAAATCAAGTTCTTAATTCTGAGTCCTGAGTCACAATAAGAGAGGACAGAGGATCTTCAAGATACTGAATAATCAGGAGATGTCACAGTGACTTTGCAGATGTTGTGGCTGTAATTTGGGTCATCACACTGCCCGTCCTTTGGGTTAGAAATTCCATCATGAAACCCCAACACCAGTGCAGGAGCCATTCATCTAGACCAAAAGAATACTTAAAGTGCAGAAGAGTTCTAATTTGTGGTCAGAATATTCTGAGGCTTTTAAAGTAATTTGATCAAGTGGTTTTCACTGTGACTTCAACAGATTTTAAAATCAACATGTCACAATTATTTAAAGGCTTAAAATGCTATGGCTGTGAATTGCACAGCCTAGATATCCTAGCCAAATGGAAAAGATCCTAGTTTTCAGATTATTTAGCCTGTATTATTACCCAAACCTCACATTCCTATACTTTGATAGGAATGTGGATTTATACTGATGTGCAAGAACACAAGAAGGCATCTGCAGCCTTTCCTCTTGCTCTTTGTGGCTTTGATTTCAGTCTGATTTCTCTTCAGCCTGTGAATAGTTAACTTGACCAATAATGTGGGTTTTTTTAAGTACCCAGTTTATCAGCATGGAAGGATGTGCATGGAAACATGGCACGCTTCTGGTTAGCTGCTTAATTCTTCCATACACAGCCTCTTGCTTTAGCAAAGGGTGAATACGTTCCCTTGCCCTCTGGAAATGCTACAGAGCTCCGTGACTTGCTTTACATCCTGCAGCACCTTCCCTGTAAGGAACCCAAATGGCTTTTTAATAATATCAGCCTTCTTGCTTTACAGGAACAGTGACTAATGGCTAAGACTATCCCAGTGGGAAGGAAGGAGAAATCAATGATTATTCCTCAGGAATACTGAAGTGCCCCTGGAATAAGCCAACATTCTTCAGTAACGATCACCAGTAACTCTTTATACTCCAACAAACTGTTTCTGTCTATGAAACAAAGTTCTGTTGCTTGTTTTGTATCCTGTCTGAAAAGTGCAAGGAGGAGCTCTTCTGGGAAATAAATAAAAGAAAAATGGCCTTCTCTGGTGTGTTGACTTTGTATGTGAGTGAGAGAGAGGGAGAATGGAAGGAGAGAACTTCATTTGGAGTAGCCAGCAGCTGGGACCACCTGGGCCACTGGGAGAGCTCCTCAGCAAAGCCAGCCTTCGCTTGTTCCTCCCCACTCCTGAGAGCAACCCCCATCCACCAGCCAGTTCAAAGAAGCATTCCCACCTCATAAATCACCCACTAGACCCCTGCTGTTTGTGTCGGTGTTTGGAGAGGAATATAAATACTCCTATGTCCTGTTTGTACAGTTGCCCTTTAAAATTGGAATTTTGTCCTCTCAGAAGAGGCAGAATCCAAACGGGTAAATCCAAACTGTGACGAATGCAGCAAGGTCCTGCTGTCTCTTGTAGCTTTGGGTCATGGAGTGACCCCAGTTTGAAGCTTCCCAGGATAGTGGGTGAGTTAAACACATCCTCGTGCCATCTGGCTCTCAGCTTACCCTTCAGGCTGATTGTTTTTGCACCCCTCTTCTGTGGGAGAACAGAGAGGTTTCGGTGTCTGGGAATGGGTCACAACTACTTAAAGCTCTTCATTGCCTTGGCAAGACACTGCTCCAGGCACTCCCTTTACATCCACCCCAGTCCTTGAGCTGCCTCGTTGTGTTGTCTGCTGCTCTTCCCCTGCCTCAGAAGCTCGTCTGCACTGCTGCTTTACTCAGCACCATTTTCTAGCTATGGAGAAGACTCTCAAGGATCACTTTTCTTTGTCCCTCACTTGTGTGTTGTCCACGTAGCACAAGGAGTGAGTGCATTTCTCAAGAGGAAAGGGGAATGGCGTAGGTTGGTGCAGAACTTCCCTGTTGTGCTGCATGGTGAGTGCTGATAGATGGAAAAGTGACAGAACAACTCCTCCTAGTTTGCACAGCAAATAGGAGAAAGGAAAACAAGTTGTGTGACAGTTGTTTTTTAAACCATGCCAGGAAAGGAAGGGGATGGATTCAGGGGTAAGCTGGAGTTCAGAGGGCTTGAGAAACTCCTCATCTTCCAGGCCTGAGGTGTGGGTGCTGCTGCAGTCCTACATCCCCACCTCTGCTGGGCACTGCTCTGCGGATCCTGCACTCTGGAGGAACGTGTTGAGCTGTGCCCAGAGCCAACAGACGCTGAGGAGCTCGCTCAGAGCGAAGGACTTGTGAAATAAAATAGCTCCAGTGCCAGAGCAGCATTAAGATTGTCAGAGCATGATACCATCCAGGACCATTGCTCCAGCATGTCCTTGTTTTTCCACCTCCTCCCTGCTGGACTGCATTCATAAGTCAGGTCAAAACAGCTTATTGAAAACAGGATATCTTTCTTTCTTCCCAATTTTGAATCATTTTATCCAGCCCCAATTTTTAATTTGAACTATGTACTTTGGAGCCATAGCTCCTCTGTGGTTTGGAAAGGGGTTTTATTGAGTTCTCCATGTGTGTGCTGCAGTCTGGGAAGCCAGAGGGATCTGCTGGAGAGAGGAGCACCAGCCTGGGCAAGACCCAGGAGAACCAAAGGCGGTGGCAACACCGCACACAGCGCCTGGCAGCGTGCAGAGAAAGCTTCAGCTGCTTTCCTGCTCTCCTGCAGGCTGATGAGGAGTTCAATTTTTATTTGGTGTCCCTGGTAACGATTCATCCTGCCCTTACATGCTCTGCTCCAGCTCAAATATGACTTCCTAGAGTTAATTCTTCCCGTGGGCTTCTGTGGCCTGTGATCAGGTGGTTCTTCTTGCCCTGGAACTCAGAGATATCCATTGTAGATATCAATTCCCAGTGTGTCCTTTACTGCTAGAGTGAGAATAATCAGAACAAAGGTGTTCAAGTCAGCATAGGTGAGTGTGGAAAAAATGCACAATTCTAAAAGTGGAATTTAAATTTGTCATTGCTCTTTAAATAGGGTAAAAGCTTAACCTTTTGGTTTTCTTCACAGATGCCTTGCTTCTTGTTGACTGTGTTGATTAATATATATATATATATGTATATGCACATGTAACTACCACGTGAAGGGTCTGTATTTGTTTTGCTTTATTTAATTAAAGATGTATTATCCCAAACCTATTTTTGAACCTGTCCATGTGAGCTGTGCAAAATATGTTCTTGTGAGGACAGGTCTCCTTTTTCCTTCTGTGGGAAGGAGCCTGTTCCCTTCCCAACTGAGGCTGCAATAGGAATGGTTTCCTGCTGCTTAATTTCTAATTGCATAAATGGAAGGGGGAAAAGTGGAAATTCTAAGTACCAAAAGGCATGTTAAATTTAGTATAATACACTCATCTGGAAACTATCACATTTTTCCTTCTTTCTTAACCTGCTGAAATCATTGCTTGGTCTGTGGTGTGATTT
The DNA here is from genome assembly GCF_048771995.1 of Taeniopygia guttata. Lineage (NCBI taxonomy): Eukaryota > Metazoa > Chordata > Aves > Passeriformes > Estrildidae > Taeniopygia > Taeniopygia guttata. Next base: position 6,670,728 of record NC_133046.1, read on the forward strand.
GGATCGGGACCAAAAAGTGCAAACAAGATAGGGCTGAAAAAGGCAGGTGTCCCTACCCAAACTTAATGAGACCTTTTAGGAGAGAACTTGTATCCCAATTGTAATTGGAGCATACAGCGAGTAAAGAAACCATATCACTACCCAGGAGAGGGAGGGAAAAAAAAGAAGCTGTTTGCTGACTAGAACTGGTTTTGAACGTTTAACAACTCCCCAAGTGCTTGACTGACCACAAATCTGCCTCTTTAACAGCTTGATTAGATGTCTGCTGAGGCTTTGAGATGAATAAACAAGTCACGGAAAAGCAGAGACAGCAGGGGAAAAAATATCAAGCTGCTTTTCTATTGTTTACCCGAGTTGTTCATGTTTGATCAAGATACCGTCATTGCTTTGTGTTCCAATCCTGCCTGGAGCCGTGGCCAAGAGCAGGACCTGGCTGTATGTGGTGCTGTACACACAAATAAAAACCAGCCTCTGCCCTGGAGAATTTACAAACTAAACAGATGGGCTGCAGGGAGGTGGGAGGGTTTGTAATTCCCATTTTAAAGATGGGAGAAGCTGTAGGCAAGGTCAGGGATAAGTCGTGCAGGGAATGTGGTGTGCAGCCAGGACCCTGACTGGAGCCCAGCCGCCCCATCCTTCCCAACTGGGTTTCATCCTTCCCAACTGATGGAGTGTCAGGGAAAGGCTGCCCTTCACAGACTGGGAGACTCCAAAAGTGTTTGTGCCACCCTTTGCTATTTTCAAATTGCTCCAAATTCTTACTGGCAAATCCCTGGGAAAGTTAGGAATGACATTTTACTGTCCAGAGGCTGATATCTTATGGAATCACTAGTAGGTGTAAACCACTGTGATCCTCAGTATTGACTTTGGTGATAATCTGAATCTGATAAGCAGAGAAAATACTGAAATGTATTCCCAGTCCTTTGTGCCTCATGGACAAGGACACTGCTGTGTTAGGCAGAACATAAATATAATATCAGGAGAAAGTAAATCTACCTTAAATATGAACTGAGGTAACAGATGGAGAAAGAGGGGGGATCAAGGAGACAGCAGCATTCCAGTACCACTGAATCATGGAATGGTTTGGGCTGGAAGAGACCTTAAAGCCCATCCAGTGCCACCCCTGCCATGGTAGAGACACCTTCCACTGTCTCAGGTTGCTCCAAACCCGGTCCAGCCTGGCCCTGGACACTTCCAGGGGCAGCCACAGCTTCTCTGGGCAGCCTGTGCCAGGGCCTGCCCACCCTCACAGGGAAGAATTTCACCCAGTATTCAATTTAAACCTACTCTCTTGCAGTTTGAAGGCATTCCTCTTGTCCTGTCGCTCCAGGCCCGTGTCCAAAGTCCCTCTCCAGCAGTGGAAAGCCAGCAGTGATGGTGTAACTCAACTCTTCTAGAGAGCTCACACAGATGATTCTCCACAGGAGGAATTGGTTTCCCAGCTGTTTTTCTTGGGCTCCCTCTGAGTTTGGGAGCAATGCAAAAGAAATCACAAAGGTGCTGGTTTGCAAATGCAAACAGTGGGTGCACAAGCGGACTGAAGGTGACAGGTTGTTGTGGTAGTGATGTTCCACGAGGCAGAGGTGATGCTGCAGCTGGAAGGGAGAGGCTTGTGGAGCTGGGGAACCCCTGATCCATGAGTGACCTGCTGGGCAAACCCCATTTTTCAGCAGGTTCTGACCCAGCAAGGCACTGCTGACCCTTCTTTTGCTCCAAGCCAGGAGGGTTTGGTACCTCCCCCATAGCAAACACACACCCCACAGTAAGAAATAAACTTTCTCCTCATCTCCCACCCCACTCCTGCCTTTGGAAGTAGGACTGGTGCAAATTTTGGCATGCCAGCTCTGTAGGCAGCTGGATGCAATGTGCACTGTGTCTGTACTGCTCTGAGAGTCCAGCCTATAGCCCACCCACAGTGAAATGCTTAACTGAGATTGAAACTAAATGGGAACATAGTTTATGGAAATTCAGCTGTGGATGGCCGTGCTCTCGTGCCTTCTGGCTGTCAGCACTTCGCTGTGCAGCGCTGCAGGCTGCTGGAGCTGCATTTTCCTCGTGGTGCTGGATACCCACCTCCTGGAGCTTATAAAGATGCTTAGAAAGTTGCTGGTGACTAATAAATCACTCTTCATCTCCAGGCTTTATTGGTGGTGCTTGTAAAGCCTCCAGCTCTGCGTTAGGAGTGGATGCCCCTTCCTGGAAAAGGTCACGCCCTGATCAGTTCAAATTCAGTTCATAAATCATGCAAAGGAGTGTGTTTCTTTTTGAGGTTTTAAAGGATATTCTTCCCCTCGGTGCTGCACTTGAAGTTGTTAGGAGTGATAAAACCAAACCCAACCCATTTCTGCTCCCCTGAGCCATGCCTTCCCTGTGGGTTTGGACTGAAGGACCTGGAGCTGCTGCAGAGAGTCCAGAGGAGGCACCAAGGGTATCAGAGGGATGGAGCATCTCTCCTATGAGGAAAGGCTGGGAGAACTGGGATTGTCCAGCCTGGAGAAGAGAAGGCTCCAGGGTGACCCAACTGTGGCCTTCCAGTACCTGAAGGAGCCAAAAGGAAAGATGGAGACTGTGGGCAAGGGCCTGGAGTGCCAGGACAAGGATGGGTTGGATGGATTGAGCTAAAAACACTCTGCCTTTAGTTCAGACCAGATTAAGCCACAGGACAGACACCAGGAATTCTGCAGGCAACCTTGGTGGCCTTACAAGTTTCAGAGAATTTACAGCCAACAAACACAGTTGGATCATCTGATCTGAATCCATGTGTGCTGTTGGGAAGGAATTCTACCCTGTGAAGGTGGGGAGGCAATGGTGCAGGTTGTATTTGTAAGTTTAATTATCTGGAAGTAAATATAAAAGAGTGGCAGACAAATAACTGCTATTTGGTGGGATGCTGTGTAAGTGCAAAAGAAAGTGGAGCAATGTAGATTTTGGCCCAGTCAAATGTGAAGTTCAGTACCCAGGTGCAGCAGCCACTGGTGATACCTGGAGATGGCACAGCCTGGGGATTATGGAGCCCTGGGAACTGAAGGAATTGCTGCTGCTGGAGGCCGAGGCTTGACCCGTGCAGACGAGCAGTGAGGCACTGAATTACACACTGGGATGAGCTGAGAGAGCCAGGGGAGGGTTTTCCAACTCCTGACGTCTTAAATGGAAGTTACTGAGCTCCACCTGGGAGTGACTGGGTGAAATCAAATGACTGGAGCACACATGGATTCAGATCAGATGATCCAACTGTGTTTGTTGGCCTAAATTCTCTGAAACTTGTAAGGCCACAAAGGTTGCCTGCAGAATTCCTGGTGTCTGTCCCGTGGCTTAATCTGGTCTGAACTAAAGGCAGAGTGTTTTTAGCTCAAGGACCCTGCTCGTTAGACACTCCCTGAAGAGGGAAGACAACCTATTTCTGTGCCATTCCTTGCTGCTTTGTTCCTCAGCTCCTCCCTGTTGGACTGTTTTCCTTGGGTTTGTTTGAGGGAACGGCTGATGGTGTGCGCTTCCCTCGCTCCTTTTTCCAGGCACAGGGCCCATTTTTTGTTGAATTCTCTCTGAAGATGACCTGGTTCCCTAGATAATCAGTCAAGAGATGGGGTATTTCATATGTCAATAAATACATCTTTGGAGGATATTGGGATATAAGTGGAGGTGCACTGGAATGGCTGCAGGGAAGGCCACATTGTCCTGCTGTTTGCACCACAGGCTGGGCAGGGAAAATGAGTGCACAAGGTTCTTTTAAGGCCTAAGAAATAATTCCTTTAAATCTTTGGGAGCATCCTAGCAGGCGACATGCTTGTGGGAGGCTCCAGTTTACTATCTGCAAAGTCATGGATTTTATATCCATATTAGGTATAAATAGAGGTAGGCTGGCAGATAGAGGCAAGGTCACTGTGACTCCTCCAAGCACCGGATGAGCCTACGATTATTTCACTGGGGCTTCACATTTAACTCTTGTCGTGCACTGCAGCAGCCACTGCTGCCAAAATTAAAACCTGAATGATGCAAAGTTGCTCTAACACAGATGTCTCAGCCTGTTCAGGAGAGCTGTGATAAGCTGAGAACTCATGGCTGCTTTAATTTCATTCCTCATCAGCTGCAGTTATAGTCTCAAACATCCCAATCCTGCTCCAGGGCAGGAGGAGAGGGAGGTGATAAGCAGATTTCTCAGGGTCCCACATTTCTGATGGTATGAAGCAGACCCTTTAAATTATGAAAATCACATTATTACTTTAGGAATAGTATTTGCATTTGTATTTTGGAAGGTAGGACTGTGAGCTGAGGGCTTTAATCTGTAACAAATGCAGATGCATTCTTTTTTCTCAGTCATCCTAATTCTAAACAACGCTGACACTTGCTGTAGCAGGACTTTGAAAAACTGGCACTTTAAGGCCTCTGCTTTTGGGTGCTTTTCTTCAAGGCCAGAGAATTTCCCATGCAAGAGCAGTGCAGTATTGCTCTGTGAGTCACCCCCTTTCAGGCTGGTTTCCTCTCAGTAATGTGCAAAATGTTCCCTGCACACATGTGGATGTTCTAAGTTTGTCCTGCTGGTTGACAGTTTGGAGGAGCTTTGGTGCCAGAAATGTCTCTGAACACACACAAGCACCTATTGTGACGAGGCCTGAGCTTGGCTGGGGCCTTCAGGCGGTGCTGCAAGAAAAATAATTAATATAATAAGAAGTTCTGAGTGATTGCAGCAGGGGGAAGTTGTGCAGCAGAGAATAAGATGGTTATCAGAGGGGATTTAAGTGGTTGTAATGGAGGGAGAGGAAACTGGTTATTTTTGAAGTAGGAGGAGAGGAGAGGAGAGGAGAGGAGAGGAGAGGAGAGGAGAGGAGAGGAGAGGAGAGGAGAGGAGAGGAGAGGAGAGGAGAGGAGAGGAGAGGAGAGGAGAGGAGAGGAGAGGAGAGGAGAGGAGAGGAGAGGAGAGGAGAGGAGAGGAGAGGAGAGGAGAGGAGAGGAGAGGAGAGGAGAGGAGAGGAGAGGAGAGGAGAGGAGAGGAGAGGAGAGGAGAGGAGAGGAGAGGAGAGGAGAGGAGAGGAGAGGAGAGGAGAGGAGAGGAGAGGAGAGGAGAGGAGAGGAGAGGAGAGGAGAGGAGAGGAGAGGAGAGGAGAGGAGAGGAGAGGAGAGGAGAGGAGAGGAGAGGAGAGGAGAGGAGAGGAGAGGAGAGGAGAGGAGAGGAGAGGAGAGGAGAGGAGAGGAGAGGAGAGGAGAGGAGAGGAGAGGAGAGGAGAGGAGAGGAGAGGAGAGGAGAGGAGAGGAGAGGAGAGGAGAGGAGAGGAGAGGAGAGGAGAGGAGAGGAGAGGAGAGGAGAGGAGAGGAGAGGAGAGGAGCACCCGCTGCCCGGCGCATTCCAGGCATTTGCTGAGCCCAGATGTTTGCTGATGGGCTCTGTGAGAAATCCTTTCCTTCTCTCCTGAGCAGACCCTGCCAGCCAGGGCTGTCCTCAGGTCTCACCTGGCAGTCCAACAAGCCAGCCAGATTCCTCCAGGACTCTTCCTGCCCTTCCTCTTCACCTGCACAGGGGGATCCAGCAGAGAGCTCAAATCTGGGCTCCTAAACCTGATGGAGGCTGCTCCAAATCCCTCCCGTGGCTGAACCTCCCCTCCAGCCTCTCCTGGCCTCCCTGCAGGGTGTGGAGCTCAGTGGTGCTCTGGGGGTCTGAAGGGGCAGCGAGGGGCTGCTGTACCACATGCTTTGGGGGAGTCTCAGGAAGCAAGAACCGTGCTGGTAAGGTTGGATTCACCCTTGGCCCGGGTGCTGGAGCTGCACAGATGTGAGAGTTTGTGCTAGCAGCAGTGGGAGGATGTGGTCCTGACACCCTTCCTGCCACCACTGTCCCCTCCCTCCACCTACCCGAGGTGGAGATGGGAAATCATCCCTCACCTTTCTGAGTTGTTAAATCTTTGTGTCTCTCTTCTGGCATGAGTGGTGCTCCATTCAACCAGGGTGTGTATGCCCTTACACACAGCAGTTTGGGGTCCTGGTATCTTGGAGATTTCTTCTGGCTTATTTAGGAACCAAAAAGTTGGAGTTTAGCCCCAGCAAGTGATGGTCTGCTGAGAGAATCATGAAATGAATCACAGATTGGCTTGGGTTGGCACAGACCTTAAAGATGATCTTGTTCCAGCCCCTGCCAAGGGCAGGGAGGCCAGTGACACTAAATCAGCTCCGAGCCCTGTCCAGCCTGGCCTCGATCAGCTTTGATCCAACCCCCCCAGAAGGGAGCTGATAAAGAGCTGTGTCTCAGGGAGCAGCAGTGCCATCCTGCACCCCTTTGCAGATCAGCTGCAGAGGTGAAAGGAGCTGGCCTGACGTGGGCAGGGTGGTCCATGGCAGACCCAGACATCAGCCCCAAATCCCTCCTGGGTCATGCAGGGGGCTTTACCCCCTGAGAGCCCTTCCTTGGCCCCCAAGGTTTATCTCAGGGATAGTGAACAAAACCCCAGTGGGGGAGGAGGTGGAATTCAGGCCCAGCTGTGGGATATGTGCAGGGCTGTTCTCCCCACCCTGCAGACCCTCACGGGCACACACACTGTCTCCCTGCTCATTTCCCACCCACCTTCCCCCCCGTGTGTTTTCTACCATCCCACTGTGGGCAGGCAGGGAGCGTTGGGCTCTGCACTGACACAAATAAAAGAAATAATTTTATTTTTATCTTACAATACACCCTTTTAATTCTCACACCCACAGTGCCAGGTCCTGTCCTGACAAGCGGGGAGCCCCTGGCGCTGTGGGCGTTTGTCAGCAGCCCAAAACAGCAACAGGGGGTGAGAAGAGGAGAGGAGAGGAGGGACATGCTGGTTTCTGCTGTGTCCAGGGCACAGAGCCTTGGTGATCCAGCAACAGGGAAAGGGCTGAGGGGAAGGTGTGTGTGGGGGGTGTGGGGTGTGGATGTTTTGGGCAGAAAACATCCTGTACACACATCCTGTGTGTACCTGGTGGAAAGCCAGGATGGAGTGGGCTGCTGTTGAGGGCGGAGTGAGGAGTTGTGTCGTGCTCCACGCCGTGGGAAAACATCGCTGTGCTGTGGCATCGCTGTTATGGGGCAGGCAGCAAACTCCCCTGAGCCTGTGGGGAGTGGGAGCTGGGGAACAAGGGGGTGATGTGTGGGGCAAGAGCCTAAAGCTGCTGCTGAAGTGTGGGAATCCAGAGCTTCCCTCTGGCTGCCCTGGCAGGGGTCAGAACCCCCCTGGACAGAGCCCCCAGAGACACTGGCTGTGATCTCTGTCCATGGAAAAGAGTTTTCAATCTTACAGGATGAATTACAAGCTCTGAGTGTTTGATATAAGGAATAATTAGGTGTGGCATGGGTGCAAAAGTTAAATTTTAGGATTCTAGATTAGGGGTTCAAAGGGGACAAGATGGAGGAATTGGGTGTGCCTTGTCCTTTTTCTCCTTCTTCATGCCCTCCATGTTTCACTGTGGTGTTGGCATTTTTCTGTTGGTTCAGGCTGGGGACACACTGTCCAACGTAGGTGACAGATATTGGCACGTTATTGTAAATCCAGCACAGGTAGTTTGTGGTATTTAATGTTTGTACCATCCCACTGAGGGCAGAGCCCCACACGCTGCCCTGCAGGACAGAGCTGCGGCAGGGCAGCAGAACATGGTAGAGATAAACAGAATAAACAACCTTGAAACCAGCACAGACCAATTATGGCTTCTGCTTTGGCAGTGGGGCTGACAGACAGAGACTTTCTACAATCTTGGAATCATCAATACCTCAGATTCTGACACTGGAGGAAGGGAAGAGGGGCTGGCTGCTGAGCTCGGCTCCTCTCCCTCCCTGCAGAGCGCTGCCTCTGCTCTGTGCCTCAGTCTGTCCAAATGACATCTGCAGGCATCAGGTCATCACTCCTGCTTCTGGCTGTGATATCACATTGCCAAGGAGAAGGGAAAAAGTCTTGGCCCAGGGCTTTGACAGCCTTTCAGCAGCTTCTTTCATCCCCCAGCCAAGCCGCTCTGTCCTACAGCACCTCTGCTTGTTCCTCCTGACACCAGAAAACCTGAACCCTGCTCCTCCTGCCTCCCCACCCCCAGATCCACAGATTGCTGTTTCCCTTTCATGCTGTTTACAGAACTGGAACAGGGATGAATAGTAGGAAGCAGTGAATGAGCTGCAGGCTGGCTCACAGCTCCTTGCAGAGCAATCACACCCCAGTGCTGAGGATCCCACAAATCCCATCCAAATACTGAACCATGGACCCCAAACACTCAGCTGAATTTCACCATAATGTCCCTGGTCTGTTGCTGTGTACCTGGTTGCATCTACATCTTACTTCTCCTTGTGAGAACTTGCTTCAAAGTCTCAGATGTCTCTTATTTCACTCATATTATTCAGAATAAAGTAGGCTCCTAGGCAGGGGGTTACTGCTGGTCATGCTGGCCATGGGGAGCAGGTAGAGCATTGCTCAAAGGCCTGGGTTCTCCAGTGGGTGAAAATGCTGGGAAAACAGGTTTTTGGCTCCTGTTGGGTGTGTGGTCATGGCTAGAGGCTGTTCCTCTTTTTGGCCCTTTTGGAGTTGAGCAGTGCACTGCAGTAGAGTTTGGGGTAGGTTGCATTTAGCAGGATAAGAAAGTGATGTTGGAAGCAGACTTTTGCCACCCTGTTTACAAATCCTATTATCCTGGAGCTGGAAGGAACCGGGCAGCAGGAAACCATTCCTTCAGTGGCAGACTGCAGCCTCGGGCAGCAAACACCCAGCCCCAGAGCCTCTCCCCACAGCTGCTGCCAGGGCACTGCCAGCACCTCTCCCAGCACAGCTGCTGCTCCTTTCCATCTCCCTTCCTGCTCCTCTGATCTCTATGCAAATCCTCGCACCAACAGCAGCCAGCAAAACCCAGCCAAGCCTGGCAGGTATCTTTCGATTTGGGTAGTGTTTAATGCGGGGGCCTCCTTAGATTAATTGTGCCTTAACAGAAACAGAGCCGGAGCAATTATCCGGTCTGAAAGATAGCCGTGAATGGGGCTTCACTGGGGTGGGATTTTATGGTTTTAATGGGAAAGGGAAAGAGGGGAAGAAAAAAGAGAAAAATAGGAGAAAGGGGAAGGGGAAATAAAGGGAAGGGGAAATAAAGGAAAGGCAAAAAGGAAAACCGTCGTCTCTAGTGCCGGAGAACTATCCCGAAGTCTTTTCTGCAGGCAGGACTCTGCCCCACGGAGTCTCTATCACGGATTATGTTTAAATAAGAGTTGTTGGCGTTCGGTGAGCCCAATGCAGACCGTTCATGCCACCGCAGGAGCAAGTGCTGGGCCATTCCCTTCGGCTCTCCTGGCCGGCAGAGCCGCCTCGCTTTGTGCCCGGGCGTTTGCAGCGGGCTCTCCCCGTTAGCTCGAACCCAGGCCGGTGGGTGAGCTCCGTGCCCGGCTCCGGGGGGCTCCGGGGGGCTCCGGGGGGCTCCGGGGGCTGCGGCTCTCCTCTCGGCGGGGCTCTGGGCGGGCGCCGCTCCCTCCTCCCGTCCCTCCCTCCTCTCCTCTCCTCTCCCCTCCTCTCCCTCCCAGCCCGGTTGTGCAATCGCGAGCGGCGGGGCCGGCGGCACCGCCCGGAGCTCGGCACCGGGGGGAGGAGGCGGCAGCGCCCGCCCGCCCCGCGCCTCCTCCGGGGCCGCCCCGCCGCGCCGGGGATGCGGCAGCCGCCGGGCACCGCCGGGCCCCGGAGCCCATGGGATGCGCCCGCCGTCGCCTGGCTGGTGAGTGCCTTGGCTTTGTGTGCCCCCCGCCCCCAACCTGCTGCTTGTGCCCCGCACCACATTTTCCGTCTCTTCCTCCCTCTTCTCTTCCCCCCCCACCCCCGCCGGTGATGGATGGCCGGGAGGATGAGGATGTTGCCACGGGCAGAAATCGGTTGCAGATGAGGCGGACTTGGGGGGATCTGCTGTGCGATCGTTAAACTGTTTCCACCGCCGCTGTAGCTCGAGTAGAATAAAAGCCTGCGAGCCGGGGAGCCGCGCTGTGCCGGTCGCACATCTGTGGTACAGAGTCCTTCCCTCCTTCCCTCCTTCCCTCCTTCCCTCCTTCCCTCCTTCCCTCCTTCCCTCCTTCCCTCCTTCCCATCCCTGTCCGGGTTTGAAACAAAAGTGCCGAGAGAAGAACGGGAACGCTCAGTATCGATTAACCGCACCACCAGCGGACGCAGCGTAGTTGAACGTTCATAAAAGAAGTTTTCCCGATGGCAAAGCAGTAAACTTTTGTTCCTTGAAAAGTTCATCCCGGGGATTAATTTACATCCTTGTTTCATGGAAATACTTTAGGCATTTACTGTAAAGCTTATAGCCAATATATTCCTACCTGTTTTTTGAACCCTAACATAGCATTTCAATTTGTCTCAGTATTTGCAGCAATTTTTATTTGTTCCGTACAATAGTCTCTGCATTTTAAGATCAGTGGGGATTTCTCTTTTTCTCTGGTAGGTGTTTCAGGAACAGAACATGCTTTAGCTCGCTTTCAGGCTGCATTAAAGTTGATCTGGACAATCCCTTATTGCCTACTAACATTTCTCTTACGAGGGCACCAGCAAATTCTGCTCCACTCCACTCTACTCCACAATTTTTACATATAGGATTAACCCCATCAAATTAAAAATTCAGGCTGTGTGAAATGTTTGTGGATTTAGGACTCAGTAGCTTTTCCATGTGGGTTTTTTTGGGAAAAATCTGAACCCTGCTGAAACAAGTGGGAAAAGTCCTAGTGATACGGAGGGACACAGATTTTCCCTTGTATTTTTAGCTGAAGAACTCAGTGCCTTCTTTGCAATGTCCAACCAGCCAAAAATCAGCTGCATGCACTGGGCACTTCTGCCTTTTGAAGGCAGTCTCCCATCTCGTAAAAGGCTGCTCGCCTCAAATTTGCAAACCGCAGGATGGGAAATGGAATTTGCCTTCAGTATGAAAATCCCAAGTGTTTGCAAACAGCCCTGAGAAGAATCCGGGCTCTTGGCGTGACCTCCCAGTGCTGAATTCCAGCCCGGGGAGTTTGCGGTCTCACAAAAAGGGCAAACGAGCAAAATCTTCCCGAGTGCCCACTCGTCTTTCCGGAGCAAGGAGTGTTTTACTGGAGCTGGAGGGAATTTGGGTGCTCTGGAGGTGCAGGATGGGCCCTGAGCCAAGGTGCTTTTCGAGGAGCCTTGAAGAGCTGCCCGTGTTGGAGTGGCTTTGCTTGCGGCATGCGCTGGCACTGCCGAGGGTGGATTGAGCTGGTGCAGCCACGGGAAGCCTGCCCGAGGAGCAGAGGAAACTCCTGGGACGTTATTGCTGCCCAAACTCCGCGCTGGTCCCGGTAAAGTTTCAGCAGTTCCTCTGCCAGATCCCATATCCGACCACGGGGCAGGCAGAGCCAGGTTCTTGCTCCGTCCTTGGGCCTTGCTCCTGCTCTTTTTGTTTTGTAGTGCTGGAAAAACCCACCCTCCTCTGTGGCTGCACGGGCTCGGAGATCCCCTGTGCCAAAGCAAGGAGTGCAGTAACAGGGGTCCAGCATGGCTGAGGGCAAACTTCACACCCGCTCAAATCAGACTCTTAAACCCTGAACAGCTGATAAAATTGTCCTTCTGGGGGAGTTCAGGAGTGAGAGTGAGGGGTGGTCTGTCCTCTGTTAGCCCTGGCAGCGCTGTGCCTGCTGTTCTCCAGACCTTTGTTTCTTGTGCAGTGCTGTTTAGGGAGGGAGGGCCGTGGGGGCCGGGGCTTTCCTGGACATAAATTAGCACCGAGGGTGGGAAGGGAACAGCCCAGCACCCAGCACAGCAGTTGTGGAGCTGGGCTGGGCTGCTGCCCCATTCCCTCAGGATTGCAGCTCTGTGGAGCTGAGCCTTGGGAACGGCGTCAGCATGGAGCCCTTGCTCCAGTCACTCTTAGAGGTGGTTTAAGCCTCCTTCTTCTCTGACACAGAGCCCAGGCAGCCTGTCCAGAGGGGTGAAGGGAGTGCTGTTCGGGTCACAGTGGGATTTCTTTGTGGGCCCAATCCTGCATTTTTAGCAGAAATGGTCTAAATGTCGAGTGTGAGGTCAGCCCTGGTAGCCACTGAAAATACCAGCTGGGCCGTGGGCTGTTACATTACCTGCAAACCCCTCTGGCCTTGCACTCCGTGAGTTTTTCTTCTTTGGCCAGTGCCATGGGTAAATAACACAGACACTGGAAAAAACCAGTGCCATCAGAACTGAGGAGGCTCGTGTGGTGTGAAGCAGAGAGTAAAAGAGTGCAAAACCACATCAGGTCAGTGAATTTCTGCTGCTGTGACCAAGATATGGCCTGAATGGGTACGAAGGGAGAGGGAGACAGCGGGAAGGATCCTGAAAGACCCAGAGTTCCATCCACAAGCTCTTTTCTCCTTTCCTCTTTCCCCTTCTTGCCCCAGCAGCTGGGAACCTGATCCTGCAGGCGCAACCCCGCTGCGCTGGGTTTTTATGCAAGTTTGGTAATGAATGACCGAGGCAGGCGAAAGCCAGCGTGGTTGGCATCCGAGACAGCTCCCCTCGCTGCCTGCAGGAATTAAAAAATCATCATCCCGGTGGCCACTCTGCACTGGAACTGGTTTTATCTGGTTCCAGTTAGGCTTGTTTTGAGGGAGGCGAGCGGTGCCAGATTCTGATCTCATTTGCACCAGTGGAGTCATTTGGAGGAGCCGGTCCCAGTTTACCTCACTGAGGGAAAGCGGAGCGGCGCTGCGGGGTGAAGCTGTCCCGGGGCAGTGCCTGGTGCCTGCCCGGTGCCTGCCCGGTGTCTGCCCGGTGCCTGCCCGGGGCAGTGCCCGGTGCCTGCCCGGTGCCTGCCCGGGGCAGTGCCCTGTGCCTGCCCTGTGCCTGCCCGGTGCCTGCCCGGTGCCTGCCTGGTGCCTGCCCGGTGCCTGCCCGGTGCCTGCCCGGTGTCTGCCCGGTGCCTGCCCGGGGAAGTACCCGGTGCCTGCCCGGTGCCTGCCTGGTGCCTGCCCGGTGTCTGCCCGGTGCCTGCCCGGGGAAGTACCCGGTGCCTGCCCGGTGCCTGCCTGGTGCCTGCCCGGTGTCTGCCCGGTGCCTGCCCGGGGAAGTACCCGGTGCCTGCCCGGTGCCTGCCCAGGGGAACAGCCGCGGGACCGAGCCCGGTGCTCTGGGCCGGGGGCTGCTCGGGCTCCCCACGGCGGTTCTGTGCTGGAGGAGCCCCCCTGTTGCCCGTAAAGAGAACACAAAACAACCAAAGTCGTTTTATGCGGTGCTTTATTGAGGGCCCTGGGAGCCTGAGGACTAATGTCCAAAGTCAGAGCCCCCCGAGCTAACAAATCATTGCGTTTATATAGAGTCTATATCAACGGTTGCTTAATTCAACACATATCTGTCGACGTTACACTCCAACAATCATGTATTTACAAATTAATCCTTGTTTAAATTGAAGATTTTTTATGATCATTACTTCTCTTCACTCTGTTAGGTAAAAACAATGTATTCCCCCAAGATCTACCTATCCATATTGTGAATAATGACATGTTCTACCACAGCCTACTCTTGGAATGTATTCTGAGATAAGTTCCTACCTCGCCAGTATTCCGTACTGCCCTTACCTAACAACTGTTTCTAACAACACACAGCCTATGGCCTACTAAGAATTCTAAGCCTTAGCCAAACTACTTCTACTAAACTTTTGCTAGTCTGAAATGCAACACCCCTGCCCACGCTGGGTGGGAAACTGCTGCTGCAGGGCTCAGGGGCAGCGCTGGAGAGAACAGCAATCCCTGCTATCCATGGGATTTTCCGAGGGGCTGCGGGACACCCACCCCCTCCTGCACGCCCCTCGGCCCCAGGCTGTCTCTGGGCTCCGCGGCTGGGTGGGAAACACCAGCTCCAGGGAAAAGCAGAGGCAGCCGAGCCCCGCTCAGGTCCGGGCATGTGAGCGAGCCTGGGGCTGGAACGCTGCTCCAGCTGTGCTGGGGAGCTCCCGGTGCTTGATCAGCTGCACCGGGGCCGACCCGGCTGGGAGTGCTCCAGGCACGGCTCCAGACCGGTCCTGGCCCGGGCAGGGCTTGGGCAGAGCCTGGACCCTCTGCCCAGCGAGCTGGGGCTCCCCAGCCCACTGCTCCCCAGAGCCGCTGCTGGAGCCCGGCCCCAGGCTGGTTTTCCAGCTCCCACAAAGCTGATCTGGTCCCAGGCTGGTTTTCCAGCTGATCCAGTCCCAGGCTGGTTTTCCAGCTCCCACAAAGCTGATCCGCTCCCAGGCTGGTTTTCCAGCTCCCACAAAGCTGATCCTGTCCCAGGCTGGTTTTCCAGCTCCCACACAACTGATCCAGTCCCAGGCTGGTTTTCCAGCTCCCACACAACTGATCCAGTCCCAGGCTGGTTTTCCAGCTCCCACAAAGCTGATCCAGTCCCAGGCTGGTTTTCCAGCTCCTCACACAGCTGATCCAGTCCCAGGCTGGTTTTCCAGCTCCCACAAAGCTGATCTGCTCCCAGGCTGGTTTTCCAGCTCCCACACAGCTGATCCAGTCCCAGGCTGGTTTTCCAGCTCCCCACAAAGCTGATCCAGTCCCAGGCTGGTTTTCCAGCTCCCACAAAGCTGATCCAGTCCCAGGCTGGTTTTCCAGCTCCTCACAAAGCTGACCTGGTCCCAGGTTGGTTTTCCAGCTCCCACAAAGCCAACCCGGTCCCAGGCTGGTTTTTCACCTCCCCACAAAGCTGATCCAGTCCCAGGCTGGTTTTCCAGTTCCCACAAAGCTGATCCTTGCTCCCATCCCGCTCCTCCAGCTGCTCTTGGGGTCTGCAGAGCCCCAGGTGCTTCAGGAGAGGGGCAGTGGAGGTGTGGGGCCAGGATGTGCTCCTGAGCTTTAGGCTGATGCATTTTCCTGCCTGTGATTGTTCTTAATGCTGAAGAAATCGAGCAATTGAAATAAATGACCAGAAACTGTTTATATGACTCTTACCTCTTCTACAGGCTATTAGTGGGTCCATTTTCCAGCAGAGCCCCTTCAGGACCCCATCCTAAGCCCAAGTCCTTTTGTAGGCAAAGCATCTTGGATTTTTTTATTTTTCCAGCTGCAAAGAATGACTTTCCCAAGTGCTCAGTGCATGGTTGAGAAGCCAGATTAAAACTCCCAATGTACCAACACCTTTTCACATTCTGGCCAATGTGGGAAGGGCAGAAAGTTTTAAAAATGCTGCACTGCTTTTCTTTATTTCTGCTTTATTTCTGCAATTTGCCCAACCATGCTTGAGTGGAAATTAATCTGTTACAGAAAGGGAAGCTCTAACATCTGCTTCTGAAAGGAGCAGACACAGCCAGGTCCGCAGTGAGAAACGACACAGCTTTTGCTCCACTATCCAACAGTTCTTAGGAGGGATTCTTGTGGTTGTTAAATATCAAATGTCTTCCTGTGGTAGTTCCCTGTTTATTTTTTTGTAATTTCTCCCCAGATTTTGCAGCTCAGTGAAGCAAGACTGGAGCTCTGAGCTCAGGAGAGATTTCTGTGCTCAGTTAAGCACTCTTGTGTCCCGCTGTCCTGAAGAATTACCTCCAGACATTCTCAGTGCAGAGTTCTCTTCCCTCTTCCCCTGCCCATATCGTACCTCAGATTCTTTTGGTCTGTTACAGTCACTACAGTACAAAATTGTAAAGTTTTAGCTAAATGCAAATTTCAAAAAGGGGGAAGTATTTAATAAGAACAGGTAATAAATAACATCTGTTGTTTTGATAGATGTTTTTCAATACACAGTGACTTCTCAATTTTTTTGCAGTTGAGATTTAAGCTTTTCCTCTTAATAATAGAGGAAATTATAACTTATAAGCTGGCTTATAAATTGTTTTGTTCCATGTAAGCAAATATTGTTTGAGTTCAGTTTCTAACAGCCAGTCCCCAGTGGTGTTGAGAAGTTCAGACCTAATCCTTTGCCTGAGGAGAGCCGTGCCCTGGGTCTTCCTGGGACGTTTCTTTCCATTTTCCACCAGGCAGACACTTCACTCTGGCTTTGCATCCTTTTGGGTGCCTCAATAATAACGTTCCTTGTAGCATTTCCTGCAGGGAGATCTCTGCTGGCCACCTGCACAGGCAGGAGTGATCCCACAGCAGTCCCTGCAGAGCTCCCAGCCCATGTCCTGGTGTGACTCCCCCCCACGCTGTCCCCACCTGGCTCCCACCTGCCCTGGGCCTCCCCAGCCCTTTCCAGCGAGGAATGTGGGCTGAGGGCAGCCAGCCCTCCCTCCTGCTCGGGGAGCTCCTCTCTCCAGGGGAGTCGGGCTCTCCAAACACCTCCCTGTGCTTCCCACGCTCCTGCACCAGCAGCTCACTTGCAACCAGGGAAACTGAGGCACAGAGCATCTTTGGGCCCTCTGTGCTCCGTGTGGCAGCTCTTGTCAAAGAGCACAAAGCACCAGTGGCACAAAGTGCTGTGGCTCCTGTCCCACGCCAGCCTGGGGTCACTGCTGGTGCCTCAGCCCAGCCAGGGCGTGGGGAGCTGGCTGCATCAGGAGGGACAGCCCCGTGTCCAGGGGCCAGGACAGGCCAGGGGATCCCAGTTCTGGCCCAGAGCAGGAGCTGAGACCTTCCCCAGGAGGGACAGCCCCACATCCAGGGGCCAGGACAGGGCAGGGGATCCCAGTTCTGGCCCAGAGCAGGAGCTGAGACCTTCCCCAGGAGGGACAGCCCCACATCCAGGGGCCAGGACAGGCCAGGGGATCCCAGTTCTGGCCCAGAGCAGGAGCTGAAACCTTCCCCTGTCCATCCCTGCTGAGAATTCGTGTGTCACAGAGGGGCCCGGATCCCTGGGTGGGGATCAGGGATCACTGGGTGGGGATCAGGCATTCCTGGGTGGGAACCAGGGATCCTGGGTGGGGATCAGGGATCCCAGACCCTTGGGTGGGGATCAGGGATCCCTGGGTGGGGATCAGGGATCCCAGATCCCTGGGTGGGGATCAGACCACTCCACAGCACGGAGTGGGCCCTGTTTCCATGCTGTGTTCACATGCTGGGAGCCTTGGCCCAGTGATGTCTGTAAAGCTTTGGGGGCTCTTCCCTCTCTGTGGTGCCTCGTGTGTGGCCGTGAGCACAGCCTACCTGTGTTTGTGGTTCTCTGTATTTGGCAGAATTACAAGATCCTGGATAAGAAGAATACCTATAAATCCATTAAACGACTTGTGAAACATTCCCCATGTCCACCTGCAAACTTGTCTTGTGTTATGGTGTAAACTTCCCGCTGGAAAAAGAGGGTAAAACTGATTAGATCTGTTTTATTTTCCTCCAGAAGTGTTTGGTTTCCAAATGTCTGGGAACAGCTGTGGGCTGGATGGTGGGAACGTGGCCTCCGAGGTAATTCCAGTGATTGTCCTCCGGCCTATGGAATGATGGAGATTTCCCCAGCTGCTCCCAGGCGCTGGTGTTATCCTGCTGGAGGGACTCCTGAGAGCGCTGGGATTGCTGGGATGGGAGGAAGGAGCTCTTCTAGGTGCACAAAACATCTGAGGTGGTACCAGGAGGTCTCCACGCCGGGAAGCTGAGCTGTCGAACCCCGGGGTGGTACCCTGGATCTGGCTGCCCCTCAGCTCCTCGGGCACGGGCTGGAAAAGGGCTGGAAAGGGGCTGGAAAAGGGCTGGAAAAGGGCTGGAAGAGAGCTGGAAAGTGGCTGGAAAGGGGCTGGAAGAGGGCTGGAAAGGGGATGGAAAAGGGCTGGAAGAGAGCTGGAAAGGGGCTGGAAAGGGGCTGGAAAAGGGCTGGAAGAGGGCTGGAAAGGGGATGGAAAAGGGCTGGAAGAGAGCTGGAAAGGGGCTGGAAAGGGGCTGGAAAAGGGCTGGAAGAGGGCTGGAAAAGGCTGGAAATGGGCTGGAAAAGGGCTGGAAAAGGGCTGGAAAAGGGCTGGAAAGGGCTGGAAAAGGGATAGAAAAGGTCTGGAAAGGGCTGGAAAAGGGCTAGAAAAGGTCTGGAAAAGGCTGGAAAAAGGGCTAGAAAAGGGCTGGAAAAGGCTGGAAAGAGGCTGGAAAAGGGCTGGAAAGGGGCTGGAAAAGGCTGGAAAAGGGCTGGAAAGGGCTGGAAAAGGGCTGGAAAGGGGCTGGAAAAGGGCTGGAAAAGGGCTGGAAAAGGGTTGGAAAGGGTTGGAAAGGGGCTGGAAAGGGGCTGGAAAAGGGCTGGAAAAGGGCTGGAAGAGAGCTGGAAAGGGGCTGGAAAAGGGCTGGAAAAGGGCTGGAAAAGGGCTGTAAGAGAGCTGGAAAGGGGCTGGAAAAGGGCTGGAAAAGGGCTGGAAAGGGGCTGGAAAGGGGCTGGAAAAGGGCTGGAAAGGGGCTGGAAAAGGGCTGGAAAAGAGCTGGAAAGGGGCTGGAAAAGGGCTGGAAGAGAGCTGGAAAGGGGCTGGAAAAGGGCTGGAAAAGGGCTGGAAAAGGGCTGGAAAGGGGCTGGAAAGAGGCTGGAAAAGGGCTGGAAAGGGGCTGGAAAAGGGCTGGAAAAGGGCTGGAAAGGGGCTGGAAAAGGGCTGGAAAAGGGCTGGAAAGGGGCTGGAAAAGGGCTGGAAAAGGGCTGGAAGAGAGCTGGAAAAGGGCTGGAAAAGGGCTGGAAAAGGGCTGGAAAGGGGCTGGAAAAGGGCTGGAAAAGGGCTGGAAAGGGGCTGGAAAAGGGCTGGAAGAGAGCTGGAAAGGGGCTGGAAAAGGGCTGGAAGAGAGCTGGAAAGGGGCTGGAAAAGGGCTGGAAAGGGGCTGGAAAGGGGCTGGAAAAGGTCTGGAAGAGAGCTGGAAAGGGGCTGGAAAAGGGCTGGAGAGGGCTGGAAAGGGCTAGAAAAGGGCTGGAAAAGGGCTGGAAAAGGGCTGGAAGAGAGCTGGAAAGGGGCTGGAAAAGGGCTGGAAGAGAGCTGGAAAGGGGCTGGAAAAGGGCTGGAAAGGGGCTGGAAAGGGGCTGGAAAAGGTCTGGAAGAGAGCTGGAAAGGGGCTGGAAAAGGGCTGGAGAGGGCTGGAAAGGGCTAGAAAAGGGCTGGAAAAGGGCTGGAAGAGAGCTGGAAAGGGGCTGGAAAAGGGCTGGAAGAGGGTTGGAAAGGGGCTGGAAAAGGGCTGGAAGAGGGTTGGAAGAGGGTTGGAAAGTGGCTGGAAAAGGGCTGGAAAAGGGCTGGAAGAGAGCTGGAAAGGGGCTGGAAAAGGGCTGGAAAAGGGCTGGAAAGGGGCTGGAAGAGAGCTGGAAAGGGGCTGGAAAAGGGCTGGAAAAGGGCTGGAAAAGGGCTCCGGAGCTCAGCACAGGCTGCAGCTGAGTTGTTTGTGTCGGGAGCAGGGATGTGCCAGCTTCAGGGC
Organism: Taeniopygia guttata; assembly: GCF_048771995.1. Classification (NCBI taxonomy): domain Eukaryota; kingdom Metazoa; phylum Chordata; class Aves; order Passeriformes; family Estrildidae; genus Taeniopygia; species Taeniopygia guttata. The sequence goes on from NC_133046.1 coordinate 6,689,929, forward strand.
TGAGTCATTTCTTTCCCAAAGGCCGGAGGGATGGCGAGGAAGCGGCTCCCTGCAGAGGGAGCGGGGGGAGACCCTCACGGGCCGCTGGCTCTGCCGGAACTGAGCTGAACTTTCTGCTTGAAGAGCTTTGACTAGCGGGATAAAAAAATGTGCCTCGGTTCGGGGGAGAGAAAGAAGCCCCTGTGTGCCGGGAAGCGGCTGCTCCGCCGGGTCAGCCGGGGAACACGCTTGTTCCTTTCGGGCTGCAACGTGTAATTTAGCTTGTCACGGAGGAATGTGCTCAGTGCCTTTATTTAATTTTTGCAAACCTGCTCGGGTGCCTCGTCTTCCTTTTTCCCTTCCCTTCCCGGGCGGGGGGAGCAGGAACACGGTGCTTTTGTCTCCGTGGCTGTGGCTGCTGTCCCATGGATGGTGTTGGTGGCAGCTCTGTTCGCATGACTGCTCTGAGCTCTGGACACGCTGCTCCCAGCCCCGGCTCCCTCCCAAACTCAGCTGCATCAGATGTTTTCCTAGGCACTGGCATCAACCTCGTTACTTACTAGAAAAGTAGCCCTGCGGGTTCCAGGACATTCCTGGGAGAAGGAAAACACCATGTGCTGGGATGTGTGTGCTCAAGGCTGCAGGTCAGCGGGGGAGAGCAGTGCTGGGGCCAGGGCCCTGAGGAATGGGGCACTGGAACTATTCCAGCTCCAAGGGGGATCCTGCTTCCCCTGCTGGGAATTCCCCATTTCCCCACTCTCCCACCACCCCTTGCACAGGGGATGGCGGCCGTGGGGGCCCTGGTTACAAACCCACCCCTGCTCAGGAAAGGAGAAGGCTTCAGCACACGCTTAAGTGCTTTCCTGAATCCAGGCCAGGTCCTGCCTTAGCCGAGCACAGCCCCACTCATCTTCCTCGGGAGAAGATCCCTCGTGCCTCTGGCAGTGGGTCTGCTCTGAGCAGCACAAACACCCCCATGGAACACCTCCCTCCAGGAGGCAGACCCCAGGAAACAGGACCTGTCAGCACAGAAAGGAATTCTGCCTCTTTGTAGCTGGGTAGAGATGCACAGAAACCTGGAAAAACCCCACCTTTCTTAGGAAAGAAGGAAATTTCTCTCTAATGGGGCATGTGGAAGTGAACTTGTGTGCTGACTCCAGAGGAATTTGGGCTGTTCCCTGGGGGATTGTGATTGCTCTTCGGGTCACATCCCAGCTCTGATCTGGGACTTGCCTTTGGGAGCGGGATTCCTCAGCACAGAGCTGCTGGCATTTGAGGAATGAGTGATGCTTGTTTCGGAAAGCAAACCAAGTGTGTGTGAGTCTGTGTGTGCAACTCAGCCACGTTCATCCTTCAGAAATTGCAGAATTCCCCCACTGAAATGGAAAAAACCCCTCAGGCACGAGAGTCCTCTTCAGGACAGATGTATTTAACCCCACAGCTCTCATTAGTGGCAGGGCATACTCAGGAGTTAAAACCCTCTGCTTATCTCCAGCCAACACCTGCAAGGTCTCCTTTGTCAGGTATTCCCAGCAGGGAGCCAGGGGATCCACATCCCACAAGTGCTGGGAGGATTACGAAGCCAAGGCTTTGCAGGTGTTGCTGCATTATATTCCTGTGGTTCTTGTATCACCAGAAAATGAGGAAATTTAGCAGAGACCCCACAAGATTCCTCCAGAGATCCTGTGAATGAGGCTGCTCTTTTCTGTGTGCCATGGGATGGAAGACAGGGAAGAATCCTTCTGGTCTGTCTCCTGATTCAGATCCAGGAGCTTGAGCTCAGTGGAGGGATAACAGGGCAAAATCCCATAACCACCTTAAAATCCCTGAGTGCTTAGGAGGTCTTCTCAATAATTTAGCTAAATCTGATGGTCCTGCAGCCCAGATGGTGTGGATGAGGGCTCTGGAGGAACAGGGCACTTTTCCTCTCTTTCCCAGCAAGTGTTAGAGGGCTGGGCCCAGGAGCCATGGGAATCAACAGGAATCTTTCCAGTGTGGGCTGTGGATCGTCGTCTGGATAAATAAATAGAAGGAAATAACAAATAACGTGGTTCTAACAAATATTTTAGGAAATATAAACGCCTTTCACCATGACTCCATCCAAACCCCACACAGGAAAAAACTTCCCAGTTTCTGTGCTGCTTTTCCATCTGCCTTTCCCCAGTGACTTGGGAGTGTTAATTCAGGCACCTTGGCTGGAGAGCAGAGCAGGGAAAGCTCATGGGGTGTGGGAATCCAGATCTTCCCTCTGGCTGCCCTGGCAGGTCTGGGACCCTGGCAGGGGTCAGGAACCCCCCTGGACAGAGCCCCCAGAGACACTGGCTGTGATCTCTGTCCATGGAAAAGAGTTTTCAATCTTACAGGATCAATTACCAGCTCTGAGTGTTTGATATAAGTAATAATTAAGTGTGGCACGGGTGCAAAAGTAAAATTTTAGATTTCTAGATTAGGGGTTCAGAGGGGACAAGATGGAAGAAATTGGGTGTGTCTTGTCCTTTTTCTCCTTCTTCATGCCCTCCATGTTTCACTGTGGTGTTGGCATTTTTCTGTTGGTTCAGGCTGGGGACACACTGTCCAACGTAGGTGACAGATATTGGCACGTTATTGTAAATCCAGCACAGGTAGTTTGTGGTATTTAATGTTTGTACCATCCCACTGAGGGCAGAGCCCCACACGCTGCCCTGCAGGACAGAGCTGCGGCAGGGCAGCAGAACATGTGAGAGATAAACAGAATAAACAACCTTGAAACAGCACAGACCAATTATGGCTTCTGCTTTGGCAGCGGGGCTGACAGACAGAGACTTTCTACAATCTTAGAATCATCAATACCTCAGATTCCGAGAGTGGGGATTTCTCTGGGGGTGGGCAGTGATCTCCCAGCCTGTCCGTGTGACAAGGACCCCCCTTGTCCCATCCTCGCAATAACCCTTTGCAGAATTTGAGTGTCTCTGTACAAATAAATGTTGTATTGTTCTTTCCTGCGGGTTTCCAGCCTCTGGGCTGAGGTTTCCCTGCGTGCTGCTGCCTTGCAGCGACATCTGCTGCACGCTGCCAGGAGGAGAGGAGCCCCAGCAGGGCCGGCTTTCATCCCAGGTGGGAGAAAAGGAAGCAGGAAAGCTTGTTCCTTCCTCAAATAAAAACATTCTTGTGCTGTGGGACTTCTCCAGCCTGGCTGGACTGGTGGCGGTGACACTTTTGGTTTGCAAACTTCTCCCAGCCCAGTTTGGGTGGGAAATGAGGACAAGCCTGCTGCTGTTCCAGGCACAGAGCCAGGCAGGTATCTGCCTGGTGCAGAGCTGGTTTGGAAGAGGAAAGAGGCAGAGAAGCACATCCCACTCCCCGGGCAGTGCTCTGGGAGCTGTCCTGACCCCAGCAGTGGCTGTGGAGGGGATGTGGGGATGGACCTGTGCTTCTAACAGCCAAGAACTTCCTGGGGGTAGGAGAAATGGGCTGCTTTGCCGGTTTTCTTTGCTGCTAATGTTTTGCTCTCTGTGTGCAGGTGTAGGATTTTGGCAGAGCTGGCCATGATGTTATGGTTTGTGGTGGGGGCCCTGTTCCCAGCGCTGCTCCTGGCCGCTCCACCGCCCATAAACAAGCTCGCCCTCTTCCCAGACAAGAGTGCCTGGTGTGAGGCCAAGAACATCACCCAGATCGTGGGGCACAGCGGCTGCGAGTCCAAATCCATCCAGAACAGGTACAGATCTACCCCAGCCCAGGGCTGGAGGCAGCTGATGGCCCTGGAGTGGCTCTGGGGACTGCTGCTGGCACAAGGAGCCAAGCACAGTGTCCTGGCCCTGTCTCAGGGCAAGGTCACATCTCTGCCTGTGCCCCCACTCCTCCTGCTGTCTCTGCAGGGCCTGTCTGGGACAGTGCTTCAGCTACAGCGTCCCCAACACCTTCCCCCAGTCCACAGAGTCCCTGGTGCACTGCGACTCCTGCATGCCAGCCCAGTCCATGTGGGAAATCGTGAGTATCCTGCTGCTCCATGGGGCCCCAGCTCTGACACCTCCTCAGGGCCAGTCCTTCTCCTCCTCTGGGCTTCTCCCACTCATAGTTTCCTTCCAGGGCATCTCTCAGGTGTACTGTGTCTTGAGGTGCTTGGGTGGAAGGAGCTGCTGGAAGCTCTGATGAATAACCCATTATCCTCTATTTGCAGAACCATCCCTTGTCATTCCCTGCATTATTTGTCCCTATGCTTATCCACATGCCTGCTCCCATTGTCCACCTGCACCCCTTGGGAGATCTGGCTGTGTTTTATGTTCAGAAGTTCCTCCCACAGCCAGTCATCCTTGGACCTCACAGTTCCGTGCCACCTCTGATCCTGGCAGAGCCATAAGTCCAAGAGAAGCCCAGAGCCCAGGGAACTGGCACTGCCCTCTGCCTCCCTTCCAAGTCACATTTGATGAGAGGGTTTAGTTCAAACTACCCAGGCTTGGCATCACCTCTTGTGGGTGGCCTTTGCTGTCTCACCAATATTGCAGTGCCAGCAGTGCTGGAGTCGGTGCTGAAAGGAGGTGGGAGTGAGGTGGGGGTTGGGCTCTTCTGCCATGTCTGAGGTGAAAGGAGGAGAGGAAATGGCCTGAGGTTGCACCAAGGGAGGTTCAGATTAGATACAACAAAAAAACTCACTGAAAGGGTGGTTAGGTTTTGGAAAAACTCCCCAAGAAGGTGGTGGAATCCTTGTCCCTTGGAGGTGCCCAAGGAAAGACTGGACACGGCAGTCAGTGTTCTGGGCTGGGTGACAAGGTGGGGATGGGCCATAGGTTAGTCTTGATGTTTATGGAGATCCTTTCCATTCTTACTGATTCAGTGATTCCGTGGTTTAGGGGTGACTGCAGTGTGGTGGGTTGATGGTTTGACTTGATGAGCTTGAAGGTCTCTTCCAGCCTTGATGATTCTGTGATTTTCCCTGAGTGTCTGGAACAAGACACTCCCAGAGAACTCCCACCTTGCAGACCAACCGGGGGTTTGTTCCTGTGGATAGAAACCCATCACATCTGCCCTAAAACACCCCAGATCTGCAGGATCTGGGGCAGTCACACCTCCCACCACGGGAGCCCGAGCACTGACCCGCTGCGTCCTTGTCCCGCTGCCCAGGTGACACTGGACTGCCCAGGCAACGAGGAGATCCCCAGGGTGGACAAGCTGGTGGAGAAGATCCTGCACTGCAGCTGCCAGGCCTGTGGCAAGGAGCCGAGCCACGAGGGAGCCCTGTTCAACGTGTACCTGAACGCCGAGGAGAACATGCCCCACGAGGGGCCCGCGCCCCACCACTACCCCCACCAGCAGCAGGAGCTGGAGGAGCCGCCGGCCTCCAGCCACCACCACCACCACCACGAGGAGGAGGGCGAGGAGTGACCGTGTGGACTGTCCTGGCAGGGCCCTGCGAGGGCCTGGGCCAGGCTTTGGGGAGGGAGGGGGGTGCTGGAGCCGTTCCTGTCCAACCGCTGCCCTAGTGACACCGCGGGACATCCCGAGGCGTGGCAGGGCTGGAGCTGCAGGCTGAGGCACCAGGGCTCGGCCTTCCCGGATGCACAGAATAATAAGAATAGTAATAATAATATATTGAGAGGAGTGCTCTGGCTGAGAGCAGGGGCTGGGCCGGGCTCCCGGGGCTCTCTGCAGGGTCCCAGTCCTGCTGGGTTCTCCTCATGCCCAGCGTGGAGGGGGAAGGGAAGCAGCCTCTCCAGTGCCACGAGAGATCCACATCTCTCTGGGGCGGTGGGATCAGCAGCACCCCTCCTGCCTCCTCTCTCTCCCTCAGGATGGACATGCTCCTGGCACCCTCTGCATCTTGGTCTGGGCCCAGCCCTTTGTAGCAGGTGGCTCTTGGGGAGGGATTGCCCCAGGATGTGCCTCTGGGGCTGTACCTGAGGGTATTGGAGCCTTGGTGGTGACAGCCCTTACCTTGCTGTCCCCAGCAGCACCACGTGGCTCCCTGGGGATGAGGGACTTGGATCATGAGCGCTGAGGCTTCACATTTTGGGGCTGCAGGGGAAGGCTGAGAGCTGAAGGGGGGTCTGGGACCCCTGTCCCCCCTCTCTCTGCTGCACTTTCATGGTGGCAGAGGGAGAAGGGGGCTGAGGGCTGGAACGTCCCTGGGCAGGGAGTGCTTGGGCAGGGCTGGGGGCCGGGGTGAGCATGGCCTCTGCTGCCCCTCTCTTTCTCTGTTGTATAAAGCTGATTCCTTGGCGTTGTCCTGACAAGAGCTTCCAGAGCTTGTAATCGAATGCCTCCCCCTCCTTTTGACAAGTTTTGGGGTTTTTTTTTCTTAAATAAATTAGTTCTGAGTTCCACTGCTCAGTGCTCTGATGCCTGTCTGGTTTTTGGCAGTGCTGACGCCAGGACAGGGGAGAGCCGTGGTTCCCACATCTTTCTGCTGCATTCCAGCTGGGAAAAGCAGAGGGAGCTGCTGGAAGGAAAACCCAGCCCGAGTGATGAGCGGATGGGCTGCATGTGGCCCGGGGAGCCTGCAGGGCAGCTGTGGCCGTATTAATCTATTTGAGTTTAATTACACAATCTTACTCTATCAGTGGGCTGGTCTGCCAAGAGGAGCATCAGTAGAACAGCAGGGCAGTGCCCTGCCCAGCCTGGCACAGCCCTGGGGTGCCAGGCAGGGAGGGCAGGGTGGGCTGGCTGCTGGTGACAAGGGTCAGCCAGGAGCATCAGACAAGTCCAGAGTGATGAGGGAGGTCCAAAGTCACCCACAGCACAGCAGGGCTGGCGGTGCAGACAAGAAGGCACAGCCAGGGCAGGAGAAGAGGATGCAGAGCCTGGTGGCACAGGCAGCGTGTATCTGCCGTGTGACTTCAGGTCCCGCTTGTGCGGGAGCCGGCGGCATCTCCGGGACCGGGCGACCTTCCCCGGCAGTGCTGCCGCTAGGTGACAGTCCTGGTCCGGCCAGTTCCACGGGGTGACAGCCCTGCTCCGGCCGGTCCTCGGCATCCAGATGCTCTCGGGCCCGGGATGCTCCGGGAGGCGAACTCGGACAGGACCGGGCATGGCTTGGGCGGGGGCAGGAGGGGCTGGGCACCCTGGCTGGAGCCAGCGGGCTCTTCCCAAGGGTGTTTGATCGGGCATTCCCTGAGCAGGGCAGCGTGTGCCCTTGCAAACTTCTGGTCCCGCTGGTGGCAGCCAGGGTAGAGTGGATGTGCCCTCAGGAATGATCAGTGATGCTCCCTGGCCTGAGCCTGGCCCTGGGGAATGTCCATCAGCTCCCGGGGGATGGGGGGAGGCTGTGCTGGGCCAGGAGACATCCCTCACTGCTCCTTACTGAGCCCATCCCTCACTGCTCCTTTCTGAGCCCATCCCTCACTGCTCCTTTCTGAGCCCATCCCTCACTGCTCCTTTCTGTGCCCATCCCTCACTGCTCCTTTCTGTGCCCATCCCTCACTGCTCCTTTCTGAGCTCAGCTGTCACTGCCCCACTCTGTGAGGCTCTGGGGACTCTGCAGAGGTTGGCAGAGCAGGTTTGTGCTTTGGGAAGTGGGAGAGGGTTTGCATTAGGTGGGAATTGCCCCAGCAGAGGGGCTGGGCTGAGCAGGGAGGGCCTGGCAGGGCCGGAGGTGCTCTGTGTGTTACTGTGATGTTTTTAGGCTGTGAGGTGTGTTCCCAAGGAAGGGGGCTTTTCCTGAGAGCCAGGCAAAGGTGGAGAAGCCTGTGGTGATCACTGAGCATCATCACGGGGCCCTTTTACTGCCTACAGTGAAAACGAGCTGGATTTAGCAGGGGCTGTTCCTGTAAACTCCAGGAGCTGCAGGTCAAGGTGTTTGGAGCAGGACGCCTTCACCTCCACTCCACACAAGCTGAGCTCCAGCAGAGGCAGGCAGTGGAGGGCTGGTGTGCAGATGAAACCACAAATCAAGGTGGTTAGCCAGGATCTGCCCAAGGAGCCTGGAAGGACATCTTGAGAGAGCACTGCACGATTGGATGTTTCTGTGTTCAGCTCTGGACTGCCTGGAGACTCACCGGAGTCTCTCAGCCCCCAGTTTGACTCTCTCTGTCTCATCCATGTTGACACTTGGGTGGCTGTTGACAACCTGGTTTTGCTTTCCCTGCTAGTGGTTCTGGAGAGCAGAGCTGGTGGAGTCCATGATCCCTGCAGATGTGTCCAGAAATGCAGCACAGGGAGAGAGCACAGACAGGCCAGGACAGCTGCCAGCACAGAGAAGCTTTTGCAGGGACAATGGTAGGATTTGGTCTTCATTTTAAGGCAGGTTTTTTTTAAACACATTTTGTTTCAATCAGTTCAGATTCACTGCTCCAGCAAACACATCCACACCAAGTGTACAAAACCTCCCATGTGTGGAGGATGTGCTGTGGATTTTGGGAAGAGGCTGCCCAGAGCAGCTGTGGCTGCCCCTGGATCCCTGGAAGTGTCCAAGGCCAGGCTGGACAGGGCTTGGAGCAACCTGGGATAGTGGAAGGTGTCCCTGCCATGGCAGGATTTGGGAGTGGAATGAGCTTTAAGGCCCCTCCAGACCCAAACCATTCCAGGACTCCATGATTCTGACCCAATCTCCTCCTCAGAAGCAAAAGCTCTGGAGACAGTCTGGGATGTTCCTAAGCTGGGCTGAGAAGGAAGGCTGGCTCTGCACTGTGGCCTCACTTCCTCACTGTGCATCCAGCTGGGATAAATCTGTGCTCATCCCCTCACTGCTCCTGCCTGGGGAGGCTGCTCAGGGTGGGCTCAGGGTGGGTTTCTCTCTGCTCCCAGCACAGATGGGAGGTGAGGGTTTCCTGAGGCTTTTCTAAGGAAGCCTCCTGCTGCAATCAGAGCCTCACACGTGTGTGCTGCCCTGGGACTGCTGCCAGCACACCGTGACAATGAGGTGACCAGGGAGGTTTGGCTGGGAACATCCAAGGAGAGGCTCCTGGGGAAGCAGAGGAAGGGCAGAGCCTGTCCTGGCACCAGTGGCAGCAGCTGCTTCTCAGTGGCAGCCTGACACAGAGATCCTGGGGGGATAACCGTGTGTGTTTGGGCTGGCTCCCTGCCTTCTGCCTGCCCCTGCCTTGCTCACTGATGGTTTCCAGGCCTGGAATGCCCATTCAGGCACTGGGAAAAGCACAACAAATTTGTTGGAGAGGCGATTGGAAAAGCAGGACGTGGTAAAGAGGCCGATTTCTGTCCCAGGGTGGGCGGTTGGGGGTGCAGCGTGCACAGCTGGCTCTCACCCACACATCTGCAGCAGGGAGGCATGTTAAGGAAAGCTTTAGTGGGCACCTGGGGAGGAACAGGCAGCAGCTGGCAGTGCCTGGCCCTGGGAGCACAGGGTGGGTGCCAGGAGCACACCCTCAGCTCTGGTCTGTGCTGGAGTCACTGCCCGCAGTCCTGTCTCCCCCAACAGAAATCACAGCCATTTGTTGGGAAAACCCCACCTTTGGGCAGCTGGGTAATACAAAAACCCCAAACAGTCCCTGCCCAGCACCCTGAGCAGTGTGGCCTGAGTGGGGAGGTGCCAGCGTGGAATTCCCACACAGAGACTCAGAAGGGTTTTCTGAGCTGGCTCCTCTCACATGTTGCCTCCCACTTGCTAAAGGGCAGGTTGCTGTGGCTCCATCCAGGATTTCCCCTCGGGCAGGGAGCTGGGCTGCCCCTAGGCCAGCCCAAATAACCCAGCAGCAGAGGGGCCAGGCTCTCCCCTGTCTCTGCTCCTCCATCCCTGTAGATTGCTGGAATATTTGCCAGCGACTCCTCTGGCTGCTGCCTCAGAGCTGTTGTGTGCAGCTGTTTGTTGGTTTTATATTTGGCAAAATATGTTTTTTTACTTTGCAAAATTTTGTTTTTTGTCACCGAGTGTGGAGAATGGGGCCTGGACTCGGAGATGCTGGATGGGTTTGGCCACTGAGCTGCTGGCCCAGATGCCAGGTGCCTCCAGCCAGGGCTCCAGCACTGGCACAGGAGGCAGGGATGGCAGAGCACCGGGCTGTGTCTTTAAGGCAGAAACGGGAACTCTCTGGCTGCCACTTTGTGGAGTTTAGCCCAGATCCCTGTTTTCATTAGCGCTTCATTTTATCTCCTCCTCTCCCCCCTCCCAGCCCCACCTCCTCGATCGGCATTTCTGCATCCTTTGTGTGCATCCACAGCAGCAGGTGAAAGTCGGGCTGGCACCTGCACATACCCACTCCCACACCTCCCTGTGGGCTGGACGCTGCTCTGCCGCGGGAGAAATCCCTTCCACACTCCGGATCTTCCTCCTCCCTGGCTCGGCTGGGAGCATAGCGGTCCTCGGCGGCTGCTCTGCCGCTCTGCCGGCTCCGGCTGCAGCCGCGGAGGAGCTCTGGGACCCCGGGACAGAGTCTGCAGGGAGCCCGGCTCAGCTGCGGGGCGGCAGCTGAACCTCGGGGGGCCGAAGCATCCCCAGCATCTGGAGCATCCTGGAGTCCAGAGCATCCCCAGCATCCAGGGTATCCTGGGTACAGAGCAGCCCTGGCATCTGGAATATCCTGGGATGCAGAGCATCCCCAGCACCCGAAGTATCCTGAGTGCAGAGCACCCAGAGCATCTCCGTGTTGTGTTATTCCTTGGTCCGGTGCATCCAGAGCATCAGGGTATCCAGAGCATCCTGCCATCCCTGGCATCCTGAGAAGCCTGACCTCCAGCTCGTCCCCAGCGTCCAGAAGCAGGATCCAGGGACATCCCAGAGCAGGGGGATTTACAGGAGCTGCTGTGAGTAATGGGGAGGGAACCTTGGTCCTGCTGATCGGCTCCTGGGAACGTCACCCTGCCCCGAGTGCCAGTGAAGAGCGAGGGTGGGGGAAGAGAGGGAGAGGAGGAGGAGAGAAGGGAGGACAGACACAGAGTGGAGGGAGATGATCCTCCTTCCCTGGCCCTGGTGATGATCACGTAGCACAGGCCGTGCTGGAGAAGGTCCCCAGCCCAGAGCCAGCCCTGCCCCCGGCTCCTCATGGAGGGGGACCTGGGGGCCCCCAATGCCAGTGTGCTGGGGGAGCACTCCCTGCTCGTGGGCAGCAGCTGGGTGGCCGCCTTCCTCTGCTTCATCATTCTGCTGACCACGGCGGGCAACTTCCTCCTCATCCTCCTCATCGTCACTCAGCGCTCCCTCCGCAACACCTCCAACTACTTCCTGGTGTCCCTCTTCATGTCGGACCTGATGGTGGGGCTGGTGGTGATGCCCCCGGCCATGCTCAACCAGCTCTACGGCCGCTGGGTGCTGCGGGGGGACTTCTGCTCCCTCTGGGCCTCCTTCGACGTCATGTGCTGCAGCGCCTCCATCCTCAACCTGTGCGTCATCAGCCTGGACCGCTACCTGCTCATCACGTCCCCGCTCAGGTACAAGCTGCGCATGACGTCCTGCAGGGCCCTGGCGCTCATCCTGGCCACCTGGACCTTGGCCGCGCTGGCCTCCTTCCTGCCCATCAAGATGGGGTGGCACCAGCTGGAGTTCGAGGTGCGGCCGCTGAACGTCACGGGCCGGGGGGACGAGGACCAGTGCCGGCTGCTGGTCAGCCTGCCCTACGCCCTGGTGGCCTCCTGCCTCACCTTCTTCCTGCCCTCCGCCGCCATCTCCTTCACCTACTGCCGCATCCTGCTGGCAGCGCGCAAGCAGGCCGTGCAGGTGGCTTCCCTGGCCTCCAACGTGGCCACCGCCGACGAGGCCACGCCGCAGGTAAGGCGCCCGCAGGGGCGTTGCTCTGGCAGACCCCACAATTTGGGTGCCTGGGCTGTTTCTGCCTCTTGGATGGCCTCGGGGTTGGAGCCAGCTTTGACAACTGCAGGGAGATTTTGGGCAACATCCACCTCCCTGACAGCCTCTGAGGTGCCCCATGCCTTGTCCCAGCAATAGACAGCTCTGAAGCTGCTCGTGAGAACAGAAACAGCGTGAGCAGAAGCAGAGAAATAAATAAGATTCAGGCAAAAATGCTCAGCAGTGCAAAATAAATGCAGTTTCCCCTCTTTCTTGGCTGGCGTCATCCCTGAGGGGTTTAATCTTATCTGACTTTCCACTCATAAATCTTGGCCGTGGTGGGTGTGAGACATACGGGGGAGAAGGATTTTAACTAATAGCAAATGCCAGATTCCCGAGAGCACCTTATTTTGAACAGAAGCTTCTATTTTTGTTACCTGCTCTATAACAGGAGCTGCCAAAGCCCTCCTCGTGTGCTTGCCGGTGGAACCGGAGTGTGTGGGTTTTGTAACAAAGACGTGGCTGCACTTGTTTGTATTTCTCCAGGAGAAGGTAATTGCCACTAAATCTAACAGCTTTAATTCCCTGTAATAGGCTTTATTGACCTCATATCCTACAGGGAAAAGGCAAACTTAATTGCCTTTAAATACCTTGATTGAGTTTGTTCTCTCCAAGAGCAGAGCTAGGACTCTGGCCAGCTCTCCCACACATGATAAGCTGCATCAGATGGTCAAAAGGAAAAGAATTAAAGAATAAACACACAATATCATGAAGTGTTTATTTTCTCACGGGCTGCCAGGTTTTTGGACTCCACAGAGTCAGGGGATGTTCAGGGGCTTTGCTGTGCCATGCAAGAGCAGCATCCATCCCCCTGTCATTCAGCTGAGCCCCAAAAGATTCCTTGAAGATCCAAATTGGCTGAGGAACAATGTGTCAGCCAGGGAACACTGAGATTCTTCTTTTAACCTTTTTCATCTTCATCTAATTTTAGAGATTTTTGCTCTCTTTTTGGGCTGGAAGCTGAGTTACAACAGGGCATCATTTAATTACAGGGGAGGGCTAAGAAAATCACTTAATTTTAGATTGCAGGAGGGGATGGAGGGCTGGGTTATGGTGTTTGCAGGCTGAAATGTTTCAAGTCTTCCTTTTAAACCCATAATTAATTTGCTGCTGTAATCAGCAGCTGGAGCTGCCTGTTTAGGGCAGGCTTTATCCTCACATGGACTGAGCTGGGTTTTTCTCTGAAGAGCAGATGAATGACAAACACAGTAGTTTGCAGTAAATAAAATCATACTTCAGTGTTGAGGGTTTCTATTGCTTCCCCTTCCTAATTTGTGCTTCAGGGCTCATGGTGTGTTCCCAGCTCCTGCCCCTTGGAGAAGGGAATTACTGGCAGGGTTTTTGCAGGATCTGGAGCACCAAATGCCACTTTTCTTGGGCAGAGGCCAGTGCTGCTGCCGGGCAGAGCTGCCCACCACTCCCTGTCTCTGGCTGCAGGTCCCACGTGCCCCAAGCCAGCCCCTGGCCAGCAGTGAGAGCAGGAGGTTCACCAACAAGCACAGCAAGAAGGCTCTGAAGGCCAGCCTTACCCTGGGCATCCTCCTGGGCATGTTCTTTGTGGCCTGGCTGCCCTTCTTCATCACCAATGTAGCTCAGGTAAGAGCCTGTGGGGGCTTTATTTCGAGTTTCCAGAAGTTTCCCCTTTGGAATCCAGCTGGGTTCAACTGAAGGTCTTGCTGGACCTCTGAGGCCAATGAGCAATTCCCCAGGGAGCAACGGCAAGGAAAAAAACCTTCAAGGTTTCCTCTGCAAGGGGAATGTTGGTGTGCCTGGGAAGCCCCTCTGGGTGGGAGGCTGCTAATCCCTGCTGTGTCCCCCCCAGGCAGTTTGTGACTGTGTCCCGGCCGGATTCTTCGATGTGCTCACCTGGCTGGGCTACTGCAACAGCACCATGAACCCCATCATCTACCCGCTCTTCATGAGGGACTTCAAGAGGGCCATGGGCAAATTCCTGCCCTGCTGCCGGCGCTCGGCGGAGCCCCGGCCCAGCGCCATCTCCCTGTCCATGAGGAACTCCAACAGCGGGCCCCGCGCTGCCACGTCCCTCAAGAACGTCCTCACCCTGCAGCCTGAGACCGACTCCATCGACTCCGGGGCGCGGGGCAGCGAGCCCAGGCCGCTCCCGGCCCCGCGGGGCCCCGGCACCCGCTCCGTCAGCCTGTGGGACACCGAGCCCCCGGACACGGCGCTGCAGCTCGGCACCCCCGTGGCCTGAGCTGCACACAGAGCTCTGGGTGCTGGAAGGGTCCCAGGAGCCCAACACAAACCTCTGGGAGCTGATTTGCCACAAGCCATCTCCCACGTTCCCTGTTCCGGCACACGCTGCAGCTCATGGAAGGGGTGGTGGCCCCGGGCGCTATCACAGGAGGATCAAACCGTGCAAAGCCGGGTGTTGCTGCTGAATTAACCTGCTTTTTCTCTCTCTCTTTTATCCCTCCTGTGCTCACCATCACCATCCCCTAACCCTTCCTGTGGCCTTTCCAACTCTGGTGAGTCTGAACCTCGGATTGCAGCCTGTGTCCCTAACCTCAAACCAAGGCTTGGTTTTGAACGCACAGAGCTCAGCAGATCTCCTCCAAGTGCACTGAGGGGAGTGGTGGAAAAACATCCTGTGGCTCATGGGCAAGAGGTCTGGGGCTGCTTCAGTAGGAACACTGAGGTCTGGGGCTGCTTCAGTAGGAACACTGAGGTTTGGGGCTGCTTCAGCCCACGGAACATCACATCTTCCTGGAGCTGGGGCTGGATCTCCTCGCTGGAGTCGTGTCTGTCTCAGGTTGCTGTCACACAGTGCACTCCAGCTCAGCCGTGGCTTGTCACGCAGAGCTGCACTGCGGGGGCTGAATTTGGTGCAGAAGGTCCAACGCTGATTTTTGGATGTTCAGTGGGGGTGTGGGGTGCGACTCACGGTGGCTCCACGCGTGTCTCGCAGTAGCAATGGGATCAGCTCCTCCCACAGGCTCCATCCCACAGCTTCCCACTCCTGGCACAGGACCATCCTGCCTCCCTCCGACAAGCCATCATGTCCTCGATCATGCAGATAGAAAATACACTTTTTCTCCCCCTTCAAATAAGAATCTAGAGGAATATTGTATTTTAAATGACAATGCCAGCCTCCTCCCCAGAGCCATAAGCAAAGGGAACACTGAGTAAATGTGACAAAGTGGGCACTCAAAAAAATCAATAAAACAAATTATTTTAGTAAATTCTTTCTCAAGTGCCTTTGGGCTGGCAGTTGGCTGATGTGCCCTCCCTGGACCCTTCACTCCAGGCCTTCTGCCTAATTCCAAGACTGTTCTCCTGGAATTCCTTGATACCTAAATGGGCACAGAGCCTCCCTTGGATACAGGATGCAGGAAGAAGCAGCCACATGCCAGGCCACTTTCAGTTTTCTCTCTACATTGCCCGTGGATGTTCCAGAACTGAACAGGAGTTTGTATGACCAACCCAGCATTTCTTTGCCACAAATCCCTTGGGAGCCAGGGATGAGTGACCAGGACATGCCGAGGGCCAAGCACAGGCTCAAACCTCAAACTGTTCAATGCATTTTGCCACAGATGGAACTTGGGGCTGGTGTCGAGCACTCAGATCAAGATGTGCATTTTCCCACAATGGCTTCATATAAATACAAGCTTGGACTACAACCCAAGTTAAAAAGGAGCAGAAAAAGGTACTGCTAAGTCTGGAAGTTTGTTAGGTACCAAATCAGCCTTGGGAGATGGACAGAGAGAGAGGGAGAGGCACTTCCTCAAGCCAAACGTTCAAAAGCAATAATTCCTTACTGTCTCATGCAGGCAGTTCTGTGTAATTAGGTGTTTGCTTGTGGACAAACCCTGGGATGAACAGAGGATCCCATCCCAACCCTGCAGCCAAGGGCACCACCAGCAGCTGGCTGAACAGCCCCATCCCTGTGGGATCCCACAGCCAGTGCCTCCCATCACTCCAGGTCGGAGCTGGGCAGGTCTGAGCCCCCTGGGATGCTGGATTTAGGGAGAGGAATTGCCAGGCACTGTATCCAAAACACGGGGCTGTGCTGGGTCACCCCCAAACCCACCCCCAAACCTGAGGAATGATCCGCAGGTAAGGTTTGCAGGAAGCTGGGAATGGGAGGGGGGATTAACGTGGCTGTTGGGTCAGTGGGGAGGAGGAGGGGGAGAACCCTGTTTGAACCAAAACTGGAAGGTGCAATCCCAGTATTTTTCCTCTCATGAGTCAACAGGACCCCTCAGATGGGGGTGGGAGAGTTTGAACCTCCCTTGTGGCAAAGCATAAAACCACAGAGTGGCGTTACCCACCTGCCACACTCCTGCCTGATGCACTTGCCTGGGCTCAGCAGAAAAATTGACCAGAAAAGGGGCTTTTATGGAAGATGTGGATCATTCCCACAAGGCTCTGGAGCTGTGCTGGCAAGGGATGTAGAGCTGGGTCCTTACCTCTGCTCTGAGACTGGGGATGAAAAGAGTGGAGCAAATTCACTTTTATGGAAGGAAGTAGAAATCAAACAGATCCATATTTATCCTGTGCCAAGCATTGGTTTATTTTTAAGCCAATTAAAAATATGTCTGGATGGGGCTTTTAAGGCTGCAGATGTCTGTGGGACACAAAAGGAAAGTCTCAGTGGGTTGCTGGCTTGGAGAACCCGGGAGGAATTTTCATAAACCATCCAAAACCCCCTTGGTTTTCCTGCTGCTTTCACCCAGGGTCCCAAACATGTTTCTAACAGCAATAGAGCCTCTAGCACTCACCAGCCCCAGCCTGGACACAGGAAAACCATCTTGGAGATGGAAAAGTGCCCAAGTCCTGGCAGCAAAGCTGCAGCAGGTGGGGGAAGGAAGCCTGGCAGCCAGAGCCTTTCCCCTCCTGGTCAGCAGAGCTGGAGAGCAGATGAGGATCTCTCTGGAGTGGGGCAGGTAGAGCCTGGAACACACCTGAGATCCTCAAATCAAATTCATCTCCAGTGGAAAAATTGTTTTAATTTCCTAGTAATGAACCCCTTTCTGTGAAATGCTTACAATCCCCTCAGAGCCACCTGCTTCCCCCAGTCACAGAGGGACACGGTGCTTCCTGCAAGGATTTGGATGGGATCTGTCTGGGATTCCTGAGGAGCAGCGCAGACCCAGGCAGGAGTCAGCCCTCTCTCGCCTCGGGGAGGTGCTGTGGGCGGCTGCTCCAAGCGCTGTGATCCAGCTGCAGCTCCGCCAGCTCCATCCTCTGGGAGTCCCAGTGCCACGGATGTGCTGACAGCGGTTTTTGTGCTGGCTGAGCAGCTCTGCCCTAATTTGTTCCTTTCCCCACTGCCTGGTCCTTGCTGTCTGCGCTGTGTGAGCAGTCTGGGCAGGGAGGAGAGGGTTCTCCCAGGGCAGTGCTGGAGGAATTCTGTTGGTGAGCATAGTTGGCTGGGAGAGCCTCACTCCCAACCTCATCCTTCTCTTTCCTGGTGTTTTCCTCTCCCCGAGCCTCCCTGCCAGCTGCCCGCTGGGATTGCTTGGCTTGAGGGGAAAAAAGGCTGCCACTGCCCTTCTCTTCCAGCTGGCATTCCTTGGTTTTAATGCCCACAGCTTTTAGGATTGTGTCCATCTGCTTCATGTAGTCCAGGTGGCCGTTTACCTGCAGGGAACAAGGATCCTGTGAGTGGGGAACCCACAGGAATCCAGCTCAGCCAAGTCCTTCATCCCAACAGCCACCACCATCGAGAGGCTTGGGTTTGGCTCTGACAGATGGAAAGAATGAGATTGGAAAAAATCACAGAATCATGGAATTGTAAAGGTTGGAAAAGATGTTGATGGTCATCAAGTCCATCACTCCAAGGCCACCACTAACCCATGTCCTGAAGTGCCACATTCACATGTTTTTTGAACATTTCCAGGAGTGGTGGAATCACCACTGGGTAGCTGCAGGTGTCCATTGACTGAAGAGCTCGCAGTGTTTGGGGTACACTCTGGTGCTGGATGACTTTTCCTCTGAGAGGTTTAAAAGCCTGGGCCTGGCCGAGTTCACCCCCCCCAAATCCTGGATGCCAGGAGGGTAAAGGAGGAGCTCTGCCGTGGGAGAGACACCCAGGCAGGAGAGTTCTCTTAGTTCAGCTGCCTGCTCTTGCTAAAGGTGTCCTCCAGGTGCCTCAGCTCCCTTGTAAAAGCCAAGATTATCTTATTTAAATTAGGACAGAGTCATTAAACCTCACACAACTCCCAGGCTGAGATTCTCAGCTGGAAGTTGCACTGATCCATCCTGTATAAAACTGTGAGCTCAGGAGTAATGGGTTTATATACCAAATAAAGGTCAACAGTATGTATAAAAACCCAGACAGTTTTATTGTAAAATGAATTCCACAACAAGATAATCCCTTCTGAGATGGATGTTGGAAAGTTTCCTTCTAATGAGGGCACAAGAGGAGAGGAAATCTCCTCTGCACGTGATTGTTCTTGATGCTAAAGGCCATGTGGCTGGAGAGGCTAAATTCCTTTCCCATTCCAGGTATCCCAAGCGCTTGATGTACCAACAGCATCCTCAGATACTTCAGCCTCTCTGGTAAATCCAATTTTTAGCAGTTTAAACCCTCCTGACCCAGGCAGAGAGCTGTCTTGGCCTTTTATTTTCCCAAGCCTTGCTAATAATTAGGGAATTTCTACGGCAGGGAATACCCATAACCTCAGTCCCAGATTCCTGCTTCCCAGACACAGGGATGGCACCCCCAGAAAGGGATGATGGTGGTAAGAGCTTTTCAGCCCTGGACCCTCTGCCCATCTCCTGCTTGCTCCTGCCTGGTGCCAGAGCAATGCTTCAGCTGCTCCGTCCCTGGAAGTGTCCAAGGCCAGGCTGGACAGGGCTTGGAGCAGCCTGGGCTAGTGGCAGGTCCATGGCAGGGGGTGGCTCTGGATGTTTTAAGATTTTTTTTAAGTTTTAAGATCCCTCCCAGCCCAATCCCCAGTGGGATTCATGGCTGTGCCAGCACCAGGGTTCTCAGCATACCTCTCCCAAAGCTAAAGACAACCTTTTCCTCACAAATCCAACCCCCTGAGCTGTTTGTGTCGAGCAGCTTTGGAGGGGCCTGTTTGGCTCCACTGAGGGCTTGGAGCAAACGGAAAGATTTAATCAGCACATCAGGAATACAAATATGTGACTTGAATCCGTCCAGATGGCTCAATGGGCTCTGGATGTTTTGAATAGATTAGTTAATTAAAATAATTAACCATGGAAGGACTGGGAGCTGTGGACATTGCCCTCTGGAAAAGTGCAACCCTTTTTCTTCTCAGTCAGGGGGGCTGAAGGAATGAGCACGGCCTTGGGCAAGGTGGGCACAGACAGGAACTGGAGTTTCAGGGAGCAGGGGCTGAAGGCTCTTGGTTTGCTGCACTCAGAACCTCTCCAGTCCCACCATCTGCCTGCCCTGCCTTGGGAATGATCAGCCTGCTGTTAATGAGTCATTAGTCTGAGAGAACAAATTTCCTTTGCCACCCTAAGGACTGATTTTCATTACTCTTCAGTATCCAGCAGCTTCCACTAAAACAACAGGGAATTCCTCTTCCCTGAGCACCACGATCCTGAGAGATGCTGGGTATGAGCCATTCTGAGGAGCTCATGCAGCTGAAAGAAAAGCTGAGACCTCATGAGAGGCTGTCCCTCCTGCAGCTCTGCTCAGCCTCTTCCTGAGGGAGAAGGAAAGTCACTCCTGTCTCTATGACAGCTCAGGAGAGGATTCCATAAAGCTGGACCAGAGCAACCCCTGAGAAGTGTAAGAGGAGGGAGGAGACTTCTCTGCTGGACTGAGCCACCAGCAAAAGAACAGCAAACAAACTGCCCTGCCTTTTTAAAGCCATTCTGGTGAGAAAACCCAGCAATTCCAGCTCACTAAAGCCTGTTTTCATCTTCAGTCTGAAAGCCTGAATTCCTCTGCTGGGCAGGTGGTGCTGGAGATGGGAGGGGAATACCTACAACATTGTCAATAAAAAGTTAAAAGGCAAATAAAGAATTATTTTTATATTTGTCAGAACAAAGTGCAGAGGGAATTTAGGACAAAAGGAAATGTGCTTGGCACCAGTGCAAATACATTTTTGCTTGTTGTAAGGAAAGCAGTGGGGTGGATTTATTGGAATTGTTTAGGTGACTTGCCCCAGACATATTTGGTTGACTGACCCCAGTCAACCGTTTGACTTTATGGTTGCTTTGACTCACTGGGAACCACCAGCCAGCTGCCTCTGGCACTGCTGCTGGAGGACTCCAGTGCCATGCTGGGGATCTCCAGAGGACAAAGCTGATGGCTTTGCCCAGGGGGATCCATCAGCCAGTCAGCTCAACAGGTTTGGAAAGGTTTTGAAGTGCAAATCCACCCAAAAGTGTCAAAAATGTCCCTGAGAACAATCAGTTGTGACAATTAAACTGCCAGGGAAGTGTTTCTGTTGGATACAGAGGATTAAGAATCCTGCCAGGAACACAGCGTGTCCTGGAGCAGGTGCTGCCAAGGGAAGGGCAGAGGAAGGGCAAGGAAAAGGTGACATTCCCCACAATCCTGGCTCTGCCACTGACTCGGGCACAGGCACGATTCAGTCACAACACTGATATCACAACACTGATATCACAACACTGATATCACAACGCTGATATCACAACAATGACGTCAGGGACAAGCTCGGCACAGCAAGATAACCTTTCATTGCTCACTCCAGAGCCAAGAAACTTCAGATCCCATCCAGTGTCCTTCAATAAAAGCTCCTCCACCCATCCCAAACAGCCAACACAGGAGTGCACATTGCTCCAAATGCTCTGCAGGGCTATGGAACTGCCAGAGCTTAGCTGAGTGTCCCTCGCCCCTCTGCTCTCTGTGGGCAGGGAAGGGCAGGGTAGCTCAGCTGGGCCTTCCTCCTGCTCCCCCTCACCAAAGCCCCCATGGATTCACAGGGAATCACTGTGGAGGCAAGCAGTGTGGTGGGGAATGCACAGGTCACTCATACACCTGAGAATTTCACTGCTTTGATGTGTTTTAAGCCCATCAAGTCCACAGAGCAACTTTATTCCACAGCAAAAGATCCCCTCAAGTTCAAACACTTCTGCAGAGCTTGGTTATTTCAGCAAGAGCAGCAATAACCTTGTAGGGGATCCTTCAGGATTGCCTTTTGGCTAATACTGTCTGTTTTCATAGCAAGTGGTATTGTATGGGGGGTGAAGGAGTTCCTGGAGTGAGCTGAAGGTTCTGGAGCTCAGTGGATAATCACAGCTCACATCCAGGAGCTCTCACCTGCCCCAGGTGTCACACACAGAGGGAAACCAAAGGGCAGAGCCAGCTCAGCCCCTCTGGGTATTGTTATTTTCACTCTCCCTTTCCCAAAGCTACAGTGCATGTGTTGTCCAGGACAAGCACTGGAGTCCAGCCCTGCTCTGAACTGAACTGCCAGGTCTGGGAGCTGTTGGTGCAGAAGGGAAGAAGCTCAAACATCCCTGCTGCTTTCCAAAAACTCCTCAGTTCTGGATGCTGCCTCAGAACCCACACGGCCCAAAGGGTGGCACAGGCTGATGGATTGCAGGGCTCCCAAGCTCTGCCAGGCCATCCCTCAAAATCCAGTCAGCTCTGCCAAGCTGGCAGGCTGCTCTGGTCACAGATATTCCCACATGCCAGTGAAAGCCTTAATTCTGACTCTGGCTACATCCTGCACGACAGAGGGCATCCACAGAATCCAGAATGGTTTGGGCTGGAAGGGACCTTGAAGATCCTCCAATTCCACCCCTGCCATGGGCAGGGACACCTCCCACTGTCCCAGGCTGCTCCCAGCCCTGTCCAGCCTGGCCTTGGGCACTGCCAGGGATCCAGGGGCAGCCACAGCTGCTCTGGGCACCCTGTGCCAGGGTCTGCCCAGCCTCACAGGGAAGAATTTCTTCCTACTATTCCATCTTTCCCTGCTCCCCAGCAGTGGAAGCCATTCCCCGTGTCCTGTCCCTCCATCCCTTGTCCCCAGTCCCTCTCCAGCTCTCCTGGAGCCCCTTTAGGCCCTGGAAGGGGCTCTGAGCTCTCCCTGGAGCTTCTCCTCTCCCCTCTCAGCCTTGCAGAAAATGTCCTGGGTTTTTCCACAGTTTTCTGAGAGCTCATGGCAAAGCCTTGATGCTGCCTGAGGAGAGGAGCTGGAAAATCCAGAGACAGAGCAGATTGCAGAGCAGGAAACAGAAAATATTCAACATACCTTGACACAGGCTGTGCTGAATATAGTTAGAATAGGAATAAAATTCTTCTGTTTGGATCCTCAGGAAACAATGTCAAAGTGATGATAGCGAATACATCCAATAATTCAGAAGCTACAATTGGAATGGATTTATTTAAAAATTGATTCAATTTACCGACTGAACTTTGCACCTGCAGCAGTGGTGCATCCTGGGTGCCAGCAGTCCTTGAGAAACCAATAAAATATATTTGAGGAAAAATTGACGAGCTGAATTTCTTTTGGAAATCCTGACAATGCCATTTGCATTTTTCCTCTTTAATGTTTCTATTTCTGCTCTGCTGAGTTGAGGGAATAAAGACTTATTCTGCTGAGGCTCAGAGGCTTTGCTTTCACATCACAGTCCTTGTGGACAGAATAAGGCACTCAATTCTTATTTTTCTTCTCATTTCAAAACTCACTTGACTGGTAAAAGTTCTCCTTTCATTGCAGTGGTATTTTTTGAGCCAGACTGTAATTTTTCCCTGCAATCATCTTTCAGCCACAACAGATTGATGCAGTCATTGTCACTTCTGGGGTGATAACTGAGGGATGTTCCCTTCCAACACCCTCAGACAATTCTACACCTAGGCAAGAGTTTTTTCCAGGAGTTTTTTTCATCAAACTTTGATATGTTTTGTGATCAATGTTGAAAATTCTGAGTAATCACTGGATTTTGCTGGATTCATCAATTGCTGAAAATCTCTGCTAGCTTTATTCTCAATTTACCTTCACCAATTCCAAGAGGAAGATGGAGAGGAGTAAACCACAGAATATAACAAGAAAACCCAGGAAGCAAATGGAGGGGTCAAGTTCTGGAGGTCTAAGGGACAAATGGAGAGCAGCTGTACATTAGTGACAACAGGCAGCACAAAACTGGGAATTAATATTCTCAATTACTTAAAGAGTCCTTGAAAGAGTTTCAAGGGAAATGTGCCTTCACAAATGTCCCTCTGCTGCCAGTAATGCACTCCAAGCCATCCCCCTGAATGAAACAGCTCTTCCATTGATTTTTCAACTGTTTGTGGAGCTGCTGTTGACTATTTTTTCTTGATGCTCTCCCCAGTGACTGACACTCGTTTATAAGGTAACTACAATTAAATACTCATTTTTTGGTGCTAATCCAAGTGGAAATTATTTAAATTCAATGATTTTAAGAGTGTTTTAAAAGACCCAGTATAAACTGTGCATATAATTATCACGGAGAAATAATTTGAACATAATGTCTTGGGCCATGGAGGACAAGAGATCCCAAAAATAAATACACTGAATTGGAGTGCTCCTAGAAAGAGCTTAGGGGATCAAGGTCCCTTACAGAGCATGCTGCTAGAGACCCAAAATACTGGACATGTTGATTGCACCAGGATTATGGAAGATTTTTCAGGATTCCACACAAGAACATTGAGATGAGGTTTGGTGTCCACAACCAGAAGGATGCATCAGGACCAGCCTGAAGCAGAGGGTGACTCCTGTAACACCCAAAGGGATTGTCACCTTTCCTCTCCCCATCTTGCTCCAGGAATACACAAGATTTGGCAGCTCAAACATTACCATCTCTACTGTTTTCAAATCAGGTTCTCAGCCCAATCTCTGAGATTAACTAAAGGAATTTTTGCTGATTTTGGGGACAATGACCTGTTCTGACTCATCCCTCGTGGCAATAACATGTCTGGGCAAGAAGTCTTGGGCACTTGGAAAATTCCAAGAGCTGTGGAGTAGTGCCATGTCTCTCCTCAGCAATGTGATATCCTATAAATCCACCTCATGGGGATTTGCAGTAGGTTTAAGCCCTCCCCTTCCCCCAGCGTCACCAGGGCAGCAACAGCTTCGTGGTATTTCAGTGACATTCAGCTCTTATCAATAATTCAGCTGCTCTAATTGCAGCATCTCAAACACAGGATGTGCACAAGGTGTCAGCAAAGTCAGCCTTCCCCTTGATTAACACTTCTAATTGGCTGTTCCACTGGGATATTGTTTCCATGTTAGCTGGGAAGGTCAGAGTGGGAATTCAAAGGGAGCAGAGAAATAATACAGAATCAGTATTCGTATTCCAGCAGAAGACAGGAAATGAAAAGCTGAATTTTCTATCCTTAATTCACTTGCCTAGGCTCTGTGTGGCCATTCCTGAAGAATTCAGCTGAACAGGACTTTGGGAAAACTCCCACCACATTGCTCCAGGAAGGGCTGGGATGGGGAAAGCTGCCTGCAAAGCCAACAGCTACAGACCTGCCTGCTGCAAACCAGGAAAGAACAGGGCTGCAGTGCCTGCACTTGCAGGAACTGTCCCATTTCCACATGCCAAGTGCTCTAGGGGGGAATAGAAAATCTGTCAAAGGTGATTTGTGATGCCGTTGTGAAGTTCCATAGGAGAAAGATGTGCTGGCATCACAACTTTGCTGGCTCTGCAAAGGAACATTGAATTTCCTCTGCTGGACTGCATTTGATGGAACTATAGACCACCTGTGAGTCACTCAAACATGGCATTGGTCCCTTCAGCTCTTCTGAAGGAGAAGCTGCAGTGCCAGAATTCAGCCCTGCCCAGGGTAGCTGGGGGCTGTGAACACTCTACTCACTCCACAGATCATGTGGGAATCCACTGTGGAAGGATACACACCAGGCACCATAGGGGAGTGGAAAGATCCCTCCTGTAGATCTGCAGGAAATTGTGGCACTCTGTTTGTTTCCAGTTGTAGGAATTTGGGAATTTGGGCACTAGCCTTATGAAATATGAGTCCTGTAAAATGCTTCTCTCTGCCTTTAGAAGCAGCTGAGCATCCCCAGGCTCCCACAAAGCACATCCAGCTCGAGCAGTCTGTGTGTGCTGGAGCGAAGAGGGACATCAGCCTTTGAGGTTTGTCAGCCACAAAGCAAAAACAAACTGCAAGTTATTAATGGTCTGGTTTGCAGTTTTGTTTTTTTTTTTTTAAAGCTTTTTCAGTTTCTTCCTCTGTTCTAACACAGTGACACTGCCAGTACCCTCTGCTTGTGTCCCAAAGGGAAAAACTTATTGAATATGTAATTAATGTGGGATTTTTGAAGCTCCCAAATCAACAGCAACGAGGAGCACAGAAGATGAAGCCACTGATGATTCCAGGGGTGTGGAAGCCATCCCTGTGACCTCACAGCCGAACAGACAGATGGAATTGTTTCCACAAGGCCCTGGATACTGCTCTGAGGGGAGAGGAGCTCTCCCAGATCCTCCAGGCAGCTGCCTGAAGCTGAGTTCTGCTCCAAGCTCTTGTTCCTCTGATCCTGCCCTTGGGGAGGTGGCACTGCTCACTGGGAACAAGTGACACAAAGGAGCAATGTCATACTGGCAACTTCTTTTTTTGCCTTTCCAACTCCCCAGAGTACTTAATTAATCCACATTTTGTAACCACAATTAATTCTTTTCTGCAAGTCTCGGGAATACAGTGAGAAAAAACACAACTTAATGTGTTTGGAGAAGAAAAGCCTGACTCGCAGAAGTGCCAAATCAATTGGATTTCACAAAATTCAGACTTTCCATCTGCATATGGTATTGATGTACCTGACTGCCTCGAATCTGTCCTCCCTCATAATGAGAATTTGGGTCCCTTTTCTGAGAGCTGACAGGAGGCTGGATCCTGGTGGGGGGTTGGTCTCTCAAGTGAGAGGACAAGAGGAAACAGCCTCAGTCTGTGCCAGAGGACATTTAGACTGAGTATTAGGGAAAATTTCTCCATGGAAAGGGCTGTTCAGCCCTGTCACAGGGCAAGGATGGCATTGGAGGGGTTTAAAAGCCATGTGGATGTAGCACTTGGGGACATGGGTTAGTGGTGGCCTTGGCAGTGCTGAGGGAACGACTGGCCTCAATGGTCGCTTGAGATCTTTTTCCCCCTCACCAATTCCACAATTCTAAGATCCATCCCTTCTCTCCCCTGGACTTCCAGTCATTTATTCTCGCTGCCTCTATACCTGCAAGTTCATCCCTAATTGCTGCTGCTGTGAAAGTGCCCATTCCTGACTTGTTGCTGACTCCTGAGCCTCCCTGAAGCTGCTCCTTAAGCAGTTCTGCAATATTCAAATATTAATTCAGACTGCACTGAACAAACTCCCTTGGGAACAAACAGCAATCAAGATAATCCCCTGCAGCTCCACAACTTCTTTGGTCTCTAACAGGTGCTGTCAAATAAATCCACAGAATAAATCAGCCCCTTTGTAACCATGAGGAAGGATTTTATAACTGCATTTTCTGAGGACATTTTTCTCCCTGCTTTTTTACTGACAGCCAGATAAAAACCACACTAATCAAGAGAGACATGAGACAGAGGCCTTGGAGGTGAATTCCTGTTTATACTGAGGGCCCCTAATCCTCCACTCATTTGAGGATTCTGGTGCTACCACAGCAAAGAGAACCAAGCTGTTTGGATACAGACCAGTTTCATTATGGATGGACCAGGAGATGCCAAAAATACTGACGGTGCCTTTGTAGTATTTTCATGCTGAGCACCTTTGCATCAGCTACACTTCATTCTTCTATCACAGTTTGTCCTTCTCCTGGCAGGACACTCACAGGGACCTTCTACATGGGCAGCTGCAGGGGTGGAGCTGGCCTCCATAAAGAAAATACCTGTATCTCTATATATCTCTAAATATCACTTTGTATTTTTCCGTTATGCTACTGCACTGTACTTGCAGAAAAATCCATCTTTGCTTTCTCACCACTTTAAAAAATATTTCCTTCCCCATTCTTTTATTTCTCCTTTTCTTTCTAAAATGTTCACCAGAATGCACTGTATTTCTTCCCATGGTCTGGAAAAGGGATCAAGGCAATGACACCTACTTAACATACATTTTTCCTCCCCAGAGCTTTGCAGTGAGATGAAGGAAGTGTCAATTCCTTCAGAAGGAGAGCAGCACTGGGACTGACTGCTGGCAGCAGGCAGCCAGGATGCAGACACACAGCCCTGGGAGATGAGCAGAGAGCAGCTCTGCAAACCTTATTCATTCAGCTGAAATGTAAATCCTGCTCCTCTGAGGGGACGGGAGAAGCTGCTGTGATCCAGGCAGGATAAAGTGTGCAGGGCTCTGGGGGGTTTCAAGCTTCAGGAAGCAGAGGGTCATGAGAAGGAGGATCTTTCTGAAGAGAACTCAAAAAGGGAGGGGTGACATGGACTGACTGTCAGGAAACATCACCCCCGTGCCATCACTTGACATCTTGGGCCATTTCCATACCAGCAACAGTTGTCAGAGAGCAAGTGACTACTGGCAGCTCTGGGATGGTGAGAAAATGGACGTGGGAGTGTGGAAATGCTGACAACACAGAGAGATGCAAAGATGCCTGGGCCACATGTAAAAGCTTCCACTAAACCCCTTCCTCCTGGGAAGCCCCTGTTTTGTTCCTCCGAGTGTCTGTTCTCTCTGCTCAGCATCAAGCCCTGTGTGTGCTGCCAAGGGCTGTGCAGAGCTCAGTTATCATGAATGAGTTGAGAACAGTTGGGTATTTATAGGCTCAGCAAGCTGGTGCTCCAAAAAATCTAAAAGCTCTTCAAAGTGCCTTTAGCTCCAGAGCAGCACTGATGGTCCCTGTCAGGTTGTGGGGACACTCAGGAAGTATCCTGAGCTTTGTGTTGGGCATCATCCAGTTGGCAGAGAGTAAACAATAAATTAAAACATTAAGATATGGAAAAAACACAATGGCATATCCAAGATTTCTGTGGATATGGATATACACAATATAAGTTCTGCATGGTTTTCTGTGGAAAAGCTCACTTCCTCTGTGGAAGAGACAGCAACATGGTTATGAGTTTAAGATAATTGAGCTGAATATTGCTTAGATATATTGCCAGATGTTCTAACAGTGGCTTATCACTAATGACACCAGACAGCTTTGAGGAAGCGAAATGTTTCCCAGATATACTTGTGAATCTCTCCCCGTTTCCTGGAGACACACGCTCCGAAAAGGCAGCAGGACCTGACAAACCACCCGTTGCTATCACAGAGCTTCTGTAATTCCTAACCAGTTCCGGCTCCTGCAGCCCTGGGGACCAAGGTACAAGGGCCAGGAGCCTGTTCCTGGCTGAACCTGAGCAGTGTGAAGGCTCCACCAAGATAAGACAGTGAATTGCACCTGCCGTGTGGGCGCGTGTTTGAGATCCACGTTTTCCAGCTGCTGATCCCACCTCCCCAGGATCCACACTCACAGGGCTTGGGACTTGGCTCTTTCCAACCCAAACCATTCCATGATTCTCTGACAGCAAGGCCCTTCTTGAGGAGTAACAGTATTTTCTATCTCGACTATGAGATATGTCAGAACCAAAAAACCTCAAAAACCCCCAAACATATCCAACGGGAGAGGCAGATTTTCATTGTTTTGCTCAGTGTTGAGCTTTAGCCAGGCCAACAAAATCCAGATGGAAGTGTGGGTAAGAGTTCTCTCAAAGACAGGAAAGAGGGACAAAGTACCTAGAGGGGCTCTCTTCCGTCCCCAGCTTCTCCAGCACAGTCAGTGTGGGGTTACAGTGCTGTAGGCAAAGAATGATGGAGAAAAAATGAGAATATGAGACTTTACCACAGAGGAAAGGTCCATGTTCACCATCCTCCTGTCATCCAGGTCCACTGGCTGGAGGCCTGCGACATTGAGCTTGACAGAGGAGGTTCTGTAAACAAAGCTCAGCAGCCAGTCCCCCCTGGAAGCAGAGAAGAGTGGGAATAAATCCTGTTGCCCAACCAATGCCATGTGGAACCAAAGAATTCCAGAACAGTTTGAGTTGGAAGGGACCTTAAAGCTTATCCTGTTCCACCCCCTACCATGGTCAGGGGGCACCTTCCACCACACCAGGCTGCTCCCAGCCCTGTCCAGCCTGACCTGGAACCCTTTCAGTGTGTTACTACTCAAACTATGAGGAGAGTGGAAGTGCTGGGAAGCACAGTGATGTCTGGACCAAGACCTGCTGCAGGTCTGTGTGATGTAACAATCACACCAGGAATCACTTGCTGGATTCAGGGCAGGTTCCTGAACACAGGGGTGTAAGTCTGAACTGTCTCTCTGCTGCAGTGAGTTTAAAAATCCGACCCTTCTGTTTATTTCTATGTTTACTCGGGGTTTGTACATTGATGTATTTCATCTTTTTAATATACTGACAGGCTCTCTAGGCCATAAAGCTGTAAAGGTGATGAGACCTACAACACTGATGTTGTGACATAAATATTGACTGTGAATCTCCTGGGAGTGCTCCTGATTTATAGGTACTGCAGAAATGCATGGCTTCAGTGACAGAACTAGGAAGGGCTTGTTCCCACTCTCAAGCAGTGCCATAAGTCACTGTGACAGTTTCGGGGTAGACTGTGGCATGAGGAGAGAAAGAAATACAAAATTCTTCTGAGCTGAGCAACAGCATAAAATCTGGGCACTGAAATGCCCCTGTACTCTGCAGAGCAGACTGAAGTGGGACACGAGTGGGATTTGTGCTCTGTGATGGCAGCAGGTGAAATGCTCCTGGCACAGGTGCCCATTCCTGGCTACTCCCAAATAATCCACACTGGGAGTTGTAAGTCTATGCAGAGCCCTGCAAGACCTTTACAACACATTCACTCTGCTCAGGTGTGGGTTCCTTGAAAAGCTGAGCCAGTCCAACTGATTTGGGTGAGGTTTCCCACTAGGAATTTGCAACCCTGCTGTTAAGTGGGAGGGGACAGCTCCAACAGCTGACAGGGCTCTCACTCGCCCTGTCCCCTCATATTCCAAAGCCAAAGGAGAACAAAGACTGAAGTTCAACAACTGGGCTCAAATCTGATCTCACAGGAATTCTGTTCAGTGTAATTCATCTGACCTAAATAGAGTTACTCCTGAAGTGACAGAACGAGGCCACCCTTTGTGCAAGCAAAGAAAAATCAGAATCAGGTGAGGCCTTACCACAAAATGTCTGTATAATCCTTCTCTCTATCTCAATCCTGACAGAAATTCCCCAAATCTCTCAATTCCCTCCTCTAGCTGCCCCCCATGTTGCCTAAATAACCCTCTAGACACACACACACTGTATCTTATTCCAACAGGCAGGCTTAGAAACTATAACAAGATCTTTTGTGTGTGTGTGTGTGTTATAGGAAATGGATACACCAAGCTTTTTACAGTGAAATTTCTTTTCTTCAAACAGACAGGAACAATATTTTATGGGTAAACTCAGTTATATGCAATGATTTCTATAATTTATGGCTTCTTGGAGGAACTCAGAGCACTCCCATGGAGGCAGCTTTTCCTTATGGCACTGGAAGAAACACAGCAAGTGGTGTTTACATCTGGCATCCCTGAAAATCTTGGGATCCAAAGAGGACAAAAGCAACAATTTCTAGCCTAGCTGAGAGATTGGATTGACAATTTGTTATTTTAACCTTGAATATTTTAAATTAATTTATTTAATTATTATTTCTAAGTTAAAACACTGTTAGAATCACAGTTACACAGTATTTTCCCACCTTCCATGTACATGTGTGTCGGCATCCATATGGATGTGTGCATGGAAAACACCAGCAGCATTTTCACCTGTCCTTGATCCAAGGGCTCACAGCTTTATAAACTGTGTTGACTTGCAGGTTCTTTGCTAATTTTCTTGCCTGGTTATTTCTCAATTTATTTCCCCATGCTCTTAGTCTTCCCTGCTTCATTCCTTGGTTTTAATTTCCCTTTATCTAATTGTGCTAGTAAGCAGTGTTCCTGCCACAATTATCTTCCAAGACACAGTAATTAGGTTTGAAGCTGTCACTTGACTACTTAATAGCTTTCCTGAGATTGTTTCAGCTGTTTCAGACCTATGAACCTCCCTCTTCTCACCAAGCAGCTCTCACATTCTGCCCAACAGTTGTCTGCTTTTATTTCTAAAATGTTTTTAAATATGGTTTTAAAGGGCTGGTATTTGTTTTGAAGGCAATCTTTGCATTCTTTCATATCCTTACTAAATTTGCTACAGCTATTCCACTTATTCTTCCTTTGCAAATTAAATATCTTGTTCATGTGGACTATCTTGACCAGAAACACACTCCAAATATAAAACCTTTCAATTTGCTTTTGCTCTTTCCCTTCCATTGTGATTTTCACATCTTTTTCCCCATAAGCAGCCACAAATGAACTGCATCTTAAAGTTTTTATAGATTCTAATTCCCATTCTTTAAGTCAGTGAACTTAATGGCTGTATTTATAGCCCTTCACACAGAGCTGAGATTTAAAGGGCCTTCAGAATATGTCAGATTACACACACAAACACACTGACCCAGCTGATTTAGAACATTGTCCCTCTATGAACAGGACCTACATGGGCTTCCAGTGGCACAAAGAGCCAAGAGCTGTATCAAAGAGCCTCCAAGTGCCTCCTGAAGCTGCCACCTTGAATGGATCTGGGCCAGAGGCCTGGAGGGACGAGGCTCTGGCACGGCTCAATCCTCACCAGCACTCACAAAGTCCTTGAAAGGGACAAATGCCCCAAACCATTTCCAGGCTAACAAGGCTGGGCACTGAGCTCACACTGACCTGCAGAAGCCATTTATGATCCTGCCTGACACCACTCTGGTGAGAGCTCTCCAGTGCTTGGCTTCTCCTTCCACTGGGGCTCCCAGTAAGACAACATCTTCAATGATCCCTTGTGAGTCTGTCAAGGTGAAAGCAGAACAGTTCGGATTGAGCAGATAGATCACAAAATATTCTTATATGAAGTGTGTTAAGATGTGCACTACAGAAAAATCATAATTTAGGTGGTTCAATTTGAAAGAGAGAAACAATGGAAAGGAGGATCATAAATAAAACTTTGCATATATCTTAAGTGTCCACAATTCGCCTGGAGTTAGTAAATGTGAAAAACTGAGATCCTCAGTGCAAAGGACCAAGCTGATTGCAGGAGGAAGAAGGGTCCTGGCCTCTGCCCAGAAAGGTGCTGTTCAAGCAAAAAACCTCTGGAAAGGTCTGGAAACCCCTGGAAAGGTCCTTCTGCAGACTTACTGATGTGAGTTTGCACAGAGCTTTCAAACAGGTGAAGAGCTCTGAGATCCCACAGAGTGAGCAAATGTTGTCACACATGAAGCATGAGGAACTCTTCCCACAGCTGATTCTATGAAAAACATGACCTGAACATGCAAGAGGAAATCCCAAATTGTTAATATTCATTTGGAAGTAGCAACAGTGGAGGCATTTGCCAGTACCTAGTGAAGATCTACGAAACTGCTTTGATTTCCTGCTGTAACCTGAATGCCCAGGGCCTGATTTTCTGAATAGCAGTGTTGACTTCTAAGCATAATAAATCTTCCTCACTTATCAGAGAGCTGCAGCTGGGCAATTTCAGGAGGAATAATGATGGAATGAGAAATATTGGGCAGCTCTGCTACTTTCCTAAACTCCTGAACAATATATCAGTGTCTTCCATAAATCTTTGTAAAGAGAGATGAAGCCTCTGGTGCCACAGCAGTTAAATGGAAGACTCATGAGCAGAACATTCCAAATCCATACTCTGCACCTGTGGGAGACCAGGCTCCACAGACTTGAGCTAAACTCAACATTTGAGGGAGAGGTGCTGCCTGGGCACTTTTCAAATGTAAATCACTTATCTTCCTTTCCCTGATAGCAGTAAAGGATTGGAGCTGCCTGCAGTGCCTGCATCCTTCTTCACAGTGTAAATCCCATGCCTGACAAATCCAAATGAGCTCTCCTGGAATTATTTCTTATTGCAGAGAAATTTTTGCACCAATCAAAAAGAGCAAAGAGCAATTCAATGTTGTGAGTATAATTTGTGAGCAATAAAGCCCTGTTCCCATAATTAGGGGCAACGAAAAGGAAACCCAGAGTCTTGCAGGAAGCTCATCCCAACCAAGGTTCTAAATTCCACGTCCATGATGTGAGCCAAGTGAATAAACAAGCAGCTAATTCATCAGGATCCTGAATATTTGGGCAAGGTGTTGCAAGCTTTTGTTTCTCCAGTCCTTCGTCCAGCTTATTGCTTGCTCAGAACAAAAAATAAAAAAGTTTAACCTTGGCTGAAAAATGCTCATTTTCTTTGAATGTTGACTGAATTGAAAGATGGGAACAGATCATTGGCCTGCAGAGCAGCTGAGGCTCGAGATAAATGAAATATATTTCACAGTTTGTAAATCTTTTAGATGATGAAAAACAATAAAGTCTGTAAAAGCTATGAAAAAAAAATTGCTTAATTAACCATAGAGCCTCATAGAGACTGGCTAATGAATAAGGAGTTTTATAAAGAAAAATTTCCAATCAAGTCCAAGCAAGTGAGAACAGAGTGAGAATGAGAGGCCAAAATTCAAACCTGATCACAATGATTTCTCTAAAAAAAGTGTGGAAGAAAGAAGCTGTCCCAGAGACCATAACCAATCCTGAGAGCTGGGCTTTGCTGTGCCCTAGGGATGCAACTCACTGGGAAAGGGAAAGCACCTCAGCATATCAGTCCTGACTGGAGGGAGCAAAGGACTAGAATTCAGATCTGGCTGTGTACAGATATTCCAGGGCAGAGCTGGCAGCAGTATTCCCAACACTGAGCACAGCAGGGATCACAGCTCAGTGGGATATTGGTCACATGAGCTGTGATCAGAACCAAACACCCAGTGTGTGACACCTCACTCCTGTCACACACAGCTGGGTTTCAAGCTTTGGTCTCTGGTGGTAACAGCCATTATCAATTTGCAATAGTTTGCTAATTGCTAAGTATTTACTAAAAAGCATGGGAATCACGATGAAGAAATCAGAGCAATGATCTTCCCACGCAACAACGTGTCTCATTTACTCCAGCTTCTGCCATAATGTCATTTTCTGGAAACCTACTAAGCTCTGGCTCCCCAAGTGATCCGTGATGAAGTATCCAAAGGTTATTCCATTGCTTTGCAGAGAAGCATTTGAACAGAATCTGTGTTCCTGCCATGGTGTTTCACTGGCCAATCCATCATTAGCTCTTTCTCCTCAGAAATGCCACTGCCATCTGGATACAGAGCCTGCATGACAAGGCCGTATGTTCCTTTCGTGTGAGACATCCAAGTCCAAACCCAAATCAGTCTCAGCTGTCCCAGGTCCCAGCTCTGTTCCTTCTGTGGCTTGCTCTGGAATGTGCCTGTGAGAACGCCTTGGCAATCTGTGCTAAACATGCTGCTTTTCATCTCACAAACAGCTCAGCTTTCAGAATTCAATTAAGGAACTGAAAAATGAGTGTATGGTGGGAGCTGTTCTGATACATCACCACAATACTTGGATGTCTTTGGAGTGGCAGCCAACCTTTCAGACCCCTAAAGTCTCCCTAAGTTATGGGCTCGTGTCATTCAAGAGCCTATAGACTGAAATAAAAACCTGGAAATATCTCAGCCCTTGGCATTCTCAGGACACAAAAAGGGTAGATCTAGGGCCAGATTACGATCTGGGTTCTGGCTCCAGTGTAAAGCCATAAGGATTATTCTGGATTTGATTATATTTATTTTGAGAACAGAATTCCTGTATTTGAATACTTTTATCTTAAATAAGAAGTGAAGTTCTGGCACACAGCTGTCAATCCTGACCTTCTCCATCCTCACTTGACTCTGTTCCCGTCTTCTTGGACTTTACTGGGTATTTTCCTTTAGAAAATTCCTACTTATGATTTATTGTGAAGTAAATGGTTAATGAGTTAAATTGCTATGTGGGGGGAAGACAGGCTGCACATACTCACTGCTGACTCAACTCCAAGATACAATTTTAATCAACTGATCATAATGATTTTACTCTTTTTTTTCCTAAATTAAAAATAGAAATCTATTAATAAACAGAACCACAATGGGTAATAAATTGGCAGATGGTTTTATACTTGACTTTGGGAGAAAATTACCATGAAAATAGCAGATGACAGTGGCGTTTCAGAGACTTAAATGGAAGGCAGGACTCAGGGAATCAGATACAAGAGCTGCAGAGAGCTCCTAAGAAAGGCAAAGCATCCTCTGCTGAAATCAGGCAGTGCATGGGCAGCTCCAGACTGATCACAAATGTCACCTTGTTATTTACAGACCAAAATGACCCCTCAAGTGAAGACAGTGGATTTTTTTTCTGCTGGACTGCGGGAAAGGACAGAAGAATTTGGCTCCAAATGCATTTAAACCTCATTTTTTGTGTTTTCATCCGATCCTAAAATAGCCAATCTGTGTTTTTCCCCTTGGAAGAAAAAAATTTTCCACCAGGAGTAAGGAAAATAAAAGAAAAATGGTTAGAGGGTGAATGCTACCTTTTTCCTGAGCCATTTCCTGCAGGCAGAAGTAAATGACTCTGGCACCCAGGCTGAAGCCAATCAGTGTGACAGGTCTCTGGCCCTGAGAAAGAAGGAGAAGAAAAAAATACCACCAAATGGAGTTTTCTCTGGAAAGAGAGACTGGGCTTAGGATCCCTGGGAGCCTGAGACACAGAGCACCTGCTTCTGCACCACCTTTGAAATACTGGAGTGATTTGGTTGTTTCAAAGGGATCAGGTCTCCTCAAAGTTATGCCTAGGTCAATATGGAGAATGCTACATATCTGAGAACTCTGTGTGCTTTGATCTTCAGAAAATCAACTGAAAACAGTCTAATGATCAGAAGTTACAACAAAGCGGATGTTCCAAACAGAACCAAAACAGATGCTGTTGTTGGTTTGAAATTTCCAAATGAAAACCTTATTCAAGGAACAAAATTTTCCTAGAAATATTTCAATACACAGAAGAAGAAGCCGTAATACAAAAATACTGACCACTTCCAGATTTCAGGCTGAGTGACAGCAGCAGCATGCAATGGTTATAAAAGCTGATCTGGCTTTTAATGTTTAAGCTTTTATTTTGAACAGCCTAATAAGATTTTCTGTAAGATTAAAGGGAGCCTAATCCAAACATCAATGAAAAATGGTCTTTGTAATATCCAGGGAGCAGGTGTGCGATGGACACCCCAGACAGCTCATTAACAAGTTTTAGACTCTCTAGCACACTGGAATGTGTGTTTTCACAACAGCAAATGCTTATCAGGCAAGAACAAATGCCTCATAGCAAAAGAAAGGGCTTGTATGAAATAAAGTTTATTGAGTTTTCTAGGATTGGGTTTTTATGAGAAATTAAATTTGTTCCTCCTCTGCTGTTCCACCTTGCTGGGACACACAGCTCTGGGCCCACAGCTCCCCTTGGACTCCTCCATAATCAGCAGTGACTGGTGTGAGACAAACATATGGCCAGCAAATAACAGTGCTGGCCCAGCAAATGCTGGCAGGCTCATGGGGGGAAGAAATGTCTTTTTTTGAGCCTTTTCAGAGAGACTTCTGTCACTTCTGTCAGGTACCAGCTAGTTCCCTTTCTCTGTAGGCAAAGCTACGGCTCACTGGGCATTGGCTGCACCCACTTTTCTCTCAGGCTGCTTTGCAGGTGCCTCTTAATGATCCATAAATATTTTTAACACTTTGTATTCTCCTTTCCTTTTCACCCATCCTCACCTCCTGCTCTCTGATTTCTACTAGGTGAGTGGGCCTGGCTGTGACACGTGGGCCTGTGTTGTGACATGGTTAAATCACAGGTAACTTATAACTTGGATCTCTTCTTCCTCATTGAGAAAACCTTTTGGTAAATGGAACAAATCTCAGCAGGATTTCTCTGATCCTCTTGGGACCTCCTCCTTTTCCCCAGTAAGCCAGATATCTGCTGGTCACCTTCAAGCAGCACTCTCTGTGTTTTTGCTTTATTCATATTTGTCCCCTTAGAAAGATACCATTTAACCAGCATGACTATAACATTTCACCTCCCTGGGCCAGTTCCCTTCCAGCTGTTATTCCTGGATAATTGTGGCCAGTTACCTGCTGCCTGCTGAGAAGGATGTGTGCGAGGTGTTTGCCCACTTCAGCAGAGCGGTGCAGACACACTCCCCAGGGGTTGTCAATGACATTGGCAACCGTCAGGAGCGACGCTGGCCAAGTCAAGGCTGTCACAATCCCTGCAACACACAGAGGTTCCTTAGAAAACATCAAAATCAAGAGAGTTCACTGAAGTTAAAGGCCAAGCCAAGGAGCTTATGTAATTTCCAGCTCTTCTTTCCCAATAGGTGTGCTGAGAAATGCTTTGATGGACTAAAGATAAGAAAGAGTCTGATATTCTGGCATGGGGGTGGGTGTGTGTAACCTGTGTGGGGGGGTGTTTCTGTACAGCAGTAAATGTGTAATAATATAGGGAAATGAGCAGGTGAAGGAAGGTGTTTCCAGCTGTAACTTTAACAGAATGACGCAATGATGTGGTGGTTCAGCAGTCCAGGAAAGCACAGCTAAATTACAGGTGTGGTAGAGGAAGTTCTCAGGTCACTTCTGGGGGGCAATGCCAGCACTGCCTCCTCCAAAACATTCCTTCTTTAGGAAAGCTCCACACTGAAACTGCACAAGAGCCACTCAAGCAGATCTGATAGGATTTAGTTTCTTACCTGACAAGACAGTGAATTTTAGGGCTTCTTGAGCCATCATGTTCACAAAACCATTCAGCAGGGAATCCAAGGCGTTGCCAAGCTCCATCAAGTACTTGGATTCCCAGGCCAGGCAGTACTGCTCACTCGAGTGCAACATGCTGCTCCACGGGGCTGTGAAGCTCCCTGGGAAAGGTTGCAAAGATGGAATTCATGTTTGGAGAGAACACAATGGCTGATTCCTGGCAAGAGGAGCCCAACAGAGGATCAGAACAGAACCTGCAGGACACTGGAATATTCTAGCAATGCTATTAATGACAGACCAACACTGAAGGGCAGAGCAGAACTGTCATCTTAATTAATTAAAAGCCTTCCTACAGTGTTTCTTCCCCAAACAATGCAGGTGAGGTTGAGGCAGCTGCTGATCAAAGCGACACAAGATCCCCCTTGTCTTATTTGAGAACACATGGATTGGCAACCACTGGCAGCTCCAAAATCACAAGGTGGCAAATTCCTTAACTCCTGTTCTCAGTCCCTCTGTTTGAAGGACTGTGTACACAGACAGACACTGCTGTAAGGAGGAAAATGGATGACAACCCTAGTTTTGCTCTTTAAAACATTCTAGCAGATTGCTAGTTATGGAAGAAGAATGTGTGTCATCTCTAACTCCCTTTTACGGGCAAACAGACACAAAATGTTCCTGGAGGGACACACTTGCCTCTCTAACTGTGCCTGGGAGCCCTCCAGCTCTGAGGATTTGGACCTCTGGCAAGCAGAGAGAGAAGCCAAAGCACAGCACTGGAAAGTGAGGAAAAGTTCCCTGTGACAGCAAGCTGCAGCCTGGCAAGTGATAGGGCGAGGCATCCTTCTGCATTAATGATATCCAGAGTTAATTATGGTACTTCTCAATAAACTGGCAGCTGTTCAGGCAGCTGAAGCTGAGCACTTTAGCAGGCAGGTGACATATTTTATATGACAAGCTACACTGGAAAATAAAGCACTACAGACCTTGCAAGGTTTCCCCTGTAAGTCACCTTCGGAGTGCTGTACTTAACAGGATTTACTTAACAGAACTTTCTTGCCAATAAACCTCATTAGCTGGCAGATATGGAGAGAGCAAAACCACACTATTTTCTGTTAATTCCTGGCAGATAAACATAAGGTCTCAGAGACACTTTGTACTAGTGCTGGCAATCATCCCCAGACAGACCTTTTCTGGCAAAACCATGCAACAGTTCCTATCAGAAACAATCCTGCTATGGCTGCTCCCAGTCCTGCTGTCACCATCAGCATAATGCCCTCTTTTTTTTTCTCTGCTTGCCCGGGATTGCAGATTGGGTTGCAAAGTCTTATGGTGAGAATTGACATGGTTCAGTTACTATGCCATGGAAATGTGGGGCAGACATGGTGCTTTGTGAGCACAAATACAGTCTGGAGTGGGACACAGCCACGGCTCTTGGAGCTCCTCTCAGTTTCTTCATCATGTTCTTACCGTATTTGCCAGTGCACAGCCATCCAGTGATTGCTATGGTGATGTGGAGCTGCTTCCCTTCTGTAAGTGGGAGGAATTCAAACTCTTCTATGGCTCCCACACGTTTCTTCATTTTGTATCCTACACACAGCCAGGAAGAAACACAAGGCTCAGAGATGGCACAGAAAGGACACCCTCTGCTAACAGTAGGAGTTTGTTAAGAAATTAATTGGGTAATCTGGAGAGGGTTTTTTTCATTTCCAAAACCCTCAGTCAGCTCATGCATTACTTATAGCTCACTAAGGAGCCAACATGATCTTTCTGAGCTTCTGATTTGAGGGAATCCAGCAGAAGGTTTTTTTTTTCACTGTAACAGCTGCTTTTCTCCATGGCAGCATCTTTCTAACCCAAAACGGGAAGTTTTCATTTCCTTCATTAACCACACATCAAATATTCTTTCCCTATTTGGTCACAGGGCTACACAGCACCTTAATTAGCACTGAGACCAAAATCTCACAGATTACACCTCAAATTGCTTCCCTCACTCTGCAGAGAGCTCCGTGGGGTCATTAACTGTGTTTACAGACATGATCCTGTGCCCCAGTGGCTGAGAATGGTGTGGTCACTCTCTCACCAGTAAGACCAGCTCCTGCTGCTCCAAAAAGGGATGCCATGACAGCAATCCCAGCAGTGGATCCTAAAGCAGCTGCTCCAGCACTCCCAATGATCGTGGCAGCTCCCGCAGCAACCAGAGGGGCAGCCAGGCCTCCTGTCAGACCTGAGGATGCAGCAAGAGATATCACCAAACTATTATCCCTTAAGAACCCCAGGCAGGCACTCCCCTGTGCTGCTACTGCTGATGGAAGAGCTTTTTGCATGTTCAATAAAGAGGCTTTCTGCGACCCTCCCCAGGCCCTGAATCAATGTCCAAATTCTCTGGCTGACTTCAGATGAATGAAGAATAATTTCAAAGTCAAAGGAAGACTATGTGGTGATCTGGGGTGAGCTCTGCTCTGCTTGTTCAGGAAACATTGATCTAATCTCACACTTTTTGAAGATCTGATCCTCTTATAACACGACAGCAAAGAAGGAGAAAACATTTTAAGGGGTGACAACCTCAGTTTAATACTTTCCCCAGCTAGTGAAGCTACACCAGAATAACTTTTGCAGCTATATCTTTCATGTTTATTTTTGTGGGGCTGAAAGTACTTTTCTTGGAGTCAGACCCCTCTCTGTCCCTGATGCTGTGACCCCAGAATGCC
This sequence comes from Taeniopygia guttata, assembly GCF_048771995.1. NCBI lineage: Eukaryota > Metazoa > Chordata > Aves > Passeriformes > Estrildidae > Taeniopygia > Taeniopygia guttata. Next base: position 6,729,897 of record NC_133046.1, read on the forward strand.
AAGGCAGCCTCACCAATCACTGTTCCACCCCCAACAGTTGCCAGACCGATCAGCAGGTATCTCTTCAGCTTTTTCCTTCTTTCCTTCTTTTTTCTTGAGACTTCTGCAGTTCTGTGGGGGAATTAAAAGTACAAAAACTAAGGGAAAAGCTTAATGGATAACAATCCTGCATCAGAATCTGCTTTTATTCTTCTCAGTTTAACTTCCCTCCCAGGAACAGTAAAAAGGAACATGCAGGTGTGGACTGTGACAGCACACTGAGATTTATGAGCATGGATTTAGAGATTTAAATTGAATGGATTAAATGGACCACAGATTTAAACTGAAACAATTTAATTGCTGACAAAAGCCAACAGATATTACTTACTCAGAAAACCCTTCCTAATAGGGCTGAAGCTTGTAAAAAAAAATAAAGAAACAAAAAGTCAAAAGCATTTCATTAACTATATGCTGCCTAAGTGCCCTAAAAAACCACAAGAAAGCTAAGAAGAAACAGGAAAAGTGTTTGAAATAAAAGGGAATAGGTGTAATTTGTGCTAACCAACAGAGATGCAATTAAACTGTTTTCCAAAAGCAGTGTTTACTACAAGCTGCTTTCTAATTGCACATCACAATATAAAAATATAATAGGAATTAAACACAGTCATCAGTGTGCATTTAAGCTGTATTTTAACAAGCTTATCAGAAAGAGGTAAATAAACCTAAAAGGAACAAATACCAGTTATTAGCCACTACTTTTGACTTCTCTCCATTGTCTTTGTTTTCTCTCTTACAAGAAGTATTTCCACTTCAGAGGAAAGTGGGAGAAACAGAGGATATTGGGATAAGTTGTTTCAAGAAGAAGGTTCCTTCTGGTCTGTTTAAACAGCAATTAATCCAGGTCTTGAAATGTGACAATTTATCTTGCTTCCAAACTTGGATATTTTCCCTGTTAATCCTAGCCTAATTTTGGATTTTCATTATCCATATAATTGCTTAATCTTTCCTGGAACCCCCTAAGCACATTGTAATTTTGATTAAGACAATTTTACACAAGTCCCAAACAATATGCAGCTTTGTGTGGTGCAGCAGGAAGGGAATGGAGCTCAGTGGGTGAAATCCCTGAGTCACTGCACTCACTGGCAGAACTCCCATGGACCTGCACCTCACAGAGACTTTGTCTCCACAGAGCCCCTCCAAAAAACCATTGCTCATTACCTTATGCAGCTGCAAACACGGTGTCTGCAGAGAGCAACACCTCCCCAATTTCTGCACAGCCACAGCCACTTCTACAGCCCCATGGACAAAGCAGGGTTTGGCTATCAGAGAATCATGGAATCACTGAAGTTGGAAAAGATCTCCAGGACCATCAAGTTCAAGCTGTGACCAGTCCCCACCTTGTCTCCAGCCCAGAGCACTGAGAGCCATGTCCAGTTGTTCCTGGGACACCTCCAGGGACTGGGACTCTACCACTTCCATGGGAAGCCCCTCCAATGCCTGACAGCCCCTTCCATTAAGAAATTCCTCCTGATTTAATCTGAACTTCCTCTGGCACAACCTGAGGCCATTTCTTCTCATCCTCACCAAATGCTCTACTTGGTGCCTTAGTCACCAGTCTGAATGTTTGGCTTAGGATAAAATTGCTCCTGGAGTTCATTATACGAGTGCTGCAGCCAGGCTGTTCATACCTAAGCCAGCAATGCCCAGCAATTTCTGTTCTACATGAGGTTCATCAGCTTTTACAGTCACTGCACTGTGTCTCAGGCTGAGAATGATGACAAGAGAGCTGGAACATGTCTAACTTTGAGTCAGTTGGAATAATGAGCAGTTTGAGTTATGTGGGGAGAAAAAGAGTGGCAGCTAAATCCTGCCAGCCAATGCAGTAAATAAAAGAAGTTTTGCTTGTCACTTCTTCCCTTTGGAGCTGCCAGCAGCTGCTTCCTAATGGCTCCTCCATTACCATTATCACTGCATTACCAAACTGCTTTTATCCAGCAGTAATTAACTGCTGCTTCTGGTATTTCTCTACTCTCACGGAGCTCAGATGTGCAGCTTCTTGCCTGAACCACAAATTATATGCAGAGAGATTGTTATGGGGAATTTCAGGTCATTTTCCAATAAGGAAAGGTGCAGGAGCACACATTAGCAAGCGAATGTTGTGAAGTTTTCCAGTTTCTTACAGAACTGTCTACAAAAGAAAGGTTCTCACCTGCAGGTCAGAACACATTTGGTGCAACTAGCACGGTTTAAGTGGTTTGAGCATTATTCTTTAGAGGACTGTACATTTAATCTCATAGGTTCTGGGCCTCAATCCAACATATCCACAGCAGCAAAGGCAGGAGCAAAACCTCCTGTTAACAAGTATCAGTAAAAACACCTGTGCAGGAGCTGCCAAACCCCTGGTTGGTTATTTCTGTTCCAAAACCTCTTGTTGGTCAAAGCTGGAAGCATCCCAAATGCATAATGGTATTCCCAGCCCCAAAATCTGTGAGGTCAAGGACAGCTTTATATTTTTCTTCCTTTCCCAGCCCCAAAATCTGTGAGGTCAAGGACAGCTTTATATTTTTCTTCCTTTCCCCACTGACTCCTGACTTCAAACCTAAGAAAGGGTCATCAATGCCCCACAAATTTCAGCCTTGCTAAAGCACAGCAACAACAATGTGTTTGCACTGTGGTCTTGGGCTCCTCTCACCATAAGGATTTTTTTTCTCTTTTTATCCAATAGACATTTAATCCCAAGGCTGCAATCTGGGCAAAGGACAAGCTAGGAATCCCACAGCAGACACACAGGAAGCCCACTGGGCTGGCAGCAGGGTTTGAAATGCACACTGTTCTTTTGCTGTTATCAGACACAGCACTGAGTTTGTTTTCACAAACTACAGCAAAACAGACACCATTAATACCAACCCTTGCTCCTGCACAACAAATGTTTAGAAGTCCACGATCTTTGAGATTATTCTGACTTTCCCTTTTTACAGTGTGCTATAAAGTTAAGCATTATTTAAACACAGCTGTTACTGGAAGTTACCCATCACATGCTGGACCCCGTGGTAAACATCTGAGCAGAACCATGGCAAGGCTGTCAACTGAAGGCTTTATTAGCAATCAGGCTAATCTCATAACCCGTTTGCTGAGTTGACAGATGAAAACATTTCCCTTGAAAGTCCACTATGGACATGTTTACTGCCTTAAATACTGCTAAACTGTCACACAATTCCTGCCTGATGAGAGGAATAAAAAGATACTACATTTCTTATAGATACCAAGAATTAATCCTATGCTAATAACATAGAATTATGAGCCAGGTCTGTACATATCCGAAGATTCAGCCTGTTGCCCTCAGAAATATCCTTTCAACAGGAGTCATCCAGCTGTCTCTTAAAGATGCTTAAAGACAGATCCAGAGACAATGAACAGCTGAGGATCTAATCCTGATTATCTGTAGGAACTTCATTCTGCAAGAGGCAGTTCTATCTGAAGGATATTGGGCCAAGAGTCAACAAGATCTTTGTGATGTATTTATGCAAAATATACAGTCTCTGAGAAGCAACTGGAAAGAGGAAAGGAGGCAGCTCAGTGCAGAACAGCCTTTACCAGTGTGCAAGGCCAGGTCTCAGCTCTGATTTTAACAATGCTGAGCTTTTCCTCTTGTCAGTGCTGTGAGGGCTCTGTAACCCTAATCAAGCCATAAATGATTACAGTAAGAATCATTTCATGTGGGGAATAATCAGAGACTGGACTTAGGCACAAGTAATTACTGCTAAGTTTTTGAGCACTGGAAGTGTTTTTTCATTCCATATCAACATGAATGTTCTTACTCTGACTCTTCCTCTTTTTGGTCCTTCAGGCTCTCAAGCAGAGATTCCTCCAGGACTTCCAGATCTTCCAAGGGAAGTCTCAGCAGCCAGCTGACACGGCAGATCAACACCCTGGCTCGAGCATCATAGGATCCTTGAAGAGAGAAAAGCCCAGGAAATCAGTCTGATCTGTCTGATGACACAGTTTAGTTAAGGAGCAGAGTACTCAAGGAATGTGTCACAGAGCAGCTCCTTCCCCCAGGCCCTCTTTTTCTTCCAGGAACAGGAGAAGAGACTGATAAATGGAAAATCCTTCCTCCCTCCAAATAGAGCCACCACACCAGGTAAAGCCTCTGTGGCAGGAAAAGGATCTCAGATCCTTTGGTCTCCATCCTCTGTGGCAGAGGCCAACTGGCAACTTTTCAACAGAGAAATGCTGCAGCAGGACCACTGCTAACTGGAAACATCAAACATGCCTGCGTGGGTAACTGAGCACAGCCCACGTCAACTGCACCACCGCAGGAAGGTGGCATTTTGTAAAAATGCACCTCCATGCAAAACCTTTCTCTTCTTCTTCTTCTTCTTTGGTGGCAACAAGAGACACTCAGGAGTGTAAAGCTACACACTAGCTCCCCCAGCAGCACCACAGACAAATGTTTGCTTTTACACTCCCTGCTGGAGATGCAGGAGTGGACAGTGCACTCAGACAACAGAACTGATTACTCCTGGTTTTGTAAGCAGGTGTTCTTGAAGAAAAGACATCTTAGAAGAAAAGACATCTTAAATGTAATAGATTTTAAATTATTTGTGCCAACTCTTGCTTTTTTAATGTGTTTCTCTCAGCAGCACCTACTACTTCAGGATGTTTGGCTTTTATAAAGGGTTCTTGGTGCACTCTGGGATGAAAAACACAATTGTTTTTTTCAAGGTGGGTGAAGATACCAGCAAGAGCCAATTACAAAGAATGTTTGTGATACCTGCTGCACGTAGATCAAATATGGCATTGGGCAATCTATTAAGATTGTTTCTTTATTACCATAATTACCAAGATACCAAACTAATTCTGTAGCCTTTAATGACACTCTTGATCAGTTTTGTGCTTAGTTGAGAAATGAGGGCAGGATTTATCTTCACTCCTTCAGAAATGTGACATGTCCTGCAAGTCCAGGCAGGTGGAATGAGCCCCCTTCTTTTTTCTATCTGCTGACATTGCTGTGCTCCTTCCTCACCAGCCTGGTGGGAAGGCAGCGAGGCTTGGAAAGATATTTCTCCTAAATTCCAGCTTCACAAAATAAGCAGTTTTGCAATAACTGACTTGTCAATTTTCCATTAAAAATAAAGTAAGAACAAAACTTGTTTTGTTCTGCAGTGCAACAGGCTAATCAGCAACCAGTGAGTTCTTTCCTGTGAGAACATGCTAAAACACAGAGATTGAAAAAAAAATGCAAGCAGTGATAGAATCCAGGTTTCTTTTAGAAATGAACATTCTGTTCAGCAGACAGTCTTTATTTCATTAATTTTATCAGACTAATCCATGTAATGGATTGCAAGCCAGAGAATTGTTTTATGTGTAATATAATATGTGAGAAAAATCACATTGATTTATAATGGGCTTCCAAGGACATTCTAGAATTTATACCCTGATTTTTTTTTTTTTTAGGCAACCAGCAGAAAATATTTTAGGCTGAGATCTTCATAATAGCTTTACTGCCTTCCTAAAGGAATAGATCACCTGATTCCCTGGAAACATTGTGGAAAAACCACCCCACTCCAGCATCATTTACATCTGCTTGCCAATGTATGCTGTGTGAAGGTAAGGAGGTGAAGAGCTCTTCAATTTTCAGTGGGTATTATTAACCATTCCTAAAAGAAGAGTTGTTTTCCCTGAAAGGGATGCAGGGAAGGAGTGTGCAGTTTTTGCCAGAGAGGAAGCTGCAGTGAAATAGGATACTACCTTTTTGAGCACTTCAAAGTATCAGATGTAAACTCAACTATATTATTTTTACAAAGAAAAAGTAAACTTACCATCTTGAAGAGAGAATGATAAAAGGTCCTAAAAAAAAAAAAGAAAGAATATTCAATTTAAAATTGATGATGTAGGTCTGGAGAGATCAAAATGGAGGCATAAAATCCATCAGACTGATTGAATTACTGCAGCAGCTGAGTTCACAAGAGGGAAGCAGAAAGTTACAATTCAGTGAGGCAGCACAGGGCAAAACCAGTTCAAAATTCTCTGAAGGCCAGTACAAAGGGCTGGACAGAAGCAGATTATGCCTAGTATATGCTAAGACATCCCACATTCTTTGTTATTTTGTTATGATCCTGATCTTACACCAGACTTCAAAGTTTGGAAGAGCAGGGCTCTAATCCTCCCATTCTAATGCCTTCTGCTCCCTAGAGTCACATATGCAACATCACTAACAGGTTTGAATGTTCCTCTAATGGCCCCTATTTTCTTTGGCATTCTGGGAATTCACAGCTTTAGGCAGTAAGGCTGAACTGGCATGAAGTTATTTTGGATTAAGTGAGTTAAAACTCAGAATTTATGGCCGTCTATCAAGATTGAGGGACTTGACTTCTGGGTTGGCTCTTTACCATAAAAAAAAAGAAAAAACAAATCAATTCAATAGATGGTTTCTATGGATAAATCCATGAAAAAGAGACCAGTGTTTTTACAACTGTGTTCTCCTCTTTTATTGCCACTGGACAAATTCTAAGCTCTTTATGTGACTACATTAAGCACCAACTCAGTTGAGCTGCTTCCCTCTCCTACACACAAATACAATACAGCTGAATTTTACACAGAATCCTTTCAGCCCTCTGGGAACACAAAAAAATGCAGCCAAAGATGTAGGAGGCTGCCAAAGAGTTTATGATTATTAGTCCTGTAAGCTCCCAAGCACAGTTTGTATAGTAAAAACGTCTCTAACCTGAGAGTCCTACCCATGAGAAGTGCAGAATGCAGAACAAACCATGCTGAACCAACCAGAAGAGGGACACACTGCAGACTGCTCCCCAGGCTGGCTGGTGGGGTGTGGGAATTCGATACACCAGTACAGAGGGAGGGATGTAACTGGTTTCCCAAAGCCTGAGTACTGGGAGTGCCCAGGGATGAACTATGTGGGCACCATCACCACCTCTCTGGGTGCATTTCTGGGGGAAGAGTTGGCACAGAGGTGTCAAAGCCCAGCAGAAGGTGCAGGGCTGTGAGCCTTGAGCAAAAAGCTGACCAAGCAAAGGGCCTTGAGTCTAGAATAAGGTGAAGCTTGTGATCTTGTTGCCACAATTTTCCATGGACTGACATAAGCAGCCTCTGGAAGAGGTGATGGTTTGTGGGCAATAAACTCTCCTTGAGTGAGGCTTAGGGAGTCAGGGCTGTGACTCAGGTCCTGTCCTGTCTGCCCAGTATTACCTCTGACACCTCGTATCAAACCACCCCAAATAAATCTGCAGGTACACACAAGCCTTTCAAAAGGTCAGGGATGCACGTAGGTAAACAGGTGATAAACTGCAAAAACTGCTTTTATGGCATCTATGCCAGTTAGTACACTCAAATTTAAGCTGCGGTTTAGGCTGTACACATACTGCACATGCAGGCAGCTGGAATCCAACCAGCAGTGATTAGATTAGTTCACAACTGGTTTGTTTTCCTCCCTAAGTAGCAGTTGTTATATTGCAACCTTATTCTGAAGTCAGTGTTTTGAATCTCCATGAAAACTCCATGACAAGACAACCACCCATATGACTGAGAAGCCTTACAAAAAAAGGGAGTCTTTATTCAGTCTTTGCCAGCTTTTTCTGCGTTGATGCAAATTCAAAACCCACTTCCTTAACAACAGAGAGCCCCAAATCCACATTACAGTCAATGTGGGTAGGAAACCACTGGAAAATGGGCATTCTAAATATGTTCAGAGCAAAACACATATTAATAACAAGAATTTTCAATGTCTAATCACCTATCACAGCTTCTACGCCTTTTTTATTACATTGCCTTCTCATACCACACCCACAGCCTGCTATGACTACTGTCTTTAAAGGATTCAGTTACCACCATCTGCCTGTGTTAGTCATCTGCAATGACACAAAAGACACAAAGATAACAATCCATAATCCTCAGATGTTCATTGAATCAGTGGTGAGCTCACAATCTCCTGACTTCACGGATCATCTCTTCAGCTCCTTTGACATGAAGAGCCTTCAAAAAATGCAGCATTAGTGCCAGCAAGACCTTCCCACTGAATGCCCTGAGCAATTACAGCAGATACTTAATAAACAGTAAATATTGCATCAGTAGCAGCTGAATACAAAGGAGCACTAGAACCATAAAGCAAAAGATCAATAATTCATAAAGCTTTGTCCCGTAGCTTGTTTATTTCCAGGTAAGAAGGAAAAAGCTGATCCCAGCTTATCGTTGATGTTTGCCAAACACCAGTGGTTTTTTCCAGACACACCTCTGCTGCCTTGCTCTGCTGAAGTCTTTCATTCTGCCTCTCCTCCCGACAAAATCAATCATCTTGCCCACATGCCTAAGGGATTGCTGCTGTGGCATTAGACTGATAGTTTTTCCTTATCTTTGCTTTCAACTGATCAAAGTTGTCTATGGTTCCTTATTCCACTAAAATCCAGAGGATATCTTCAGTTTCCTATCAGGGCAAAATCCCGTGTGCTCCCGCTGATCCAGAGCCACTTTTGTACAAGCCACTTTTGTACAAGCACATGGAACCCCCATGCAGCATAAGGTCAGAGATAGCACAAGCTAAATTTCACCCTTAATGAACTCAGCAGCAATGCAGGAAAATCTGCCTCACTGCAGAGAATCCATCCTGAGGCAGAGAGAATGAGGGAAACAATGCAGGAAGCACATCAAGGCAGAAAGAATCAGTGTGGATGTATTGCATTTGAGGAAACAGAATCCAAAGAGCCACTTTTATTTTAGAAGATCTGCTCTAAATTATTAAGATCTCTGTTGCTGTCCTTGTACTATTGTAGGACTTTGGGCACTGGAACTTTGGTCCAGGAGCAGACCCTCTGAGGCATTTCATGGACTGACAGGAGACAGGAAAAGGTGGCTGAAGAAATGTGAATTGGTCAAGGTGACCAGAGAAGTTCACTGCTCTCTTATCTCCCCTAACATAGCCGAGTTCTCACATTTGCTGCTCTGCCAGGCCATTGCTCAAGGTGAGTGTGTGATAGCCCTTCATCAGTCAATACCAGAGCACAGGGTGTAGGCAGGGTGTCTGGCACAGGGTGACAGGGCCCACCTTCTGTGTGGCACCAGCAGCAGCTAACGCTCTCTTCACCCTGCGTGGCATAACATGAGGTTGGATGAGAAGAGATCTTCCCCAGCAAAAGCAAACACTGACAAAATGCTTCACCTCTTTTATCTTTGCATCAGCTTTTACCAAAGAACATTATGGAGCAGTCCCAGTTTCATTTCCTCAGCGAAAGAAAATAAAGTTAAAATAATTTCCTTCTGGTCAAAATGTACTCTGGGAAAAAGACTTTGGATATTTTGCTCCTTGAAGCATGTATGTGGAGGTGATTTGTGATACATATACAGTGAAGGGGCTTTCAAACAAGTGAAAATCATGTCTACTGTGTTCATGTCTACTATGATGTCACTAAAATCTGTACAACATGTGTATGAATGGAGACCACTGCAGTTACACAAAGTAAAAACTTTGTCAGTTCTCTGTTCTGTAGAGTGAAACCATCAAAGGCACAACTCAGCAGACAGTGACCATGCTTCACGATCATCCTTTCCATGAGGTCTTTATGGATGGACTGCCAGTTCCCCCACAGCTGCTTATAAATAAATACCTAACAGAAATATTGATTTTATTTCCCTGACTGCACAAACAGCACTTCAGCTGCAAGCAGATATATATGACAAACCTCTTTTGCCAAACAGGGGAGAGGAGAGCACATGGACTTACCTGGGTAATAAGAAGTGGGTTTTCTTTCAAGATGGGATCCTTCAGCAAAATTTCAGTGAAAGTTTCTGTGCCCTCACCTCCTAAGCCATCAGCAAAGGCTGTCATGGCAGGTAAGACAGCATCAGGCAGGTCCAGCCACTTCACAAAGCCCTTGATGAATTCTGTCCTGAAGGAGCTGTAAGGCAACATAAGCAGCTAAGGCTTCACAAATGGGTATTTCAAGGCTCCACAACTGGGTATTTTTGGAAGCTTTGAGCAGTCCTTGGTTTCAAACATTGAGTCACACAAAAATCAAAGCATCAGGAGTCAGAAGAAGGTGAATTGCTAAACAAACTGGCTAAATAAACAAGGAAACAATCTGAGTGGGACTAGACCTTGCTTCAGAACGTGCTTTGATGTCTGCAGTGTTAACAGATGTGTTTTGTGCTGAATTGTAAAAGCCTTACGGGTGCAAGACAGAAAGACTCTTCCACTCCCCCAAATTCAGAAGACCCCGCAAGGAGTCTGACACCAGCTCTGGCTGAGCCACCCCCCAAAATCCACCTGGCCTGTCAGGCCTGGCTGCAGTTGTACCTTTGCTCGTTTTCAGGGAACAGCCAGGCCAGGGAAATGCCGCACAGCGCCGCGTACGCGAATCTCCCGGCCTCAGGCAGCTGCCGGCCCAGGAGCACACCCGGCTCCCTCTCCCCGCCCTGCTCAGCCGCCTTTTGCTGCTTCGAATCCCAGCCTTTCCACTTCTCTTCCCCGGCCATTTTCACCTGCAAGATCAAGGAGGAAAAGGCAGCAGAAAAAAAAAACAACAGCAAACAGTTGGAAACCAGGAAGTGAGGAGACAAATTGCCTTTGACACACTGCTGTGACCAAAGAAGACACAGAAACAGGACACAGAAGAACAGTTCACCAATTTTCAAACGTTTTGCACAACATTAGGTGATCATAAGTATTTCAACCTGCAAAAGGACAAGTTCCCTTTGGGACAGGGCTCCATTCAGACCTATCAGTCCCACATTTACTGCAAAAATAACATGAAAATAAAAGCTCTGCCCCCGGTGCAGGGACCACCTGGCTGGGAAATAATTTTCCTCCCTCATCCTCAGCTCCAATTGCTCCTGTTTGTTTTGCTGACAGCATTAGGAAAGTTGAGTCCAGCTGCAGCCTCTGAGAAGGACTTTGATGTGTCCCACGGTCATTGCTGTGCTTTGCTTCTATACAACCTGCCACTGCTCTTTCCCTAAAAATAAGATCCCTGAACCACACGGATCGTGAGCTAGGGCAACCTATTATTTTTTAGAATGTAAATGTGCAAACTTTCAAGTGATAGGCTTCCAGCTGCTCCCCTGATGGTGCCAGCAGCAAACTGAGACCTCAGGCAGAGGTGACAACAGCTCACAGCAAATTCAACCTGGGTAACAACCTAGTCTAGGGCTCACTTCCATCATCTGGAATTTCTACTGACTACCTTAAGATCCAATCAGTTTCTAAGGGGCCCAAATCACCCATTTCATTTTATAGTTCAAACGAAAATATTTCCTTTCTTCCACACCCTGGCTAAATAGGAATTAGGAGCCCATGACACTACAAGTGACTCCCAGGGGATGCAGACCATTTATGGATTGTTTTAAAGCCCTAAAAGAAAAAAATGCAACAGGAGCTGCTCTTTTTAGAGAGAATTTATTATCTGCATGCCATCTGTCATGGTCCTTTAAGAAAGGTGCCTGTCCTGCCTTCCTACTCAGAAACCCTAAACATCCAAACTTCCAGACCAATTTTCCCAGGTCTAATGCTAACGTTTCAATAATTTTACAATTATTTGTAATGTCTGCTCACCTCTGGACACATTATGGGAGACAGCACTGAAAATAAAACCCTCTTCCTGACAGATTTATTGATTTCTTAACTTGCGCTCATATGAAATGTGAAGCAGCTAAAAAGGATCTATGAGCAGTATAACTGTTTAACCTAATTTCCTAATAACATAAAATATGGAGCAGTAATGGAGCAACACCACGGTGTCTCCTGGCATGCAACAAACAATTCAGAGTGCTGAGTAGCTAAAATATCCAGAGCAGGTTTCTGGAAGGCTTTGCTCTGAAGATGTTCAGATCAATGTACTTCCCTCTACACAGGTATCTTTTTCCTTATAAACATGTAGGAAACAATGGGCATAGGATTTTCAGACATACAGCGTAAAAAAAGGGCAGGGTGTGATTTACTAAAGAAAACTCGGGTCAAGAAGTTTTGCCACAAATCCAAGATGAGGGAATTGAGAGTTAAAAAACATATTCCAAAAGTTATTTATTCCAAAAGCTTTTACGTCTCATGGCTCTGGAATTCTGATCCGTGCCTCGAACAATGTCGTTCAGCAATCAACAGCATTGCCATAATCTGAACTGTCACTTGAAAGAAAATTTTTTATCACTTCCAGCTCTCAATTTTCAAACAAAGCCCTTTGTTTTCTTGGGAAATGATGTATTTTATACAGCAGATAACACAATCCTGTTTGGAAAGCAGAAAGATAATTCCTTTGGGGATCTAAAGCTGTACAATACACGGGTTCCCTGCAGCTGAAAGAGGAAATAGAGACAGGCTGGCATCGTGTTTGTACTAAACTGTGACAAAGGCAACCAAACCATCATCTCCACAACCTCCCAAAGTTAATGAGGTTGTAGGTAATTATTCAAGACAAGGCTGGCCAAATCGTTCCATGTAAGGCACAGTAGGGACAGCACAGCCCACTTGTGGTTATGCATTGCACACAGCGCTGTGACTGTGGAAACATTTGGGCAAAAGAGAATTTCTGGGGACCTGCACATGGCTCCAGAGGTGCTTTTAATCTGTAGATACCAGGTATAAATACGGAATGCCATTAATTCAGGTCTGTCTCAATGCAAAAACATGAAAATGCATTATGGATAGGTTACAGTGATCAGAGTTCCAGGGGACAGGGACATGGAGAAACCCAAAGCATAAGTAGTTGGAAAAGTGAGCGTGTTTAGTTCAGTTAATCCTAAAGTTTGCACAGCAGCGGCTGAGAAGCGATGTTCTCACAGTGGGTGAGCAAAGCTGCGGAGAGGGAACAGCACACGGAGAAGCGTGAAGGCAGCACCTCAGCCGGGGGAGCCGTGAGGGCGGACACCGCCACAGCTGCCCGTGTTCACGTTTACCACAAGTCCTTCACGTCTGAAGCCTCTGCTGATCCATCCCAGGCGCTTATTTACGGAAAGCGGCGCTTCTGGCCACGCTGAGGGGAGGGAAGCAGCGGCGAGAGCAAGCGAGCGGCCTGAGGGGACCGCGCCGCCCGCTCGCCCCTCAGCCCGCGGTGCTGCTCCCGCCCAGCCCCTCTCACAGCCCCGACCTGCTGCCGGCCCGGCCGAGTACCGAGCACCGGGAAGAGAGCACTGCGAACGGGAACCGAGCACCGACTACCGCCGGCAGCGCCCGCCCCTTCCTGCCCGCCCCGGCCCGGCCCGGCCCGGCCTGCCCGCCGGCACTGCGCCTTCGGCGCGGCTGAGGGCGGCAGCCGCGCTGGGCTGAGGGGCTGAGGGCGCTGAGGGGATCACAGCGTATTCTGAATTCTGAATTCTGAATTGGAAGGGACCCGCAGTGCTCATGAAGTGATCATGAAGTGAATGGCCCAATGAAGGAATCAAACCCACGAGCTTGGTGCTGTCAATACCATGCTCCAACTAACCGAGCTGACCCCGGGATAACTTGAGGGGATGGCGAGGGATGAGGGGATGCTGCCTAGCCCCATTTCTCATTATAATTTCCTCTCTCTCAGGCCACAGTGCATTACCCAGTTACTATCCAAAATCAGGAGCTAGCCAGGTAAGGTAAACGGAGCGTGGGACTTCAGAGCTGAAACTTTCTCACCAAAATGACCAACATGAATTAAACTTGAGTACAAGCAAATCCTTTATATTTTGGAATAGAAATATAATCCCGTTAACCTTTTCTCTATAAACTTAATTGCCACTGCAAAGTCTTGCATGGTTATTGAGCCTAATTATCCCGTCAGATGGGAATCTGTTCAAAAGGTACCAGGTTCCAGAGCCTCATGACTGCCACCGGCATTGGGAACTCTGAATCACCCGGGTGTTAGTGGCTCTCAGGCTGCAAAACATTGCAGTGCAACTGCTGAAGGACAACTTGGAAGGTGCTGCACTATGAGAGGAAACTATAATTCTATGGATCCATAAGGATTTTTTCAGAGGGCCAGTCTCACCCTGGAAATCACACTTCTGTATGCTTCCTCTTGACCTTTTTTTTTTTTTTTTTTTTTTTTTTTGGTTCTGTAGAAAGTAGTGCAATAAAACAATTATTTTGGAAGGGCATGGTGAAGCATAATAACAGATTTCACTGATCATGTTCATTCTGTTTTCATTTCTTCACACCCATGTGCTGAAAACATACATGGGGTGGCAGGATCCCTTGTGAGTGATCTGTTCAGGCCAATATTAATTCATTTGTCACAGACCTTTACAATACCAGTCACCTACTGGTGTTGGTGAAGGGAACTCAACAAGAATATTGTCTGTGAACTTTAAGACTTGACAAGTGTTTCTAAAATTAATTTTAGTGCAGGTAAATATCTGGTCCAGTTTTTATATTTGGAACAATATAGTATTTGGGTTTAAAACTACTGGCCTTTTTTTCCTTTTTTTTTTTTTTTTTGGTTGGTTATTAGCAAATGTCATATGTATTCTGCAGTAAGCCTGCAGTTGCTGCCCAATGAGATGAGAAAATCCAAAGGATTTATTTCCCCTGAAGGCTCCTGTTCCTGGCAGAAAACAAACCTGTGTTTTCCAAGACTTTAGCTGCACAAGAACTCCTACCCTCTTAGTCTAATCTGTTTTATCTGCTGTGAGACACTCTGTGTATTTATATACTGAGCAACTGCAGGACATCAGTTTCCATTCTTATCAAACACAAATATTTACCTGATCCAAGGTCTCTTGAGATACTTGACACACTTAAACATACAGTTTAACTAGAGAAATCTTTTTCCCTCAGTTTAATTTTAGTTGGGTTTCAGGGTATTTTCTTAGCACCTAAGTATTTTTTAAATGAAGGAATACTCCAACACTTTACTGCTTTGCTTTACTCACCAACTCAGCTCTGTAGACACCTTAATATGCTTTCTCAGCTGCAATTCCTGTCAACAAGGAAACTAGGAATTGTTTTCACATTAATTGTCCATGAGGAATTGAAACAAAGAAGTCAATGAACAGTTCATATTATTTAAATTTAATGGAGACATTCAATTAAAAAATATCACGTGGTGTGGCGCAGCAGTCAATGGATTTCTGTTTACTTCTGTGAGCATCTTCAGTGTAAAAGGGGGCAAGAAGAGATGTCCTGCAGGTTGCCACATAAAGGAATTCAGGTGAGAGGAACTATTTCTGTGCTAAAAAATGTGGGGAATTTGGAGGGTCATGAGGTTTTTGAGTCTTGCCCTTTGCAAACCATGAACTCAAGATCAGGAGTATTGATTTTACCTCTTCCTCTCCAATTTTGTGTGTAACTTCAAATAGCATCAACTGGCATCCCCTTTTCCCATCCCTAGCAGGGATTAAGGTGATAATCTGGGTTAAAACAACTCTCTTCCAAACACCCACTCCCTGATTTAGCAGCCTTATTTCCCACACTGTCCTAAGGAAAGGTGTCCATGTGTTCCGAGTGGGAACAGCACCCCGGGTTTTGCAGGACATCACCTCCCAGGTGTTCCAGATAACATCCTGCAGGGCTGATCAGGAGAGGACACAGACATGAACAAAATGGCAAAAGCAAACCAACACAATTACTAATAATAAAAAAAAAGTGAAAACACATAAATATCAACATATAAATAGTTCATTTTGTTTGCAGTAATGAGATTTAACAAGAGTGTGCATTGGCATTGAGCCAGCTCAGCCAACTGTTGAATTTATTCTCTGAGAGATTGTTTTTAAGTCCAAAATTCACTGGTGTGCCCAGTGTGCACACTGGCCCAGTCCCTGAACTCCGGGACAGGCAGGTTAGCTGTTTCAGGCAACAGTAACAACGTGGATCTCCTTGTCACAGGAGGCAGGGGAGTCCTTCTTGCACCTGTAGTGCAATTTAGGAGTGCAGCAAAGCACTACAGACATGAGCAACCCCAAAGTAAGCAGGAGACAAATTACCCACTTCACCCTCCCTGAGTACATAAAGGGCAGGATGAGCATGGCGAGGATCACCCCCAGCAGCAGGAGCAGCAGGAGTCTCTGCACAGCCTGGCTGCTGTGTGCTGGGCTGTTTTCCTCCGTGTTCAAAATGTCCTGGCTGCTCCGAGTCCAGCTGTTGCCATCCAGCCCCATGGCACAGATGTACACCTCAGGGTTTGAATCAAGGTTCTCCAAGCGCTCCAGGATGTCTTCTTTATTCTGGAGCGTGCGGATGAGCCCTCCTGACACCAAGGTGGGTTTTCTGCAAAGAGGGCAGGTGATTGTCCAGTTGTTCTCCTCTTTCCTGAGGATCAGCTTGAGGCAGACGGCACAGAAGGTGTGCTGGCAGTCCAGGAGCTTTGGGACTCTGTAGATGCTGTACTTGTTGAAGCAGATCATGCAGTCCATATCCAGGGTGGCTGTGTCTGAGCACTGGTGGTTCAGTTCCAACGTGCTCATTTCGGGAGAGTTTGTATCCATCAGCGCAGCAAGTGGCCTTGAGTTTGGAGAGTCTTGTTCCAAAACTGCAGGTTTAAAGGCAGCAGGACTGTCTCTCTCTGTTCCTGAAGGCCTCTCCATTTCTTCAGTGCACTCTTCAGTGAATCCCACTCTCTTCTCACGTTCTGAGTTTTGTGTTACGGATCCTGCTCCACTCATTTCTGCAGCACCTCCTGCCACGGGCGCTGCACGGTCTGCCTCAGCTTGCAGTACTCCGGGAGCTGAGGAGCTGTTTTCCTTGTTTGGCTTGTCAGTGGATTTCACCATGGAGATAAACCTCAGCACAGCTTGTCTCCCCTTAGCTGAAGGATTTCCCGAGCCTCTGGCTCCTTTTATGTGTTGCTGTATTCCTGTTGTATGCTTGATTGATTAGTGAGAGCCTTAAGCGAGTCAAGCTCTTACAATATGATGTTTTTATGACATGGGGACCAGAGTTAATGATTGACTTCCCAGCCAAGACAGTTTACAACGACTGATAATATCAGTGGGCAATTCCTGTCCGGAAGCAGACTCCATGCTATTAGCAGACCACTCTGACAGCAAGACACCACCATTGTTATTAAATTAGAACTCTCTTAGATGAAAGCAATTTCATTGTTCTCCAAACAGTGCTCTGCTAGACAGGGACAGGCTTGGGGGAATTACCTGTTTCTGACATTGGATGCAGAATGCAGTGCTTTGGTTAAAGCATATGTATCATCAGTTTTGTGCTCTCTGGGTAGGAAGTTTGCTCTTGGTGTAGAAATACTTACTACCATAGAGCACCAAGTGAAGAATGAGATTGAAATTATTCATTTGATTGTTGAATGTCCAGGTGTTGTTAGCTCTTTTATCCCAGGGTATCTCTTTTTTCAGCCTAGGTTAACTTCTTTGTCCTGTTTGTTTTAGTAATCAGAAGGTTTCCAGTACAAACTGAAGCACGACTGAGGCCCACACAGGGTCTCTGAGAGTCCATGAGGAAACTAAAAGCAAGACCAGTGTCCCAGATGGTGGGACCATCTTCTTTGTTTGTTCACTTGTGCACTTGGGAATGCCCTTCTTGAGTGATTTTGTGAATATTCATCTGATCTGAAAAAAAATAACTGAACAAAATCCCTCAGTCTGTAATTTCTTTCTGCCTTTTTATTTGAGGAGTAAAATACAGATGGTTTCTCAGCAAGAATCCCAGGGAAGGAAGGAACGAAAGAAGGAAAGGAAAAACCACTAATCCCAAAAAGCCAGATGAGGTCCGTGTTAGCAGCAGAAGACACAGTACCACACTGGTAGCCTCCAGTGCTCCTGCATGTTCACACTGCCTGTGCCCCCAAGTCCCAGCCCCTCCCTCCCAGAGAGGAGCAGCAGAAAGAAATGAAACAACTGCAGATGAGGAGGACAGGGAGTTCAGGAAGGCTCTAATCTCATGAACTCGCTGGAGGGGGATGAGGTGGGAAGAACTTGTTCTTATTTGCTGAGAAATAGAAGGTTTGTCGTAAGCAAACTTCGTCAAAGTGCCTGAGCACTGCTGCATTTCTGCTGATGTGGCATGTTGTGGTGCTTGATGGACTTTTGGATGACCCCAAATTGTAGGAGCCTGAATATCTCTCAGTTTCAGAAGCTGGTATCAAAGTGCGGAAATGTCTGGAAGTAGGCTGGTGAACTGCAAGACTCATTTATCTTTAAAAAGAAAATGTTCTTTTCCATTTCATATAACTCTTTGTCAGCAAGTTCATGCTGCTAAAAAAGATCTGGGAAAGTAGAAAACAGACTGCCCCCTATTACAATAGTTTAGAAGCTTCAAATTTGCTCTGTCAGTTCCCATGTCCAAAATGGAAATGTCTTAAAATCTCCTGATTCCTAATTACTAGAACAATACAAAAATACCTTGCAGATGTTGGAATTTGGAACAGACACCAAGAGGGACAACTCCACTCCTAAATTAAAAAGTTTAAAATTAGTTGGGATGAATCTATGCTCCATGTCTAACTGCTCTGTGTCCTACCAGTGGGTGGAGGTGACTTGTCTGTGTCTCTTGTCTTGTGTGCTGGAAAAAGTTTTTTGTTGTCCTCCACTGACAAAGTTTTCAGCCAAGCCCTGATTCCAGCTCCACTTTGTCTCTGGTGTCACAAGTGATGCTCCCTGGCTGGCACGTGCCTTGTGCTTTTCTGAACTGCTCCCAGCCCGTTAATGCTCCTCTGGCTAATTACTGCCTCATTAATCATTTGCAATCCGTTTATGTACTCACGCTGTTTTCCCGCTTTTAGTGTGTTTGCATAACAAAATGCGTTTCTGTGAAATGCTTTGTATGGAATTGTTTATAGCAGGAAATAGATATAAAAGAAGAGTTGTGTCATTCCTAGTAAAAATCCTCATGTGCCAGAAGCCAAACATCCCAGAAGATACTGGGGATACTCCTGTGAGCTCCTCCCTGTGCTGAGCTGTGGTTCAGCTTGTCCTGACTCTGCACAAGAAGAAGAGAAAAATGATATACAACTTAAAAATCCCTGTGATGTGAAGCCTCTTATTGTATTCCTGAGACTGTTTTGTTAGCGTTCCTCACAAAGCTGTTTGGATGTGCCTTCTGAGCTAGGAATTAGAAATTCATAGAATCCCGGAATCCCAGATTGGTGTGGGCTGGAAGGAGCCTTAAAGCTCATCCAGTGCTCTCTGTGCCATGGCAGGGACACCTTCCACTGTCCCAGGGTGCTCCAAGCCCTGTCCAGCCTGGCCTTGGGCAGTGCCAGGGATCCAGGGGCAGCCACAGCTGCTCTGGGCAGCCACGGCCTCCCCACCATCACCGGGAAGGATTTCTTCCCAGTATCCCATCTATCTCTACCCTCTGGCAGTGAAGCCATTCCCCCTTAGCCTGGCACTCCAGGCCTTTTTCCAGTCTCCCTCCATCTTCCTCGTCAGTTCCCTGATGAGAAAGGTACTGAAAAGCTCCAGTTACATCACCCCGGACCCTTCTTTTCTCCAAGCTGAACAATCCCAGTTCTCCCAGCCTCCCCTCACAGGAGAGGTGCTCCATCCCTCTGCTCATCCTGACCTCCTGTGGACTCGGCCGATGTGCAGCAGTTCTGAGAGCATCAGGCAGTTTCTGTCACCACACCAGCAGAGGAAACCAGTCACAGCGATGCCCTGGTGGGTGCTGCTGCTGGGTGCTTCCTTTAACTGGTTCCTGTGGGACAAGTGGAAGAGCCAAAGAGAAGAGGATGGCAGGCAATCCTCCCCAAGAGCGCTGCTCCAGACAAATCACCCATCTTGCTGTGCCCCTTTTCCAGCATCCTGGGAGGCATCTCCCTCAGTGCTGGAGGAAGCAGGACGCGGAGGTTCCGTTTATTACACTTAGCACGTTTAATTAATCGTTTCAGCCTCGGCTCGGCTCCTGCCCTGCCGCTGCTGTCAGCCCCGTTCTCCTGGTGCCACCTCGCGGGTAGTCCGGCTGCTCGCCCCCTTGGTCTGCTGCGGGTTCATTTCGCAGCGGGGATTTGGGGGTGAGGAGGGGGGATTTGGGGGTGAGCAGCGGGGATTTGGGGCTGAGCAGCAGGGACTGAGGCTGAGCAGTGGTGATTTGGGGCTGAGCAGCGGGGATTGGGGCTGAGCAGCGGGGATTTGAGGCTGAGCAGCGGGGATTTGAGGATGAGGAGGGGGTATTTGGGGGTGAGCAGCGGGGATTTGGGGCTGAGCAGCGGGGATCTGGGGCTGAGCAGCGATTTGGGGCTGAAGAGCGGGGATTTGGGGTTGAGCAGTGGGGATTTGGGGTTGAGCAGTGGGGATTTGGGGCTGAGCAGCGGGGATTGGGGGTGAGCAGCGGGGATCTGGGGCTGAACAGCGGTGATTTGGGGCTGAACAGCGGGGATTTGGGGCTGAGCAGCGGGGATTGGGGCTGAACAGCGGTGATTTGGGGCTGAGCAGCGGGGATTTGGGGCTGAGCAGCGGGGATTTGGGGGTGAGCAGTCGGGATTTGGGGCTGAGCAGCGGGGATTTGGGGGTGAGCAGCGGGGATTGGGGCTGAACAGCGGGGATTTGGGGCTGAACAGCGGGGATTTGGGGGTGAGGAGCGGGATTTGGGGGTGAGCAGCGGGGATTTGGGACTGAACAGCGGGGATTTGGGGGTGAGCAGCGGTGATCTGGGCTGAGCAGACACGGTCGGGGGCGGCGTGTCCCGGTGCAGAGCGGCAGCACAAATCGCCCACCCGTGAGGTCAGGTCCGGGAGCTGTGCAGGGAAATGCTCTTGCGCGAGGGGGAGTGCAATTAGCAGCAGAGGCCAATTAGCCGTACTCCGGCAGCTTTTGGTACAACCCTGGTGATCTGTGGCGCTGCTTCCCTCTGCCGCTCCCGCTTTCCCTCACAACCCTCAGTTCCCCGCGCCCTTTCCCGCCCCTCCTCACGGCGCCGCCCACATGACGCGGCCCCGGCGCGGCGGCGCTGAGGGAGCGGCGCTGAGGCGGCCCCGCCGGGGATGTCCCGCAAACAGGCGGGCAGGGCCCGGCCCGCCGCCGCCAGGAAGGGCCGCCGGCCCCGCCAGGCCCCCGCCGGCCCGGCCCCGGGCTCCGCTGCGGGCCACAGCGGCGGCCTCGCCGGGCAGCTCCGGGCCCTCGGCCTCAAGCTGCGGGAGGTGCCGGGAGATGGGTGAGCGCCGCGACCGGTGTCCTCAGCAGCCCCTGGCGGCTGAGGGCTTCCTCCTCCCCGGGTGATGTGAGCCCGTGTCCCCGCGGCCGAGGCCTTTCATCGGAGCCCGTGTCCCCGGGGCCGAGGGTTTTCCCCTCCCGGCTGAAGCGGGCCCTGTGCTCGCAGCGGTGAGGATTTCCCCTGTGCTCCGGAGGGCCTGGCGGCTCGGCCGGTCCCAGCCCTGCGGCCCAGATACATGCGATGATTGACTCTCACAATTAACAGACAAATATCACGTATATAAGCTAAGAAAACTTTTTTTTTTTTTTTTTTTTTACTCCGAGTTATTATTATCAAGGGACAGCCGCGGTTGGGATATTTGGGAGGGTCGGCTTGTCACTGTGGTGACATCTGACCTCCAATCAAGATTTGAGGAAGTGACCTCCACCTCTGGACAGCAGAATGGAATCGATAGACAGAATTTTAGAATTTTGGGAGGGGCTCAAGGGTTAAAAGGTGAAACGGCCATTGTGTGGGTGAGCGCATGGTGGAGAAAATCCTTTGCACCCAGCACCATAACATTTTCTCTAGTCTGTCTTCTGTTGTATTTTTTATAAGGTTTAGTAAATCTTTCTAAATTTATGAAAGGAGTGCCTATTTCTCACAGGGCCAAGGCTCCAGTGTCCAGCAGAACTGAGCATAGGAAGGTCTATAAATATTCAATAAGGAATACTTTCACTCCCTTCTTTTCTAGAAGGTGAAAAGGTAGTAAACGTTCCTGCTAAGTTGCTGAGTGGGGCATTTGTTTGTCTTTCCTTGCTTTATGTCCCTTGTCTGGTGCAGTGTGGGACAGTTTGGCCCAGTAGTTTTACCGTGACACGATCACTCAAATCCAGCCGTTCCAGCAGCAGCAGCAGCAGCCATTCAAGGCACAGGGAGTGAGCAGGAAATTCAAAGCACAGCGAGTGAGCGCTCCTCTGCATTCACAGAGGCTAAACCGGGCAGAATGAGCACAGCCCCTTTCCCTGTGCCCTGCATTCCTTCTGCTGCCTCAGCCACAGGACTCCTCTTTTCCCTCCACAGCAACTGCCTGTTCCGGGCCCTGGGGGACCAGCTGGAGGGACACTCCCGGAACCACGCCCGGCACCGCCAGGAGACGGTGCAGTTCATGCTGAGGCAGCGCGGGGACTTCGAGCCCTTCGTGGAGGATGATGTGCCTTTTGACAAACATGGTAAGGCCTCCGTGCGATGTCCTGGGGGGTGTCTTTGTGTCATGCAGCTCCTTAGAGCACCTCCTTACTAACCGTTCCTCATCCCAGAACTACCTTAGGGCTCTTCTCTAGTTTTTAGAAACAGGGACTTTACATTTATGGCTGTTGTGATGCTGTAGGAAGGTGAGCTGTTTAATCCACATCGAATTTGTCACAGAAATTATTAAAATTCATGAGAAACTTGGACAAAAGAGAGACCAAAAAGGCAAGGAGTAAAAATTAGGTGTTTTCAAAAGGAATTTAAGAAAAATTGTCTTGTTGTCCTTGAATACTGGTGGGTATTTGGTTGTTTTGGTAAGTGGCTGATTTCTTTGGGTTTCTTTCTCCCTGGCACTCAGTGTTTCCTCCTGGGAAGCAAGGGGAAGATCCAAACCAGGGACAAATACAGCCTTTGATGTGCCAGGTACCATGGAGATGATGCATGAAAGTAGTTTGGTCATGCATTACATGGCATTCCTCCTTCTGAGCTAACACAGCCAGTGGCCTTACTTTGTCTGAGGGTGTAGTGCCTTTTTTAGATATTTCTGTTACCTCATGCGTTACCTCATGTTGCAGCCAAATTCTTGCCTCAGCAGTCACTGTTTCCCATGTGGGATTTCCCTTCCAGAATTTCTTGGGCCCATGTTGAAATCTCACCCCTTGTTACCCCTGCCCTGCTTTTGGGAGTATCAGAAATTAGATTTCAACTCTTGTGAATGTTTTTTCCTTTAGTTGCCAATTTGGCCAAACCTGGTACTTTTGCTGGCAACGATGCTATCGTGGCCTTTGCAAGGAACAATCAATTGAATGTGGTTATTCATCAGCTCAACACTCCTCTGTGGCAGGTGAGAAACAAAGCTTCTACATTTTTGTCTACTTTTTGCCTGAGGGATATAAATAGTGCGGAAAATTCATGATTTATTAAGAGAGTGGTAATGATCTGGGCATGGTGCAGAGCTGTACTTGGTTTTTGAAGAAGGGGAACACTTGAGATTTTAACTAGGAGGAGAGGGCAGGAAAGAAAGCAGTGAGTGCATAAGAGGTGGGTATGTGGGGGCAGAGCAATATGTTTTACTTGGGTTTTAAGCTACGACTTTCAGTGCCATGCCTCCTGAAGATCAGACTGCATTTGAGCTGAGTTTTCTGATAGGAGTCCCAGAATGGGTCAGGTTGGAGGGGACCACACTGGATCATCTGGTCCTGTCTCCCAGCCCCAGCTTCCTCAGCCTTTTGTGGGCAGAGAGATGCTCCAGGCCTTTCCTGATCTCTGCAGCCTTCACTGGCCCTGCTCCAGGAGCTCCCTGTCCCCCTGTCCTGAGGAGCCAGGGCTGGACACGGCACTCCAGGTGTGCCTCCCAAGGCTGGGCAGAGGGGCAGGGTCACTCCCTGACCTGCTGCCAGTGCTCCTCCCAGTGCACCCCAGGGCCTCTTGGCCCCCAGGACGCTCTGCTGGCTCCAGGACAGCTCATGGACCACGGGACCCCCAGGTCCTTCCTGCAGAGATGCTCCAGCAGGTCACCCCGCCTGTGCTGGTACTCGGGGATGTTCCTTCTGGGGCAGGACCTGCATCTGCCCTTGTTGAACTTCAGGCAGTTCTTCCCTGCCCATCTCTCCAACCCGGTGAGTCCTTCTGAAGGGCTGCACAGCCCCCTGGAGTTTCAGCTAGGCTTAAGGGAACCTGTACAATAAGATTCAGGAAGGTGGAAATTAAGGTATGGCAGTGTTGGAGTGAAGCTCCATCAATTCTGCATGGGATGTGGAATGCCAGGGTTTCTGACAGAGAGGGAAACGAGGTTTTAAAATAAATTTTAAAACCTTAAAGTGATGTTTAATCAGCTTCTGGAAAGAACTGTGTGGTGTGGTTTCCTCTGACAGAGGGGCACTGAAACAACTAATCCCTCAGGTCTTTCGTTTTCTCTTTATTGTTGTTGTTTTTCCATGGCAAGTGGAATGGGTCCATGCTCAGTCAGCCTGGTCATTGAGCAAGTGAGAACCTGAATTCAAGTCAGGTTGAAATTTGTTTCTTGCCTCTATTCACAGACAGATCCAATGAAGTATATCGATTAAACAGGGCAATAAAGATAAAAAAAACAGATGAAAGCTGACAGTAACATTTTAAATTCATTTAAAAGAGCCCCACGTGAATTCCTGAACTCAAACAAGTTTAAACTCTCATTTATGGGCAGCCATGCACAGAGGGACTGGTGGGTGAAGTACCTGCAGGGGAGGTCACAGGGGTGGTTTTCATGAGTTGTTCCTCAGTGTTATCACTTACTGACATTTTGGTGTCCTTTTGAAAACCTTGATTCTTTCATCTCCTCTCATTGACCGTGTCAGGGCGGCAGTGCAGAGCTTGTGACGAGGTTCTGTCTCTCCTGAGCAGTGTTGTTTGTGAAGGGTTGTCTCAGGCCCTTGAGAATGGTGTGAGTTAGGAGAGCTGTGAGTAGTTGTAACCTCATGAAAAGCTCTTTGCAGGTGGACATCTCTACATGGAATTTCTTGGTCTTTGAACACTCCTCAACTTTTTTGATCGTGACTGTAAATTATAGAATTCTTAAAGTTGGAGAAGACCTTTAAAATCATGGAGTCCAACTGTAGACTCAAGTTAGCTGAGCTTTGTAGGTTATTTTGTTGGCTCTTTGGATAACAGGCTGACTTTTTTTCCCCCCTGTTTTTAATCTGCAGCCCTAATTTACTTACCAGTTTCAGTGTATTCATAGAATCAAGAGAATCCCAGGTAGGTTAGGGTTGGGAGGGAACTTAAAGCTCATCTAGTGCCACCCCCTGCCATGGGCATGGACACCTTCCACTATCCCAGGTGGCTCCAAGCCCCAATGTCCAGCCTGGTCTTGGACACTTCCAGGGATCCAGGGGCAGCCACAGTTGCTCTGGGCACCCTGTGCCAGGGCCTGCCCACCCTCACAGGGAAGGATTCCTTCCCAATATCCCATCTAGCCCTGCCCTCTGGCAGTGGAAGCCATTCCCCCTTGTCCTGGCACTCCAGGCCCTTGCCCACAGTCTCTCTCCATCCTTTCTGTTGGCTTCTTCAGGCACTGGAAGGCCACAGTTAGGTCACCCTGGAGCCTTCTGTTCTCCAAGCTGAACACTCCCAAGCTGAATTCTCCCAGCCTTTCCTCATAGGAGAGATGTTCCATCCCTCTAAAACAGTTAGGTGGCCTCCTCTGGGCCCACTCCAGAGTGGAAAGATGCTTCTCCAATGAGAGCTAAATTGGCTAATTTTTAAATCTTTCAAGAGCTTTGGGATTTGTTAGATACCTATTCAAGCTCTGGCAGAGGAGAAATGTTTAAAATAAATCTTACCAACTTTCAGCAGTGGAATAATTTAATAGAATAGAAAGCAGGAGTTAAGTATAACCAAGTGTTGACTTGGAAACCTGAAGGTGAGCAAGTGTAAAGTAGATGAATGGAAAATTATTTGTTGGAAAACCTGAAGTCGTTAGTGCAGCACAGACCACAGACACGGCTGAAAGGTGGCTTGGTGTGTGGTCTGAGAGCTGAGATAAGGCAGTTCACAGACGTAAAAAGGTTGGGAAACTCTGGAGCCCTAAAGCAAGGAGTTCTGGTCCTTTGCTTACTGACGTCTGGAGAGCTGTTGGGTGAACTTGAGCTGGCAGGTCAAGCCAAGTTGGTCTGCAAGTGCAGTGGGATTTTCTGCATTCCTGGCAGGAGATGGAGTGCTGTGTAGCTCTTATCTAATAGTTTGAAACACTGATAATCAGGGTAGGAACTATTCTCACATCAGTACAGATAATACTCAGAGCAGGAATTTTCTGTGGAAATTGCTGTAACTTGGTGCTGAGAAAGCAAAGCAACAATTGGTTGTTAACAGTGCTCCTCAATGGAGTTAATACATTTTCATGGATTGCTTTCTTTTTAAAAAAACAAAACACAGCTGCTTGGGATGCTGTTAAAACAGCATCTTGTCCCAGCTGCAAATCAAAATTTACTCTGACTGTTTCCAGTGTTGCTCTCACTTGAATGGCCTCTCTTTGCTCAGATTTGAGAGTAAAATGACATGGTACATTCCCTGGGAGCTCTTGCTGAAGTTGGTTCTGGGAAGATGATCAGAAAACTGATAGCTTCTGTGGAAAGTTCCGGAAATAGTTCTGAGTTTTCAAAAAAAATACTTTCATTCCCTGTTTGTTTGTTCTGATGTAACTGCCTGGTATTTTACATCTGGCTGTCATTCCTTCTTCTCTTCTTCTTTCAAATGCTCCAGCAACCACGTGCTTGCTTCCTTGCCGGTGTTTGCCATCGCTGCAAAAACAAATACTCTGAAAAATCAGACGGTGCAGCCGATTCGAAATGCTCATTTGCAGTTTGTTTCTTTTGTTGAGATCCGGGGCACAGACAGGAGCGACGCCCGGGAGCTGCACATCGCCTACAGGCACGGGGAGCACTACGACAGCGTCAGGAGGCTCAGCGACGACTCGGAGGCGCCGGCCTGCCTTCGGATGGAGGTTGGTTGTGCTGGAATGAGCCAGCTGTGGGTGACACACAGAGCTGGGGAATGCTGCCAGTTGATTTCCATTCTCATTTGGGATGGAGGGAAGAGCTGGGTCTCCGTGCTGTGCTGCGAGAGCAAAGCCCTGAGGTTGTAGCTCATGCTGCTGGCTCTCTTGGGAAGAGCTGTGAAGGAGGATTTCAGCCTCTGGGCTGGAAGTTAATTCAAAGCTCTGATGCTGTGATGTGGGCTGTCTGGAAGCAACCTCATCTAAATGATGTAATCATTCACCTCAAATGGAAAAACAAAGGGAAGAGAGGAAAGAGCTGGAAATGCAACAGCTGGGTGTAGTTGTCTTCCTCATATCTCTTTTTTTTATTTTTGTAATTGTGCTGTGCTTGAGGTTCTCTGCACACAGGTTTTTAATACAATACAGTGGTACTGTATTAAAAAAGATTCCATTTAAAAGTTCATTTATTATGATTGTTGATGTTGTAGTACGCTGGAGTTTGTTCAGAAGTGCAGGAGATGTGGGAAGCTACACACTTGGAAGTTACACAGTTTCCAAGATGGTTTGACACAGGATGTTCCCGAGAAAAGTGTGCCATGATAATTACTGTTGTTAGGATGTCTGACTTTTATGGATTGCATGCTTGTGTGATTTGCTGGGCTTGCAATTCTTCAGATGCTGTGCAAGAATGATTCAAATAAGGCAGAGGTGAAGCCACAGAAGAGCAACTCTGAAGATGAGACTGAAGTGGAGATGGAAGATGCTGTAGAAAAAGTGTGCAGTGCAACTGGGTGTTCAGTAAGTATTGAGGAACCTTTCTGGGCTTAATGTTCAAACCTTGATACAATGAAGTAGTTCTGGGAAAAATTCTAGAAAACACTCACCTTGTACAAACTTCAATCAGGGTGCATCTCATCCTAGAATCAACCCTTACATGCAGGTGAAATACCAACATTTTTGTGGATGCCTGATCATTTTGGAAGGTTTGTTTTGAGGCTCTCACAAAAAATTAATTTGGAAAAAAATCCTGTAAGTTCTGAAATCCTTTGGGGGTATTGAATATCCCAGATAACTGGATAATCTGTGATTCTTGGCTGTTGGCACTGTGCAGGTGCGCAGAACAGAAAGGGCCAAGAGGGAAACTTACACTGAAAACAGCATATTCCTTATTTTCTGATAGCTTCAGGAATTTAAGGTTTTCCCCCTCATCCTTTCAGAAATGGAGCACAGACCAACTGAATGATCATAAAAGCAGCAGCCCCCTCTCAGTGGTGCAGGTGTTGTTAAGTGTATGTAGGTCAGAGATTTGAACTTCTTCAGCGTTCTTCTTCCCCTCTTGTGGACAGGACATGGATTTAGTAAGCCACGTTCTTGAGGTGGAGGACTACAATGTGGAATCTGCAATATTTGCCATCTTGCAGGTGAAGGAAGGGGAAGGAATCGGTGAGTGCACATTTTGTCACCTGGGGCTTTGGGTGACTGTGATGTTGGTGTTGGGGACAGTAGCAGGAGAGGTGAGGTTTGTGTGCTGGCACCTCAGCCTTCTCTGCTCAGGAAGGTTGTTAGTGAGGGCAACTTCAATATAGCTTCCAAAAAACCCCAGGATTTCCGGGAAAAAGAAATGTCTGACAGTGCAACAGCTCCTGGGTGGAGCATGTCTGAGGAAAACCTCTGCTGTTGGCAGGTACTGAGGAGCAGCAGGAGCCCCTGGGCAGGGAGCAAAAATCCTGCAGCGGGACACTGTGGGAAGAAAATGGAACTGGTTCAAGAATCTTTGGAAATCAGAGCTTGCATCAAGGTGAAGCAGAGAACAACAAGGGACAAGCTGGATCCAGGGAAGAGAACCGAACCAGCAGAAACCCAAAGGTGTGTGAGAGGTTTGGCAGCAATGTGAGCACCCTTCAGTGACTGGGGGATGCCTTAGCATTGCTTACTCAGCAAGTCTCTTCTCCTTTCAGTTAGAAAGAGCTTCTGCTCACTGCATTTTGTCACTGCTGCAGCTGCAACTGCTCTGCCACAGACATTTCCTGGTGACATGCAGCACTCTTCCCAAAACAACTCGCAATAAAGTCCTCATAAATAGTTAGGAATGTCCTCTGGCAGCTGCCTTGGTATCCGCTTGTCTCTTTTATTACTTTTCCCCAGCTGAGCAGAGCAAGTGTGGTTTGAACTTTGTGTTTTCATCCCTCCCTTTCAGGTAGCCAAGAAGCACAGGAAGGAGCAGCGGCTGGAGAAGAAGAAGCGGCAGGAGGAGAGGCACCGGCAGAAGGTCCTGGCCACCAAGAGGGACAGTGCAGACACCAGGACAGAGACAGACCCAGGCAGCCACATCACCCTGGTGAAGGCCATGGCAGCCCTAAACATATGACTCAGTGCTCTGATGACAAAAGCAAATAAAACTGATGAAGACAAAATTCCCCCAAGAGAATTTATAGGCACCCATGTTTATCTTAAAATCCATCTCTGCTCGGATTTCCAAACACAAGAGAACTTCCTCTTGCTTTTGGGGAGGACAATTGCTCATTGATTCTGCATCAACCTGTGAGAAGAGTTTACTTAACAGGAAGTAGAGACTTGGGTCTATAATCTTGGAATTAGATGAAGGTGATGACCTTTGCTTCACACAACGGTGTCAGATTTGTTTTGACATATCTTGATGTGCCTGGTTTTGGTTTTTTTGTTTTCTTCTTTTATTTGGTTATTCCTGGAGGAGCTTTATTTTACCTTGCTGTCAGGGAAAGCTTAACAAATCTCAACTCAGGAATATCTCTGGTGGATCTTTTTTTATTTAAATTCAAATAAAGTAAGGAAACAGAGTCCCAGAATCCTTTCCAAAGCGAAGTGTCAGCCAGCACTGTCTCAAACATTACATTCCTCCTTTGTTTGCCATGCAGAAATGCAGTGGCAAATTTTAGTCTCTCTTTTAGAACTGCTGGCATTGCACTGAGCTGGTTCAGAAGTGATGAATATTTGGAGAGAGATGGAGATTGCTGCATCCATGCTTGCTGAGGTTTGGAATCAGCTCCTTTAAGATCAGACCTGTTGGTGGAAAAGAACCCCCCCAGAACAGTAATCCCAGTGGACTCATGGGAATGCAGAGCTGATTCTTCCAATCTGGTAAAATGTGACAGGAGCAGGCTTGAAGCTTCTGATGAGTGTTGTTACTCGGACACCTGGAATCTTTGTCCCCTTTGCCCTGTTCCAGAGTTTTTGGGCTACTCCAGGGCTTTAGACCAAGTCAGGAGCTGGATAGGTATTAGTCTCCAAATGAAATCAGCATAGCCAAAGGACCAAGAGTCCTGAGAAGAATCTCCCATGCAGCAGTTGATCCCTGGGAAACATGCCTATTTCACTTCATAAATCAAGCTTTTTTCCAGGGTAGGTTTTTTTTTTTCATCTTAAATTCCATTTTAGTGAGGTCACCAAGTAGGATGTACAGCTTGACTCCTGTGATGTTTTCCACTGCAGGACTGGGAATTTGGATTGAAGTGAAAGGGCTGTGGGACTCAGCCTTTGATTTATAGCTCATGGTGTTTCAGCTCCACTCAGGTTCTTGGGCTTGTAACAAGCACTAAGCTTGAAGAAAGCACATGTGCACTTACACACAGAAGACACCTCATCAGCCAGTGTCTTAGGTGAAAGGAATTTTTTAAAAGTAAGGAGCATTGCATTTGAAAAATCTGTCTGTGCTTAGTTTATAAATCAGCATGGAAATTATTTTTTTTTTACCGGACTGCCAAGAACTGGGGTAGTACTTGTTATGGCCTGCTGCTTTACTTGAAGAATAAAATGAAAGTAGCTCTCCTGTAAGAACTGATGGTGTAGGAATTCTTTTTTCTCTGAGACAGTCATTTTTACAGTAGTGGAAAGAGAGGTGTGTCACAGCTTAGTGAGGAGAAAGTGCAAGTTCTTTCAGGGGGTGGTAAGTTGTGACAGGAGGTTTGGCAAGGCAGTGCAGGTGACTGTGTCACCTGTGTCCTGCCCTGTCCTGTGTTTTGGTCTGAAAGGCAGGTGTGTTCTGCAGGTTTGAAGAGATAAAGAATTGCAGTTGTGCACTTCGAATAAGAGATTTGATCTTAATGAATTGGGATTTTGTCCTCTGGAGCCAGAGCTGATATGACATTCATTGTTGCCTGAGAGCTGTGAAGGGAGTTGGTCTGGAGGTTGAGGAAGGAATTCACACCTCACCCCATCATGTGCAGGGTGAAAGGGGGTCTGCAACAGCAGCACCAACAGCAGAGGGAGAGGCTGGCCCACAGCTCGTGGCCTCTGATACATGAACAAAATCTGGGACTGAAAATGCTTTCATTTCCAAGTGTAATTTGTTTAAAATAAACTCTCAATGTGCTGGGCTCATAGATATTGACAAACCAGTGAAATTCCCTTTATCTTGCCAGGGCAGCCTTGTACCTGCACAGCCATTCCATATCTAAAGATGTTAAAACAGATTTTTACCTGTTTCACGTTTTTCCCATTGAAATTTCCACCTTTCCAATGCATATTTTTATTTCCCTAGGGAATCTTTGTGCAACATTCTTCACAGAACTCAGTTTATGCAGTGAACTTGCTTTGTAAACAGGTGGTGGATTTTCCTGGGAGGAGGAAGGGAGGCGAGAAAGCAGAGCAGAACAACACCGTGATTCATACATAGTGTGTGTTTACTCCTTGGTGGAGCTGAGTGCTCCGTAATCCACGGGCCAAGGACGGACAATGAGCACTGGATATTCCCCTGGGCTTTGAGGAGATGACTGTTTGTTGTTAGCAGCTGACAAATATGAGGGTGTTTTGGCTGGTGCTGCAGCAGGGTCACTGTGAGCCTCTCAAGGGCAAATACGGAGCAGGAGGATGTAGAAAGCCACTTTCCCTGCATCCTATCTCCCACCATCATCTTGCCTGGACTTATTTTCCCAAATCCTGCCCCTGCAGGTCAGGAATTTAGTTGAACTGGAAGTTTTAAGCGTTTAGGCAGGTTCTGGCTGACCTCCATAAGCATGTTTGTGTATGGGGAGGGTTTTCTGCCTGTGCTGCTCCATGTCTCTTGTCCCTACTTAGGAGCTGCCTTCTGGTTTATCTCACAGCTTTGCCACATCACCCATGGTCTCTGTGTCTGCAGAAATGCAGAAAGGAAGTGAAATTGGGCATGAAGAATGTTCCATAATCCAGTGTGGGATAAAAGGAAGATGCTTGTGCTGGTTTTGAGCTGTGGGGTGCTTCCTTGGAGCTTCCTGGGTGCAAGCATCAGTCTTAGAAGGCAGCATTGGCTCTGTCTCAGCTTCTAGAATCCTTATTACCTGTTACAATTTTTGAGAAGAAATGAGTGGTTTGGAGTTAGAAAGATACCACATTTACTGTAGGAACTTGAGGTAAGGCTGTTGCTTGGAATGAAACACTTAACAGAGTCAGGCAAGAGCCCTCAACACAGAGGTGGAAATCGAATAAATTGCCCTTAAAACTCCTTTATTTTAGGCAGATCAGTTCTCCAGAGGCAGCATTACAGCTGGAGGTGCTTTCATCGAGGCCCAAGGTACAGCCAGCCCTGCCTTTTAGAGGTAATTAGGGTTAATTTGGGACCATGTGCAGCTGTGGTGTGGGACAAGGTGTTGCATGGAGCTGCAGCTTGAGGAGACCTCTGTCTGCAAGAAAGAGCCACCTAAGCCTCTGAGACCCCATCACTGGGCTCCTCGTGCCTTCAGTGAGTATTAATTGCTTAAACAGTCATTAGGAATGGTATGGGGCAGGACTGAGGATTGAGGCTGAGCCCCTGGAGAGAAGCTGGGCTTGGAGCCTGCTTTGGGTTGGGGCTTGGAGCCACTTGCTGTTGTGGGCTTTTTCTCTGGAGCTCTTAAGATTTGCTGCTAATTTACTGCTCTTGGCTGCTAAAATGTCACTTCTGGTCATTTTTAAAGAAAAAATGTATGCAGGAAGGAACGTTTTCTTCAAAAAATCAGCCCTCAACTTCCATGCTGTTACTTTCCCCTTCCACCACTGATTCCCAAAACACAACA
This sequence comes from Taeniopygia guttata, assembly GCF_048771995.1. NCBI lineage: Eukaryota > Metazoa > Chordata > Aves > Passeriformes > Estrildidae > Taeniopygia > Taeniopygia guttata. Next base: position 6,762,607 of record NC_133046.1, read on the forward strand.
CTGGCCACAGTTCTGAAGCATATCTTTATTTGCAGGGTTTACCTCATTTTTATGAGTTATTTAACTATGGGAAAATAGAGCTGTCCTAGTTTAGGGCAAATTTGGGGAAAACCCCCTGAAAGGAGCCCCCAGGAAACCCCCACGGCCCCTCCCCACCCACCTGGTTCAGGGAAAAATTTCCTCTGAGAGGGAAGTGGAAAAGAACCTGTTTATTCAACAACAAAGCACTCCCCAACACCACAACAATTAACACAAGATGACAACAAGACTCTTTCACCCCTCTGAAGAGCTGAACAAATCCAGAAGGTCTTTCCTGGGAGTGGTCGCCCGGGTCTGGACGCTGGGGATGGCTGCTGCAGATCACCAAATGCAGGCTCCTGGTGTTCCTTGGTGTTTCCCAGATCCCAGTCCAGAGCAGGTTGAATGATGTTCAGAAAGAGGAAAGGGAAAAAAAACAACAGTCCAGGGAAAGAATTGGACTGCTTAACCTAACTAGGAAGCAAAGCAAGAAAGCAAGAAAGCAGGCAAAGCAAGCAAGCCAAGCAAGCAAGCAAGCAAAGCAAGCAAGCCAAGCAAGCAAGCAAAAGCAAAGCCAGCCAGCCAGCCCTAGCCTTTTCTAGCTTTCCAGCAGACATGGGGGGAGGTGAACCAGATGATAACACAGCAAAACAAACCTTCACTTTCAGAGTCAGTTCTGAAAGCACAGAACATAATATCAAACGTAAACAGAACACACGATTGGAGATACAAACACCATAACAGTCACCCTAGGACATTCCACCCCTTATCTCCATATCTTCAACATCATGTAAAAACTCCATCAAGTTAAAACTTGTATCTTTCACTTACTCATACCTTCTTTCTCATGTCTGTGTGTTTTCATGCACAGACATTGACAGTAACATCCAGCAAACAGTGATATTTGCACAATAGTTTCACCCCACAATCAGATCTCCCTGAGGTACACATCGTGTTGTTCCATCTCTCTGCATTATCCACCATGTACAACCTGGTCCCTGAGCAAAGACAATCCCACGAATGGGTTTGTCTGTACTCGAGGCAGGATTGATCCACACTGATTTCCCTAACAAACCTCTGACATGTGCCACTGGGACTTTATCTCCGTCTACTATATTCAGGGGCTCAGACTGGGCAGGACCTGCTCGATTGGTGGAACCTCGGCTGTTAACTAACCAGGTGGCCTTTGCTAAATGTTGCTCCCAATTTTTGAAAGATCCCCCACCCAATGCTTTTAAGGTGGTTTTTAACAGTCCATTGTACCTCTCCACTTTGCCTGCAGCTGGTGCATGGTAGGGGATGTGGTACACCCACTCAATGCCATGTTCCTTAGCCCAGGTGTTGATAAGGCTGTTCTTGAAATGAGTCCCATTGTCTGACTCAATCCTCTCAGGGGTACCATGCCTCCAAAGGACCTGCTTTTCAAGGCCCAGGATGGTGTTACGGGCTGTAGCATGAGACACAGGGTAGGTTTCCAACCATCCAGTGGTGGCTTCTACCATGGTGAGCACGTAGCGCTTGCCTTGGCGTGTCTGGGGCAGTGTGATGTAGTCAATCTGCCAGGCCTCCCCATATTTGTACTTGGACCACCGCCCACCATACCACAGGGGCTTCACCCGCTTGGTCTGTTTGATGGTAGCGCATGTCTCACAGTCATGGATAACCTGAGAAATACTGTCCATGGTTAGATCCACCCCTCGGTCTCGTGCCCACTTATAAGTGGCATCTCTACCCTGATGGCCTGAGGCATCATGGGCCCATCGTGCTAGGAACAACTCTCCCTTGTGTTCCCAATCGAGGTCTATCTTTGACACCCCTATCTTTGCAGCCTGATCTACCTGCTGATTGTTTTGCTGCTCTTCATTAGCTCTGCTTCTGGGGACATGGGCATCTACATGGCGAACCTTCACAGGTAGCTTCTCTACCCGGGTAGCGATATCTTTCCACTCTTCAGCAGCCCAAATTGGTTTTCCTCTACGCTGCCAGTTAGCTTCTTTCCACCTCTCTAGCCACCCCCACAGAGCATTGGCTACCATCCATGAATCAGTGTAGAGGTAGAGCGTTGGCCACTTCTCCCTTTCTGCAATGTCTAGGGCCAGTTGAACGGCTTTGAGTTCAGCAAACTGGCTTGATCCACCTTCTCCTTCAGTGGCCTCTGCAACCCGTCGTGTGGGACTCCATACAGCTGCTTTCCACTTCCGATTCATCCCTACGATGCGGCAGGAACCGTCAGTGAAGAGAGCATAGCGTGTTTCCTCTGCTGGCAGTTGGTTATATGGTGGAGCTTCTTCAGCCCGTGTCACTGGTTCTTCTTCTTCATCTGCGACACCAAAACTTTCACCTTCGGGCCAATTTGTAATTACTTCCAAAATCCCAGGGCGATTCAGCTTACCAATATGGGCACGCTGCGTGATGAGAGCAATCCACTTGCTCCATGTAGCACTGGTGGCATGGTGGGTGGAGGGAACCTTTCCTCTGAACATCCACCCCAGCACCGGTAGTCGGGGTGCCAGGAGGAGTTGTGCTTCTGTGCCAATCACCTCTGAGGCGGCCTGGACTCCCTCGTAGGCGGCCAAGATTTCCTTCTCTGTTGGGGTGTAGTTGGCTTCAGACCCTCTGTAGCTCCGACTCCAAAATCCCAGTGGTCGGCCCCGAGTCTCATCAGGCACCTTCTGCCAAAGGCTCCAGGACAGACCATGGTTCCCGGCTGCAGAGTAGAGCACGTTCTTCACATCTGGTCCTGTCCTGACTGGGCCAAGAGCTACTGCATGAGCAATTTCCTGCTTTATCTGGGCAAAAGCTTGCTGCTGCTCAGGGCCCCAGCAGAAATCATTCCTCTTGCGGGTGACCAGGTAGAGGGGACTCACGATCTGACTGTACTCAGGAATGTGCATTCTCCAAAACCCGATGGCGCCTAAGAAAGCTTGTGTCTCTTTCTTGTTGGTTGGTGGAGACATGGCTGTGATCTTGTTGATGACATCTGTAGGAATCTGACGCCGTCCATCTTGCCACTTCACTCCCAAGAACTGGATCTCTCGAGCAGGTCCCTTCACTTTACTCTTCTTGATGGCGAAACCAGCTTCCAGGAGGATTCGGATGATTTTCTCTCCTTTCTCAAACACTTCTGCTGCTGTGTTCCCCCACACAATGATATCATCAATATATTGTAGATGTTCTGGAGCCTCACCCTTTTCTAGTGCAGTCTGGATCAGCCCATGGCAGATGGTAGGACTGTGCTTCCACCCCTGGGGCAGTCGGTTCCAGGTATACTGCACTCCCCTCCATGTAAAGGCAAACTGAGGCCTGCATTCTGCTGCCAGAGGAATGGAGAAAAATGCATTGGCAATATCAATAGTGGCGTACCACTTCGCTGCCTTGGACTCCAGCTCGTACTGGAGTTCCAGCATATCTGGCACAGCAGCGCTCAGTGGTGGAGTCACTTCATTCAATGCACGGTAGTCCACAGTCAATCTCCATTCTCCTTCAGATTTACGCACAGGCCAAATGGGGCTGTTGAAGGGTGAGTGGGTTTTGCTGACCACCCCTTGGCTCTCCAGCTCTCGGATCATCTTATGGATGGGAACCACAGCATCTCGAGTTGTTCTGTACTGTTGACGATGCACTGTTGAAGTGGCAACTGGTACCTTTTGTTCTTCTCCCTTCAACAGTCCTACTGTAGTTGGATTCTCAGACAGTCCAGGCAAGGTGTTCAGTTGCTGGATGCCCTCTGTCGCTACAGCTGCTATCCCAAATGCCCACCTGAGTCCCTTTGGGTCTTTAAAATATCCCCTTCGAAGGTAATCTATGCCCAAAATACATGGGGCCTCTGGGCCAGTCACAATAGGGTGTTTCTTCCACTCATTTCCTGTCAGACTTACATCAGCTTCCACCACGGTAAAGTCCTGTGATCCACCTGTCACACCGGCAATAGAGACCGATTCTGCCCCTACGTGTCTTGATGGAATTAATGTGCATTGTGCACCAGTATCAACCAAAGCCTTATATCTTTGTGGTTCCGATGTGCCAGGCCAGCGAATCCACACAGTCCAGAAAACACGGTTTTCCCTCGCCTCTACCTGGCTAGAGGCAGGGCCCCTCTAAGCCTGGTTATCCTTCTTGCCTTGGGCGTATGTCTTAGAAGTTCCTTCAAGGGGATCAGACATGTCATCATCATCATCATGCCTGGCAGTTTGGCTACGGGCAACTGGAGCTGCTCTCCTTTTGGTGGCACTTCCTCTCTGAATCTTACCTTCCTTCAATTCACGCACCCGTTGTGCCAGAGCACCAGTAGGTTTTCCGTCCCATTTCCTCATGTTTTCTCCGCAATCGCGCAGGAAGAACCACAGCTCAGTTCGTGGGGTGTACCTTCTCTCACCATCTGAGGAACGTCTGCGTTGGATACCAGAACCTCTGATCTGTACTGCTGAGATTTGGAGAAGGTCCTCCTTTATCTCCTCCCTGAGTCTCTTATGATTCTCCTCTATCTTATCTTCTAATTTCTGCAGACGTGTTTCCACTGCTGCAATTCTGGCATGGGTTGGGCCATGTACAGCATCTGCATATGCTCGGAGTTTCCTTGCCATTTCGAGCACGGTCTCATCCCTCTCATCTTGCTTCATTATTGCTAAGGCAGAAGCGTAGTCATGTGGCCCAAGCCGTACAAGTTTTCGCCACATCACAGATGTACATGGTACCAAGTCTGGATTCCTAGTTGTTATTTCATCTGAGAAGATAATCTCTGCCACTGCCATTTCTCTCAGACGTTGGATCCCTTGTTCTATAGTCTTCCACTGGGTTTGCTGCATATAAAGATCATCTGCACACAGGTATCTTTGTGCTACACTTTCCAGAACTCGTGCCCAGAGGCTGTGAGGGTTAGCCCCCCTCATCATTCCTTGATCAATAACAGGATCATGTGACAGGGATCCCAAATGCCTTGCCTCAGTACCATCCAGAATTGTAGCCTCGCCTGCAGCATCCCAAAGACGGACCAACCAACTAATTACAGACTCATCAGGTCGTCGGGTATAATCCTTCCTCAGGCCACGAAGGTCCTTTAGGGAAAAGGACTCAGTATTGGCCTCTGATCTTGTACCAGTTGCTTTGACTTCTGATTTTATGTCAGCAGGCATTGAGGGTCCCTCTCCTGCATTATCATCATCATCGTCATCATCCACTGGTCGATTGGTCTTTTCTGTGCGCTTCCCACTTCTTGTGCTAGTAGCAACAGCCATTGGTTGAGGCTTGGCTGCTGAGTCTGGTTTAGCTGCTGGCTTTGAGCCGGGGGTGTTGGCTGCAGCCTGAGTGACTGGTATAGCTGCTGATTTATCTCCCTGCCCCCCTTCCTCTGTCTGCTGCCCTACAGTATCTAACAGGGTGCGATAAGCATATGCCAGGGCCCAGCTCACTGCAATGATTTTTTTCTCCTTAGAGTTATCATGGCACTTCTCTTTCAGGTACTTCGCCACCTCAGCCGGATTCTGAATTTTTTCACTTGGAAAGTCCCAGGCTATAGGGTCAGAAAATTCCTTTAAGATTTGGCCCATCTCCTCCCATTTCCCACACCACTCAAGATTTCTCACACCTGGGTCTACTCCTGGGTCAGAGGTCTCATCAGCCCCTCTAGAAATCTCAGCCCTCATTCTAGAGAGACTGCAGACTGTATAGAGAAAGCTTACCAGATTAAACACCAGGAAGATGGTCTCCTTAACAGTCAGGGGAAACTGAACATTCTCTAATAGGGAGGTAACAAATTCAGAGGAGAAGAAGGAAAGCAAAGGCTGAAAAGCCTCATCCCCTACTTCCCCTCTAACAAACTGGCTGTACAACCATAACCATGAACCATACATTCCAGGAACAGACCTCAGCACCTTTAGAAACCCTCTGGAAGCTATTACACCCAAGCACAGCACGATGGATATTCTGGTCAGTGCCCTTCTACTGCAAAACCTACGTATTAGGGACAATACCGGAGCTATTCCTGGATAAAAAAATAAACCTAGGGACCACAGGGGGATTAAGATCTGAAAAACCCCCAGGGACCAGAGACACATGCAGGCCTTCACCCCAAGAGACAATATTAATTCAAACAACATAACCAGTAACTGCTCCATACCCAGACAAAATAATTGGAACAAAAATATGATTACAACAGGGTTTTTTTCCACTCTCTCGAGCCCCACGTTGGGCGCCAAAATATTTGTCCTAGTTTAGGGCAAATTTGGGGAAAACCCCCTGAAAGGAGCCCCCAGGAAACCCCCACGGCCCCTCCCCACCCACCTGGTTCAGGGAAAAATTTCCTCTGAGAGGGAAGTGGAAAAGAACCTGTTTATTCAACAACAAAGCACTCCCCAACACCACAACAATTAACACAAGATGACAACAAGACTCTTTCACCCCTCTGAAGAGCTGAACAAATCCAGAAGGTCTTTCCTGGGAGTGGTCGCCCGGGTCTGGACGCTGGGGATGGCTGCTGCAGATCACCAAATGCAGGCTCCTGGTGTTCCTTGGTGTTTCCCAGATCCCAGTCCAGAGCAGGTTGAATGATGTTCAGAAAGAGGAAAGGGAAAAAAAACAACAGTCCAGGGAAAGAATTGGACTGCTTAACCTAACTAGGAAGCAAAGCAAGAAAGCAAGAAAGCAGGCAAAGCAAGCAAGCCAAGCAAGCAAGCAAGCAAAGCAAGCAAGCCAAGCAAGCAAGCAAAAGCAAAGCCAGCCAGCCAGCCCTAGCCTTTTCTAGCTTTCCAGCAGACATGGGGGGAGGTGAACCAGATGATAACACAGCAAAACAAACCTTCACTTTCAGAGTCAGTTCTGAAAGCACAGAACATAATATCAAACGTAAACAGAACACACGATTGGAGATACAAACACCATAACAGTCACCCTAGGACAAGAGCTAAGGCTCTGGGGAAAGGTGCTGGACACTTTTTCAGTGCCACAGGGCTGTGCCATGTCCTGCCTGGCCACAGGGAAGGCAGAACCCCCCAGTTCTGCTGGTTTCTGCCAGGTTTGGAGCCCCAGGCTGGCAGCAGTGTTCAGCAGGAGGGCGTTTGGCCCTTGCATTTGGAATTGGGGTAGTTGTCGTAGGATTTGCGGTAGGAGCTGGCTGCCCTCTGGAAGCACTCCACCGCCTTCTTGTCGCAGGCACAGGTCTGTTTTTGGCACGAGTTCCCATTTCCTGGAAGAAAATTGGGGGGGATGGAGGCAGTGAAGGGTCAGGGGGTGTTTTTTGAGCATCCCCGCAGCATGTGCAGCCCCTCTGTTGAGTTTGGGGTGTCTCGGGTGGTCTCGTGTCCAGGGTGTGGAGCTCCTGGAGCTTTCTCTCTGATGTGTCTGGGGGGGTTTGCCTGGCATGTGCTTTGCTGTGCTCTGTGGAACAATGAGTTCGCTCTGGGGGAGTCAGGGCAGCTGTGCCAGGTCCCCATCCAGGATGGGAGGATCATCTCAAACCCTTGGTGTTTGGCTCTTGCCCCTCCTCAGGGAAGTCTCCAAGCTCTAAACTTCACCATACTCCAGCAAATTCTTATTTGCCTGATTCCTGACATTTTCCCCTCTATTTCCACCCACTTTGCTGTGTGTGATTTCCAGGCCAGGATGATCTAAAGGGATGTTGGAAGTGAAGCTCCCTGAGTGTGGGTGGCTGTGCCTCCCTGCTCACAGCTCTGCCCCGGCCCCGCTCTCACCGCAGGTTATTTGCTTTCCTTTTAAGGTGTATTTGTAGGTGGCCGTTTTGGGGCTGCAGCCGGATGCGACCAACTTCTTGTAGCAGCAGTCATGGGCGTGGCAGCACCTGGGGGCATCAGAGCCGAGGTGAGGGCAGGGGACAGCGGTAAAACATCACCCACGAGCATCTTTGCTGCTGCTGAGCCCCTTCTACAGAGGCTTTAAGGATGAGCAACAATTTTCTCATTGCTATTTCCACCTCAGGAGCAGCAGGAAGATTGCACTTGCTGTACCCGGGGAGGTGAGGAGGGCTGGGGGCTCTGCCCTGCCCCGGGTACCTGTCGGTGGCATCCAGGGGCTGTTTGGACCCGCCCCAGCCGCAGTAGCAGCCGTAGCGGTTGTAAGCCAGCGGCGATTTCCCGGTCTTCTGCTTAATCAGCACTGCAAACTGGGCCAAGTTGCAGCTGGCAAGGGCCAGTCCTAGGACTGGAGAAGGAGGGTTAAGAGCACCAGGAACAGCAACATTCCATCCCACAGCAAAAATGGGCATTTCACCATCCCCACCTGGCTGTGGGCAGGGTCTGGGGGCTTCCCCAGGGTGGGAGCTGGTGGGGGGTACTCACAGAAGAGGAGCAGCGAGAGGAGCTTCATCCTGGCAGTGGCAGCTCCAGGGTTTGGTGAGCCCAAGGTGCTGCTGGTCACACCTTTTATGGCCGTGCACCCTCAGCAGGGCCCCTCCTCTGGAGAGCCCAAAGTGGGCAAATATTGACAATCCTCACCATCCTGATCCTGCTGCTGTGCAGGTATCCCGGCGCTGCTGGAGGCTGTGGGATGCCTTATATGGTGGAGGTCTTGGCAGGAGGTTTTGAATGTGTGGAGCAGCCTGGGTTTGAGTCTGTGCATAGCTCTGGGTGTCTCAGCATTCCCAGTGCTTCCCTGAGTAAAATGAGAGAACTTGAGGGAGAGCAGGAACCATGTGTCCTTGCCCATGGCAAGGGTGGAATTAGATTGTCTGAGGAGTCTGTGATTCCGTGATCCACTTTCTTCCTGGATGACAGTTTTTTTGATGCCTTGGCTAGAAAACACCATTCTGTGTCTTACTGTTTCCATCCTTGCCTGGGCAGGGAAAAATGCAGCCAGTGCCAAGTATCCTGCCCTTCCAACTTAGCAGAGTGGATGAGATGGAGCTTTGGGAGTGGAGGAAGATCCCATGGTCTCCAGAATGGCTGTGGCTGGAGATAGAGCTGAGCAGAGGTCATGTTTGGTGGTTTTCTTGGTAGTGGTGCTTTCTCAGTGCCCAAATGTCCCCTGCATGTGGGGGCTCTCCATCCCTCTCCCCATGTGTGCTGGGCACTGTGTTTTGTTCTCAAATACCTCATGGCACGAGGTGTGTGGTTCACTTTTATTTAGAAGCAAAATAAGGCAAGTGGCAGGGAAGAAAAAATGCAAGTGATGTGTGATGGGGGCGTTGGGGGGGGAAGAGGCTGCTTGTGTCATTTGCTCAGGGAGAATCTCTGATTAAATTGGTGGTACTGACCAATCAGCAGATATCTTCTGGCAGAGATTGCACCTGCTTTGTGCTGCTTTTTGGGGAACCACAGCATGGCAAGCACTGGGGCAGGGGAGGAAATCCCCCGAGGCTGCTAGGGAAACTGAGGCAGGGAACAAGGATGCAACTTGTGTGGGAAGCGGAGAGACGCTGAGAGAAGGGAACTCAGCTCAGCAAAATCTCTTCCCCCTCCCTCTGGCATGGGCACTTTACCTCATCAGCTCTCTGGACTAATTTAAGTTACCCCTTGGGGTGGTGTTGAGTTAATTGGCTAAACCAGGATTTGCCATAATTCAGGATTTTCCAAGTCCACAATCAGTTTTATCACAGGGGAATAAGGGATATTCTTGTCCATCAAACTGGCTGAGCTCCACTGGAAGCTTCTCCACCCCAGCCCCTCTACCTGTGGCAGGTTTGCAGGATCCCGTCTCCAAATGGGAAATAAACCCTCCCCAAGCCAGATGCCTCCTGGGAAGCTGTGGATTTTGATTCATAGTATGAAAACCACAACTCTTGCAGTCCAGTTTATTGCAATGCTCTGAGGGGGTGCAGCATCTGAGCCAAAACATCAACATTTGGAGGATTTGTATGAATGGATTTGTACAGCCGGATGTCCAAGCAGGAAAATTCATGAGTGGTTAAAATTCACCCAGAATTTACAAAGGGAGCGTGTGATTCAGTTTATCCCAGCCTGCAATCTGTCTGGGATATCCATCCTCTCGGTGAGGATTTGATCCTTGATTTATGCCCTGCAATTATCAGCTGCTGGGTGAAGGGCTCCTCCCTCATCTCCCCCAGGGTTCCACAGCAGTGATTCCCTGTGTGACAGTTGGCAGAAGCATGGCTGATTTCAGGGCTATTTCTTGGTGCCATTGATTTTAGCTATGGGGCAATCCAGGGTGGGAATTCCAGCTGGGCATCAGCCCCTGAGGAAACAGTGTTTTGTTGCTTTTTCTGTGGCTTTATTTCATTGCTGAGCCTCCCTGGGGTGGTTTGGAGCCCAGAGACCTGCCGGGGTCAACACCCCAAGGCAAAAACCTGGGGATGCTGAAGTGGGGGGAAGCAGCTGCTGCCTGAGCTGCCTTTTCCTAAGGAATGTGCTCAGGGCTGTTGCAGAATTGGGCCAAAACATTCTTTTCTGGTGAGAACTCTTGTTTTGCTCAGCACTGGGTGTGAGGCAAGCTCCAGGCCATGCTGTCACAGCAGAGATTTAGGGGATCACAGAATATGCCGAGCTGGAAGGGACCCACAAGGATGATGGAAGTCCAAGCCCGACCCTCCCACTCCACCATGCCTGCCCCCAGCCCTTCCACCCGCCTCACTTCTCCACCTCTCAGACAAACGGGACATTTTCAGAGGCTGAAGGTTTAGAGCTAAGCTGGGGCAGTTCAGGGTGAGCCGTGTCCCCTCTCAAGTCTCAGTTTTGCTGAGTATTCAACAGGAAACCTGTGTGAGAGGTGAGGGGTGGTCGCTGGGCTCCCCTGAGTCACTGCACGCTGCGGACCGGTGCTTTGGGCTCTCTGGTTTTATTTTGGAGCAACAGGAGGGAATTTGCTGGGAAGCAAGAAGCGGAGGGAGCGGACAGGCTGCCGAGGGGAACGCTTCCATCTCTCCCCTCATCGGGACGAGGGGCAGGTCCGCTCCTCCCTTGTTTTGCTGTGCTGGACATCAAATCAGCGCTGCTCCCCCGGTTCTTGTCCTCGCCTCGAAGCCAAAATGCCCCGAGGAGGAGACTCGCCAGGGCTGGGAAGCGCTGCCGGCGCCGTGCCTTCGCCATCAGCGCGGAGATGCTTTCGCAAAAAGGAGTTTTTGCTTCAGCAGCGCCCGGCTCGTCCCCGGCACCGGGCGCGGAGCCGAGCCCGGCACAGCCGCGCCGCCCGCTCGCACCTGCAGGCGCCTCGCTGGCACCGCGTCCCGGAGCCTGCGGGCACCGAGAGCGGGGCTGAGACCTTCCCCGAGCCGGGCAAAGGGCTGGGGGTGCTGGGGAAAGGAAAGGGCATCCCCAGCCCCGGGCGAGCACTCACTGCAGGTGGGCATCCCTGCCCGGGGCGCAGAGAGCGGCTGCACGGGGCCCGGGCGGCAGCGGCGCGCTGCCAGCTTGGCATAGCAGCAGGCTCGGAGCTGGCAGCACCTGCGGGAGGAGGAGAGCCTGGGCTCGTCGGGAATGGGCACCCGCGGCTGCTGCCCCAGCTGGCACAGGCTCTGCGAGCCGCCAGCTCTGCTTCCCCCCGCTCTGGATCACCCAGAAGCTTCTCTGTCCTTCTCCTCCCCACGCAAGCCCTGCCCCGCATCCCGGCTTCAGCAGCATCCCCCTCCTCTGGTGCCACGCCACGGACCAGGCATTGTCACTGGCACCACCCTACCGACCCCGCGATGGAATTAGGGCTGAACACCGCATCACTTTCCTCGCTTCCCGAAAACCTGATTCCTTCCCGCTGCTGCCAAACACCCGCTCTGCATTTCGCAAAGCTTCAGGGAGCGCTGCTGGGGTGATGCAGAGCCCCGGGTTACCCCGGGACCAGCGTTAGCCCTCTGGGACAGCGTTGTACCGATCCACTGAAGCCCTCGAGGTGCCCCATCCCCTGTAGCATCCGTGGGCAGTCAGGTTTCCTACGGTGCTTCCCTCGAGTCCCGGTGTGAACGTGCGTGGGTGCTTCCCGTGAGCTGTGAACACGCCTAGAGTGACCGTAAAATGTGGATTTTTTTGTAAGTTAGTGCAGAAAAGAGGCGTGGGGAACTGGGTAGAGAAGGAGGCTTTGCTGGGAGTCTCCCTGAGGAGTGCACAGGAGTTTGGGGATGAGCCTGGCTCCTGTCTGCGGGTCGGGGATGCACTTACTGCAGGCAAACAGCATCGTCAGCACCAGCAGGACCTTCATCTTCCTCTGACCTGGGCCTGGGAGGAGAAACAGGGCACAGGCTCAGCCGGGCAGCGTGGCCAGTTTGAGAGGAGCTGCCGTGAGAAGCTTCCTCTGAAATCGGATCAACCCCAGGATCCGGAGGGAGGAGAGCAGCTGTGTCCCTCATATCAGCGTTGCTGCCTCTTGGCCGAGAAGCTGCCCCGCCACCTGAGCATCCCCAGCTGCTGTCCCACCCCTCCAGCCTTTCTCACCTGCCGTCCCCCCGTTTTTGGCCCCGGGGCACCTCTCCCCAGTGTGGGAATTTGGGAACGATTTCTCTTTTCCTGCAGGCTCGGGCCGCTCCCGCTGCCTCCTCCCAACATCCATCCCCCCGATGCTTTTCTTTGCAGAGCAGAGGAGTTGCTCACCAGGGATCTCGCTGCTGTCGGTCTGTCCTGCCGGGGAGAGCCTGCCCTCCGCCTCCAGCCCGCCAGCTCCAACTGGAAGTGCAGAATTCCTCGTCTGGCCCAAACCCACGGAGTGCTACGCCCCCATCCCCGGCCAGCCCCCCTCTCCCCTCTCGGGTGACGCAGGGGCCGAGAGCGAGTTCTTGGAAAGTTTTGGGAAGATGTTGACTATTTACGGGGATTTCTCTCCCTGCCCAGCCCAGCTCTCAGAGGACCGGGGACGCTGAACATTGTTTATCTCAGCGCAGGCAGGGATGAAGGGCGCTCCCGGCCCGACCCGCGCTTGCTGCGGTCCCGCATCGCAGCTCCCATCACCGGCACAGCTTGTTGGGGTAGAACTGGTAAAGTTTCTTGTAGCTCCCGGCGTTTCTCCTCAGGCACAGCGCCAGGCTGCGGTCGCACTCACAGGACAAGAAGGCGCACCGGGAGCCCTGACCTGCGGGACGAGGGGAGCCCAGGCTCAGCCCCGGCTTTGGGGGGGATGGCACCCCCTTTTCCCGTTTTCCAGGGCCCTACTCACTGCAGGAGAGCCTGCCATAGTGCCAGTTGTAGCAGTAGAGGCGTGTCTTGGCATCGCAGTGGTACTTCAGGAGGTTTTTGTAGCAAGTATCATGCAGCTGGCAGCATCTGCACAGGAGATTGAAGCTTTAGGGGATGCTGTTTTCTTCCCTTCACCCCACAGATTTAAAAATATTCGAGATCATGTCAGGGCAGGGGGTTTAAAAGTGGATTCTCACCTGTCTGTGGCATCCTTGGGCTGCCCCTTGCCCCCCAGACCGCAGTAGCAACCGTAGAAGCCGTAATACAGAAGAGCATTTTTCCCTGTCGCCTCTGAGATCATCTGGTGCAGCTCTAAGAGGCTCCCCTGGGCTGGGGACAAGCCTGGAGCAGGGGAAATCAGGGAGATCACGGTGATTCCCTGCCCTGCCAACAGCAGCTACATCCCTCCAGCCCCCAAACTGGCACCAGGGCGTTAGAAATTGTAATGCAAGGGAGAGGAAATGTGTTCCCAGCTTGGCAGAGGAGAGTTCTTGCATGTCTGGGAGAGCTGGTGATGGGGAGAGGGGGAGAAATCACCAGCCTGGTCCTGATTTCAATGGATGTAACTGCACAGAGGGCCTTGGGACTGAGAGAGGACACTTACCCCACACAAACAGCACGGAGAGGATGAGGAGAGAGTTCATCCTTCTGATGGCTCTGGGAGAGGAAACCAAACCATTCTCTGTTATAGTGACCACCTCCTTTCTTTCCTCATCATACAGGAGCAGAGATTCTCCCTCTCTCCAGGGACTAGGAGCAAAGAGAGAAGTAAAGATGCCCCTGTTGTTTCAGCACAAAGCATGAGGGATGGGAAGCGATGGGAATCACATGGGGGAGAGGTGGGGAAAAGCATAATCAGGAGAAAAATTGGAGGATGTTCAGCCTTTGAAGGCTGCACCCACTGCTCTCCTGTGCTGGCATCACAGGCAGCATCTCCTTCAATCCTGCTTCCCAGCATGGCACCTGCTCCCCACTGCAGCACAGCTTCTGGTGAGAGGAGGGAGAGAAGAAAAGCAATCCTCCATCCCCACTTACCTTGGGAAAGCCCTGCTGGCCTGCAGTGCCCTGCAGCCAGCTGTGCTTGCTTTATAAAGTGTGCTCCCATCTGCTTCGACCCAAATCTCACTGACTGGGTTTCCCTGCAAAGGAGAAGGTGCCATCCTTCCCCTTCCGAGGAATGGCAGAAATCCCCGACGCCCCAACTCCGTTCCCCACGCGTGGGGTGGGTGCTGGGTGGGATGAGGTGGAAAAGCAGCGTCACTTCCAGCCTGAGGAGGAAGCAAACATGCTCTTCCTCAGTCAGAGATGTCTCCTCCTCTCCCTTCCCAGCACCAAGGAGCCGCATCGGGGGGAAAAGAATAGCTCTGGTTTAGGCTGGGCATGGACACAGCAGGTTTGGGGTTTCAAGGTGTAAGGTGGTTCAAGGAGAGTTATCACTTCTTTGGGCAACACTAAAAGCATCTCTAAACATGCAGTTCCCAGAGTCACAAGGTTGGGCAGACACTAGATGATTGCACCCTCACCAGAAAACAGAGAAGCAAAATTAATATTCCGAGGTGAGAAAATTCAACTTCTCTTTATTTCTCTCCTTGTGGTTTTTCCACCCCCTCATTACACCCTCCTGCAGAAACCATTCAGTCATCAACTGCCCTCCTCAATTAGCACTTGCCTGATGTAAGTGCTCAAGGCTTTGAAATCTTCCTTCCTCTGTGGATTATTATTCTTTAACCCTTATTTCCAAGAGTCATGGAATCCCAGACAGGTTTGGGAGGGACATTAAGGAAGGAAGGTGACTTTCTGTGTCTCTTGTCTTGTGTGCTGGAAAAAGTTTTTTGTTGTCCTCCACAGACAAAGTTTTCAGCCAAGCCCTGATTCCAGCTCCACTTTGTCTCTGGTGTCACAAGTGATGCTCCCTGGCTGGCACGTGCCTTGTGCTTTTCTGAACTGCTCCCAGCCCGTTAATGCTCCTCTGGCTAATTACTGCCTCATTAATCATTTGCAATCCGTTTATGTACTCACGCTGTTTTCCCGCTTTTAGCGTGTTTGCATAACAAAATGCGTTTCTGTGAAATGCTTTGTATGGAATTGTTTATAGCAGGAAATAGATATAAAAGAAGAGTTGTGTCATTCCTAGTAAAAATCCTCATGTGCCAGAAGCCAAACATCCCAGAAGATACTGGGGATACTCCTGTGAGCTCCTCCCTGTGCTGAGCTGTGGCTCAGCTTGTCCTGACTCTGCACAAGAGGAAGAGGAAAATGATATACAACTTAAAAATTCCTGTGATTTGAAGCCTCTTATTGTACTCCTGAGACTGTTTTGTTAGCGTTCCTCACAAAGCTGTTTGGATGTGCCTTCTGAGCTAGGAATTAGAAATACATAGAATCCCGGAATCCCAGATTAGTGTGGGCTGGAAGGAGCCTTAAAGCTCATCCAGTGCTCTCTGTGCCATGGCAGGGACACCTTCCACTGTCCCAGGCTGCTCCAAGCCCTGTCCAGCCTGACCTTGGGCAGTGCCAGGGATCCAGGGGCAGCCCCAGCTGCTCTGGGCACCCTGTTCCCTGAACTTCTAGCTCCACATTGGGATAGACAGGGGAATTACAGCCCTGTCGGGACCATGGAAATTTTGTGGTGTGGCTGAGGGATGCAGAAGTGCTCCCCAGCCCCAGCAGCCACCGTTGCAGTGCCTGAATCTCAGCAGCCCTTACAGAAAAACACCGTGGAGAACCAGTTTGCATCCCTTTTATTGCATCTGTTATCTGTGCTGGGAAACGAAATCAAGAGAGGAGGAAGGGACAAAAAAGAGGAAGCTGGTGTGTCTTTCCAGGAACCGCTGGGGCTCCATCCGTGCTGTGTGTGCCCTTCTCACCCCGAGCTGCCCCTCACAGGGAGCCTCGGGGGCTCTGCCTTTACTGAGCCCCCAAGCCAAGCTTTTCTTGCTGGGGAAAAGCAGCCAAAATCTGGAACTCTGTGTGCAGATTCGCCCTCCTCAGCACTGGAGCTTGCTGCCTTGGCACTTGAGCTTGAGGTAGAAGCGGTAGGAGTTGTTGTAGGAGCGCAGGGTGCTGGCGAAGCACGAAGCCACCGCGGTGTCGCACAGGCAGGTCTCTGTCTCGCACCAGCTCTGCTCGTTACCTGCGGGGCACACCCGGAGCCCTGCGGTGCTTTCGGGGCCGGGGCCGAGGGGGAAGGGGAGAGAGGAGCGTGTCCCGGTGCGTGCCCTCCCCAGCCTGCCCACACCCTCAGTGCCCGTTTAGTGGTGGCAGCGGGGCTGGGCTCAGCCGGGGGATGCTGCCCTGCGTGCCCTGCCCTGCCCCGGGGCTGGGACTGGGGTTGGGGCTGGGGCTGGGGCTGGGGTTGGGGCTGGGGTTGGGGCTGGGGTTGGGGCTGGGGTTGGGGTTGGGGCTGGGGTTGGGGCTGGGGTTGGGGTTGGGGCTGGGGTTGGGGCTGGCACTGGGACTGGGGTTGGGGCTGGGACTGGGGCTGGGGCTGGCACTGGGGCTGGGGCTGGCACTGGGACTGGGATTGGGGCTGGGACTGGGGCTGGGGCTGGGGTTGGGGCTGGGACTGGGGCTGGGGCTGGGGCTGGGCCGGTGCTGCTGCCGCTGCCCAGCCCGTACTCACTGCAGGCGCTGTGCCCGTGGCTGGAGCTGAAGCGGTACGGGGTGATCAGGGGGCTGCAGCCGCCCTCCCTCAGCCTCCTGTAGCAGCAGTCGTGGGCTTGGCAGCACCTGCGGGGACACCGGGTCAAGGCGCGGCCCCCAAACCTCCCTCAGCACCCCGGAGGGCAGGGGAAGGTCCAACCTCAAAGGTCCGGGGAGAAGAGGGGGCGAGGACCGCGCTGGGCAGCGGTGCCAACCCCCGGCGCTGGGAGGCGAGAGCCTCGCAGGGGGCGATGGGGTCCCTCTGGGTACTCACCGGTCGGTGGCATCCACGGGGGTCCCGGAGCCGCCGATGCCGCAGAAACAGCCGTACCAGCTGTAGGACAGCAGGGCGCTCCTGCCCGTGGCCGCCCGGATCATCCGCTCCAGCTGCAGGACGCTGCTGCCGCTCCGGAGCGGGGAAAGCGCTGCGGGGCACGGACGGGCTGTGCCGGGGCAGGGCTGGCAGCCCGCGGGCATCCCCTGAGCCCTGAGCCCGGCACGGGCATGGCACTGCTCTGGCATCGCCCGAAACGTGCGCTTTGGGGGTTTGAACCGCAAGAAGCTTTATCCCCTCCTCCGCAATTATGGAATCATGGAACGGTTTGGGCTGGAAAGAGCCTCAAAGTCTTGTTTTGTTCCACCTCCTGCCATGGGCAGGGACACCTCCCACTATGCCAGGTTACCCCAAGCCCTGTCCAGCCCCACCTTGGGCACTTCTAGGAGTGGGACAGCCACAGCTGCTCTGGGCAATCTGTGCCAGGACCGTTCTCTCAGGGAGGATGGCTTTTTCATCTGGCTTTTACAGCCTCTAGATTTGGTCTGGCACAAGATATTTTGCCCTCTGGACTGACTCTGCCATCCCCCATCACCAGGATCAGCCAGGGGCTTGGCACAGGCAGGAAAGGTGACACAGGCTGGAGGGCTTCCCAAAATAAACATGGACATCAGCATCCCAAAGCTTCCCCTTCACCAACCCTCCTGCAGCAGTTCTACACAAAACACTAGGGAGAAACTGCCAGATTGAAACAAAGACACGAATTGTGCACAAAGACTCAGGTTTACAGATGGATTCTGGCCCGGCCAGGGACAGCAGGGCACTTACCACAAGCCAGGAGCACGGCAAGGAGGAGATTCCTCATCCTGGGCTGCCCTGGAGAGGGAACAACAAGGATGGGTGATGATCCCGGGCAGGACAGAAGCTTCTCCAGTGCCCACAGGAGCTGGGTGCACCCGGGCAGTGCCTCAGGTGACATTCCTGTGGGTGCCCAGCACTGTAAGGCTGAGTGAACCCTGCCTGCTCTGTATTCCAGTTTTGGGATGTGGGGCTTGGCAGGGATGGAGTAGCTTGTCCTGCCTGGGGCCGCTGGAGCAGCTCAGGACCTGCAGCCTTCCCCCCACGCCCTGAGCTGCCTGATGAACACCAGGGCAGTGAAATCCCCTCTTCTTACCCTGCCTGGCCCTGCAGCTCCAACGCTGCTAGCTCAGCGGGGTGGGTTTATATCCCTGCGAGGCCCACCCCCTCGTCTATCTGTGCTGATGGTGTCAGTTGTCCTAAGCCAGGCTTGCCTGGAACAGGGAGCTTCTCTTCCCCCAAAAACATGAGTTTTCCCACATCAGTGAGCACCAATTCTTCCTCCATCATCTTGCTCATCACTGGGCACGAGGCCATCTCCATCCCTGCATGAGGCCAGTGAAGGCCTTGGCCATGGCCATGGTTTTAAAATCCATGGGATTTGGTGGCTGGATGTTGGAGTCTGAGGTATTGATGATTCTGAGATTGTAAAAAGTTTTTGTCTTTTTGCTCCGTGGCTAAAGAAGAAGTCATAATTCGTCTGTGTTGGTTTTTAAGGTGGTTTATTCTGTTTATCTCTAACATGTTCTGCTGCCCTGCCGCAGCTCTGTCCTGCAGGGCAGCGTGTGGGGCTCTGCCCTCAGTGGGATGGTACAAACATTAAATACCAGAAACTACCTGTGCTGGATTTACAATAACGTGCCAATATCTGTCACCTACGTTGGACAGTGTGTCCCCAGCCTGAACCAACAGAAAAATGCCAACACCACCGTGAAACATGGAGGGCATGAAGAAGGAGAAAAAGGACAAGGCACACCCAATTCCTCCATCTTGTGCCCTTTGAACCCCTAATCTAGAATCCTAAAATTTTACTTTTGCACCCATGCCAGACTTAATTATTATTCATATCAAACACTCAGAGCTGGTAATTCATCCTGTAAGATTGAAAACTCTTTTCCATGGACAGAGATCACAGCCAGTGTCTCTGGGGGCTCTGTCCAGGGGGGTTCCTGACCCCTGCCAGGGTCCCAGACCTTCCAAAGCAACCGAAGAGAAGCTCTAAATTGCCACAGCTGGAGAACTGGGACAAAAGCAGAGAACCAGTTTGCAACCCTTTTATTGTATCTGTTATCTGTGCTGGGAAACGAAATCAAGAGAGGAGGAAGGGACAAAAAGAGGAACCGGTGGGGCTCCATCCGTGGTGTGTGTGCCCTTCTCACCCCGAGCTGCCCCCCACAGGGAGCCTTTACTGAGCCCCCAAGCCAAGCTTTTCTTGCTGGGGAAAAGCAGCCAAAATCTGGAACTCTGTGTGCAGATTCGCCCTCCTCAGCACTGCAGCTTGCTGCCTTGGCACTTGAGCTTGAGGTAGAAGTGGTAGGAGTTGTTGTGGGAGGATGGCCCCTCAGAGGCCCTTGAATCCTTGTTTCGGGTGTAGAGGCAGCACTTCAGGCTCAGTATTTCCTCAGTTTTGCCAACTCACCTCCTGAACCCTGAAAGATGGTTTCCCTTGTCTCCTTCCTTGCAACTGCTCCCCCCAAATCCATGGCTGCATCCAAATCCAGCAGTGCCAAACTGCAAGGGAGAGCAGCAAACACCAGGATTGCAGTTCCTGAGTCTGCAGTTTTCCTGTCCTACCCTCAGGTTTTCGAGGCAAGGGATCTGTGAAATAAAACCACCAGCAGCAAAGGCTGGAAAGGCCATGAAAACCTGACTTGCAATGCTTTGGGAATACAGTTTATTTAATTACCATAACCCAAACAGAATGCAGAGACACGAGGGAGACAGAAAACCAGAGAAGATAAGGAACAAAAGCTGCTGTTTTCCCTTGAAACGGTGGGGCCAAGAGCAAACACAGACACAAATGCAGGTATCAGGAGATATGCAGGACCCCACCCTCAGGGATTAACCTCACTCCTGGGGAAGGGAATTCGGGGTTGGAAATTGTACAGAAATGACCTTCAGACTGGTCTGGAGGCAAGAAGAGAAACCGTTGTTGAAATTCCCAAGAGCCACCAAAGCTGACACTGGGAGGGATGTCACCTCTCAGCTGCCCTCCAGCGTGCCAGAGCTTCTGTCCCAGGGTTTTCCTTCCCTCTGACCTTTTATTTCCTGCTGCAAGTGGAACAAAACCCCATCCCAGCCTGTGAAGGATGGGGCGTGACATCTCCCCTCTCACCATCTGCACAAGAAACCACTCCAAAATTCCACAGTGACAACCCCAACCCCTGCTTTCCCCACCTGGCTTTTAAAACCAGGACATCCCTAATAATAAATTAATCAATCCCTTTCCCACTTCCTCCACAAAATACTTCCACTGCAGAAGGTTTTCCCCACTGTGGTAGTTGTTGTCTGTGCTGCTGCTGCTTTGGCATTGCAGGCCCTCAGATCTGGGGGGAAAATTTGGGGGTTTGCTGTAGATTTTGGATAAATCTGTGTGGAAAGCATTGTTCAGAGACATAAATAGAGAGCTGGGATCATGTGGATTTGGGATCCACACGTGGTTTTAACCAAATCCCCTCATTTTAAGATCTCCCTCTCTGTGGAGGATCCACTCAGGGGAGTGCCCACAGGAAGTTAAACTCTGTCTTTAACTAACCCACAAACTCAAGGGCTTAAAAACCACCTGTGGAAGTTATTATCCCATTGGAAATGTGGAACTTCTCAGCCTTCCTATGGAGCAAGGAGAGCTGGGTATCACCCACCCATCTGTTTGCTCAGGGCCTTACTGAAGTGTAAATACCCGTGTGCTTTGATCTGCAACATTGCTAAACATCCTGGGCTGGAGGGAGCTGATAGGAAACTATTTCCCTCCTAATTTTATTTCTTTTTCGTGCACAGGTTTGCCTTGATCCTCCCACCCTGCAGGGTGGAGACCCCAAGTTTATGGTGGAAGTTTATTGCTTGTTTCTTGCTGTCTTCGATGGGCAGTGGGAGCAGCAGCTGCTTAAGTAGGAGTGGGTTTAGAAAGGGATTTGTGGGGGGAGATGGAAAAGGTTGGTGTTATGTGGGGTGTTCCCAGAAGGAAAACTGACTCAGGGATCCTTTGTAGCCAGGGGGGATCAGGAGGACTCCCCCTTCCTCCCAGCTGCAGCTTTCCCAGCACAAAGAAACTTCCCCAAAAGAGTTGTTTTAGGTCCCCTTGTGATCTTGTATGTAATTTTAAAAAGGTGTTTTCCTCAGAATTCATGAGTTTGGTGTTTATTTGTGTGGTTTGATTCAGTGGTCACTGGATCACAGGGAGGTTAAACCCAGTCTTGTGCTCCCATCCTGCTGCCTTTGCTCAGGAGGGTCTCTAACACCTTGGTTTTAATCTGTTAGGGCTTAACTCCAAAGACCTGGGTATTCAGCAGGGTGACACTGTTGTGGTTTTGCCTGGGGTGAGCTGGAGGAATGGGAATTCCTGCTGGAGGGTTGGGGCATCCCAGTACCAGGGACATCTCTGGCTGGAGTTTGTGAGAGGCCCCTGAGCCACCCTCTGCTCCCCCCATCCTTTGTGTCCAGTGTGACCAGCGGGACAAAACCTCCAGAATCTTCCCAATGTCCTGGGGTTGCTGCTGTGCCGTGCCAGGCCTGAGGCCGTGTCACAGCCCTGTGCAGAGCCCACAGTGGGTCACGGCTGTCCCCGAGCCTGGGGACATCCACTGGAACATCACAGCTATTCCCAGCCCGGGTTCCATCCACCCCGGGACAGCCTGGTTGTCCCCATCCCTGTGTCCACACCGGGACATCCCAGCTATTCCCAGCCCTGGGTCCACCCTGGAACATCCCAGCTGCCCCATGCCTGGATCTGTCCCTGGATCCATCCCGGGACATCCCAAATGTCTCCCCCACCCCGATCCTTGGATCCATCCCGGGACATCCCAGCTGTCCCACCTCTATTCCCCTCCCTGGATCCATCCCGGGACATCCCAGCTGCCCCACTCCTGCCCGTTCCCATCTCCATTCCCATCCACCCCTGTTCTCATCCCTGTTCCCTTTTGCATTTCTATCCCTGTTCCCATTCCCGTCCATCCTGGTTCCCACTGATGCTCCCATTGCCATTCCTATCCCTATTCCCCTCCCTGTTCCCATTCCCAATTCCCCATTCCTATTCCTGTCTCTGTTCCCATCCACGCTCCCATTCCCATTCCTGTTCCCATTCCCGTTCTCATCCCCATTCCCATTCCCACTCCCATTCCTGTTGCTGTTGCTATTCCCATCCCCATTCCCCCTTCCCATTCCCATTTCCTGTTCCCATTCCCATTCCCTGTTCCCATTCCCATCCCCATTCCCATTCCTGTTTCCTTCCCTATCCCCATGCCTCCACTCCTGTTCCCATCCCTGTTCCCTGTTCCCATTCCCCATTCCTGTTCCCATTTCCAGTTCCCGCCCCCATCCCCATTCCCCATTCACATTCCCTTTCCCTGTTCCTGTACCCATTCCCATTTTCTGTTCACATTCCCATTCCCCATTCCTCGTTCCCATCCCAGTCCCCATTCCTGTTCCATCCCTATCCCCATTCCCTGCTCCCATTCCCCATTCCCCATTCCCATTCCCATTCCCATTCCCATTCCCATTCCCATTCCTGTTCCCATTCCTGTTCCCATTCCCATTCCCATTCCCATTCCCATTCCCATTCCCATTCCCGTTCCCGTTCCCATTCCCATTCCTGTTCCCTTTTCCGTTCCCATTCCCGTTCCCATTCCCGTTCCCATTCCCATTCCCATTCCCATTCCCATTCCCGTTCCCGTTCCCTTTCCTGTTCCCATTCCCGTTCCCATTCCCATTCCCATTCCCGTTCCCATTCCCATTCCCCATTCCTGATTCCCGTTCCCGTTCCCATTCCCATTCCCATTCCCGATTCCCGTTCCCGTTCCCATTCCCGTTCCTATTCCCATTCCCGTTCCCGTTCCCATTCCCATTCCCATTCCCATTCCATTCCCCATTCCCCATTCCCCATTCCCCATTCATTCCCCATTCCTGTTCCTGTTCCCATTCCTGTTCCCATTCCCATTCCCATTCCCATTCCCATTCCCATTCCCATTCCCATTCCCATTCCCATTCCCTGTTCCCGTTCCCATTCCCATCCCCATCCCCATCCCCATTCCCGTTCCCGTTCCCGTTCCCGTTCCCGTTCCGTTCCCGGGCGGGGCGGGGTTCGCGCTCCCGGAAGTGCCGCGGTCGCCGCGGTAACGGCGTGTGCGGCGGGACCGGGGCAGGTGAGGGACGGCGGGACCGGGACCGGGACGGGACCGGGGAAGGGACCGGGGAAGGGACCGGGACCAGGACTGGGGAAGGGACCGGGACCGGGGAAGGGACCGGAGAAGGGACCGGGAAAGGGACCGGGGCCGGGAAGGGACGGGGGAAGGGACCGGGGAAGGGACCGGGAAAGGGACCGGGGAAGGGACCGGGGCCGGGAAGGGACCGGGGAAGGGACCGGGACCGGAGAAGGGACCGGGACCAGCACCAGGGAAGGGACCGGGAAAGGGACCGGGGAAGGGACCGGGACCGGGGAAGGTGCCCGGTCAGCTCCTGGCGCTGTGCAGCCGCGCTCGGGCCGCGGGCCCGGCCCTGGGCTCAGCCCCAGCCCCGGCTGTGGCTCGGCTGTGGCCCGGAGGGCTCTGCCGGGGCTGTGCCAGCCCTCACCGGGACAAGTGCGCAGGGACTGATCCCGGGAAGTTCCACCTGAGCTGAGGAAGGACTTCCTTAAACCCCCGGAATCCGCTGCGCAGAGAGGACAATGGTCCCTCACCAGAGATCTCACAGACCCATCTCACACAGTGCTGTGCCCTGTGCTCTGGGCTGGCCCTGCTGCAGCAGGGAGGTGGCACGGAGCTGCCATGGTCCCTTCCAGCTGTGCTGTGGCTCAGGGCTGCGAAGTGCCCAGCCCCGCAGGCCCTGTGGGCACCTGTGGGCACAGCCCTCGTGGCTGTGCTTCCCCGTCCCTCCCCTGCCCACACCCCGTGTTTCAGCCTCTCCCCTCTAACATCAGCCGGGCTGGGGCGGTGCAGACACTCGATGAGGGTCCCACCAGGGTTGGTTGGTTGGGGGTTCATCCCTGGAAGTGGCAGCGTCCCTGGGGATGTTTCTAAGTGCTCCCGTGCGCTGGGGAGTTTTGCGTTGTTGCGTTGTCGCCTTGGAGTTAATTTGTTAGCGGTAGGAAGGGGGAGGCACAGCCCCTGTCCCTCCCACGGGCTCCTGGGGAGCTGCCATGGGCCACCTGGGCCAGTGTCCTTGTCACCTTCCGCTGGGACAGGTCTGTCAGCTGGGCTGGCAGGCTGTGCTGGGACTCTGCCTTGGCCGTGCTGAGCTGGAGGAGAAATGAAATGTTAAATAACAATCACATCCCTGGCAAAGTGCCATAGGGGCTGTTCTCTCTGTTTGGTTTCAAATAGAATCCCAGAAGGGTTTGGGTTGGAAGGGAACTCAAAGATCATCTTGTTCCACCCCTACCATGGGCAGGGACACCTTCCACTGTCCCAGGCTGCTCCCAGCCCAGTCCAGCCTGGCCTTGGACAGTGCCAGTGATCCAGGGGTAGCCACAGCTTCTCTGGGCAACCTGTGCCAGGGCCTGCCCACCCTCACAGGGAAGAATTTCATCCCAAGAGCCCATCTAACCCTGTCCTCTGGCAGTGGGAGCCATTTCCCCTTGTCCTGGCACTCCAGGCCCTTGCCCACAGTCTCCATCTTTCCTGTTGGCTCCTCCACAGTTAGGTCACCCTGGAGCCTTCTCTTCTCCAGGTGAACAATCCCAGCTCTCCCAGCCTTTCCTCCCAGCAGAGCTGCTCCATCCCTCTGCTCATCCTGGTGCCTCCTCTGGGCTCTCTCCAGTAGCTCCAGGTCCTTCCTGTGCCGGGCCCCAGGGCTGGGGCAGCTCTGCAGGTCGTTCTTCTCCCAGAGCTGCTCTTCATCCCTCCTCCCCCAGGTGTGCCTGGGATGGCCTCACGCCCTTGGCTTTGCTGAGCTCCATGAGGTTTGCATTGAGCAATGTGCTGCTGGGGTGCCAAACAGAGCTGAATGTGACTGTGCCATTTCTGGAGAATGCCAAGCAATCCAAGGGGACCTTTTTCCCCCCTTGGTAAATGCTGTCACAAACCCCACAGGAACAGAAGAGGAGGTTCCCTGTGGCACTTCTCCAAAACGTTGTTGTGAGGTTGTGACCCAGTGGCCGGGCTGTGTGTCCTGGCATAGCTGAGAGCTCCAAGTGCAGCTTCCTTTGGGAAACACGCAGCAGAATGTGGCTTCCCCTCAGTGGAGGTTGTATGACAGAATCATGGAATATCCTGAGCTGGAAGGGATCCACCAGGATCATCCAGTCCAACCCCTGGCCCTGCACACACCCCAACAATCCCACCCTGGGCATCCCTGAGAGCCTTGTCCAAATGCTCCTGGGGCTGTGGCAGCCTCGGGGCTGTGCCCATCCCCTGGGGAGCCTGGGCAGTGCCAGCACCCTCTGGGGGATGAACCTTTCCCTGATATCCAGCCCAAACCTCCCTGACAGAGCTCCAGCCATTCCCTCAGGTAAATCATTCTCTGTTAAGCAGCTTTTGGTCACTGGAGAGTCAGAACAGGTTTCTATGTATTGAATCAGGGTTTTTGAATCTCAGTGGTCTTGAAATACCTTTAAAATATGAAGTCAGTCTTATCCCAAAATCTAAAACGGGAACTGAATCTGTCACTGTGAGAACAGTGAAAAGGCCAGAGCTGTGCTCTGAGCTTCACTCACCTCCCATTTATTCTGAGTTTCCAGCTTCAGAAGAAAGAAATTGTTATTTCCATCAAAAACTTAGAGTCAGTGGCGAAAGACACGAGTCCCCAAAGCTCTGGGTCAGCTTCACACAATTCCTGCCAGAGCCAGTCCCTATAAATAACCCCTCTCTCCCCTCTGGGACTCAGCCCTTACTGCAGGGTTGCAGTGACACCCATGTGATACCCAGCGATGCCCATGCAGCGATACCCCACTTACTTCTGTCGTTTCCTGACGTGCAGCACAGCGTGGGAGCCTGAAGTCTCCTGGCCAGTTCCTCTAACTTCTCCCTCTGCTCCTGGCCCACAGGTGCGATGGCCACAGCGGCTTTCGGGGACTCGGCACCAGCTCAGCTCTGCTCCCCTCTGGGCACAGCCCCGCTGCCCTGGGCCGGCACCATCACCATGCACGTCTCCAGGCCCAAATCTGCCAAGGGACAGAGGCCAAGCTTGAGCCACCGTCAGGGCACGGGAGCCTGTCCGTGCCATGAGCCATCTTCCCCGCCAGCAGCCTCTCCTCGGGAATTAGCGACGAGCCGGAGAGCACCGCTCAGCAGAGCGGCGTTCCCACCTGCCCAGGTGTCTCCTGAGGAAATCCCAAAGCTCCTGCAGCAAGTGCCTTTGAAGAGCTCCTCCTCCCTGAACAAGTACCGGGTGCTCCCCTCCATCGGCAGGAAGGGCGCAGGGGGCAGCGCCGTGGAAGCGTTGGCTGAACGGACCGACCGGCTGGAAGTGGGCGAGGGGCAGGAGGATGAGGATGCTCCAAAAACCATCCAGACTTTTTCTGAAGGACGGGAATTTACCAGCACACTGTCAGGAAGCGGCATTCCCACTGAAGAGAGCTCACACATGCACTGTGCCCCTGAGCAGTGGGGAAGGCAAGCGAGGCAGGAGAGCCTGGAGGAGCCGCAGGTGCTGCTCGCTGTCCGATCTCCCTCTGGGCGGAGGTTTGAGCACCACTTCAGGCCCTCTGACAGCCTCCAGAAGGTCCTTGCCGTGGCAGGACAGAAACTGTTGGCCGATTACCAACACTGCAGCGTTGAAACCATGGAGGTGCCCCGGAGGAGCTTCTCTGACCTTACAAAGTCCCTTCAGGAGTGTGGGATCCTCCCAAAGTCTGTGCTGTGCATCCGACAGGACGAGCAGCACGGTGCAGCAGATCTTTAGGTGCACAGAGACACCGTGGATCCTTCTGCTCAGCGGGGTGCATTGCTTCTTCCAAAAAACTGAGAGTCTGATGCTTCCAGCATGTTCTTCTTAATCTTCTATCTCCCACAAAATCCCCATCCAGCAGAGTTATGGATATGTAATAGTACTTGAAATAGTATTTCAGAGAATAGTTATTTCAGATGCATAAACCTGATTCATACAGAACAGCCTGTGCCATCACAAATTTCTGCCTCAGCACCACCAACCTTCAACCTTTTCTGGTTTGTTGAAGTTGCTGATGTTCTTTGAAAACTCAGGTTTACAAGACTTCTCCCCTTGTCCTTTTCTGTGTTTTGGGAAGGTACCACTTCTCTGAATGCAGAAGCACCACTTGGAAGGTAGACACAGAACTGGTTTAGCTACAGGACCACTGTCACTGTCGAGGCAGGACAGGAATGAATAGACTCTGATCAGAAGGCTGCTGAGAGTAAAACTCAGATTTATTCAAAACACACTGCTCTTTTATACAGAGCTTCGCAAAGGCCAAATCCACTGGTCCTGAAGTGAAAACAGCTCACAGCATTGGTGCAGAGTGCTTGATGCACAGTGATAGAACTTAACTATAAACAATGGGAACAACAAGAGAGATAAAGAATTATTTACATTCTCTCCAGCTCTTTCTCAGGTGTCTGCCTGGCTAGAAACTCTCAGTTTCTTTCCTTGACTGAATCTGAGTCCCACAGACCACCTCCAGTAGCTTATCATTATCCTAAACGTCTTCTCAAGAGACTGAAAAGGAGATCAAACCCCAAACACACCTGGAAATAACAGTAATAACACATTAATGAGTTATTGTAAAGTATTACATTGCAAGACTGATTGTAAAATACCTGTGAGGGCTCAGGTCTTTCTGGGTAACCTCAGTCCAGCTCTTAACTGTGACTAAATCATATTTTTAAGAACAAAGAATTATTATTTTGGCTATCTTGGGGAGCAACAGGATTTTCTCCTTGGTTTTCCTTCTCTTATTTGGCTCCTGTGGTACACAGGTAAGAAGAGATGGATAGTTAAGGGATATTACAGATAATTCCACTCAGACTACACTGAACTTAGTCCAAGAAGCAAGTGCTGCTTTGGGAATTTTTAAATAAGGTATTAATGGGAATTGGCTGAAGGAGTAAGCCATCTTTTACTAAACCATCATAAAAAGGCTCGTTGGGTGACTTAGCAGGATTAGGAAAATACAATGTGCTTGTGCTAAAAAAGAGAAATATCTTCTATTTATAATGGAATTTCAAAGGCAGTAATTTTTAATCTCCTTTAACAATGGACCACTTGCCACAGATGAGTGAGTTTAAATGTTTTGAGGCAAACCAAATTTATTTTGAAGCTCAGTGTAAGTGCCAAAGCAACTTGGCACAGGAGCACAAGCACAACAGGAGCAGAAAGCTGATTGCTGGTGCTGGCTGTGAGTGTGGTACCTGATGCTAAATCAAGTGTTCAGAGTCCAGCAGCTTTGTAAAACCGGTATCTGATGGAACAGTGGTCCCTGCTGCTGTTGGTGATGGGAATCACGCAGCAGCAGTCCCAGATATCGAAACACGTGGATGCCTTCAACAGAACCACAAGGTATTTCACTTGGTTTCAGGAAAAGGGACTATTTTCCATGTTTCCTTCAGTGTTAGGTAGTTAACTCCCTATTCCTGCCTGTTGTGTGTACTGTGTTACTCCTACATTTCAGAGTGTTCCCATCCTGTGTTAAATAAAACCTTTTAGGCTGAAACTTGAACTTCAAATGACTTACATGAGCTGAAGTTTATCCATCACTCCTGCTCTTAAGAAACCTTTAATTTGATGGCAAATACCTCAGGGGCTGCCCAAATCAGCCTTTGGATGGTCACCTGCCCTCCACACCTGAAGTTTCTGTGTCCTGTGCTGAACACGAGCTTGCAGCCAAGGAGGAAGCACTTTTCATCCGTGCCAAGCTGTGACAGAGCCAGGGACCACCAGGCAGCTGTGAGAGCAAGAACAGAACAATCAGACAATTCAGTGACTTGGCTCACCGTGGGTTTCTCATGCTGCAGGATGTTCCTCCTGATAAAGCTGAGTTTGCTTCTAATCACCTCACCCAGGCTACAGCATCTCCAAAGATGGGCAAAAAACATCAAGTCTTGATCTAGGCAAGCACAGTGCAGGGAAAACACCTCTTTTCTCCCTCAGTTCTCCTTCTCTTCCCTTTAGAACTGTTCTGGGAAGATTTTAGCAGCAATTTTAAGTTCCAGCACAAGAAGCATGGGGGAAGAACAACATTTATCTGACTTCATTTATTGTGCAGCATCATTTAACAAACTTCTTTGTGGGAATCTTTTAAGAATTTCAGCATTAAAATTCATTCTGTCACAAATACAAAACTTATCAGGACTTTTGGCTGAGAATGTCCTTACTGAGGCTTTTCAACACCAACAAAGTTTTGAAGCAAGAAGTCAGCAAAGAGATTGTTCAGTATGTGTTCTTTAATTCCAATTAAAAGTACATTAGAAACAGCACACAGGACCAGCAGCAGCTTCCATGACAATTGAACCCAATACTCTGCTGTCACCAGGTCATTCAACTGTACTAGGAAAGTAGGTGATTAAATCAAGTCTTCCACTCCACACGCAAGCACTCACTCACCTGCCACTTTAAATAGGATTCCAACAGAATAAAAATAGATACACCCCAGAATACAAAAAGTTTAATTTTAAGCTGTTTTTTTTTTCTTCACTAAAGCCTTTATACAAATTGATAAAAGGGTGCACAATTTCCTAAAATTTTAGGTACATTTTAAATGAGCCTTTTTTTACTTGGTAAAAGGATCCATATTCCTGTCTTTGAACAGAATATGATGGCCAAAATTGCAAAGAAAACAATTCAGTTTAAATTTACAATTTATACATTTGTCTTGACATGATTCCCATGCTGAGTAGCAGGCCCATGGCTGCTCACGCATGTCCCATTTCCCCCCAGCAAAGAGCTGTGCACCCTAAGTTCTGGTTCAGGAGCCTCCTTCTCCTGGAGACTGGGCTGGGGGAACAGCCCCCAGTGTCCAGCTGTGTGCACAAGAGTGGTCCCAACACACAGGAGGCGTCATCCTTCCTTCTCCAGGAGCTGTGACTCCTTCCTTCTCCATGGAACACCCCGGGGCAGGGACCAACAACCTATTTTACACTATGGAGCACCTCCCACCTGCAATTTGGCTGAGCAATGTAACTCAGACTCTGCTACCGAAACGTACTGCAACAGGTAAATTTGGTGTTCTAAGGGTACATTGTTTTGGTCAATCCAGGCTATCATGATTTTTTGTTCTTTTAATCCTGTATGTGATGGGTGAAGCCCAACAGCTCTGTACATTACCCATGCTGAGCTTCACAGCATGGTGTATTTAATCACATGGTGAATTTCATTCACAGAGGTGAATTTAATCAGGCAATCCATTAGTACAGTTCCCTTCATACTGCCCCTCCCACCCCACCCACCCACACCGCAGCCAGGTTAAACACTTGGGATGAACTCCTGTAGTGTCTCCACCACCCACATCACGGAGAACGGCCATCCCAACAAATCCAGGACAAAGGAAAAGAAAATACTGCCCAGCAAAGCGACATGGCACCTGTGTTTGCGAGTAGGAGCTACTGGAGACATCCTCAGAACAATTTATGTAAGGAAAAGCAGGGCAAATCCATCAGAAAGCCAGAAATTAGTCTTAAAGAGCTCAGGGGAGAGCCAAAAAGAATGACATCCTAGTTTGTACAAGTATTTAGCCAAAAACCAGCTGCCTTGTTTGGAGTTTTTAGGTTTTCTTTTTTTTTTTCCTTTCCTTGTGTCCATTATGTATTCAGCTGTTGAATTTAAACTGATCAGGTTAATGCTGCACATTTTTCCAATTGAAGACAATCATGGGGTTTTTTTTCTTTTACAATTTTAGATAATTCCCTATTGCCTCTCTTTTGGCAAGTGTATTTCTCAGAATTCCAAAGATCATCCAATTTTAAGGCTAAACTAAGAAATGTTAAAAGCTTCTGTAAACATTTCCTCTTCCTCCCCATAGTTGTACAATTTGAAGTCCAACTACAATTTTGAAAATGAGGTAATTTTTGTGTACTCATATCTTGGAGTCCTTTTCAGGACGAGCTGAGAGGCTGTGCCAATCCAAACGCTGATCCAATTGTAGTGGGAGAGCTTCCACAGCAGGGCACACACCAGTTCCAGCAGCTATTTCAGTTATTTATCTTCTCAATTTCATCCAAGTCGTCAGTATCCAATTTGTTTATCTTTTTGTCTGGGAAAGAAGATAAATAGGTCAGATTTTGTAACACTGAGCAGAGAAGGGAACTGCTCTCCTCAGCTGGACCTGAGTTCTGGTTTATCAGGGAATGTTCAGTCAAAAATACAAATTAAAACTGTTTCCTTTTACTGAAGGCCCATCTGGGTACTGCAGTGTTACCCACCCCTGGAAAATCCTGGATATTCAAGGACTATCCAGGCAGAGAGCAAACACAGCCTGATTTATTCTGCCTCACAGGCAGCAGGTCACAATCCCAAGTGATGCTACACCAAACACTCCTGCTGTGCTCCTCTGCCACCCATTTAAGGCTCAACAAACACCCTTAGACCTGCTCAGCATCCAACAAGTCAAATTCTGCAGTGATTCAACAGTTTAGAGAAAGGAGAAAGCCTGAGGGTACGTACTGAAATGTTCCTGGATTCTGTTGAGAATGTTCATGCTGTGCTTGCTGTCCACCATGTTAATGGCCAGCCCTCGCTTGCCGAAGCGGCCGGTGCGGCCGATGCGGTGCAGGTAGGTCTCGTTGTCGGGGTTTCCATCCTTATCCACGGGCAAGTCAAAATTGATAACAACAGAGACCTGCTCTACATCAATCCCTGACAAAAAAAAAGCATTGTGTTACACAACTTCACTTAAATCTTTCTGGAGCAGGAACAATCCTCACTCTCTGAAATGGAACTTTTCCACAAAATCCTCACAGAGTGGAAATAAAAATCTATCGAGCTCTTAGGGCAGAGAGTCCCACTGAAACAGCCAAAGGCACTTAAATATTTTGGAAATTATACCACAGTTAATATTTCAGAAACTCTTTCCTTCCCTGCAAAGCTTTAAAGACCACTTGTTTTTTTCCAAGTACGATCCTGTCTTAACTGTTCTGGGATGTCAAATTACACCACAAATTCTTACTGGGACAGTGAACTGGATTTCACTATATTTCAGTTTTCCGTATTTGGGCACATGTTCACTGCAAACCCTGAATGTCAGCAGCACAAGGCAGGCTTGGTGCCAGACTCTCACAGGATGGACTTTTTCATCTCAAGCAGCAGGAAGCCAACAAGCACTCCCATGTTTACCCACAGGCACACAGTGTAAGGACACCAATTACTCCCAGCTGGAACATCTGAGGATGTGAATTCTTCCTGTGAAGAACGGGAAGTGTTATCTAAGGTTGCTTCCAGTGCTGCCCTCCCTGTGATGCCTTTTCAGGCTACCTAAAATCAGAGGCCAGACAAAATAAAGGGAATAAAAAGTGGGTGTAGTTACTGAAGGGCCTCCAGGTACATTTCGGGCAGACAACCCCCCCCAGGCGCTACACCAGTAGCCAGTTCACACTTTTTACAGTTTGGTTTGTTTGCATATTGGGGGTTAATCCTTCTGTTACAGATTCAGCTAATGAAGTCCTTTACCCCTAGTTTGCTCCCCCCAGCTCCCTTTTGTTTAATTTCCCGGGGCCTGAGGCAGTGAGGTGTCCTTGATTGCCAGGCCTGGAGAGGAATTGTTGTGTGTGCCCAAACCGGGAGAGCAGCAGCTGAGCCCTACCTCTGGCACAGACGTTGGTGGTCACCAGCACCTTCTCCTTGCCCTCCCGAAAGCGCTCGATCACGGCAGCTCTCTGCTCCACCATCATCTCCCCGCTGAGCAAGGCTACCTGGTGGCCCTCCCTGGACAGCTCCGCCGCCAGCCACCCTGCCGTCTTCCGAGTCTGCAACACACACCAGCCCCACGTTGGGAGGGGGTTTAATGCTGGGAAGAACAATAAACCTCTCTGGGGCCCACTGGAAGCTCTGTGGCTGCTCAGTTTTTGTCTCCCTTACAAACTGGATCAGAAGGAGGACAATACACCTCAGGCACCACAGGAACCCTGATTAATAAGACATGTTTTCTTTGTGCTCTGCTCCTTGGATTTCACTCTGCTGGAGACTGACACTACATGTGTACACTGAAAACACATGAAACTTGTCACAAAACTACAACTACTCAGCTTGGAAAATAGCAGAGTAAGACCTGAATGTAGCTGTGAAATCCCACAGAGGCTCTGCACAGCCTTGAATTAAACAGTTTTCTGAGCTTCAATTATGTCTTGAGACAGCCTAAAAGCAAACTGCTGTAGCGGATTCCAAACACTTTCATCCTCTCTGAGCTCACTCTGCCTGGCTGTTCTGTGCTGTCAGAACTGATATTTCCCTAAAAATTATCATGGTGGCTTTCAGAAAACCAAGTCTCAGTATGATTCACAGTGAGATCCCACAGGTGTATCCTCAATTACCTGAGGGAAATGAAGTCCCAGGAACAGCCTGTATCAGCTAGAGAAGCAAAAGACTTCCCAATCCCTCATTATGCCCTATTCTCATCCATCTTCCAACCCCGCTTTTTTGGATTTTTTCAGCAGTTCAAAGTTTTGGAAAAATGTGCATTACTCTGATCTTTGCTTCAGAGGACTTAAGGGGTAACAGTGACTTTTCAGGAATAAAAAAGTCCAGTGCTGTCTCCTGGATGGACAAACCCAGGGAATCAAACCAGCCATCACTAACGTCCCTTTCAGGATTTCACTCAAAGAGGAGCCAGAGAAGCCAGAAAGGGCAATTTTGTTCTCAGCTCCTTTCTGGAAACCGTGTCTGGCTTGGTTTTAGCACTTGCAGACTCTGAGGGGTCACTAGGACTAACATTCCCTGGAAGCACTCACATGGCAGAAGATCATGGCCTGGGCGATGGTGATGGCACCATAGATGTTACAGAGAGCCCGGAACTTCTCATCTCTGTTATTGCACAGAACATAATACTGCTTGATGGTGTCCAGGGTCTCCTCCTCGCGCTTCAGTTTGATAATGTTTGGGTCAGGAACAACTTTTTGAGCAAACTTCCACACAGAATCCTCAAAAGTGGCTGAAAACAGGAGCATCTGGCAGTCCCTGGGGAGCATTCTGAAAGAGAGAGTGGAGGGTTCCCACACAACACTATAATCTCCTGATACCCTGATGGAATTCAAGCTACAGGCAAAGAAAAACCATAATGCTGGAACCAGTTATTTCCGTGGCTAGAAAGACTTCAACCAATCTTACTCACCCATGATCACTCCCTCATGGACCCCAGGCATCCAGACTTACCTTCTTAAAATGGAATAAACCCTGCTCGAGGGACAGGATTTTTATTCTGTAAGGTGGCCAAGAAGGCCAACAGCATCCTGGCCTGTATCAGGAATAGTGTGGCCAGCAAGAGCAGGGAGGTCATTCATCCCATGTACTTGGCACAGGGCTGCACCCTGAGCACGGTGTCCAGTTCTGGCCCCTCAGTTTGGGAAGGATGTTGAGATACTTGAACATGTCCAGAGAAGGGCAACAAGGCTGGAGAGGGGCTGGGAACACAAGCCCTGTGAGGAATGTCTGAGGGAGCTGGAGCTGTTTAGCCTGGAGAAAGGGAGACTCAGGGGTGACCTTATCACTCTCTACAATTCCCTGCAAGGTGGTTGTGGTCAGGTAGGGGTTGGTCTCTTTCTCCAAGCAGCAACTGACAGAAAGAAAGGACACAGTCTCAAGCTGCGTCAAGGGAAATATAGGTTCGATATTAGGAAAAAGTTTTTTATGGAAAGAGTGATCAAGTACTGGAATTGGAGTCACCATCCCTGGATGTGTTTAAAAAAAGACTGGATGTGGCACTTGGTGCCATGGTTTAGTTGAGGTGTTAAGGCATGGCTTGGACTCGATGATCTTGTAGAGTTGTTCCAACCTGGTAATTTTGTGAAATGAAACTGCTTGTCAGCCCCTGCCATTGTGCCTCTATGAACCCCCTGGACTACAGCCAATCTGTCATTTCAATCCTGTTGCTTCACTGGTGAGGACACCGGTCCCGACTGCAGCCCCACTGTCCCTGTCCCTTCATACCTCTGAATGCGGATGCTCTGGTCCTGGTGGCCCTGGGTGGCGATCATCACATCTGCCTCATCCAACACGAACACCTTGATCTTCTTGGGATCTATGAATTTCAGT
This sequence comes from Taeniopygia guttata, assembly GCF_048771995.1. Taxonomy (NCBI): domain Eukaryota; kingdom Metazoa; phylum Chordata; class Aves; order Passeriformes; family Estrildidae; genus Taeniopygia; species Taeniopygia guttata. The sequence continues at coordinate 6,797,797 of NC_133046.1, forward strand.
TTGGAACACCAGTCCAGCACGGTGCCAGGTGTGCCGATTACAATCTGCTCTGAGATCTTCTGCCCTCTCTCCACTGCTGAGACAGAAGGAAGGGCTGCTCTAGGGGGGCTGTGCAGACAGGGAAATGTTTTGGCCCTCTCTGACCAAGCTATTTCACCACCTGCCTGCTCTGGTGCCCCTGAGGAGCATCATTCCCTCATTCCTGTTTGTGGTGTTTCCCCTTACTCACATTTGTTGCCTCGGACAGCATACGCAAGTTTCAGCTCCGGGTAAAAGTTTCCCATCTGCTCAATCACTTTTCCTGTTTGAAGTGCCAGCTCGTATGTTGGGGAAAGGCACAAACACTGGAGGAACAGAAGGATAATGAGTGAGGTGATTAACATCCAGGGCAACACTATCACACCTACTTTTTAAAATCCTTGCTGAAGTTTTATTCAAGACAAACATGCAAGTGGCTGAACAGTTTTTCAACCATCCCAGGAGGAAATGTGATTTTAAAAGTCCCTCTCCAGGCATTGTCTGCTCTGTTGTCACAGTTACGTGCTCTTCCACCCCAAACCCACTTACCCAACCCCGTTCAGCCTGCACTATTTCTCTAAGTCCTCTCAGAAAGATTTAACTCCTCACATGTGGGAAATGGGTTTGTAGAAAATTCTCAAAGTTTGATAGAAGATTCACATAGTATACATTTGTATGCAAACTTTGAGGTAAGAAATGTTGACTTAAAAATGTTATAAAATAGGAAAAATGTTGAGAGAGAAATGGAACTAGAAACAAGTTTTAAAAATGACTTTATAAATAAGACTAGATATTTTGGAGAAATAGAACTATGGAAGATATATTGTAGTAAGACTTATGAGGGGTAATTTGAGATTATTAATTTTAAGGTATTTGTAGTATGGTGTGATGAAAGTAGATAAGCTAAGAAATGTTGAAAATGTTTTGTAATTAAGAAATAGTTAGCTTCTGATTGTGATAGCATGAATTATAACATCTGTATTATCTCACCCTTCACACACTCACAGACCAATGGCATCCTGTGTGCTGCACAGGAAGGACCGACAGGAACAAGCTTTGAGCAAAATCCACATCTTTTGCACCGAAGACATTTTGATAAATCCCCAAACCTCCATCCCCTTCAAGCAGTTCAAAGAAATAACACCATGGCTCCATCAAGCCATGGATTTACATCTGAAGGCCTCCCAGCAGCTCAGGCTCTTCACTAGATGGCACTGCACCGCCAGGGTGAAACACACCCTGAAACAGCCACATCCCCAGACTTTACCTGTGGATACTTGTTCCCAGGCTCAACCCTGCTGAGCATGGCCAGGACGAAGGCGGCGGTCTTGCCAGTACCGGACTGCGACTGCGCGATGAGGTTCTGCGGGCTGGGGGCACAGCAGGCACGGCTCAGAGCGTGCAGCACCATGGTGGCATCTGAATCCTGTCACATTTACCCCTGCTCTGGAGCCATGGCCAACCCGACCAGCTACGCCCCACGGGGCAGGAATTACTTCCTGCCCAACACTCTCCTTCAGCGTTTCTCAGTTATGGAGATTTGGAAGGAGACCTGTGGTTATCTCTCAGTAATTTCCCACCTCACACATCTTCCCCAGTGTCCCAGTACCTCACACGTTCCAACTCAGGGTCGTGGAGAAGAAAATCAGCACCTAAGCTACTCTTACCCACTCAGGATTTCTGAGCCATTTCCTATTATTTCTTCCCAAATGAATGAGGAAAACGGCAATGACCTCCCAAACCCCACAGCATCGCATGCTCAGTACCAGCCCTAGGAAAAAGACAAATCCAGGGCTGCTGTCACATAGTTAATAACCACAGAAACACAGGAACCCTTTCTCCAAACCCTGACAGTTTCTCCATCACCCTCCTCCCATCCAAAACTCAGGAGCAGCACATTGAACCTTTCAAATCCTTCTATTCTGGTAGAGAGTAGGAAGAAGGTGTACATACGGTTCAGCAAGCATCATGGGCAGGGCATTCTCTTGGATCTTAGACGGTCTGTTGAAGCCCATGGCATAGACTCCTTGCAGGAGCTGTGGTTTCCTGAAAAGAAAATTTTTTTATCATGACCTATTTAAGTCCATTTAGTTTTCATTTGTGTAGAAAAAGGTGAGAAAACCGCTCGAGAAGACATCCCAGAGCTGTCCCTGTTACAATCCCACCCATGAAAACAACTATGGTCAGCATCTGGAACCATAAGTGACAGCAGGAAGTCTGGACAGGAAGCTTTGCAAAAACCCCTGGATTTAATAAGTCACCCTACCTGTTCCAGCTTGAGGGCAAAACCTGTGTCTAAGGCCAGCACTGCTTTTTCCAAAGCAGCTCCTCAGACGATCCAGGAACCACAGAGCAGAAAGCATTAATCCTGTCCTTCAGGCCAGTCCTATTTCCTCAGCCATGCCTAATCTTGGTGCCAAAATGATCACTCCTCCATGACTCAAACGTGGGACGAAGTGTGAGGAACAGGATGAAGGGATCATGAAATCCTTGCAAGGACTTCAGAAGTCGTGTGGATTCTGTAATTCAGCTGAGTGGTGCTGGCTCAGGTAAATGACTGATAATCAGCTCAGTTTGCTGTGACTACACCTTGTGATCCGTGGCTGCAAGCCAGCCCTCACACCCAGAACTGCATGGTGGCACTGCTGGCCAGCAAACTCTGATCTGCTGCTTTCTCTCAAGGGAGCTTTCTACTCTCAGCAGACACTTGTGTAGACAAGGAGACCTCAGAACAACCTAAATCTGGGTGATGGTGCTGGAATTTCTCAGCTGATGACCCCCAAGTGCTGCCTGGATGCTGTGAGTGCTCTCAGAAGGGCTCTCCTTTCAAAGCAGGTTACAGGTCTCCTGCCCACCTTTCCCACTGCAGTAACTTCCCATTCAGCACAACATGCTTTTGCCAAAATCCTGTATTACTTTCCAACGATGGCTGGAACAAAAGCTCTTTGAAAACGTAACCTTGTGCTGCTCCAAGCAAGGACAGACAAAGCCCAACTCTGCACCAGTTGCCAAGGATACCCCGAGTCATAACAAAATGAAGACTCAATTAGGCTGGCTGTCCCTGTCATTTACTCCCTGGGATTGTTTGCCTTTTGAAACACAGGAATGAATTAGTCTAACAGGCACTGCAGGACTGCAGCTTCTTTTTGTAGACATTCAACTACAAACACTAACAAAGCAAAACATCCTGGCATTTCATGGGGAGAAGGCTCTTTAGCTCCCATTTTCCTGCGGAGCTTGTAGAGCAACAAACCTGAGATCAATGCAAGCACAACAATCCCAACAGGACGCACTCTTCAGCATATTAATACATATATCCATCAACCTTGCCTTAAACACAGTTATCATCCCTTGAAAGCTGCACAGGTAGAAGTTTTCAGTGGGAAGAAGTCAGAAAATACTGGTCTCTCCAGTACATAAATCCAGTATTGCTGGAAAAGATAAACTGTTCCCTCTGTGTTTTTCACTGCTGTTGTTTCAGATGAAAACCCCCACCAGGCACCCAGATAAACCAACTCTCCTTGCATTTAAATAATAAAAATGATACACTCACTTATTAATGACATGTTGGCAGTAACCTGAAACACAAACCCATGTGCTTTTAAGGGGTATCTCCTATGCCACCAGGGAATTTTTTAGGACATGAGGAGAGGTTCCAGCTACCTGATGGGCTCCAAACTCACATCTGCTCTGGCAGATATAACAAAACTGCTCTCTCCCCCTGAGTCTAAAAATAAGGCTTCCCATGACAAACTGAAAAATCCAGTTATAAGGGAGGCTATTTAATATATCTGATCCCAGGATTTAACAGCTCCATGCAGAGAAGCCTCTGGCTCATCCCAGCAGGTACTTACAGGCGCAGCTCCTCAAAAGACTTGACAGAGTAGAGGGGTGATGTGGGGTCCCTCTGCAGCACCTCCACTTGATTTGTGGTGTCAACCAGGTTACTGCGGATCAGCTTGTTCAGTAAGGACTGGGCAGCTCTGTCCTCTGGGAAAGGAGGTGGAAAACATAAATCCATCAGTCACAGCCTGTTCCAGGTCTTGCTCCCACTGAACTCCTGAGCCACTTAAAAGGGACAAAATCCCTCCAAATACTGAAATTATTCATTAGAGTGTAATGGCTTGAAGAGCCCAAACATCTTGGATGAGACATTGAGAGATCCCAAAGATTGCCCCATTTAATACCCAGGGGGACAAATCAAATGAGCACTATTCTGAGGGGGACTTTAACAGATCCAGATCTCTGCTTATGAAGATTACTTTAGTTTGGCATCTACTTGGGACAGGGTAAGGCCTCCTCAACCCTCACTCTGACATGTGGGAAGACACCTCCCAGGGTTTTACTTTTAAGGAAGGTTTGATAAATGGTACTTTTACAGATTTCAGAGCTGAAACACAAGGGCTGAGGATAAGGGAGATCCAAATGAGGTTAAACTGCAGCACTTTGGGGTTTTGCTACTAAATCTGTTTCCTAAAACCACCTTCTGAAAGAATGTGAGCATTTACCCACCTCCGAGCAGCCACTGCATAAACACAACTTGTTGGTTGCTACAGCAATCCCAGCTCCAGGTTATCCAACTGCTCCTGTATCCAGTCCTGCCTTGAGGATACTGCTATCCCCTTATTTCTCTCCACTCTAATCCAGGAGTCTCCCAAGTTATTACAGGACACAATGCCTTTAAAAGTGTTATGGAGGAAGGACATGTCTTACAATTAAGTCCTTGGGGCCGGATACAAGATCAGCGGTCCTGAGACATAAGGCAGACTTACTTTAAGTATATATTCAATCAATATAATTATAATTAAATGAAATTAATTGCCTTGCCAAAGCTTTTTCCAGGAAGGCACTTACCCTTCTCCTCATCCTCCGTCTTCTCCACATTGTCATCTGCCTTGACAACGGCACCTGAATTGGAACAGTTACGGGGGGCACAGGTGAGCTCAGCCTCAGGAGCAGCCCACGCCCCCAGAGCTTTGGAATATCCTGGGAAAGCTACAAACCAGCTCATTCCCCTGAGGAGAACTGCCCTGCTGCACTGCTGTGCAGAAAAAACCCAAGCATCAGCTCCAAGTGCAGTTTAGCAACCACACCATGGGATTTTGCTCACACAGCTCTCTGAGACACCAAAATATTTAGTCTGTGCTGCTGCCTAATCTCAGCTCTTCTGGCATCTCATGATTTATCAGGAATTTACTTTGGCAGCAGTGCTCTGAACCCCCACAGGGAAACATTCCCCCCCTTTCAAAGCCCATCTGAGCAGCTGGAACTCACCATTGGCATCTGGTTTGGTTTTTTCATCCTTCAGGTGTAAAGTGCTCAACTAGAAATGAGGAAAAACAGAAAATCAGAGAAATTCAAATATAGCTCCCTATATTCTAATTCCAGCCAGGAAAACCCAAGCTTTGGATTTATCAAGTGTTGCACAAACCTTGCTCAACTGGAAGATACGAAGATACAAGAGGAACTTGATTTCAAGAGTTTTAATACTACTATTTCTAAGCAGAAGTTTTAACAGAAACACAAGTTTTTTTAAAGCTGTAATGACAACACAGGGAAGGGGTTGTTTTCCGTCTGTAGCTTCCACTCCCTAATAGCTCTGCTGATGGAAAATGGGAGAAAATCAGCATTCCAGGATGGAAACAGGAACCATGCACTGTCCTGGCTGGCACAAGCTGCCCCAGGATGAGTTTATTTCACCACCTGAGATGTGCAGGGACAGCTGCTCCGAGGGTCTTCCCCACATCCTCAGTGAGTGTTCTGTGCTCAAGCACAGAAAAAATAGAAAAAAAATTTTCTGAGGTACAAGGTTACGTCTTTTCATTTTAAAAATATGAGAAAAAAAGGGATTTTTTGGATGCTGGAAGGCAAAGCTGAGGCTGGGTGAGTGCCTGAAGCGGTGCAGTGTCTGGATGGAGGGTGAGTGGGACCGCAAGGACGTCTTTGCCCTTTGAATACGCAAAAAAATGGATGGAAGCGAATAAATTTTTAAAAATATTGGCAAGTAAATAAACAAATAACGAAATTAAAACTGGGGGTTTTGCTTCTAAAGGAAGAGCCCAAGCCCAGGGACAATCGGATACCCTGGGCCCTGACTGCCCCCATGGCAGAAAATGGGGCGAAAAAGGGTTTCTGCCATCGCTGTTAGCTGTGAGGAGGCGGCGGGGCCGCGCGGCCCGGGGACCCCGCACCGCCGGGCCGGGCCGGGCCGGGCCAGGCCGGGCCATCCCGACCCCCGTGAGCCCCGGAGCGCACTCACCGACTCGGCCGCCGCCTCCTGCTCGTCCACGGCCAGGGCCCAGGAGTCGGTGGCCATGGCCGGCCCGGGGTGGCCGCAGCAGCCGCGATGGCGCCGGGCGGGAGCGGCGCCTGCGCGCCCGGCCCCGCCCGGCCCCGCCAGCCGCGCACGGCGTTCCGGGCACTGCGCGTTCCGGGGGCGGGGAGAGGGCTGTGAGTGGGGAGAGAGTGTGAGCCTGTGGGGCTGTGAGCTCTGTGGGGCTATGTGCCCTGTGCAATGTGGGGCTGTGAGCTCTGTGGGGCTGTGAGCCCTGTGCAATATGGGGCTGTGAGCTCTGTGGGGCTGTGAGCCCTGTGCAATGTGGGGCTGTGAGCCCTGTGCAGTGTGGGGCTGTGAGCCCTGTGGGGCTGTGAGCTCTGTGCAATGTGGGGCTGTGAGATCTGTGTGGGGAGAGAGTGTGAGCCCGTGGGGCTGTGAGCCCTGTGTGGGAGGACAGTGTGACCCTGTGGGGCTGTGAGCCCTGTGCAATGTGGGGCTGTGAGCTCTGTGGGGCTGTGAGCCCTGTGCAATGTGGGTCTGTGAGCTCTGTGGGGCTGTGAGCCCTGTGCAATGTGGGGCTGTGAGCCCTGTGTGGGGAGAGAGTGTGAGCCTGTGGGGCTGTGAGCCTGTGGGGCTGTGAGCTCTGAGTGGGGCTGTGAGCTCTGTGGGGCTGTGAGCTCTGAGTGGGGCTGTGAGCCCTGTGCAATGTGGGGCTGTGAGCCCTGTGGGGCTGTGAGCTCTGTGTGGGGAGAGAGTGTGACCCTGTGGGGCTGTGAGCTCTGTGTGGGGAGAGAGTGTGAGCCTGTGGGGCTGTGAGCCCTGTGCAATGTGGGGCTGTGAGCCCTGTGCAATGTGGGGCTGTGAGCTCTGTGGGGCTGTGAGCCCCGTGTGGGGAGAGAGTGTGACCCTGTGGGGCTGTGAGATCTGTGGGGTTGTGAGCCCTGTGCAATGTGGGGCTGTGAGCCCTGTGCAGTGTGGGGCTGTGAGCTTTGTGGGGCTGTGAGCTCTGTGTGGGGTGAGAGTGTGACCCTGTGGGGCTGTGAGCCTGTGGGGCTGTGAGCCCTGTGCAATGTGGGGTTGTGAGATCTGTGCAATGTGGGGCTGTGAGCTGTGTGGGGCTGTGAGCTCTGTGCAGTGTGGGGCTGTGAGATCTGTGCAGTGTGGGGCTGTGAGCCCCGTGTGCTGTGGGGCTGTGAGCTGTGTGGGGCTGTGAGCTCTGTGCAATGTGGGGCTGTGAGCCCTGTGTGCTGTGGGGCTGTGAGCTCTGTGGGGTTGTGAGCTCTGTGCAATGTGGGGCTGTGAACTCTGTGGGGCTATGTGCCCTGTGCAATGTGGGGCTGTGAGCCCTGTGTGCTGTGGGGCTGGGCGGTCAGGTCCCCTCTATGTTGAGGGACACTGTGGTCAGGGGCCTGGTGCCCTGAACGCTGTGGGGCTGTGAGCTGTGTGGGGCTGTGAGCTCTGTGGGGCTGTGAGCTCTGTGGGGCTGTGAGCCCTGTGCAGTGTGGGGCTGTGAGCCCTGTGCAGTGTGGGGCTGTGAGCTCTGTGGGGCTGTGAGCTCTGTGCAGTGTGGGGCTGTGAGCTCTGTGCAGTGTGGGGCTGTGAGCCCCGTGTGCTGTGGGGCTGTGGGATCTGTGGGGTTGTGCGCCCTGTGCAATGTGGGGCTGTGTGCTCTGTGCAGTGTGGGGCTGTGAGCCCTGTGTGCTGTGGGGCTGTGAGCTCTGTGGGGCTGTGAGCCCTGTGCAATGTGGGGCTGTGAGCCCTGTGTGCTGTGGGGCTGTGAGCTGTGTGGGCCTGTGAGCCCCGTGTGCTGTGGGGCTGGGCGGTCAGGTCCCCTCTATGTTGAGGGACACTGTGGTCAGGGGCCTGGTGCCCTGAACGCTGTGGGGCTGAGAGCAGGACCCCGGTATGATCTGGGGTCAGCCTGTGTCTCACATGGTGTGGGGCTCTGTCCCGGGCCATCCCTGGGGGTCAGGCCCTCCATGTGGGGTGGGGCTGGGGCTGTGCCCTGTCTAGTTTGGGGCTGGGGTCAGGCCCTGCTGTGCCATCTGGTGTGAGGCTGCAGCTCCTGTTTCCCAAGGAATGGATCCCTTTGGGAGCCAGGGCTGGGGGACAATCACGCAGACACTGTGACATTTGCAAGGGAACCGCAGCTCCGTCTCTGGAGCAGGGGTGGAGGTGAAAACAAGGCAGAAGAATGAGTCATGGAGGTCTAGAAGTGACAGGAGCTGCAAGAGTAATTTCTGTCCTGTCTCCTGCTGTAGGGCAGGAGCCAGCTTAGACCTGGTATCAAACCTGTTCTTTAAAGATCCTGGAATAAAGAGGAGTAAAAGGGAAAGTAGAAATGAAAGAAGTGTGGGAATAGCCTGTGGGATTTCCTCGCTGGGCTGCTCTTCCCTTCCCTGAGCCTTGTTTGACAGTGCAGCTCTCAAGGGCAGTCTGAATTTGTGTTTTTATTCCATGCAGCAGAATCAGTAAAATGGCCAAGCCTGCAGGCATCAGCCACAGGTTCCCAAACCAAGGATTATTTCCCTGACTCAGTATTCCCCCTCCCCTTTAATGAAGACATTTCATTTGTTCTCACAGCCTAAAACTTCCAACTTCCACAACATTTTCTCATCAGTGGAGATGAGATAGAGGTTGGTACAGTTGTTATTTCTTTCTGCTGAGAAATCTTATCTCAGGGAGGGCTGGACCCCTCACTGTTGCACTTCACACCAACCATAGTTGGTTTTTTCCTTAAAACTAAACCCTGTTATTATCAAATATTATCATCTGATGCTTTTCCATCTAATTCAGTTTCCTGCATGGAGGTGGTAGCCCCATGTCCCTTAATCTGTGGGGATCCCTCCCCAGCCCCACACATGAACTTTGGGGTCTGGAAGCTTTATTTGTGGAGGTGACATGGCATTTTTTTCCATGGCAACAGGAGGATGCTGAACACTGGAGCTGAATGCAAGAAATTTTCAATGGGAAGAGAACAGGCAGCCAAAGGCAAGTCTGAGACATTAATTAGTTAATTAGGGTAAAAATAAAGATGAATGTGGGAAATCCCAGAGGTTGACAGGCTCATGATTCCAGCTAAATGTTTTCTTGCAGACACACCTTCCATAAACGCATTTAATTTGGCTTAGTCCCATTTTAGAGAGGGGAAAACAGTGGTGCTGAGAAGAAGATAACTGTGATCAGGCAACATTGGCTGGGGGCAGATCCTTCCAACACCTCCTTTCTGCTGCTTGACCTTGGCTGAAATCATTCCTTGGGATTTTCAGGGCTGTGCAGCCTCTCAGTGAGGTGTGACTGTGGTGGGTGTTTCTCTGTTCTGTCCATGAGGAAGAAGTTTTCTCCTCAGTCTGTGGGGCAAGGATGGGCTCCTGGAGGTATGGGTTTCCTGTGGGTTCCATGCAGGGTTGATTTTGCTGGAGACTCTGCTGTCATATAATTGCATATTTGTTAATTTAAACATTAGATAACTATTCAGATTAGTTTAAATAAATGCTTAATTCTCCTTACCAGCAGACTTTGGCTGTGCTGGAATGAGAGATCTCACAATGGTGGAGGTTGGATGGTGGAATTTCATTGAAATTACCTCTGGGCCTTACACCCCAAACAGGTCAGAGTATTCCTTGCCCACACACAAACCTGCTGCAAGAAGGAAGAAGAAAAGGAGGAGGAGGAAGAAGAGGAGGAGGAGGCAGTCCCTGCCCAGCCCTGTAATTAATCATCACAGTCTCCCAACAGGGTGATTATTTGTTTCTTCAAGCATTCCAGGCTGAGGAAAATGGTATTTACATACAGAGCACACATGGAGATCATGGAAAGTGCTCATTGCTGTCCATCCAGCAGGAGATTTGGTTTAGTATTTGGGTTTTTTCTGGTTTTTTTGTTTTGTTTTGGTTTTTTTTTTTTCAGTTTTGAGCCCATCTGAATCTCCCTGCACAAGAGCACCACACTTGTACACTTGAGTGAGCTGGATAATAAGTCTGGAAAGCCTGTCCTGTGCTTGGCCAGTCCCAGAATCCACCCAGGCATGAACCAGGACTGGAAATATCCCTCTGTGGTGGTTAGAGATGCTGCTGTTGCCTGGCCCCAGGTGGGTAAAGACACAAGCTTCAAGATGGCACTTAGGTGACCTCAAATGCTACTTTTAGCTTGTCCCCGTCCCAGTTTTGCCTCATTTATACCCATTTATACACATCCCCTCTCTCATTTATACCCATTCCATTCCCCACTGCTGCTCCCTGGGAGGGGCTGGCCCTCATCGATGGTGGGGTGTCCTAGGTAAAGCCAACCTGGAGAAGATGAGGAGGAACAAACACCAGCTGGAGACCCCTTGTGAGCTGTTCTGGGCAGCACTTTTGATCACCCCATTGATAACTGTGGTGATGCAGCGTCAGCATCAGCACTAAATATTAATTGCCCCTAAAACAACTCCATGTGTGTCTTCCTGAAGTCTCACACTTGCCTCATCCACCATGTCAGATGCTGCTTTATCTTCTAAACAAATACCCTGCTGCTACCCCATTTTTTGGTTTGAATCCCAGGATTTCTCCTGGCATATGTTATTTTCTTCCCAGAAGCCACAAGCCGTGGTAAACAAACATTTACAGGCACTGGCAACGTGGGACCTGGGTTTTTCCATGGCTGACTTATTTGTCTGGCAAGGACCATAAATTCTGGAGGGTCAGGGCTGAAGTCAGACTGGGAGCTTAGGAAAATAATCTTGAACAGGCATTTGTTTGTGGAATTTCTTGCCATTTCCTCTAAATCACATTGTTCTTGAGGAAGAGGATGGGTCATTAGGGGTGCCACACGTCTGGCCATCCCGATCCTGAGGTGTGGATGTGCCCTCGGAGGCCAGGGGAGAAAGAGGAGCTTTACCCTTGGTACTCTCTGACCCAGGCTCAGTGTCCAGCTCTGCTCTGGGACAATGTCCAAGTCTGTGTCCCCCTCCAGCTGCCTCAGTTTCCCCTTTCTACAAGTTGTTTTTCCTGGGTTTAAGTTGCTCAGGGCAGGGACTGTATCCTACCAGGGACATCCCTCAGTGACAGCATTGACTGTGGGGAGAGTCCTTCTAGACCCCCATGGGTGGGGGCTGTGGTTGAGGGGCTTTGGGGTTCCTGGGGAGGGGAAGGGGCATGAGCTGAGATGGGAATGGGGGCAACAGCAAGGGTGGAAGAGAGATCCAGCTTAGGGCTGCAGAGGAGGCCAGTGAGCGGTGATGCATCCTGATTTTGGGGGGCTTTATGGTGCTTTCCTTCCTTTGAAAGAGAAAGGGGATGACAAAGGTGAATGCGGTGGGTTCTTCCCCTCCCGGCAACTGCTGCAGAAAATCCCGGGGAGACAAATCGTGGGGATGGGTAAGGGGAGTTTGCAGCCTTTTTTTTTTCCACCAGCCTGCCCAGCTCGGGGGCATCTCATTCGCCCCTCGCCCGTTCCCTCCCCTGCAGCCCCCGGGCTCAGGAGGAGAGCGAGGGGAGGGGGAAGCGCCGGGGTGTTCGAGGGGATTGTCATGGTTACCTCCCTGGCAAAACAAATGGCTCCACTGGGTGATGGTGATGATGGTCACCCAGACAGCTCCGGACACTTTGAGTCAGCGGTGGGGGGCGAGAGACCCACCCTGGGGATGCAGAAGCCCCCCATCCCAGGGGAGCCAGACACCCTCCCGGCTCCGGGCAGAGCCTCCCCGCCCGGGCACATGTTGCTGCAGCCGGTTCGGTAAGACCCTTCCTCGCCCCCCCGGACCCCCGGACTCCCCGGTTTCCCGCTGGGCAGGGGCCGGGGGTGAAGCCACCGGTTGCTGAGGTGGCTGGTGGTGCAGCGCTCCCCCACCCCAAGCTCCGGCGCTTGCTCCTCTCCCTCTCTCCCTCCCTTTCCCTCTCTCCTCATCTCCCTCTCTCCCTGTCTTCCAGAGACAGCGCTCCGCAGCCGTGCCTGTCGCCTTCGGGATTCCTCCTGCCCCTCCTGTCCTCCCCAGCCCAGCCGCAGAGGGGCTGGAAGAGTGGGTGAAGTTGCTCCAACCCCCCCATCCCCTTCTTCCTTCTCCTCCTCCTCTCTCCCAGGAAAGGTAAGAAAAGCAGTGGCTACTCTCCAGTTGCTCCTGCACCTTTTTAGCTCCGCAGGGGTGGGTGTGAGGGGTGTGTGTGTGTGTCACTTCCCAAGGCTGTGCACAATCCCGGCACAAAGCCGCTCACTGAAGAAATCCCTGTCATAATATTTGTGCAGGCACAAGCCCACACTTTGCAAGCTGCTGCTTCCCAGCCTTGCTTTTTCCCAGCTGGATGGTGAGTCCCAGAACATCCCATCCCTCCCCAAAAATTGTACAGACATTAGTAGTGACTGCGTCCATCTCTGTGCAGGGATGGATGCGGGGCTGATGGACTGTTGCTGACCTGGGCAACCAAGTGGGATTACCCATCTGTGGACACACAGTTTGGGGAAGGAGGAGTGACCTTGGCAGGGTGAGGGGGGCTGATACCCCCTGGTAAGGGTCAAAACACTGAGACCTGGCTGGAATCCACCACACTGGCTGGGGCAGGGCAGGACAGGGGTGGATGGAGAAGGGCTGTGCTGCTCCTGGGGGCCCTGTGTGTCTCCTTGGAGTTGGATGCACCCCAAGCAGGAAGCAGACTGCCTGGTGCATTTAGCCCAGCTGAGGGGTATCTGGGCCAACAGGCATAAAACCCCCGCCTCTGGCTCAGCCCAGGGATCTTCCCACCAACTGTGAGCCTGGCGAGGTTGGGGTTAACTCACCCCTGTGTCACAAATGTGTGATTAACAGCTCTGGGGAGGTGCTTGGGTCATGAATCCCTGAGACCTTCAGGTCTGTGAGACCCAACTCTGGGGTCAGGCTGGTGGTCCAAGACACTTGCCAGGGTTAAGGCTGACAGTCCCCAAAATCTGTCTCTGCCAGGGCTGTCAGTCATGTCCCAGCCTGGCACTATGTCACCTCAGAAAGGGGGACCTGGTTGCTTTCAGTGGGCTCTGGCAGGAGAAGTTGCTTCCCAGCCTTTCCCCAGTTTCCATATCTGAGGCCTCAGGGTGTCCTTGGAGCCAGCAATCCTTGTCACTGCTGTGGCAGTGGGGGGCCCCTGTGGTCACCCTTTGGGGGTCTGCAGTGGCTGTTTTCCTGGTTTTCCATTAAGTGGGATATTCTGCTTGCAGTTTGAGGCAAGGGGAAGCTGGAGATGGGAGAGCAGTTCCTGTAGCTTTTGCTGAGAGTCTCTCATAGATCTGCCATGGTGGATCCATGGCTCTTCCAGATAGGACAGTGCTATGGGTGCTCGTTCAAACCCATTTCCTCCTATTCCTAGAGATATTCTGGGGGTTGATCCCAGTTGCCTGGCCAGGTTTGAGCCTTGTGCTTTGGAAGAAAGCAGCTGGAGGGCTCCTGATGTCTTAGTCATGACCTGCAGTAATGTGGGTCAGGGTAAAGTCAGGGGGTCCCTCAGCAGCTCCCTGAGCCTTGCTGCCCCTGAAAACCAGGGAAAATCCCCAAGGGTGACTCTACTTGAGAGCCCTGAAAGTTTGGGAAGTGCAAGGTTTCTCCTGTCTTGAATTTGCAAAGAGGGACGAGTTTGTTTCCCCGTGGAGGTGGCCCAGGAATGCTAATGTGAAGCTGTGGTGCAACAGGCATCCTTGGCCAGCTCTGTCCACCTGTACATCTCCACAGGACACTCCGGCTGTCGTCATCCCGGCGAGCCACTGGATGTCAGTGTTGATTGAGACAGACGACGTGGAAGGAATATTTTGCCCAGCTGCAAAAAAACAGGAGTCCTCTGAGCAGTGGGGATGTGCCCCAGGTCTAGGTGGGACCTGGAGGCAAGATCTCCAAGGGAACCCGTTTGTGGCCGGTCAGAGGTTACAGCAGGGCGGGGCAGTGATTCAGCTGCTCAAAAATGACGAAAGGTGTGACACCAGGGCTGGGCTTCACTGGCAGTCTTCCTGTCCTGGGGGGCAGGAGCAGCTGAGCTGCCCCTGATTTCTGCCCTTCAGGCAGCAGGGCTGAGTGGAGCTGTGTCGGGTTTTATCCCAGCTCCTGCTTTGACTCTCTTATCCTGTTGTCAGCTGTGGATGCCACAGATCCTGTGTGGTACAGCTGGGACCCCAACCCACTCCTGGGAGTCGGGCCCCGCCAGAAGCCAGGCTGTGTGCTCACGGTTTTGCTCTGTTTTCCTTCTCAATGCATGAAAATACACCTCAGAGGAGCATTGCTGTGCCCCCGTCTTTACTTCATGTGCTCAGACAGATTTTTTGAGGGCACGTCAGCACTTATAGACACAGACGGACACCCAAGCAGTGCTTCAGGCACCACCCCCATTTTTCAGGCACATAAACACCTTTTCCCATCCCATAAAATCCAGCCCCAACCTCTTGGGAGTGCTGGGACAGACACCTGCAGCCCTGTGCAGGGCCTGGAGCCCCTGCACGTCACGGGGATGTCGCAGCAGCATCAGCGCCTTCCCCATCAGTCAGGCAAAGGGTTTGGCTGAGGGTATTGCCTGGGGTGGGATGATCACATTTCCATGTCTCCCTCCCCTCTGTGACCAGGAAGAGCAGTGGGTTGTCATGGAAAGGATGTTTACAAAGGAAGTGGTGGAAAAAAGATCGATCCAGTAGCAGCCTGGTGTGCCAGCTCCAGAGCGCAGCTGGCCAAGGGACAATGTCTGTCCCCAGCTCTGAGGTGCTCCCTAGTTGATGGGATTACAGGTGTATTTTGAGGGCTGAAGGTATTTCAGTGTTTTCCCTTTTTCCTGGGATGCCAGGTGCAGTGTGAGGTCAAGAGGTACCTGGCCAGGTCTGTGGGATGGCCCCACACCTGCTGTGTGTGGGAGGAAGGACACATTTGGTGGCAGTGAGGGGACACAATGAACTTTGGGTGTGTCTAAGGGTACCCTGTGCAGTTATTGGTAATTGTTTTGGGATGCAGGGTCCTGCCAGGTCCCATCCTGAGAGTGCAGGCCCTGTGGCCTGAATGGAGACTGAGTGCACATCCCAGAACAGCAAAAGCAGGAGCCAGCGAGGGGCCAGTGCTGAGTTCCTGCACAGGGGAGAGATTCCAGCCTTCCCATGGCTCTACCTCGCTCCAGCCTTTCTGCTGCTCTCCCTTTCCGTGCTGCAGTCACTTGATGGCGTTGCTGACACAAGCTGTGTGGAGCATCCCCATGGCTCTGCTGCCAGCATCCCCTTTCAAAGGTTTTTGCCGGGAAGAGCCCTCTGAGCCCTCCCTGTCCTTGTGGGGCCGATTTTTTGGCTGGCACAGCAGTGTGGGCTGGTGCCAGGCTCCTCTGAGCCACCTCAGAGCTGCAGGAGAGGTGCAACTTTCCTGTCTGGATTAAACAGGACATGGCACAGGGCTCTGCATCTCAGCAAGGATCCTTTAGTGCTTGTCCTGGCCCAGGTGATGCAGAAATCCCTGCTGGCAGAGTGATTCCCATGGGAGCTATGCCCCTAATCTTCCATGGGTGCAGGAGATGTGAGGGGCTTGGATCTCACCCATGGGTCTGTACTAAGTCCCCAGTTCCACGCTGAAGTCACACTCCTGGAGCCCAAATTCACCCCTCTGGCAGTCCTGTAATGAATTCCTGTTGTGCCAAGCTGATAGAGAGCTTCTTCCTGTTTTTATTTCTTCCCTAAGGTAAAATCATTCTCTCTCCTTCCTCCCCCACCTGGCATTTAATCACTTCCCAATACCTGGATGGCCTCTGCCACATATTGAAGTGAGAGGAGCTTCATTATCTCTCCCTGTGGCAGGCGAACTCTTACCAGCTCCTGACTTCCCAGGCCCAGCTGGCACGGTTTGGAGCATCCCCTGGCTCAGGTGGGACTCCCATTCATGTCCTGACTGAATCCCCAACCTCCCTGGGCAGCTCCTGGCATGAGCAGCATTTATGCTGGAAGGAGGGGTGGATTAAATTAAATCGGGAATTTAAGGTTTTTGGCCAGGATTCAGGGGCGTGCCTTGGGATTACTGCCCTCCATCATCATCTTCACTACTGTTTCCTGTGCTCAGTTTCCCTGGCTGCTCTCCCCCATACTGGACAACCCTTCTTGCTCTCCCTGGCTCTCCCTTTTTCCTTTATGAATGCCATTTTCCTGCCTGAGCACTCATCCAGCTCGTGGCCTTGATGTCTTCTGTGGCATTTGCATATAAAGGTGGGTTTTAATAACGCGGGAATGAGAAACTGATGTATTTCAGTGCTGGGCCTCATAAATCACTGCATAAAGCATTGCAGAGCCAGCCAGGGAGAACTGCTGCCTAGCAACTTCTCCCGGTTCCCTGAGGGATCAGGATGGGGCCCTAAAATCCACTTGAAAAGTCTCCTTTAAGACCCTGAGGCCTGGGGGAGAGGAGCTGAAATGGAGGAAAACCTGCTTAGGGAAAAGAGTTGGAATGTAATTGGCATAAGGAATCACTTTGCATCTGAATGTGTCGGCTGAGCACAGGGAGGGATGAGTCAGCCTGTGCAGGAAGGATCTGGAGATGCAGGACAGCAGAGCAATGACACCTCCCTGTAATCAGCAAGGATGAGGATGGGCAAGGGCATGGGAGGGCAGGAGCATGTATGGCTCTGCCTGCCTACTCTTCCTTCCCCAGGAGAAAAGAAAAATCTCATGATCATAGTCTTATCCTGGAGAAAGTTGTTGGTTTGGAGGATAATGAGGAGAAAGAGGGACAGAAAAATATGTTAACCTGTTCTGCTCAGACTCAGCAGTGTGGGAGGTGGGGACTATGGACCTCCAGGGCTGTCTGTCCCCAGCCAGGGAGGTTTCATCTGAACCTCCTCCCTTGTGCCAATGGGGATTTGGGGCAAGGGTTTGCTTTGTGTCGTCCCATCGGGGTCTTGCTCCATACCCATCACTGCAGTCATCAAACTCAGGTCTTATCCTGTGCCAGGTCACTCACCTTTCTGTCCTCAGGGCTTCAGAATGAGGTGGCAGAGCCATGCAAACATTTTGGTCACTCGGGGCTCCACATCCATTCTCACCTTTCTCTCTCCAGCTCCCCACCATCACCCAGAGACCCCCAGGAAGATGCCAGGGCTGATTAACTGGGTGACCCTGTCCCGGCTGCCCCTCATTGCATCTGAGGTGACATCCTGCGTCAGTGGCTATGCCTTTGGGATGACAGCTCTGCTCACCTACCACAACCCAGATCCCCAGGCTTTGGAAGGCAAGTTTTAAGGAGTGAAGCTTGGAATGGAGACTTTAATATGGCAGTGCTGGGTTTCTGTGCATGCCTTCAACCTTAAGATGCTGGTGGGAAGCACAACCAAATGTATTGTGTCCAAGTCTACAACTTTTTAGGTGTGAAAAATCCCGCAAGTGGGATTTTTTTCCCACTTGGGAAGTGCCAAGAGGGACCTGTCTGGTGGGTGCAGGGAAGATGTGGGTGTTGCTAACACCCTTCCTGGCTGGCAGGTCTCTTTGTGTACCCCTTGGATGAGGGCACGACTGTCGTGGGCTTCGAGGCAGCCGTGTCCCGGCGCACTGTGACAGTGCAGATCAAAGACAAAGCCAAGATGGATGACACCTACTTCAACAGCTGCAGCCTCCCCCCTGGAAGAGCTGGTGATGGAAGTGGTGAGGGGGTTGAGGGTGTTTTAGGAAGAAAAGGAGGGGAAGGGTAGTGGGGAGGTGACGGGGGTGGCTGCTGGTGTATGCTGTGGCATCAAAGGGGCTCCTTTTGGGAGGCTGAGGGGTTGTGGTACTTATGCCAAAAATGTCAGTCTTACCCATCTTGGAAAGCACTGCTGCTTCTGGGCAGGCAAAGGAGTGATGCAGGAGCTGGGGCTTTTTAGAGAAAGCTGATGTGTGCAGTGGTGGTGGCTTTGGGTGTTTGATCCAGGGCTGGGGGTTGTGGGAGTCCTGGAAAGGAGCATTTTCCATAGCTGCAATACCTGGCATGGTCCAATCTCTGTGCAGGAAGGATTATGATGGATGAGGACCTGGAGAGGATTGTTTTTGTGGCCAACCTGGGCATGATTCCTCCCCTGGAAAGTGTCTCCATCTTCATCAGCACCTCCTCTGAGCTGCAGACACTACCCAGCGGGGTGGTGAGGGTCCTTCTGCCAGCTGTGTGTGCTCCCAGGGTCCCCCAGCCCAGCCTGGAGAATGCCAGCAGCTTCTCCAGCCACCAGCTCCAAACGTATGGAAAACCATGGGGAGGGCTCTGTCTGGGATTGATCCTGGGGAATGCAGGGCTGAATGAGCAGGAGCTGCAGGAGGTTGGAGAGTGGCTGCAGGCTTTATCTCTGGCACATCTGCAGTTCCTGGGGGGATAGAACATGTTAACAGGGTTTATTTGGATTTCTGTCACCAGCAGGGACAAGCACCCCTGTGGACTGGGGAGCCCAGAGCAGGGGAGCAGGTTCTGCCTGACTGAGCTGCTGGACAGTGAGGCCACCAACCCCTTTGAGTATGAATTCAGCTTCCAGCTGGAGATCCGAGGGCCGTGTTTGCTGGCAGGTAGGAGCACTGGGGCTGTCCTGCTGCACAAGGCTGATTTATCACATCCCCATGGCTATGTCCACACTCCTCCTCCTCAATATAAATCTGTGTTAGCAACTTAACTGTGCTGGGGTGGATTTACCAGTACGGGGTTGATGCTGACATGGGTTCCTGTCCTCTGCTACCTTGTCTTCCCTTCTCCCTGGTGTCCCCCCACCCTCAATCCCTACTGGTGCCTCGGTTTCCCCGGGCAGGAGTTGAGAGCCCCACCCACGAGATCCGAGCAGACGCTGACCCCTCGGCTCGCTCTGCCAAGAGCATTGTGATCACGCTGGCCAACAAACACACCTTCGACAGGCCCGTGGAGATCCTGATCCATCCAAGTGGTAGGTGGACTCTGCTTCCCCTCTGCTGCCTTGCCCCTTCTGGGATCCTCAACTGTAGCTGGATTAATGCTGGTTTTGTAAATATTGTCAAGGTTAGGCTTCCCAGGAGGTAATCCTGGCCCCTCTCAGGGTTTCCTTAGCTCTCCAAGCTCACAGATACTGCTGTTTTCCCAACCAAGGGTGCCTGCATCTCTGCCAGACCCAAAGTGTAACCACAGCTGTTCTTCACACAATTCTCTGCTTTACAGAGCCCCACATGCCCCACGTCTTAATGGAAGAGGGTGACATGACCCCTGCAGAGTACGAACGACACCTGAAGGGGAAGAACGATTTTATTAAAGGCACTAAGAAAGACCCCAGTGCCAAGAAAAAGGTGAGAAACACAAGCTGCAGGTGTTAGCTGAGGTTTTCCAAGGACTGGAGCTGAGCTAGAAGATGATTCCATGTTTTGAGCATCAGATATTACACTGTATCAACGAGACCTGCAGCATCCTCCCTCAGAGAGGGGCTTGTGTGGAGGAAGAGGGGAAAATTCAGCAGTGCTGCTGATAAACTGAGAGGGGAAGGAGCTCTGAGATGGTTATTGTGTGTATAATTAGTGATAGTCTAGCACAGCATAATTAGAGAGGTGCATTGTGATAGCATTAAGGGTATTATAATTATTGCAGTGACATAGAATAAAATATTCTTTTAATTGCTCGGTAAATGTTTACTGTTTCGGGGTAGCTGTCAGAGAGAAAGAAGTGATTTTTCTGGAATAATGAGCTGAACTGAAGACAAGATATGAGAGACTTCTCTTTGTTCTGCTGAGCAGCAAAGAGAAAAATATCTGCGCTGGGATTTCTGCCTCGTCTTTCAGCAGTTCTGAAGGAATGAGTGACAGCCCAACTCTTTGGTGTGTATGGGATCAGTGGAGAGGAGCAGACAGCTCAGAGCCCTCTGGATTTCCAGGGTGGGCGTCTTCCCCTAAGGGACAGTTGTGCTTGTGTGGCCACAGCTGGCACTGACAGTGTCAGCTCCTGTTTTACACAGCCAGGGCTCTCCTGTGTGCCAAGGGATGCTCATTTCCCCCTAAACTCCTTCTCCACGTGTCTGATCCTGGGTCCCTCTTGGCAGAGGTCCCAGACCTGCTGCAGGGGTGCCTCCCCATGCTGCTAAGGTTTCTCCTTTCACCAGAGACTTGTCAACCCTCCTCTCCTCCCTTCCTTTGCCCTCCGCTCTCTCTGGCAGGGCTGGGACTCCGCAGGCGTCTCCTCTAATTGTGTTCAGCGTGTGACAGGTGGAACGAGATGAAACTCCCACGCTACGCCTCGGATGGCTCCCTAATTATTTCTGCACATTTAGCATGTCAAATTATCTAAGGGGGGGATCATTCTGGAGACATTTCCCTGCAGGAAAGCCACCTGTGCCCCAAGAGGACTGGGAAACTACTGCAGGGAGCAGAGAAAATGCCTGTAATACCTGGGGTAGATGATGGGCTGGAATTGCTGCTGCTCAGAGCAGGACACTTGCCACTTCTTGGCTTAAATTAAATTAGCCCATAAATTTCAGCAGTAAATTATAAATAATTCTCCTCCCTCTGTTTGTTATGCAAAAGGCTTGGATGCTGTCAGCTGCAGGCTGGTGGGGATGGATGCACAGAGGAATCAACTTTTCTCAACAAAATCTGATTAGTTTACTGTAATTGTATAACTAGTGAAGGGGAACGGAAGGGAGGTGAGGAGATATTTTCTTTTCTGACCTGTAGCAGGTCCTCTGAAGCTGTTTACTGAAGATTTGCCTGTAAAATTCCCTCCAGTCAGTGAGAAATCCCAAAAGATGGGCTCATTCTGATCACACAGGAAATTTATGCCATGGATATCCAAGAGCATTCCAGGGAGTTCTGTGGATAGGTCCAGGGCCACAATTCAGTATTTGTACAGAGGCAACAAGGAACACTCTAGTCTGGAATGTGATAAACGGGAAAAGTTGTTAAAGGAAATAATGTCATATGGCTGGAGGGAAATGGAAATGGAAAAAGCCCTTTGATTTCTCAGTAGCTGATTAATTTATACCCCATAGCATAGAAGGGAAAGGCAAGAGGATGAGTGGGAGTTTGGCTTATTCCTGTGAGTGAGACCTGTCTTTCCACTGGGTCAGAGAAGCAGCACTCAGGCAGAGGAGCTGAAAGTAGAGCTTGAGTGTGTGTGTTGAGCCACAGGGAGTTAGCGAGTTTTAGAAAATAAAGGTTGGTCGTCAGCTCATAGACTGAGGAATGTGACTCATGGCTGGAGAAAACAAGCCCTGTTATGTGGGGTCTGGTTTACTCCCTGTGAAACCAACGAGAGAAGCAGCCACAAAGAGGAGAAAAGAGGCAAACAAAGCCCCTGAGGATTGAGCTGCTGTTGAGGAGTTGTTTCCACACTCAGACCCAAGGATGAAAGGCCGTGGCTGGGCTGATGTGGGGTCCTGGAGCTCCCTCCAAAGCAGCTGAGGCCATGAACCTGTTACTGCTTGATACACACATAACAGCACATTATAAACCCCCACAAGAAGTTTTTACCAGTTTTATTTTATCCCATTTGTAATGAATACTTGAAATAGAAGGTGAGAAAATGCAGAGAGCCATTGGAGCTGTGTGCAGTGCAGAGATCATGCGGGTTCCTATCGAGCCGTGGCTGGTGCAGATGGTTCAGCTTTCCAAAGCTTTTCAATCCCTACAAAGAAAAGTGATAAAAGAACTGGGCAGAAAAAGCAGCAAACCAGAGGTGGCAGGAATGAATTGGAGTGCTGAATGCAGCAGATCAAGGGCTGCATCTCACGCTTCATTAGTGAGTGACCATGGAGAAAGCCTCTGGTGTGCCTTGGTGGGATGCTAAGCTGTGCTAATGAACCAAGTCTTCGGGAAGGATCTAATGAAATGTTTAGAGAATCAGGTTTGAAAGGTGCTGGGTAGGGTGAGGTCTTTTGATTTCTTCTTCAGGCTTTTATCTGAGTGTGCAGTTGCTCCATACAATCCCAGAATGATTTGCTGGAGCGGCCCTTAAAGCTTATCTTGTCCCACCCATCCTGTGGGTAGGGACACCTTTTGCTATCCCAGCTTGCTTCAAGTCCTGTCCAGCCTGGTCTTGGATGCTTGCAGGGGTGGTGAATACTGTGGGTATGGACAGAACTGGACACCTGGATATTGGCCCACCCTGGTGTTGTCACCTCTGAACAAGCAGATTTTGGCCCACAAAAGGCCCTGCACTTGCATTTTGAGCCATGTTCTGATTCCCCTTGAATTGAAATGGGGTGGAGAAATCAACCTCTCAAAATCAACCTCTCAAAATCAACCTCTCAAAATCAACCTCTCAAAATCAACCTCTCAAAATCAACCTCTCAAAATCAACCTCTCCAAATCAACCTCTCCAAATCAACCTCTCCAGCTCTCTCCTGCTTTTCTTTCAGATGGAAATCATCAGGAAGCGGCTGAACAAGGACATCCCCCACCACCCTGTCATCATGCTCAACTTCTGCCCTGACTTGAGGGCTGTGCAGCCAGGCCTCCGGAAAGCCCAGGGAGAGTTCATCTTCCTGGTAGACCGCAGTAGGAGCATGAGTGGTGTGAACATCAGCCATGCCAAGGTACCTGCAGGAGGGGAAACACCTGCCTGTCAACAGGGATGAATGAGAGAGAGCAGTGGGGGTGCTGAAAGCATAAATGTTCATTATCAGGGGATGGGGAGTAATTATAGGCTGCATTTTAGTCATCTCAACTATGGCGCTCGTTTGGTACCTGCAACAAAGGTGACTCTCCCCTGTTCTCTTCTGCTTCTTCCTATCAGCACATAAAATGTAAAATTATTTTTTTTCCCTCTCTTGCTGGCATGTTTTGTGCATCCCTTTTCCAGTTCTTCCTGTCTTCAGGAGGGCTTTGAGTGATGGTTGCCTAGGAGGAAACCTCCAGGGAGCTCCAAGGAGAGGTGCTGACCATACATTAGGAGAGGTTTTGCTGATGGGCATCTCTGTGAACCCACAGAAATGTTTTAAATATGAGACATCCCTTTTACAAACACAAATGAACACCAGCAGCCTGGTGGATAGTTATGGGAGTTGTGTTGAGACCTCTGGATAAAAAAATAGCATTGTCAGGATATTTTGTAGGTCTGAGGTTCCCCTGTCAGATGTGGCTCTTACCCAGAGCCAGACTTGGTGCAGGACCCTCCACTTGGTCTGTTGAACCTCATGAGGTTCCCACAGACCCACTCCTGAACTTGTCCATTTTCTAGCACATCTCTTTTCCTTCTGTCTCCAGTTTCCATGGGAACTGCTGAGGAAGGACAGACACCTTCAGCAACAAGGACTGGGATGCCGGGGAGTCTGCAGATGGCTGCAGCACATCCCATGGAATAGAGAGGCTGTTCCCAGGGGGAACAGGATATCTCTGGGGTTGTACCCCCTTCCCCCAGCTCTTTAGGAGTCTGGGAATATTGTCCCAGGGTGGATTTTTGCTTTCCAACTGCCAGCATGGCTGGCTTTGGGCACCACAGACTCCGCAGCCTCTGTGGAGGCTGGATTGTCCCCTGGGGATGGAGACCTGCAGGATCAGAACCCTTCTCTGATTGGTCCTGGTATGGAAACCCCATCTCAGGAGGGCTGTAGAAACAGGAAGAAGGCTGTTCCCCTTCAGGAAAAAATATTTTGAGGGAGATTTTGGAGGAGATACTTGAAGGGAGAAACCCACTGTCCCTGTTTTGAATGTCCTGTCCTTGTTTGTCACTCACAGACACCAGGGACCTCACAGCAGGAGCTGTTCTGAGAGGGTTTGGGGTGGGTTTTGGTTGGTGGAACCTTCTGCATCATCCTTAGCTGGATGCATGGCATGACAGGTCTTGGAGCTGTGCAGCCTCAGGATGCACTCAGGGATGGGGTGGAAGGGCCCATGCGGAGCAGGAGGGCACCCATCCAAAGCATCTGGAATGGAAAATTCAGGGATTTCGATTTCCTGCAGCCATATCCTTTCCTACCCTGATGCAGCCAGGGAGAAGAGCCAGGCTGTGATGGTGCTTGCTGGCAAAACTGCACTAATAACTGGGAATTGACTTTTCTAGAAGCAAACATCCCTCCTTATTGAGTTGCCATATATCTATGGAGTGCAACAGGATCAAGATCAATATTTACCATAAGAAGCAATAAATCTTTCTGCTTGCTGAAATAGCAAGCAGGCATCGCTTGCCCATTTTGGGAAATGCTTTAAGAGAAATATTTGGAAATTTGTATTTTTTCCCTTGTAATGAGTTCCAAGATGGGATGTCAGCACTGAGATCTGGAAGAGCCAGCATCCCGGGAGCCATCTGGGAGCAGTGGTATAAATATATCCCTGTAGGTTTGAGATAACAGCTTGGATTCAAGTACTCCAGAGCCTGTTAAAGGGCAGCCCTGTTCTTGTACATTATTCCACTGATTTTCAGTGCTCCAGCTCTGTTTTTTTTTTTTTTTTGCTGAGTACTACAGGCTTTAGGAGCTGGGTTGCCCTGGCACCACATCCATGCTGGACCCAGGCAGGGAGTTTGCTATGTCCCTCTGTGGTCACTTGGTCTTTGCCGCTGGTAGGACAACTCAAGGAGGCTAGTCTTGCTCCTTTGACCTTGGCAGCACCTCCAGGGGCTGGCTAGAGGGTTTCTGCTGCCCTCGGCAGACTGGCAGGAGTCTGCCTTGATCAGCATTTAAATAGAACTGAGCTGCTCCTGAGCACTTTGCTTTACATTTTGCTTTAAATAAACACTTTGCTTGAAATTGGCCTCCTCTCCTGCCACATAATTGCTCCTACAAGTTCAAGAGCTCCTTAAGCAGCTCTTGCCCAGTTTCTGTGATCACAAGCTCTGTCCTGCACTTGTCCACAATATCACTGTGACAATTCAAGTTGCTCTTGCCTTATGTAAAGCCCAGGAATAGGCATGTTAGATAACCACCTCTGGTAAAGAAAATAGCTTAAATCTGTTGTCTCCCAGTTATTTTAATTGAAGCCAGCTATGAATACAAGAGAATTGGGGAGGGGGGAGGCTTTTCCTTTTGTGTAACTTTAAGCTGTTTGTTTATTTTCTGCAAGTTTAGGCATTGAGATGCATTGCGTGTCGCACTTCTCAATTTCACACTCTGCTTCTCACCCACCAGCTCTGTGCTGCAGCAGTGTGTTGCCAGCACAAATTGAATCCCTTAAAAACAAACAGAAAAAATTGTTCAGTTCTTTGTTGTCTCTTTTTTTCCAAAGACTCCATTTTCCTCAGTGCTTCAGGTCCCAGATATCATCAAGGGACTTTGAAAAGAGCAGGGTCATATGGAGGCATGGGAAAGAAGCAGTTGGTTTGTTGTTAGGTGAAAGTGGGAGTAAGATGGGATGGCTCTGGGCAGAGCTTTTACTGGTGAAGCTGGGGCAGCCAGGGAGGGTCCAAGTGTCCTGATGTCTGTTTGCCTTTCACCCCTCAGGATGCCCTGTTGGTCATTCTCAAGAGCCTGATGCCAGCGTGTCTCTTCAATGTCATTGGGTTTGGATCCACCTTCAAGACCCTCTTTCCTGTCAGCCAGGCCTATTGTGAGGTGGGTGAACCCCCAGTTCACAGAATCACAGACTGGTTTGTGCAGGGAGGGATCTTGCATGCCATGGGCAGGGACACCTTCCACTAAACCTGGGTGCTTCCAGCCCCATCCAACCTGGCCTTGGACACTTCCAGGGTCCAGGGGCAGTCACAACTTCTCTGGGCAGCCTGTGCCAGGGCCTTACCACCCTTATAATAGATAATTAATACCAAATCTAACCGTGCCCCTTTCAGCTTAAAGCTATTCCCCCTCGTCCTGTCACTCCAGGCCCTTGTCCAAAGTCCTTCTCCAGCTCTCTTGGAGCCCCTTTAGGCACTGGAAGGGGCTTTAAGGTCTCTCCAAAACCTTCCCTCCACCTGGATGAACAGCCTCTGCTCCCTCAGCTCTCCTGTGGCTCTCCTTGGTGCTCAGAGGGTGCTGGTGCTGACAACTCCACTGTTCCTTTGGGCAGGAGAGTTTGCTCATGGCCTGCCAGAGCATCAGGAGGATCCAAGCTGATATGGGCAGCATCAACCTCTTATCCCCCCTGAAGTGGGTCACCCGCCAGCCCCTCCACAGGGGCCACCCCCGGCTGCTCTTCCTGCTGACGGGCGGGGCCATCAGCAACACTGGGAAGGTTCTGGAGCTGCTGCGGGACCACTCCTGCTCCACCAGGTACAGACCCACCCCTGCAGGGCCAGAAAGCTGCACAGGCTGGGATGTGCCTCCCCTTGAGCACAGCTCCATCTCACAGACGTCCCCACTTCAGAGACACAGGCAGGAGAGATTGCTGCTATGAGCCTGGGAGAACCTCAAAGGGTTTGGAACGAATCCCAGAAGTTCAGATGCTTTTTAAACAATCAAAAGCAGGATAATTGAGCTGACAACTTCACAGCTCTTGGCTGATGCTTCCTGCTAGGAGAGATTGACACGCCAACAATCTTCCTTGCTTTTTTTTGAATTTTTTTTTTTTAAAGCACATCTGGGGCTGGCCCCAGCTGCTTCCAGGATGGGGCTGTACAGAATTGAATATGCTGAAAGGGAGCAATGTAGAAAGCAGCTAATTTGTGCACAAGCTCCCAGCCTGGCTCCCCAGCCCTGATCACAGGCTGTTCTTGTTTCTCTTCTGCCTCTTTAAGGGGCACAAAACATGAGAAAAATGTAAGAAATCCTGATTCCTCTCCCATCTCTCAGACTTCAGGGTTATCAGGCAAGAAGCTGTGTGGGTTTGTAACTGCACAGAGGTCTGATTGTTTCCCAGTGTAGAGGGCATCCCACTATCCCACCCCTTGCTCTTGCAGAGCTGGAGGGGAGGGTTAAATGCAATCAGAGCTGGAGCGTGGTCTCTGGTGACCCTGGAAGGGAGAGTCCTGGGCATGGCCCATCTTAAAAGAAGATCAGAGCCTTATTTAGGAGGGGTGTGAGGCTGGCCTAGGATTTGCAGGCAGCTGAGGATTAAAACCCTCCACGAGAAAAGCCCCTTGTGCAGATGCAGTTTGCTGCTGAAGGTGCTTTCTTTCTCAGCAATCTACTCCCCTGCCCAAATGCCACATCCCACCCATTTCCATCCTCCTGGCTTCCCTGCACATCCACCCCCACCTAGCACTGCCCTCCCTGCCTGGGCTCCAGCTCAGTGTCCAGCCTTCAGCCCAAACCAAATCCTGATTCACAGACCTGGGAGTCAGGGGGAGCAGCCTCGCCTGCCTTGATCATCCTTCCCTGAGAAAAAGTTTCTTTTTATTGCAAGCAGAGATAATTACTGGATATTTAGTGCTATTGACCACAGCCAGCAGGGAAAAGGAGTTGAACTGAGAGCAAAGCAGCTTGTTTGTGTTTGCAGAGGAGGGGAAGGCTTGAGGTCCTGCTGGGAACTCCTGAGTGTCACTGCTGAAGGCTGGTCTTTGGGGAAGGGGTTTGGGGTCTGCTGAGAGGAGGGGGCTGGCAGTTCATAGAATCCCAGAATGGTTTGGATTGGAAGGGACCTTAAAGCCCATCTCACCCCACCCCCCTGCCATGGGCAGGGACCCCTTCCATAGCCCAGAGTGCTCCAAACCAGTCCAGCCTGGCCTTGGACACTTCCAGGGATCCAGGGGCAGCCTCAGCTTTCCTGGGGAACCTGTGCCAGGACCACCCTCACAGGGAAGACATTCTTCCCAATATCCAGTCTAGCCCTGCCCTTTTCAGCTTGAAACCATTCCGCCTTTTCCTGTCACTCCATGACCATGTCCAAAGTCCTTCTCCAGCTTTCTTGGAGCCCCTTTAGGCACTGGGAGGTTCTCAACCTTCCTGCCACATGCCTAAAAGAGAGGCTGGTTTATTCTTCTGGGCATAGCAGTGGGATAAAGCCAGAGGGAGTTTCTGCCTGAGGGACTGTGTGAGCCACATGGGGCTGGGGGATGGCTTTTCCTTTGGATCCCGATTGTCCCTGTCCCTTTGCAGGTGCTACAGCTTTGGCATCGGGCCGAACGCCTGCAGGAGGCTGGTCCGGGGTCTGGCTGCCGTGTCCAGGGGCGTCTCCGAGTTCCTGGCGGAGGGCGAGCGGCTGCAGCCCAAGGTACAGCCCCCACTCCCCACGGGGCTGTAACGATGCTCTGCTCAGCGAGGGGGAGTGTCGGAATCTGTGGGTATTGGTGATTCCGAGATTGTAGAAAGTCTCTGTCTTTCAGCCCCGCTGCCAAAGCAGAAGCCATAATTGGTCTGTGCTGTTTCAAGGTGGTTTATTCTGTTTATCTCTAACATGTTCTGCTGCCCTGCCGCAGCTCTGTCCTGCAGGGCAGCGTGTGGGGCTCTGCCCTCAGTGGGATGGTACAAACATTAAATACCACAAACTACCTGTGCTGGATTTACAATAATGTGCCAATATCTGTCACCTACGTTGGACAGTGTGTTCCCAGCCTAAACCAACAGAAAAATGCCAACACCACAGTGAAACATGGAGGGCATGAAGAAGGAGAAAAAGGACAAGACACACCCAATTCCTCCATCTTGTCCCCTCTGAACCCCTAATCTAGAAATCTAAAATTTTACTTTTGCACCCGTGCCACACTTAATTATTACTCTTATCAAACACTCAAAGCTTGTAATTCATCCTGTAAGATTGAAAACTCTTTTCCATGGGCAGAGATCACAGCTAGTGTCTCTGGGGGCTCTGTCCAGGGGGGTTCCTGACCCCTGCCAGGGTCCCAGGGCAGCCAGAGGGAAGCCCTGGATTCCCACAGGGGAGGCCGCAGCTCCCAGCGGGTTCATTCCCCATCCTGGCCATGCCTTCCCACCCCCCGTCTCGGCAGGTGGGTGAGCGCAGGGGATGCAGCAGCATCTCCGTGTCCGGCCGGAGGGAGCGGAGGGCGCGTTCACCTCCGTGTCGCTGCTGCAGCTCTGCCTTCAAAGGCAGCTCTGCCTCGGCGAGGGCACTGGGACCGGCATCAAAGCAGCCAATTAGTTTTGAAGTCGGGCTCAGCCCTGGCGTTGCCCGAGCGAGAAGGACTCGGGGTGGGAGCGAGAGGAATGCGCTGTAATGGCTTTGCTTATTAAGCTGACTTTAAAGCCTCTCCATTCCCTCTCTCCCCATGAAGAGTAAAACCGTGTGCTTGAGATCTGGCGTAGGGATGGATGGCTCTGTCTCCTGGTGAATGCACAGACCAGCCTGTCACCTGCTGCTTGACTAAACCCAGAGAGAATTGGGTCTTTAGCTCTTAAATATCTCCAAAAAGTCAGCTCCTACTTTCTTGATCTCTCGAAGAGTTCGGCAACTCCACCCTCTGCAGGAGCCTGGAGCACGCAAAAACCTCTCTAAGACAGAATGGCATCAACATTTCTGATGTAAATTAAAAGCAGACAGTGAAGAGAGAGCTGTTTAATAAGAGCTATTAATAAGAGCTTTGCAGGCTGTTCAGCTCGCTGCCTTCAGCAGTCTGAGGTGTCAATTAATGGCCTTATAAAACACAGCCTGGTGTGTCTTCCCAAGCCTGTAAAAAAGCAGGGAACAATAGGGAATATTTGAGCTATTCTGTCTCTAAATCTGGTGTTCAGTTCCCTTGGCGTGCAGAGAAGCTCATGTAGATGGCTCCCTGGGAGATTTGTCCATGAGGTATTCACGAATATTGGTCTTCTCCACGTGTGTAGCTGACAGAGCATTGCTGATCTCTGGCAGTGGCTTGCTGATCTCTGGCTCACTGTGCAGCAATGAGCTGTTCCAAAAATATCAGTGTGTGAGTGCTGGGCTCGGGACAAGGGCTGGGGCTCAGACTGTTGAAGGCTGACAGCATTTCCTGGGTGCTAGAGGGGAGCAAGGGATGCTGCCTCACATCAGAGAATGATCCCTCAGGCCAATAGATCCCACCTTGCTCTGGGCTGGCAGCATGTGTGAGATCAGCCCTGCGCTTCATCACTGTCTGCTCATGGTAAAAAATCATGGAATCATGGAGTCATTTAGGTTGGAAAAGATCAACCATTAACCCAGCTCTGTCAAGTATAATTGTGCCAAGGAGGTGGGGGTGCTGGGATGGACATCAGAGCAGACTAAGAGGAAGCAGACTGTCAGGAGACGGCAGGAATCAGCTGATGAGATTGTTTGAGGGAATGTTCCC
Source organism: Taeniopygia guttata (assembly GCF_048771995.1). Lineage (NCBI taxonomy): Eukaryota > Metazoa > Chordata > Aves > Passeriformes > Estrildidae > Taeniopygia > Taeniopygia guttata. The sequence goes on from NC_133046.1 coordinate 6,828,048, forward strand.
CTTCCCTGCGGCTCGTGGCACGTGCACCATGGCTCACACCATGTCCAGCTGGACACCATACCCACTGTTGATCCTCTTCCCCCTGCCCTTTGCAGATGATCCGATCACTGAAGAAGGCGATGGCGCCGGTCCTGAGCGATGTGTCCGTGGAGTGGGTCTTTCCTGAGAGCACTGAGGTCTTGGTGTCCCCTGTCAGCAGCAGCTGCCTGTTCCCTGGTGACCGCCTGGTCAGCTACGGTGTCATCTGCGACACCTCCCCGTACCTCTCCAACCCCAGATCTGTGAGTCTGCGGGGCTGTCCCGGGACAGGGGGGTCTGTGCGTGGTCAGGGGGTGTCTCCTGCTTCCCAGCTGTGTCCTTAAGGGAGGTGATGGGCGGGACTTTGGGGGCAGTAGTGGCTGAGGATGTTGGTGCAGCCTGTCTCAGCTGGGAGCCGGTGGACAGACACGGTGGTGGGACCTGTTCCCTCTCTGTGCTTCCCCCCAGGACAAGAGGCGGCGGTACAGCATGATGCACTCCCAGGAGTCGGGCAGCTCTGTTTTCTTTCACTCCCAGGAGGAGGGAGCAGGCCTGGAGAGCTGGAACTACTCCAGAGACTCGGAGGGGTCCTGCCCCGCCGAGCACTCCCCCGACCACCTGGGCGTGGGCAGAGATCCTGGGGGAGAGTCGGACATGGACACGGGTCAGATTTTCCTCTGTACATGCTGGGGGGTGATGCCCCTGTCTCTCTAATCAAGCTCCTCTCACTGCTCCCCCATTTTTTTTGCCTGATTTATACATATCTTCAGCTGCAAAGAGCTGGAGGAGTTTGCAGGAGAGATGACAGATCTCCTGAGGCTTGAGCAAGTCTGCTTTGGATGTTGTATCCAAACCTGTCAGGAAATCAAGGGAAGTCCTGGTGAGCTGGGTTCCCTGGAGATTTTCAAAGCAGCTTTAGCTTTAGCCACATAATTATTTACAAACTTCCCAAGCAGTGTGAGGAGGAGTGGAGTGAGCAAATGGGTATCCCTGCTAGACCATCCCTGTACCTGCAAAGCAGCTTCCCAGTCAGGAGAGGGGGAGAACGGATCCAAAGCCCTCTCCCCAGGGTGTCACTCCCCCCCACCATGGCCTGGCTGGGTGTTTGTTTCAGCAGCATGTGGCATAAAGCAGCTGGTTGCACCCTGGAGCTGGGGAAACCTCTGTTACTCATGGGATGTTCTTCCCTTTTATTCCAAGAGGATCTGTACTGTGCATCCCCTCAAACTTGTCAAAAGCAATGAGAAATCATGTCTTTCCAAGGCAAATTTTAGTCTTGCTCTGACAGGAGCGTGTCTGCACTAATTAAATTTCATTAGTAAACCCTTTGTCTTCTCCAGGGAGGTTTGGGGAAATGCAGTCAGGCTTTTTTTGGCTGAAAACTCCTCAGACAAAACCTTCCCAACCTGCTCTCTTGACATACCCAGGAATTTTGTGTTTCTATTTCCTTTTGTGGTTTCGTTGCTTTGCTTAAAACTTTGCAGGGCTGAGTGTGGCCCCCTGAGCTTTGGCAGGACCTTGGTGAGGGCTCCCTGCCTCCCAGTGTGAGCCACGGGGGTGATGCTGGCTGATCCCACTCCGGAGTGGAGCTGATCCTCTCTCCCACCGTTCAGGAATGGACGTGAAGGCTCTGTCCAGGAGACGGGCATACAGCACCACCCAAATCTCCGACCACGAGCCCCGCAGGAAGGTGCCCACAGCCAGCGATCCTGGCACAGCCCTGGTGAAAAACCCCCTCCGGAAAACCCACCTGCAGGACCTGCAGCAGGTCAGCCCCGAGCCCTGGCAGGTGGATTTCCAGGTAGGTGATCCCCTGAGAGGCTTTGCCTGCAGGTGAAAGCCAGCAAGGAGAAGGAGGAAAATATCAGGTGGAGAAGAGTCTGAAGGAAAGGGCCTGACTCATGCTTGTCCTAAAATATTGATATAGCTATAGGTAATAGATATAGCTCTGCAGCACATCAGGAACACTGGGGAAACGAGCCAAGCAAGGAGCAGAGTGCCATCCTATATCCCATAGCAGTCCCTCCCCATGGGAGCCTGCTTTTTCCCTGCTTCCCTTCCCCTTAGCAGCCTGTGCTTTGCCTTGCTGCTCCTCTGGCCCTTCTTACCTCCCTACAATTTAGGATTCAATCCTCCCCATGGCTGTGGCGCTTCTGTACCTGGCAGGGAAAAGGAATTCAGTGCCAAAGCAGATTCCCAGCTGGATCCATCGCCTTAGACAGCATTGGGATGAGATGTGAACCTGTGTGATGATACATCTGCTGAACAGGGTTTTGTCCCCTACCTGCAGCAGGTGGAATTTGGGCAGATTTTTTAGCTGATCTTTGGGAAGGATAGGGATGGTTTTCTCTCATCCTTGGCATTGCCAGGATGCTCTGCTCTGCAATCAGCATCTGCAGGGCTGGGAGGACCAGCAGCACTTGTGTTCCCATGGAAACTCAGAGATGTCGGGGACTTTGATTTCCCCTCTATTGTGGGTTAGAGATCACTGGGTGAGGAGTGGGAGGGGAGATGAGGGGGCAAAGGAGAAAGCAGGGCCAGGGCTCCAGAGGGAGGGATGAGACTTCTGCCCTCAGGCTGCAGCAGTGAGGGTGGTGAACAGCATCAGTGACCAAGAACAAGTAGGTTTTAGGGCTACTGGCACCATTCCCTGTATTGGGAATGTCCCCAGAGCATCCTCCTGTCCTCAGTTTGCAGGCAGGGGTGGAACTGACTCCCTTCTGGAGGGCAATAAATGGTTAACAGCATGCAGCCTGCTCTTAATTAAATGCAGCCTGGTTTTGCTATCCCTCCTGCTGCCAGGGCTCCCAGCAGCTCTCCCAGCTCCCAGTCCTGCTGCCAGGGCTTGACATTTTCAGGGGTGTGAAGCCGAGCCCTCAGCTCATCTCCACGCTTGCCATGCTGGGAAGGAAAGGTCAGCACCAGCCACGGGCAGCTTCAACCCCCAGCTCCATTCCCAGCTGGTTTCCTCTGGCTGGGAGGAGAGCTTGGGCAGGAGAAGGAGCAGGTTTGGAACAAAAAGGGTCTGGCAGGATGTGTAAATATTAGCTTGGTAGATCACACCTGAAGCTGCCCGGCTCCCAGTTTTGCTGGTGGTGTCATAGAAGAACAAAATTTAGGTGGTGGTGGTGGAGGTCATATATGTCTGTCACTCAGAGAAAGCATCCTTCCATCCATCACATTCTACCACCTCTTTTCCTTGCTGGTGATGTCCTAGAATATAGAGTCTGTCTGTTTTAGAGGAATTTTCCCACAGCCCTGGGGACAGGGATGAAACCCAGGCCTTGCAGAGGGGAACATCCCTGTGGAATGTGGCACCAGAGGTGCTGGAGTGGGGGATTCATGTCTCCTGAAAGTGGAGAAACAGTCTCATAAAAAAAAAAAAAAAAAAAAAAAAAAAAAAAAAAAAGGAATTTTTATCTTTTTATCTTTTTCCTCCCATCCTCTGCACCTCTCTCCTTTCGTTACTAAGCAACTGGTCCTTGATCTTTCTGTCTCTCTTCTTTTCTTTGGTTCCCAAGTGAAGTCATTAAAATGTCTGGAGGGATGAAACTCATATTTCACCTTCTGTGTGTCTGGGGAAGGAGCCCCTGGGGCCAGAGTCCCTTGGGGACACCCCAAGGTCTGGTGGAGGGCTTTGTCTGGGTACAGATCCCAGCCAGGAATGGGCAGAGGGAGAACCTGTGTGATTGCATCCTTTGCAGGGGTCAGGCAGGGAGGAGATGGGATCAGAGGGGCAGAGCAGGTCTGTGCCCTTGGCTCCAGCCAGATCCAGCCCTAACATCTGCTCTGCTCACAGCCCCTCCCGGCCATCCCACATGGCTCTGCCCCCAGGACCCGTGGCACAGGCGCCCGGCGCCCGGCCCTGCTCCAGCACAGCTGTGTGTCCTTCTGCCACGACACCACCGCCCCGGCACTGCCCGACGGGCTGCAGGACGCCCCGGGAAGGGGCTTGGGAGCCCTGGATGCCATCAGGAGCCTGTGCTCCTCGTCAGACAGCCGGAGCCCCGGGGATCTGGGTAGGTGGGAGAGGGGGAGGCATGGCCAGCCTCACCTGTCTGTGCCGGGGTCTGGTGGCATTGCATTGCGCCCTGTGCCACCATGTGAAAATTGGGAAGGATTAATTATGGTTTTGTGGTGCCAGCGGGGAATTCAGCTCCCAGGGAGGTGGTTAATGATCTGCCTCTCCCCTCTCTGCAGAGTCTGCCCAGCATCCATCCCTCACCTTTGAGACAGAGACCTCCTCTGACTGGGAGCCCCAGGACCTGGATATCGGCACTGCCTGCAGCTCCCCGTGCTCCCCCAGGACCCTCTGCAAGGCAGTGGTCAAGGGGCTGAGGAACAATGAGCCTGTGCAGTGGGAAGTCACGTTTGATATCCATCCTCTGTTCCGGGAGCGGGAGAGCCAGGAGGATGGTGACACAGACCTGTGGAGTGAGACCTTCCACCACCTGGCAGCCCAGTCACTCATCCAGGACTTCGAGCAGCTCGCCGAGAGGGAGTGTGAAATCGAGCATGGTAATGCACAGCTGGCTGCAGGCAGACCCTGCCTGACCTCGGGAAGGTTTTCCAGCACTCTCAGCAGCCTCTGGAGTGAAAACAAAAGCTGCTGGTGGTGAAATATTAGAATGTCTCACACAACTCCTAAATAACACCCCTCTTCAGCTCCCTTGTGCTCTTCTACTTCTGCAGCCTTGCTGCACATGATTATTCCTGAACTCATGTTCCTTCCCTCTCCTCAGGAGCAGGGGTTGGACGATGAGCAGGTTGATGATCCTTGAGAGTCCCTTCTGACTGTATGTTCCATGATTCTGTGATCCCTCTGCTTCATGCATGAGGTAACATGGTTATTTTTAAGGAGTTGGTCACTTGGAGCTGGGAAGTGGCATCCAACTCCAGCAGCAGCCACACATCACTGCCCTAGGCCACCCTGGACTGTGTCAGCCCTGTCCTCCATGAAGTGCGTCTGGGCTTGTAAAATGAGAGCAGGAGTAGCAGTAGGCAGAGTTTAGAGAGGTAAAGGGATACAGCCCCTGCTGGCATGGATCCCCAAGCATGGAGATGGGTCTGGGAGCTGGGTGTGAGGGGTGGGGGAGCCCTTGGGGCCCGAGGACTCTGACCCCGCTGTCCCTCCCGTGGCAGGGTCTGGGCGACGGTTCCAGCTCAGTGCTGTCCACACCAGCAAGGCCTGTAACATCATCAGCAAGTACACAGCCTTCGTGCCTGTGGACCTGAGCACCAGCTCCTACCTGCCCACCCTGGTCCAGTACACCCACACAGGTAACGTGGGGCTGGACAGGGGTGGAACCTTGTCCTGGCAGGGAAGGCGGCACTGATAAACATCTCTCAGGGCAATGAAGCCACAATGTGCTATGAATTTGGCACCAGACCCGTACCCGAGGCTGTGGCCAAGCTCTTGGTGGCACAAACCTCTTCCCATGGCCAGGGAAAAGGTCTGCTCTGAGGTCTGCATACCCAGAGATGACCAGAGAATCACGTAATGTTTTGGGTTGGAAGAGATCTTAAAGCTCATCCTATTCCACCCCCTGCCACCACCTCCACTATCCAAGGCTGCTCCAATCTCTGTCCTTCCTGGCCTTGGACACGAGGGAGCATCTCCAGCTTCTCTGGGCCACCTGTGTGAGGGCCTCACCACTCTCATATCAAATAATTTCTCTCCAATAGCCCATCTAAACCTACTCTCTTCCAGTTTGAAGTTATTCCCTCCTTGTCCTGTCACTCCAGTTCTTGACCAAGCTCATCCCATGGTTTCATTGCCATCATCTCTGTGCCAGCCCCTCTCTAACACTGGCCATTCTCTTCTCTTGTACTAAGGAGCAACATCCAAGCAAGGCAACCAGAGGAAACAGAAGAGTTCAGGAAGCAGAAGACATCGTGGCTGTTCCCCTGGGCGTCCTCAGTCAGCATGTGGCCAGAACGGAGACTATGGATTTAACAGCATGAGTAAGGTTCCCTGGGATTTTATCTCCTTCCTGGTGTTAGAGATCTCAGTGGTTTGGGACACCTTCTCTGGTCTTTTTAAATTCTGCCTTCCCCTTTGCATGCAGTGCTCACCAGACAGGCTGGGGCTGCTCCCCTTGAATGGAAGCTTCAAATTCTCCCAAAGCCCTGAGATGGCAGGTTGTGCTGCTGACAGCACTCGGGAGTTAATTGGCAGCCGTACCGCGGGTAGCACGGAGGATGAAACGAGTGTAATTAGAGGCAGGGGGGATGTGAGACACTCACTTGTCACCAAATCCTTCACTAATGAAGACGAGTTGGATCAGACCTTGTCTGGCACTGTCAGAGCCGGAGCTGGATTAACAGAGCCCCAAAGAGGCTCATTAACCCCATCGTGCCCTGGGAGGGAAGGTGCTGGTTTTGGCTGGGTGCTGTTGCTGATGTGGTTCCTCAGTTGCAGATGCTGAGGAGAGCAGCCCCTCACCCTCCAACACCCTGTCCTCATCTGCCTGGGAGCACTGCCATGTTCCTGAAGGTAGGGAAAGAGCTGCTGGCACTTGGTGCAGCTCCATCGAGTCTGTGGTTTGGGCTTCTGCTGAGTTTTGGGGAATTTTATAAAAATGTATTACCTAAAACTATGCTTGTGAGCACAGGGCCTGACTCATTCTGAGGTGCAAAGGATGGAACCTGATGTGGCTTTTGGTATAAATCTCCCACAGGTTAATTTTTAAGAGGTGTAAAAATTTTATTATCTGTATAGGAAAAATGAGGCAAGGGGAGAGGAAGAATTTTGCCAAAGATTCAGCAGCCAAACAAGCCCATGTCCCAGGACCTTGACTCTGCTCCCTTTTGCTCCCCTGTAGCACCTTGTAACCCCATCACTGTGTTTCTCCCCAGGGCCTCTCCACAGCCTGTCTGCTTCCTCTGCACAAGCCCAAAAATCCATCGAGAGGCTCTTTGCTGCCAGGTATGAGCCAGCTCGACCTTCCTCTGACCTCAGCAGGTGCCTTTCACCTGTGTGGGTCTGATGTGAACACAAGCCAGAGGGAGAGGAGGAACCCCAAGGGTAGCAGCTGGAGCTAGGACTGAGTGTGGTGCCAGTGTCTGGGGAGCAGGGGTGATTTCGGATGGGAGGGTGGGTGTCAGGATGAGCACAGAGGTCACTGACACCTTTTCATCCTTTCGCAGGCTGACCCTCAATAAAACCATGCTGCTGGTTCGAGCTGCCAAAGGCTTCATGAGTAAATCTCCAAGCAGAGGGAACAAAGCCGGCTCTGAGGGTGACAGTGAGAGCATGGACTACCTTCCCCTGGTGAGCAGCTCCTCCCTGGGTCTTGTTGGGGTTGTGTGGTCACTGCAGGGGAGTAGAGGAAGATCCCCCAAATCTTCCTCCTGCTGTTTCTGACAACCATGTCCAGTGACCTGCTCAGAGATGGAGAGCTGTTTCACCCATACACGCCTTTTTCCTGAGCTACCCACAAGTGGTTGGTGTACAGAGCTTCCCTTTGTGCCCACCACCCCTTGCAGGTGTCCCTGCAGCTGGCCTGCGGTGCCTTCCTTCTGAATTCAGCCTTCTGCAACGCCGTCAACATCCCCATGGAGAAGCTGAAGTGGACATCACCCTTCGCCTGCCACCGCCTGTCCCTCAGCCCCTCCTACAGCAGCAGGAGGAGCAGCCCCGGCTCGGAGCACAAAGTCCTGAGTGGGCAGGGGAAGGGCCCCTCCACTGGAGCCCCGGCTCGGGGAGCAGCGCCGGAGGACGCCGGCCGCCCTCGGCACCTGTCGGGCAGCGCGGCCGAGAGCATCTCCCGAGCCCTGAGAGCCGAGAAGGAGCTGTGCCCCCCGGCCATCACCATCCGCAGCTTCTCCTCCCCCGCCGGCAGCGGCCGGGGCTGGGACACGGCCGGCTCCGAGCTCCAGGCTTTGCTCTGTGAGCTGGAGCTGCAGCAGCAGACGGAGCCCGAGGGGATGCTCTGGGCCACGGCTGTGGCCCTGGCCTGGCTGGAGCACAGCTCAGCCTCCTACTTCATCGAGTGGGAGCTGGTGGCTGCCAAAGCCAGCCTGTGGCTGAGCGGGCAGGACTTCCCCCAGGGATCCAGCCTGGCCACGGTGAAAGCTGCAGCCCAGCAGCTCTTTGTGCTGCTCCGGCACTGGGATGAGAACCTGGAGTTCAACCTGCTGTGCTACAACCCGGGCAGCGTGTAAGAGGAGGAGGAGGGAGGCTCGGGCAGATCAGTGAGGGCACGGGAACAGGGATTTATCCTTAAGGAAATGCCTCCAAGGAGCTCAGCTCCTCTGCTGCAGAGATGTATGTGTTTATTAGAGCAAACCCTGCAAAAAGAGCAGCCTGGGCAAAATCCTGCACTCAGCAGTCAGGATTTTGCCCTAGAAGGGAATCTACCACTGCCTGCAGTAGATGCTTTTTATTTTCAGCTAGATCAGCATTTCCACCTACAGCAGTTCCCTCTGATCCTGGTTTCTTCTGGTCCAAGCCCAGTCTCCAGAGCAGATCTTGTGGCCTGCTCCACTTTCCCTGTCCTTGCTTCGATGCCTCTTCCAGCTCTGAATCACTGCCAAGCCCCTACTGCAGCCCCTCAGCCCCGAATCCCTGCTTTCCTGAGGCTTCTGCCTGGCTCCTGCCATCTCAGATGGTTTTCAGAGAAGGCAAAGGTCTGACAACATGCTCATCTCATGGATAAAAGGGAATCTGAGCTGGGAATGAGCATGTGAGAGCAGCCCCGCTGTCACAGCCAGGAGAATGGAGCCCAGCCACACACAAACAACCCGGGCCAGTTGGAGGCTGGGACCAAACCCCATCACATCCACACAGTGCTGGGCTCCCTCAGGCCCTCTGCAATCCCAGCAGGAGTTTGTGAGATCCCTTGCAGCCAATGTGTGCCTTTGGAGCTTCACAGGCAGAGCCAGGGTCCGGGATTGAAGTGCCTACAGGGGGAGTTGTGTGCCACTGTCCCCAGAGTGGCTGCAGTGCCCGTGGAGCCCGTCCGGAACCCGCTGCCTTTTGCTCCCTCCCTTGGCATGTAGCAGCCTTGCCTGGCCCAGCAGGCTTCTGTCTGGTGTCTGTGTGTCCAGGGTGACACAGGAGGGAAAGCAGTGCTTGGGACCATGAGCACCCCTCTGATCTCTCTCTGGTGTCACCTCTCCAAGGTCCCCAGGACCGTGCTCCCCCAGAGCATCCCTCTGGTCTCTGCTCTCCGTGTGGCCTCTCCAGGGTCCCCAAGATTATCCCTCTGGTTTCACCTCTCTCGTGTCTCCAGGAGCTTCCCTCTGGTCTCTGCTCTCAGTGTCAGCTCTCTGGGTTCCCCAGAACCTCGAGCACCCCTCCAGTGTCTGCTTTGATGTCACCTCTCTGAGGTCCCCAGTGTGGCAATGCTCAGTGGTGCTGCAGGTGCTGCGGATTCACCGCTCGGGTGCCTCGGCACAGTCGTGTTCTCTGTTGTTGCAGAAGTGTTGTTGTCCCAGTAAATCACAGCCTACTGTGCTTCCCAGTGTGAGTTCTTTCTTTTGGGGTGGGTTCTTGGTGGGTTTCCCTGGGGTCACCCCAGCTGGTTGGAGCACTATGTAGCTGTTCAGTAAAACACCCCCCCAAAAACCCCCATGATGATTTAGTGTGTGAGTTTAGGTCTGGGTTTAGTTAGTTTTGGGGAGCTGTGTTTTGCAAACTCTGGATTGAACATTTGGTAAACTGATGCATCCAGGATTTAAAAAAAACAAGGGAAATTCGGTTTAATTATTCTCTGAGGCAGAGATGGAGCTGGGAAATCTGCTGTCTTTCTCTGCATAGTTTAACCTGTTACCTTGGTCAGTGCAAGGAAGCAGAAATCCCACACCTTCCTTAATTAGTATTGTAATTACAGGAATTGATAAAGCAGCCATTGTGTTTTCCAATCCAAAGCAGGACATACAAGCTCTGCCATCCTTTATCTTCCCCTTGGCAAGCAAGGAGCCCCTCAGCTGCCCTCCTGCTTTTAGTGACCTCTGTATCTATACATATATCACAAAAAATGGACACTTCTAGCCCAATTTCCTCCCTCTGGACTCCATCTCCGGGGATGGAGATCTCCCAAGAAGGAAGTTGGTGTCTCCAGCCCCAGCATCTCCAGAAGCCCCCTCAGAGCACCCTCTTTGCATCCGAGGGGATTTTCACGCCAGTAAATATTTTCCTTAAAGGAGGATGCTCCGGGGTGCTGTTGCCGGGGTGACCGCAAGTGCCTTATTAAGATTAATTAATTTGAATACAGTTGTCAGCTGTAGCTTAATAACTAACCCCCATGCTGCTGTGTAAATAAATATTTGCATGCAGCGCCTGCACGGGGAGAAAGAGACGTCCCATCCCGGGCAGCCTCGTGCCAAGGGGTGTTTTGGGGAGAGAAGCGGCCAAATTGGGGTTATGGTGAGACCCCTCCTGTGCCCCCTGCCCCGCCACACCTGCGTGGGGAGATTTTGCTGCCGGAGGGGCTCATTAGCCGGGAACAGGAGGAGCCTTTTCGTGCTTTGAAGGGTTATGAAATCTGAGGGAGAGGGGGAGGACGGGAGAGCTTAAAAAAGAGCCGTCGTGTCCCCCCCGCCCCACGAGGCAGCCGTCGCCTGGCGAAGGAAAAGGGCTGGCACAGATTCCAGCGCAGATTGCGCCTCTGCCCCGTCCCTCCGCCAACCCTCCGCCAACGGGCGATGCCGCGGGCTGGAGAACTTGGCTAGAAAATGACATTTTAAACAGAATTTGCCACGTTGGCTGTGCGTGTGTCCCACTGCTCCCGGTGCCTTTCGCTCCCCATCTCTCCAGACCGGTGCAACATCCCTGCGGGGCTGGGAAGGGGGTCCGAGCCCACCAAACCAACCTTCACCCCCAAAACCTGAACGGGGCAGCAGCGAGGGGCTGTCTTGCGTTAGCTACAAAATAGTTTTGCTTCGGGCACGTCTTTGGCTTTGATTTTCCCCATCCAGGACCCCGGGCATGCCGGCGGGGGATGCAGCCAGTTGGTGCTGTGGGCTCCATCACTCCTGAAATAGAGCCCAGGGGCAGCTTTTGGGTGTCGGAGGCATCTGAGTGAAGTCATGTGGATGTTATGCAAGACTTGATGATAGGTTGTAAACAGCTATTAAAGTGATTGACAGACCCAGGACGAAGTTTTGAGGGGGGGGGGGGGAAAGAAAGGGGAAAGATGAGTAATAATGATTAAAATAATTATCAAATCGAGACGTTCCATGAATTGGGGGAAAGTTTTGTGAGGAGGGAGGAAGATGGAGAAATCACATTTGAGCGCTTCCCTCAGCTGGGGGTTGGGAGGATGGGGCAGATACCGAGCACATGAAGTTTGGAAAGGAGGGTTTTGCTTCTTCAAAACCAGCTAAAAAAGCAATTTCAGCAGAAACTTGACAGATTTGGGTTCACTGAGTGCCACTGGGTGATGGCACCCCCAAAACCCAAGGACTGAGCAACCCAAGGAGAGCAGCCCTGAGTTAATTAGGAGAAACAAGCAGATTATGGGGAAGACAGCTTCTATTTATATATAAATACTCCAGTAATCAGCAGTGAAGGGCAAGGGAAATCCAATAGAAATATGTGACTGTTTAAGAAGCTTTCTGAGCAAAACGTTACACAATCAGTTGTGTTTGCCTGGGTCTCGCTCCAAGTCCCAAGAAATTAAGGGGAAAATAAAGAGTGACCCTGAGCAGAAGGAAGGAGAAGGGATTTGTAGAAGCTTCTGCCCATCAGATAAGGGGGAATATCGGGACCTTAAATGGGGATGTCATGGGTGCTAGCAGCTCCCTTCGACCCCAAGCCCCCCAGCTTTGCCCTAGAAGCAGCGAGCTCCACACCTGCCAATGCTGGGGGTTGTACAGTTATGTACAGGTGAATTTCACTTGGAAAAAAGAAAAAAAAGACGCCTGGAGCTTTGCTGTGTTCCCAGGGTGGTGCTGTCAGTGGGTGCTGACACGGAGCAGAAATAGCTGCCGGCCGCCCCCCGATTTCACACATCGCCCTTGCTGCCTCCCGCAGCTCTGCCTCACCCCAGCACAGCAGGGATCGGGGGGGCTGGGGCTGCCCCTGCTGACAATCACCTCAACAATGGTTTCCAGTCACCTTGGAGCTCCCTGAGCAGCTGGGGTTTGTGTCCTTTTGTGTTCTTTTCCCTCCCAGGGCAGCTGCACTGAGATTTTGGGATTTGTTATCCTGAAGGCAATATAAGACCTGAGGCTGAGGTTTGGGGGTGTCTCAGAGGAGGGATGGGTGCATAGCTGGAGTATCTGACCCTGCCAGTGAGCTGGTTGTGCCAGTGTTGTGCCTTTGGGGTGGCTGCTGTCCCCATAGAGTCATTCCCTATATAAAGAAGGAGGATGGAAAATTTTCCCCTTGCCTGCAAGGAAGCAGCATCATTGCCCGAGGGTCACTGGTGAGTGTTTGCTTCGGCTCTGGGTGCGCCTGTGGCTTTGCAATGTGGGTTTGTGGGGCTGTATTTAAATCAGGAGAATCAGCCCCCTCTTGTGCAACGACCTTTTCTGGTTTTCTTTCTGTGCCACCTGTAAAGTTACCTTTGGCACGGGAAGTTTGTGCTAGGCTGGGATGCACATGAGTCCTGCAGGTGCTTGTGCCCTCCACGTGCGGCCTCTTGGGGGGCTCCCCTTTAATTGTTAAAATAATTAAATCTCCTCAAGACACAGATAGGATATTGCCATACTTTAAAAGCCAAGCTAGAGGTCTGCAGGCTTCTCTGCTCATTAAATTAGAAGATTTCTTAGCTTTTTGTTGTGGTTTTTAATCCTTTCTTTGCACTAGGCAGGAAAACTAGGAGCATGGGTAGTGAGAGCACGTTGGGTTGTGGGGTAGGAAAGAAATGAAATCAAAACATCAGCACCAGTGCATCAGGCACAGCACCTAGGAATCCTGGAAAGGAACCCTGTAAAGGGCATAAATCCCTTGGGAAAGATTACTTGGTTGGCACTGCAGGTTCTTAAAATCCTCTCTGTCCACATACTCTAGAGCCATGGAGTTGAGCCAGATCCAAAGCACCACGGCTGGCAGAAACAATGTGTTTTGGGGCATGAACAACGTGTTTTAGGGAATGGACAACGTGTTTTGGGACATGAACAATGTGTTTTAGGCATGAACAATGTGTTTTAGGGCATGGACAACGTGTTTTGGGGCATGGACAACGTGTTTTGGGGCATGAGCAATGTGTTTTGGGGCATGAACAACGTGTTTCGCCGTGAGCTGCCCTGTGCCAAACTAGCAGGGGGTTGGCCAAAGGCACCCCTGGGTGCTGATGAGGTGCTGGTTTGAAGGCAATGCTTGTTCCCCTCGAGAGCAGGACTGGGAGCTGAGGGCTGATGCTCACCCATGGGTGTCCTGCTCCACAGAGGCTCCCTGGGAGCCCAAGCCCTGCAAGATGCTTCCCCAGCACCTGCCTGGTTAAAAGGCTTTAAAAAATACTTTCCCCCCGGGACTAACCCCATTTCCAGGCCTGGAAGCAGCAGCAGGAAAGCATTGGATGCCACAGGGCTGGTGTGCAGGATGCTCGCTGCCCTTGGGGGTCCTGGCAGCCTTTTAGGGCTGTTGAGGGTTGAATTCCTGCTGGTTTCAGTCTATCCACAAGGATGGTGAAGGGATGGGGTCAGTGTGCTGCGGGGAGTTGTGTCACCTCGTTTAGGGTGACACAGGACTGCCCTGCTCCAGAGCCACGGGACTCTGGGAGTGGATCCCATCGCAAGGCATGGCTTCAGGGCCCTGGTTCCTGCTCACTTTTCCTTTCTCCTTGAGGCTGCAGCCGCTGCTGCCGCTTATGCAACGCCGGGAGCCTTGTGTAACAGTGCTGCGGGCGGGGCACGGCCGCGGGCTGGGGGCGAGGGGCTGCCGGCATCGCACGCCTGGAGCATCCCTGTCCGCCTGGAGCATCCCTGTCCCGGCTCTCCCTCCGGGTCACCCCCCAGCGCTGCCTTTTCCCGGCCTTCGGGACTGTAGGATGGATGCTCCGGGCTCTCGTGAGCCAGGGAAGGGTGTAGCAGAGCTCCTGGCTTCCCAGCTGGGAATTAAACTGGGAATGCTGGAATGGGTTGACAGGGATCTGTGCCGAGCAGGGGTGGTGGGATGGAGGCAGCTCCCAGTGTCCCTGAAAGGGCTGTCCTGGAGGGTTTGTGCTGGGCCACAGCTCAGCCTCAGCCTCCCCTCGCTCCTGAGGTTGCAAAGTGATTTTCTGTACCAAACCCGATTTTTTGCTGCTCATGGGGTCCCCCCAAGCTCCCTCCTCATTCCTGCTTCCAGCACCTGCTGCCGATCTGGGGCCGAACCTGTTGCTATGGAAACTGGTTATGGATGCTGAGGATGCTGCCAGGGTCTCATCCTGATGCTGCCTTTTGCCTCGCCTTACCCTGCAGTGCAGGGATGGTGCTCTGACCTGGGATCAGCCCCACTCGGAGAGTCCCGGCAGGTTAAACGCTGTCGGGGGTTTAACCCAGCTGTAAATAATACAGGGCTGTTCCAACCCTGTGCATTTGTCCAGATCCAGTGGGAATAACCCAAGAGCAGCTTTCCTAAGGCACCTCCTCCAAAAGCAGGCATCTCTCCTGGTTTGCCACCCCTCTGGGCACGTTGTAGGATGCTGTGGCTTAGAAAGGGCTGGGGCTGGACTGCACCCAGGTGGGAACTGAGTCTCATCCCAGCTCCACCAGCACCCTCTGCCCTCCAGTGTGGTGTCACAGAGCGAGGCTTCAGCTCACCCAGGGCAGGCTCTGCTCTGTGCTGGCTTCCCTCGTCTGTGACCGATGGGAATTGGTGCTTCATGTTTAAAACGATGCTAAGCTGAGAAAATACTAATTAATTAGAGCTAGTTGGAAAATCCCAAGTGCTTCCTTGCTGTGGCATCAGCAAGAACCTCCCGTGTGTGTGTGTTTCCCCTTCCAAAAATGCATATTTTAAAAAACACTTGAAATACTTCAATGGTCCCCAGGCCTGGCTTTTGCTGGGTACTGGTTTGTCCAGTCCCTGCAGAACCACCAGGAGTTAGAGGGGCTTGAAGGGGCTGCTGCAGGCTGAACCCCACCACGTGTCTCTTAGTCACAGAGTCTTTATTTCTGTTTGAGCAGGTTTCGAGCAAAAATGGGAAACAGGAGTTGTGGGGGGGGACACAAACAGGCTGCACCGGCTGCCCGGGCTGAGTCAGAGCTGGATCAGCCCCATCTCCACACCCGTGACTCACCGCCGGGTATTTCGGGTATTTCGGAGTCTTGTGTCACATGGCCTGTTTGGGAATTTATTTTTGTGGTTTGGTTATTTTCCTTTATTTTCGTTTATTCCCCCACCCTGAGAAGGGGCTGATGCTTTGGGTTGTGAACACAAAGCTCCAGGGACTCTGAGATGTTCCCCCTTTGCTCCCCTTTGCCTTTGGGAAAGGGTGAGCAAGGTGGGATACCTGTAAAGGAAAGGGCTTGTGGGGTGTCACATATATCTCTGCAAAAATTATATATATACCATTGTATGTATTACATAATACCATATCTATTACATAATATTATATAGCATTATATAATGTAATACTATATATATTAATAATTGAGGTGGTGTAGCATGGAGGGGAGCCCAAATTCCTCTGGTTTTCTTCATGTTCCTTCAGGTTCCTGGTGTTGCATTACACAGGACAATTGCTGTCACAGGCACACCCCGCTGAAACTTAGGGGAGGAATTGGCTTGGAAAAATCTGTGGCAGGGAATCTTCTTCCAAATCCCGTGAGGCTGGGAACTGAGGCAGCCCTGAGAAGGCAGTGGCCATTCTCACCTGCTCACCGAGGGTCTGAAAATACCCAAATGTGAGGCAACACAGACATCCCAACCTCCCAAAAAATCCAGCCCCCTTCCCAACACCGACTGTTTCTCTGAGAAGGCTTTGGTCAGGTTGCAGAGCCTGGTGCTGTTCTCAGGTTTGGGTTTTATCTGAGCATCTGCTGCTGCATTTGGCTCCAGCTGGAAATTCTCTTATTTTTTGGGTGAGGTGTCTCCCACTTGTTATTGTCATGCAACAGTTTGACACCTGGAGCAGTGTGTAAATGAAGATGTCTGATGTTTCCCTCCGAAGTGGGAACGGCTGTTTAGAATATCCTAGAAAATTTTAACTCCAGGCGAAATGAAAATGAGGAGCCTGGGGAGGCAGGCAGCTCCACTCCCAGGCTCCCCGAGGCAGCAGCAGCAGGGATCCGGGGATTTTCCTGCAGAATATTCCCGAGGTAAGGAATGCCACATCATGGGAGTGTCTTCTTGACCTCTCCATAAAATTCCTGGTGAGCCCAGGAAGGATGCTGCGTGTGGGGCAGCATTTCCTTGTCCTCTGGAGACGTTCAGCTTGGGGTAGGACACACAAAATTCCTGTCGGAGCTCAGCACAAGTCTGGGCAGCTCAGTGGCTTGGCCAGATTTGGGAAAGGTGTCCCTGTTCCCTGTGGGGATGGCCCTGGAGACACCAACAGAGCTCAGAGCTCCTCCCTGCCCTGCCTTTCCCCAGCTTTGCTGCCTCTGGGGACTTGCCCATTTTAGACTTTTGGGTGCCAATGTGTGTCCAAATGTCCTGAAGAAATCTGCCGGGAGCACAGAGCCCCAGTGGCCTCTAGTGGCTGTGGGACAAAGATCCCAGGAAAGGGGCCCCAGCCCCCCACAGCCCCAAACAACAGCACTGGGGGTCCATCCCACCAGAAGCCACCCTTCCCATGGGTAGAGACAAAAGAGAGACAAAGATAAACCTCCCAAAAAAGCTCCAGGGCCGTGACTGATGGGGGAACATCCAGCAGGATGGTGTTGCATCCCAAATCCTCATTCCTTGGCAGGGATGCATGGAGAGATTTTGGGCAGCCATTGGTTTTTTCTCATTCCTGTGTTAAAAAGCAGGGAAAAACCCCCCACGTTTTTAAGGAAAGTAAAATTTCTTTCACATCTTTTTTGATTTTTCATTTTTCTAAAGCATATTTTCTGTCTAATGCCACAGTACAAAACAGGAACCCCAGCGGTGAAAACAGTGGAGCCAACAGATCAAAAAGGGTTTGATTCCGTTAAAATGACCGGGTTTGTGTCTTCTCCACCAAAGGTCACTAAAGCTGCTTCCTTCTGAGTAATTGTGATTTTTCAACAAGGGAAGAGGGAAGAACTGACCCATTTTATTCCCCAAACCCACAGCATTTGGGGGCAGGATGGAGCATCTCCTTCTGCAGCCCATGCTGTCCCTCCTCTCTCCCCCCTATGATAAATAAATTACTTTAGGAGTGCTGGCCTAGTTTAACATGCCCTAGTTTTGATGGAGGAGGGGAAAGAAAAAAAAAAATAGAGAGACAGAGACTATTTATTTTGGGCAGTTGCTTCATGGGTGTCCTTTTGGGAAGAGCTTCGGGGGACTCACCCACTCCCCCCTCCCTGCTTTGCCCTGGCTGCAACACAGTGCCCTCAATTTGGGTTTCTTTTCCTGAGTTGCTGCCTAGCTGATGTGGAAATGAGTGGTGGAGACACTGATCCAGCCCCAGAATCGTTGTCCATTGCTCCGAGCCCCCCAGGACTGGTGTCAGGGGCTGATGCCTCAAAGCCTGTGGAACAGAGCAGTTTTCGGGGTGAATGAAGATACACCCTGGTTCTGAGTGTAAGAGGTCAGCGTTGGCTTTGCTGTAGGAGCAACTGTGTTAGCACCTTTCCCCAACACCAAAATCCCTGGGAAAATGGGATTAAAGCTTGTGTTGGGCGCGGAGTGGGATTTCACAAGGGATTTCACAAGTGCTCTGGGTGTCGATGGGACCTTTGCACCTCACTCGTCCCTCCCCAACCCTGCTCTTCCAAAGGTGCCAAGTTTCCTCCGGCAAATAAACCTGCAAATGGCTCTTTTCTATACATTTTATTTTTTCCTCCTTTTTTCCCCACCCCTGCCAAAACCAGCAGCCCATATGGGCAGGGTTGGGTGGGGATTTTTGCAGTTTCCATGGGGATTTGGCTCTGGAGCTGCTGGGTGCTGGCTTCTGGGGTTTGTTCGGGTTTTTTTTCCTCTGATCGCTGTAACCGGAGCGTGGTGATGGCACCGGGCTCCCTTCCCGGCTCGGGCATCTCCCAGCCAAGGTCACCGGGGAGACCGTGGGCAGCCGCCGCCTGCGTTGGGCCATCTGTTAAATAATGTATGCAATAAACTCCTGCCCCGGGGCCAGCTTAATCCTTAAATCCTCCTTCAGAACACCATCTCCCGGCCCTGCGGGATGCCCAGCTCGGTCTCTTGGGCGCATCTTTCCCCCCATTCCCGGTGAATCCCTCTCTCCTCGCCCCTCCGTCCCGCATCCTCCCGTACGCGATCCCGCCGGGCTCTCCTGCTCCATTATTGATGCGCCGTGCATGAAAGATGCATATAAAGAGCGGTTCATAATTTAGCAGAATCTCCTCTTCTTTCAGCCTCCCTTCCCCCTCTGCCTTTCTCCGGATCATTACCGGCCTCTCTCCAGGGCATCCAGGTGTTTTTGGGGGGATCCCGGGGCTGTGCCTGCGCCCCATCCTCAGATCACCCATAAATGGGTCGGGGTTTCGGGGGTGGTTTAAGTGCTCAGAGGTCTTTGATGTATAGAATAAGTGGGAAATTTGGTTTGGCAGACCCATAGATGAGGTTTTTACAAAAAAAAAGAGCTTTTTGGTGAACTTAATTACCCCAGCGCTGCATCCAGCCCATGGTTTGTGTCTAACGAGCTCCCAGGCGCTGTGTCCTCGGCACATGTGGGATGTTTGGCTCCTCTCTGGCTCTGTCTGCTCTCCCAGAGCCCTGGGCTCACCCCCAGATGCTGACTGGGGCAAAACCCATTCGTTTGGGAGAAAAAATCTCCCTTCTGGGGACCATCTCGTGGTTTGGAGGTGCAGAAGGTTCCCCAGCATAGGAAATCCAAAACTGTGTGTAATGTGTGCAACCCACACAGCCACGACCTCAGAGCTGAACTTGCCAGGGAAAATTTGAAAATAATTCAGGATTTTTCAAGGGAGCAATTTAGCAAAGCTCCTCATCATATCCTGGATGTGGGAGAGACTGGGTGGGTTAAAAATGGAGCAATAAATAGCAAAGGTGGTGGGGATGGGAGCATTGTGCAGCCTTCACACCCCAGCTCCCTGTGCCACCCCAGATTAATCCATCTGCCCCCCAGGTCATGCTGGACAAATCCCAGCTCAGCAACATCCTGCTTTTATTGCAATCTATGATTTTCTCTGCAATAAAGTCCCACCCCTGGACCTGTTTCCCATCTGTGATTATATCCTTGTTCCCCGGGCACAAAGGTTGGCTCGTGCCCTCGGTGGCGCGGGCAGAATGGATAATGGCCTTTTTTAACACCAGGATCTCGGTTTTGGGGAGAAGGGAGGAATACTGGAAGGAAAATGCCCATTTTCCACAGCTTTTCCCATCAGAGAAAGGGAAGCCACCTTTAATTCCCCATTCCCATTCCCAACAGCCGCTCTCAGGACCCAATGTTGAATTTTCCCATTAAATTTGTGCCCCCGAAGCATTTCCCCATCAAACAAAAAATCCCACAAATAAACACTAATCCCAATTAGTTATTCAGCGTGAACGGGAGCCTGTGCTAGAGAGTGGGGAGGTTTTCCTTAGTTATTTTGGGATTATTTGGGGGATCAGGGAGGATGCTCATGCTGCTTGGCCCTGGCAGCCCATGGGAAAACACGGCAGATCCGCATTTATAGTTTTTTTTTCCGTTTTGTTTCATTTTCCTTTTTATTCGGACATTGCAGAAATAGCCCTGTGTAGTGGATAAAAGTGCAACATACACAATATTTAAGAAAAGGAGGAAAGAAAAACCTGCCTTGAGGTCTGTCAGTCAATCGCAAACAGAAACAAGAACCAAGCCCGGGCGCCAGAGGCGCTTTTTGTCCCCCCTCCCCCGCTTTTTTTTTTTCCCCTTTTGTTTTTATGCACGTCATGCAAAATAGTTAAAAAGAAAGATTAGAAAAGAGAAGTCAGAGAAAACCCCACGAGAGATCGACCGAGCCCTGGGAAGAGCAGAGAGCTCCGAGTGCTGCTCGTCTCGGGGAGGGAATCGCTGCCCTCCAGCATCTCCAAGTGTTTGGCACTCTTGTGATTACATTAAATAATTTCTTTTATATATATGTTTTAATACAGTCTATTAAAGAGAGGAAACTGCCACAATATAAGGGAAAAAAAACCAAGATCACCCACACTACAGACTGCATGGTAGTTAGAAAAGCTGAGCGTCCCCCCACCCCCCGTACATATAAAATCTGTCCCTTTGCTCACAGCAACCAAGAAGTACAAGCTTTAAAAAATAAACCAGCAATTCTTCCTTCTCGCCTTTCCTTTATAAAAGTTTTGGTTTTCCCCCTCAAGAACCTTAAAACGTGACTAAAATTAAATATATATATATATCTATTTTATATAATTTCCCAACATCCAAAGACATCAACATAAAAAAAAAAAAAAAAAAAAAAGAAACTCATACAGAAGGGGATAGCGTGGTACATCCAAGTGCACGGATTCATTTTTGCAAGATTAAATCATGTAAACAAGGTGCCCGCTGGGAACAACCCTGGCCGGAGGGAGACTCCAGGGGCTGTTCCCCCCCAAGTCCCCCCATCTCCCGCTGCCCCCTTTCCTCTTACCCCCCGATCTATTGCGGCACAAGGTTCAGCAGCCCGAGAAAAGCAGCCCGAGGAGCTCAGAGCCGCGCCGTGACTCCTCCGTCCGTCCCTCGGGGTGGGGAGGTTTGAAGCAGGTGACTATTTTCCCGATTACACAGAGATATTTTATTTTCTAGCATTTTTGACTCGCTGGCCGGGCTCGGGCTCGCTCGCCGCCCTCCCCTCCGTGCATCTCCCCCGGGCAGGAGGAGCCGCGGGCCGCGGGCGGCGTTCCCGGTGCTCGCTGCGGTCTTGGGGTTATTTTCTGCCGATCACCTGTGCCATTGTAAACCGACCCCACCCCGGGCCTCGGCCCAGCGTCCCCAGGGAGGCTTTAAACACCGGGAGGGGCCTTTTCGGAGAGGTTTTGCAGCACATCATCGATTCTATCATCTTCAATAACCACTAGAAAGCAGAAAGAAACACAACGCGATGAATTCGCTGCCGCCGCGCTCCCCCCCGCCCAAGGTCACCCTCGGGGGGGTTGGAGGGGTCCCACATCCCTGGGGTGGCTGCTGGCAAAGGGACACGGCGCCCGACACGCCGCAGGGTACCTGGTGTCCCCAGGGAGCGTCCCCAGTATCGCCCCGACACTGGTGCCCTGTCCCTGGGGACTCTTGTCAAAGGACGTGTCCCCAAGGAAGGTCCCCTCGCCTCTGTGCCCTGCAGATGGTCCCCAGGGAATGTCCCCTGTCCCTAAGGAAGGTCCTTGTGCCCTGCAGATGGTCCCCAGGGAATGTCCCCTGTCCCTAAGGAAGGTCCTTGTGCCCTGCAGATGGTCCCCAGGGAATGCCCCCTGTCCCTAAGGAAGGTCCCCGCTGCCCTATACCCGGCGAAGTACCCAGGGCACAATGTCCTGTCCCCAGGGAAGGTCCCGGCCACCCAACACCCGTTGACAGTCCTTGGGACGTGATGCCGACATCCTGCAGGGAGTCCGGTGCATCGTGCCACGTCCCCGGGGACGCTTCCCGGTGTCCTGCATCCCCGAAAGGTGCTTGACGCCCCATCCGTGAGGAAGATCCACGGAACACGACGCCCAACATCCCCCAGGGAGCCCGGTGCACCATACCCTGTCCCTGGGGTGCCCCGCATCCCTGGAGAAGGTGCTCGGGACGCGATGCCCGACACCCTCAGGGAGCCCGGTCACCATGCCCCGTCCCTGAGGATGGTTCCCGGTGTCCCGCATCCCCGGGGAAGGCCGGCGATACACGATGCCCAACACCCCGCGGGATACCCGCCGCATCCCCGGGGCCGTGTCCCGCATCCCGGGCAGCTCCCGGGCAGCTCCCGGTCCCTCCGGCACCCACCTCTCTTGCTGCGGCCGATCTGCCCCAGCTTGGGCGGCCTCTTGCCCTGCCCGCCGGCCAGGAGCCCGTCGCCGCCGCGGAGGCGAACGGGGAAGGGCAGCTGCCCCACGGCCGCGTCCCCCGCCAGCTGCCCCTCGCCGTAGGGCGGCCCCTCCGACATGGGGGCGGCGGGGGGGGACCCGCCGCCGCCGCCGCCCCCCGACAGCCTCCCGGGGCGCGGGGCCCGCGGGCCCGGGGCAGCGGCGCAGCGGGCGCGGGGCGGCCGCCCCGTCACATCCCGGCGCGGCCGGCGCTGCTCGCGGCTCCGCGGCTGCGGCGGCGGCTCCGGCGGCGGCGGCGATAGAGGAGCGGGAGGCGGGACCGGGCGGGGCGGGGCGGGACCGGCTCGGCCCCCGGCACCGGCGGCGGCACCGCCCCGCGGGCTGAGCCCGCACCCCCGGGGATCCCCGGGACTGCCCCGCCGCCTGCCCCGCAGCGTCCCCGGGGAGCGCGGAGCATCCTCAAGGAGCCCCGGCCTGCCCCGTCGGCTCCCCGCGGAGCACGGAGCTGCCCCGGAGCATCCCCGGAGATCCCAGAGCTGCCTAGCAGACACCCTGCGGGGCCCGGAGCTGCCCCGGAGCATCCCCGGGGTGTCCCACAGCATCCCCGGAGATCCCAGAGCTGCCTAGCAGACACCCTGCGGGGCCCGGAGCTGCCCCGCTTCATCCTCAGGATTCCCCAGCCTGCCCCTCAGCATCCCTGGGGAGTCCGGAGCTGCTCTGTAAGGGTCCTCGGAGAGCTTAGGCGGCCCCACAGCACTTTTGGGGAGCCCAGAGCTGCCCCACAGCCGCATCTGGGGAGCCTAGACTAACCCACAGACACGTTTAGGGAGCTCAGAGTAGGGCACTCCTGGAAAGCCTGGAACTAACCCCTCCACAGCCCTGGGGAGCCCAGTGCCAGCTCGCGGGAAGCCTGGGCACAGCCCCAGTGCCAGCTCCCAGGAAGCCTGGGCACGGCCCCAGTGCCCTGCACACCCAGCAGAAATGGGCCATGGGGGGCTCTGGCACTCTGTGGGGGCTGCAGTGTGGGGGGACTGGGTGTGTTTGGCTTGGGCCCCCAGGACCCGTCCCTGCAGGAGCCTTTGGGGCACTGCAGGAGCACCTCTGAGCCACTGGGAGCTTTCCATGGGGTTTTCTACGCAGTCACTGCAACAGTGCGAGTCACTGGGGTTACTGCCTGGCAAAGTGAGTGATGGCGAGGTTGGGGATAACATTTTGAGACAGACCACAACTATGTCGGGGTGTTCAGGCATCTGTGGTGCATCTCCCACAAAGCAGAGCAGGAGGACAGTAGCAACAGCAGCAAAGAACCTGCAAGGCTGAGTTACCGGATTTCCCTGGAATCCAGAGCCTGGCTCATTTTGGGGCCCAGCAGAAAGGAAGGACGGGGTGCTGGTGGTACCAGGGCTGGGGTGCACTGTCCTGGGGCTGCTCCCATCTCCAAAGCCCTCGTTTGCTGAAATCCTCGGCCCCCAGAGCTGCACAAGCCCCTCTCCCCTGCACTCCCGCCGCCCCCGAGCTCTCAGCTCCTTACATAAGGTTGCGGCTCCGCCCGAGGTATCGCAGGGAAAGCTCGGGAACAGGAGGCGAGGGGTGCCGGGGAGGCACAGCCCCTCCAAGGTGTATTTTTAGGCTTTGCCTGATGCTCATTCCTGGGCAAAACACCGATGCTAGAGGCTGTGTCCTGCACTGCTCTGAGGGGTCTGACCTTCCCGCTGCTCCCAGCGAGGGGTGAGGCTTTTTGGGGTGGTGATTCTCCTGAAGAGGGGGGACACCTCTTCCAACAGGTGGGATTCTGGCGTTTCAATCTGTCTGCTGGGTTTTGGGGCTGCGGTGTGGCTTTTTGAGCTGTGTTTCAGCTGTTCCCTCCGGGATGGGTTTGCGGCTGCCTCGCCCTGCAGGCAGCCACCGCCATCTACAGCTGGTGGGACGCGGCCCTTTCCCGGCACTGGAATAACCAGGGACCTGCTGCTCCTCAAAACCAGCCGTGGGTTTGTGACTCACAGCCAGGATGGCCTTCGGACACTGCCCCGCTGCTCTGGTTAATGTTTAATGAGGAAACAACCCATCATTTTCACTGTAAATTCAGGGGGTTTTCAATGCCAGCGGGTGGGACTGTTTCTTTTTAAATGTGAATTTGGATGGCTCTGCCTGGAGCAGGGGTGCCCAGGGGCTGCCTCAGCCCTGGGGCTTTCAGCTGCTCTTACTTGAGGCTCCCTCATTCCCCAGGAATGTTTATCTAATTGTCCTCCGAAGGAAATGTTAATTGCAGCAGCACTTTGGGTCCATTAACCCTCTTGGGTCCATATGGGATTTATGGCAAAATAAGAATGTGAGGGAAAGGAATTTTCCTTTTTTGTGTCAGTTTGGGGGTTTGGCACCAGCTGTGTCATGAGGGGACAGCAGTGACTGTCATGTCCAGTGCAGGGGGGACAGGTTCCCCCCCTCAGCCAACCTCCATCGTGGCTCAGGATGATCCAGGCTCACCATGTCCACCTCAGGGAGGACAAACCTCACCACTCTCATGGAAATAATCCAACACAGACACACTTTTCATCCTATTTTATTACTTCACACCCCATTTGCTATCCCAAGCCAAGCCAAGCCAAGCCCAGCCATCAGCCACAGCATTCTCACATCCCCATCCTCACATCCTGGTGTGACAAAGCCATTTGGGGGGCTCACAGAATCACCTGTGCTCACACCCCCTGGTACGAGCTCTCCGACAGCCCCTCCTGCTTCGTTAGGCCTTGCAGCCCTCTGGAAGCCTCACGGGAATTCTGCAGCCTCCCAGAACCCTAAATACATTTTATTTCTGTTTTCCCCATGTTTTAATCAGCTGGGTAAGGGGCTGCAGGCTCTGTAACCATGACACAAACCCTGCGAGTCCAAACCTTAACATAAGAGCTTCAAGCTGCATCTTGCCCCGAGCACCTCACCCATTGCAAGAATCATCTCTCCAAATCACCCCCAGATTATAGTGTGAGCTCCGATAAGCTGCAGTCACCTTTGCAGACTCAGCTCTGTCCCCCTGGTGAAGCACCCACTCCCTCAAGCTCCCTCCCCTTCCCCAAAACCCACCACCCAAGCAGTGAGGCGACAAAACCCCTTTGCCAGCAGCAGCTTTAAATCCAAAGTCTCCCCCGGAGAACCACGAAAAATTAACTGTTGTACAAGGGAACCACCCTGGTGATGCCCTGCCTGCAGATTGGGCACTTTTTGGGCTTGGGAAGAGCCAGGTAGCACTCGTGGCAGGAGCAGATGTGGCCGCACTCCAGGAAAACGCAGGATTTGGTGTTGCTCAAGCAGACCACGCAGGCGTTCTTGAGGATCTCCCCCCCCTCGGTGTTCATCAGGCGCTCCTGGGCCTGCCGGAACTCCTCCTGCATCTGCCGCAGGCGCTGCCGCTCCCGGAGCTGCCGGTACTGCTTCCGCAGCAGGAAGAACAGCACGGCGCAGGTGGCGAAGCCCGAAACGACCGTCAGGATCTTCCAAAAGCGCACGCCGGACTCTTGTTTGTGCAGCAAGGACTCGAAATCCAGGGAGCTCAGGTAGTAGGGCATGCCCTGCTTTGGGGGCTGCAGCTTGATGGTGGCGTTGTCCAGGACCAGCTCTCCCACGCCCGTCAGGGCCGTGCCCACCTTCAGCATCTGCTCCGTCTCCTGGATGCCCTTGGAGCGCTCCCCGCTGATGTAGTGGCCGAGGACGTCGGTGAAGGACTGCACAGACGGGTGGAATTTCTCGTACACCGTCTCCAGGCTGAGCTCGGCAGCCTCCAGGGGCTTCATCACCCGGACGGTGACGCCGGCGCCGTCCTCGGCAGGGACCAGGTCAAAGGGGGTGGTGTTGGTTCTCTGGTGGATGATCTTCTCGTAGTCGTTCCTGGGGAGGGAGCAGGGGGGAGTGAATGACTGCCCCCGATGGGAAACACTGCCTGGGATCACCTGCCAGATGGGACATGCCCTGAGTGGAGCTTCTTCTCTCTGGAGAACACCTTTTCCCTCGTGGCACTGTCCAGGTGTGCACGAGGCCATGCCACCCCCATCTCAGTGCTCCCCCATCCCCACCTACTTCTTCCTGACCTGCCTGTGGCATTCCCAGCTGTCAAAAACCATCCAGTGAGGAGAAGCACCATGTGTCACACATCCCAGTTTGGTAAGTGTTAGCAAATGCTTATCAAACTGCATCACTGGGCTCTGCTTCAGCAGCCCTGTGACCCCTGGGTGTAGGGATTGCCCAAATCCAATTAATTTCTGTTCTGCAAGTCGGTATTTTTTGGAAACGTCATCCTCTGGTAGGGGGCTGATCAGTGTTCAGCCTGTGGTGGATTACTCGATGTGCTCTTCTCCTCCAGCCCCTCTAAAATCAGGCAAATCCAGCTCTAAAATCAGCCAAACCCCCATTATGGCAGCTGTCACTGTGGGGGCTACTCTGAGACCCAGCTTTGAGGCACATGGTCCCTCTGGCCCTGTCTGAGGCCATTTCAGGGTGACAGACCCCCCAAGGGCAGCACAGGCACATACCAGAGGTGGGTGGTTCTGTTCCACACCATCTTGTGCTCCCGCAGTGTCAGCCTCTGAACCACGCCCTTGCAGTTCTCCACAAACTGACTGCTCAGGGTGTCCTTCACCGACCGCACCACACCTGCAACGGAGCCCAAGGCCAGGTGAGGGCTGACTGAACAAACCCTGGGCGAGGGCTGGGAGGGACAGGACCATGGGGAGTGGCATCAATGGGCTGCTAGGGAGAAATCCTTTCCTTCCTGTGAGGCTGGGCAGGCCCTGGATCCCTGGCAGTGCCCAGGGCCAGGTTAAACGGGGCTGGGAGCAGCCTGGCACAGTGGAAAGCGTGGCTACCCATGGTGGGGGGTGGCACTGGATGAGCTTTAAGGTCTCTTTCAACCCTTAAGGCCTCTTTCATTCTAGAATTCTAAGATGGAGACAAAAGGGATGAGAGCCCATATTTTCTGCTGTCAGGAGTCTGTGGCTGCTTGGCAGGGGGGAGATGACCTGATGGGCACAGGAAGAGGAGCTGGGGATGAAATCCCCCGGTGAGGAGCAGCTGTGGGGCATGATGTGCCCCCTCCCCCTCCATTTGGGGCACTGCTTTGGGTCGTGTTTGAAAGAAATGTGGGATTTGTCTTTACAAACAGTGGGTCTGCTGGTAGATAAAACTAGATAGTGAGAGATAAAAGAAAGAATAGGAAGAACCATAAATGCCACAGGAATTCCACTGACTGACCCAAGTGAAAGGAAAGTGGGGTGAGGTTATACATTAGAAGGGGGTCTTAGGTTTCAGGCATTTCAGGAAGTCTGTACCTTTCAAATGCCTCAGCCACTACGGAAAGAGAGAAAGAAGTGAGAATCAAAAGGAGGCTGCATCCTCTAGGAATCTGAGGGACCCCATGGGAAATGCCCATGACCTCTCCCTCGATTCGAATAAAGTCACAGGACTCCTCTGTCTCCTTTTTGGACATAAACCTCCGGTGTTTGTAGACGACCCTACCTTCTATGACCGCATAGGGCACGCATCGTCCGGGCGCCTCCAGCAGCAGGGCGCGCAGGTCCCCGTCCAGCCGGACCTTCCTGGCGCCCTGCGGGGAACAAACACAGGCCGCGGCTCAGCCGGCGCGACCAGGCCGCGGCTCGGCGCCCGGGCAAACGCATTCCCCCGTCGCACCCCTCGCACCCACCTCGAGCCCGCTGGCCACGCGAGCCTTCTGGCGGTAGACGGAGTAGAGCAGGGCGGTGAGGGCGGTGCTGGCGGTGAGGAGCACGGCCTGCGCTGCCGAGGGCCGCCCGCCGCCCTCCATGGCCGCCGTTACCACGGCAACCGCGCGGCGCGCCGCGATGACGTCACGCGGCGCCGCCATGGAGACGGGCGGTCCGCCAGGCCGGGGCAGAGCGGAGCTCCGCGGGTGCCCCACACGGAGTGGGGCCAGATCCCAGCCCCGCGGGGCGTTAGGGGGATAAATCCCATCCTTGCGAGTGTACGGGACAGCTCGCAGCCTCCCCACCCCTGTAACCCCACCTCCGCCTTGGGGTCTTGTGCGGGGATCAAACTCCAGCCTCACCAGCATTCCCAAATCGCAGCCATCCCTTGGGATCTTGGCCCCAAATCATAATGCCGCCGGTGTGGGGGGAGAGCATCCCCCGTACCCCCCTACCACCCTGGGGGTGGGGGGCAACCCAAATCTCAACCTTCTACTAAGTTTGCGGGGGCAGTGGTCAGACCAAAGCTGTCCCCCCGTGGCTGTGGGGGGATATCTCCCCAAATCCCAGCCCTATAGCCCCTTGGGGAAGGGGTTACAACCCCTCCCTGGGCTGGGGGGGGGGGATATCTCCCCAAATCCCAGTCCTATAGCCCCTTGGGGGGGGGATATCTCCCCAAATCCCAGCCCTATAGCCCCTTGGGGAAGGGGTTACAACCCCTCACTGGGCTGGGGGGGATATCTCCCCAAATCCCAGCCCTACAGCCCCTTGGGGAAGGGGTTACAACCCCTCACTGGGCTGGGGGGGATATCTCCCCAAATCCCAGCCCTATAGCCCCTTGGGGAAGGGGTTACAACCCCTCACTGGGCTGGGGGGGGATATCTCCCCAAATCCCAGCCCTACAGCCCCTTGGGGAAGGGGTTACAACCCCTCACTGGGCTGGGGGGCAGCAGCACCATGTGCCCCCACCCAGTGCAAGGACTCAGCCTCAGGATGCAGCCCCCAGCCCCACTTTGCAGAGTCCTTTTTCCACGCCCCACAAAGGGCCATGGCAGGGTGGAAGGTCCCTGCTGGTGGGGACACAAACCCCCCATTCCAAAACTCCCACCCCCCACCATTTCCTTACCATTGGTTATTCTGGGAAAGCAGCAAAACGGGAAGAAAAAAATAGAAATGTTTTGTAAATTATTGATCTTCAGGCCCTTGGTGCTGATTTGGAGTGGGGGGGTGGTGCAGGCAAGTTCTGTGGGGTCCGAGGGGCCAAAACCCCCTCACTGCTCCCCGATGTGGGCGGCACAGCCGCCCCCCGGCTCTATATTTAAAAAATGAAGTTGCCATGGCTACGCAGAGCAGCTCTCCCCCGCCCTCGGTGCGGCAGGAAAGCACTGTGGCCCCCACAGCCCCCCTCCTTGCCTTGCCTTTCGAGGGGTAAGTGCAATATAAACCCCCCAAGCTGCCTCAGAGCCGAACTAACTCTGCCGTCCACCAGGCTCCGGGCGAGACACAGGCGCCGTCACACCGCAGGAAACACACATTCACTTTTTTATTATTATGGCCGCTGCGGAGGAGGCACGAGAGCAGCTTCATGTGCGGGGCTGGGGGGTCCCTGGGGTGCAAAGCCACCCCTACCATGGGTCTTCCTGCGAACGGAGCTGCGAACTTGTCCAGAGTGATGCCCGAGGAGGGCCCAGCAGCGGCCGGGGCACAGGGAGGGCAGCGCAGGCCCGGCCCCGCGGGCGCTCAGCACACGGCGGCGCGGGGCCCGCGCAGGCTGCAGCCCCTCATGTCGCTGGCCAGCCGCAGCACGGCCGCTCGCTCGGGGTCCCCCAGGGCCGTCCCGGCGCCGAAGGCCTCCTCCTCCTCCTCCTCCAGGATGGAGCTGAGCCTCGGGGCGCAGCGGGCGCGCTCGGCCGGCGGGCGGTAGGGACACTTGGCGTTGAGCAGCCTGCGGAGGGGCACCAAGGGCACGATGGCGTCGCCCAGGAGCTGCTGCTGCACGTGGCGGAAATCGCTCTGTCTCTTGAGGCGCTTGAACTCGTTGAAGGCGGAGGCCGAGGTCTGGTAGAGCAGCAGGGCCATGGCGCGCGCCTTGTCGGCCTTGGAGAGCAGCACGGCGTGGCAGCGCAGCACCACCGCCTTGTTCTTCACCTGGTGCCGGTACACCCAGGCGAACACCTTGGGGTGGCGGCGGTCGGCGGCGCAGTAGGTGATGCGGTGCAGCAGGTACGCGTGGCCCGGCCGGCGGGTCCCCTTCTCGCAGGGCGTCATGCGGATGCCGTGGGGGCCCAGCGTCAGCGTCATCTTGGCCCCTCCGGCACCCGCCTCGCTCTTGGCCCAGATCTTGCCCACCGCCTCCTCGGTGCAGCCCTCGCCCTTGGCGTGCAGGGTGACGGCGTTGCCCAGGTACCTCACCGTGTACGTCGGGTCCTCCTTGTTCAGCTCCACTTTCTGGCGCTTGCCGCGGAAGACGCTGCCCAGGCGCTCCAGCGGGCACTGGGGCAGCAGGTCCGGGCAGGAGCGGAGGAAGCCGGCCAGCAGCGCCGCGTAGCTCAGCCCCGGCCCCAGGCTCTTGCCTTTGCACTTGCGTTCATTTTCCACCAGCACGAACTTGCTCCGGCGCCAGGGCAGCATCTCCGCTCCGCTAGTGCCGGCCTCGCTCGCAAGCAGCGGGACCACCCCCCCGAGCCCCGAAGCCGGTTTGGGGGGTAGTCCCCGCACCCCCCGCGCAGGGGGTGTCGTCCCCTACCCCGGCAGCGGGACGCCACCCCGTTCCCGGTCCGGCTGCCCACGGAGGATGCGGAGCCGCGGAGCCGCCGCGTTCCGGGTGCCGCCTGCGCCTGATGCTGCGGGAGCGGCGGCGGCGGCGGCTGCGGGGACGCGGCTCTCCGTGGGCTGCTCCACCTCCCCGAGCACGCGGGGAGCCGCCGGTGAGCGGCCCCCAACGCTGAGCGGCCCCCGCCGGTGAGAGACCCCCGCCGGTGAGAGACCCCCGCCGGTGAGAGACCCCCACCGGTGAGCGACCCCCGCCGGTGAACGGCCCCCGCCGGTGTCAGACCCCCGCCGGTGACAGACCCCCGCCGGTGAACGGCCCCCGCCGGTGAACGGCCCCCAACGCTGAGCGGCCCCCGCCGGTGACAGACCCCCGCCGGTGTCAGACCCCCGCCGGTGAGAGACCCCCGCCGGTGAACGGCCCCCGCCGGTGAGAGACCCCCGCCGGTGACAGACCCCCGCCGGTGAACGGCCCCCGCCGGTGAACGGCCCCCGCCGGTGAGCGACCCCGCCGGTGAACGGCCCCCGCCGGTGAACGGCCCCCGCCGGTGAGAGACCCCCGCCGGTGAACGGCCCCAGCCCCAGCGCCGGCACCCACCGGTGCGAGAGGAAATTCCCTGATTTCCCAGCCGGCTGGGGGGCTGATTTTGGGAGGTCAGCTGATGGCTTCTGACACTGGAATGACAAAAAGATGGGGTTTTTCCCCCCCAGATCAGTACTGCACAAGGGTGTGTGCCAGGATTTGCAGATCCTGCAGCCTTGCTGGCATTTTTTCTTCCAGACCTCCCATTTGCTCCTGTAATTTCCAAGCCAGTCAGATCTCCTCACTGCTCCTCTCCTTTTGGGCTGAGCTGGCTTTTAACCTGTTGCTTTTATCTCTGGCCAAGCCCCTAAGACAGCTGCTCTCCAGGAGAAATTGAATGTTTTTTCCCCATGGCACAGCTCAGGGAGAATTTTTGGGGAGGTTTTGCAAGGTTTCAGCCCTGCAGTGGAGTCTGAGGCTGCTCCAGGATTCAGTGCCTTTGGCTCAAACCCTGAGTTCCACCTTTTTTTTTTTTTTTTTTTACCATCTGGAGGTAAAGCAGGGAGACCCCCGGGCTTGGGGATGCTCTGTTTGTCTTGGGATTGAAAAATGAGGTGGAGAAAGGGGTAAAATAACACCATGTGCCCCCACTCTTAATCTACTTGGGGAAGAAAAACAGAGTGGGGTGTTGCAGGGAACGGGAAGCCATTTCCTAGCAGCTTCCCAGATTTTCTGCAGTTTGAGTGAAGCAAATACAACCTTAAAATAGCAGCTTCACAGGCAGACAGCACCAGCCCCACTCTCTCACTGCCGCGGCCTCGACAGCCTTGAAGGTTTTTGCAGCCAAAATAATAAAAAATGCATGGATTTGTCTGGTTTTCAGCTTTTTTGATACAAACATGGGCTGTGTGGTTTGTTCCCAGTGCAAGTATGGTTTTGGGGAGATGGCAATTAGGGAATTAGTGCTAATGAGGAAGATTTCTATCCATGATAGCTTCTGTCTTTCGTAATTTCTATTCTTGCCCTCACTGACTTGAGGTGAGGACTGTGTTTACTTGCTTGGTGTTCATATTGAGAGGGCAGGTGTGAACCCACCCTGAAAGCTTCTTTATTTACAGATCCCACGTTATTTGGGTCGGGGAGATAGGGGGCCTGTGGTGTCCCTCTACACTGGTTTGACCCCACAGTGCCACCCACAAGTTGCCCTAGGACTGGTTTTCCTTTTTTCTCCCAGATTTTGGGGGTTGAGGGAGACTCTGTACCACATTGTATATAGGGGGAAACAACCTGGATTTGCACTTGAAAGCTGTGAAAAAGGGTTGTGGGCTGGTTCAGGGCTGCCAATCCCTCCTCTCACTCACTGCCCTGGCAAGTGGTGAACTGTCCCTTGCTGGGTTCCAGAATGAACAAGCGCCCTGGCAGTGTGTGGGAGATGGGTTTCCTGGTTATCCCTTGGACAATACCCATCTCAGCATCCTAGATTTGGTTTCTTGGGATGCCTGTGGTGGTCTCACTGTCCCATACTTTATTTCAGCTCCTGGAGTTTCAGCCCCTTCGGAAGCCACTCAAAATTTGGATGCTGCTTCCCAGTCTGTTGTGGCTCCTCAGCAGCGACCCAGCAGCAAGATTTGCTGGCAAAACCAGCAGGTAAGGTCAAAGTCCTCCCCAAATCCAACAAACTGGACAAAAATCCCAGTGATAAATCCCTGGGGGCTGTGACAACCATCCTTGCAGCTAGAAAATGGGGCAGGAAGCTCCTTGGGCAAGGGGAAAAATAGAGAAATCTTTAATTAAAAAACAATTTGATGATCACCCGGGAGCCCTTTACCTTGTGTGGGCTGATTCCCTGGAAGAACCGGCCAAACTGAATTTGGGCTCCAGCATGAGGGCATCTGAAATTGGGCTTTTGACCACCTGTGTCTTCAGCCAGTTTCCCCTGTTGACTGTACTTAGAAGACCTGGGAAATATTTTTTATGATAAAAATATTTTTCTGTATATTTTTAATGCTTTCAATAATTTAATTTATTTCTTTTGATCTCACTGATCAGGAGCTGTTGTTCCTTCCCCCCAGGAATGATTTAAGGATATTTTCCTATGGAGCCACAAAACCAGTTTTGAACTGAGGAGGGGTGGGATGGCGGCTGGGACAGAGAAAGGAGGAAGTAAATAACGAAAACAAGAGAAATTGGAAAAAATGAGGCAGCAGGCAGAGAGAGGATGTGGGAATCCCTGAAGACGGTGCTTTTGGGGCCAGGGCTGTCCCTGAGGATGCTTCCCGGAGTTCAGCTGCGTGCTGGGGCGTTATCCCGGCGTCCCGGCCAGCCTATTTTCCAGGCGAGGAAATATTTAACCGCGGCGTCAGCGGGCAGGGCAGGCGGCTGCAGGAATGGAGGGCAGCGGGCAGCACCCGCTCCCTGCTGTCCCCCCTGGCCAGCCTCAGGGTGACCATCTCCAGCTCCTGCTGCGCCGCAGCCAAGAGGCCAAAAACTGCGCCTATTGCCCCTACAGCCAGTTCCCGGTGGGAGCTGCGCTGCTCACCGCCGGCGGGGAGATCTTCTCGGGTAAGATGGGGATCTGAGCCCCACGGGGATTTTGGGGAGCCCCCAGCAAGCCTTGGGTCGTGTATGAAGGTGCAGCGGGGTCATCCCGGGGTGCTGGTGGTGTGTGTCCTTCCCTGCTTCCTCTTGGCAGCCGCCATCCCGCACCGAGCCAAAGATCGCAGCGGATGGGAAAATAAATAGATAAATAGGGGAAGCAGGGAAAATGGCTTTTCTTTGTCAATTCCCTGAGAAGAAAGGAGCTGGTGGGGTTTGAGGTGGCTGATGGCGGGGCTGTCCCTGCAGGGTGCAACGTGGAGAATGCCTGCTACAGCCTGGGGATGTGCGCCGAGCGTGCTGCCATCCAAAAAGCCATCTCCGAGGGGCACACCAGCTTCAGGGCCATGGCCATCGCCAGGTGAGAGCTGCAGTGGTGAGGGATGGGATGGGCAACCAGAGCAGAACCCCCGCTGCTCCTCAGGGACAGCTTCTTTTGCCGCAGCCCCGTCTTTAGTGGAGGCAAATAAAGTTTTTGCATGCTGTTTTTGGTGGAACTGGGGGACAAATCTGTTGTGGCTCTGTGTTTTTTGGAGCATGAGGGTCTTCTGCAGGTGTTCTTCCCTCCTCTGACCTCAGGACTGAATGCTGTGCCCTTCTCCTTTGGCAGTGACATGGGGGACCACTTCATCACACCCTGTGGCGCCTGCAGACAAGTGATGAGAGAGGTGACAGCTCGTGTGGGGCTCCGTGGCTCATTCCCTGATGCCAGACACCATCCCCTGACCCCAGGCATCTCCCCCTGAAACACCGGGGGGTACCAAGGAGGGTGCAATGCCCCATCCTCAGCCCCAGGGCTGGCTCCAGGCTCCTCAAATTTCATTATCTCCTGGCAGAGGGAGATTCCAGCCCTGGGTGGGTGTTCATTAGCTCGCCTTCCAGATGCAGGTTTACCCTTGAGCCCTTGCTCTGGCAAGCATGAAAATGGGGGTTTTCCTGCAAATCCGGCTCTTGTCTCCCTCCTCCACAGGAATCCCAGCACCCACAGCCCATTTTTGGGTTGTTAATATGTAATGTGTCACAGGGCTCTGCTCCAGGGTCAGATTCAGCAGGTTCAGAGGCACTAGGGCTCATGCTGGTGGGGTAAAAACACAGGATCTGAGCCCAAAATATCCTCCGGGGGAGGTAATGCTGATAAGCCAACCCAAAATACATGCAATAGAGGGGGATGCTCCCTGTGAACCTGAATAAAAAGGAGTATATTATTAATTTGGGGAAGAAATGCAGGTTCTTCCCTCCTTCTTCTCCCTCATCAGGCTCTTCTTTCTCCTCCTCCAGTTTGGCACAGACTGGGATGTCTACCTGACCAAAGCAGATGGCACCTACATCGTCAAGAGGCTGGAGGAGCTGCTGCCACTCTCCTTTGGCCCCGAGGACCTGAAGAAGGTCTGAGCAGAGTGGCCATCACCAGCCTTTGCCTTTATGTACAGGGAACAATGGTTTTCCCTGATTCTCTCAGCCTGTAAGCAATTTTTTGGGAACAACACAGTGGAAAATATTAAGTTGCCTGTTCCTCTGGACATCTTCTAATTCAGTGTTGATTTGCAGACTCCAGCTCCACCTTGCCCCGAGGAAATGGCAAAATCAAATCATAGAAATTCCCTGTTATTAGTAAAAAAAGCATCCAGACATCCCTGTAGGCAAGGGAGGACATGGGTTTGATGCAGAACTCAAACAGGCTTTGGTACAGAAACCACTCCTGAATAATGCAAAAATCATGGCTTGGGAAAGTGCTGGATTCTTCAGCTCTAAAAAGAAGTGAAAGCAAGAAGGAAAAGGTCCATCAGCGCCAGAAGTGACCCAATCCAGATTAGGTGGATTGCTGGAACAGGATGGTTATTGCACTGACCATGTCCT
Organism: Taeniopygia guttata; assembly: GCF_048771995.1. Lineage (NCBI taxonomy): Eukaryota > Metazoa > Chordata > Aves > Passeriformes > Estrildidae > Taeniopygia > Taeniopygia guttata. The sequence continues at coordinate 6,863,479 of NC_133046.1, forward strand.
TTGCTCCTTTCTCCCCAGCTTGTTTTCCTTGCTTTTATTCTGTTTGGCGTGAAGAAGATGGCAGGGAGTTTTTGGGGACTTCTGGAGGGTTTTGTGTCTCCAGGGTTATGCCATTTGTTGATCGTACATTGATGTATAATACAATGATAAATGAATTAATTACATTTCCCAACCAGCACTGTGTTGAGCATTTCTGTCATGCCCAAGTGAAATAAAAGCAGTGGAAGGTGTCCCTGCCCATGGCAGGGGTGTAACAAGGTGGGCTTTGAGGTCCCCTGCAGCCCAAACCAGTTTGTGATTCTGTGATTTGATGATTCCACACACTGGGCTGTGCCTGGCTGCTCCCAGGGCAGTGGCATGCTCCATGCCAAGGCACTCCTGGCTGTGGCATCCATGCCCTGCACTGCACAAGGCTTTATATTGGCTGAACCCTGCTCTGTGCCCTGCTCCATGACCCATTCCGTGCCCTGCCTGATGCCCCACTCCGTGTCCCTGTTCATACTGCACTCCACACCTGCTCCATTGCTCTATGCCCCATTGCCCGTCTCACTCCCATGTCCTGTTACCCTGCCTGTCTCCGTGCCCATTTCCATGCCCACTCTCTGCCCCACTCCATGGCCCATTCCCTTCCCACTCCATGGCCCATTCCCTTCCCACTCCATGCCCTCTTCCCTGCCCCACTCCATGTCCCATTCCCTTCCCACTCCATGGCCTGTTCCCTTCCCACTCCATGGCCTGTTCCCTGCCCCACTCCATGCCCCATTCCCTTCCCACTCCATGCCCTGTTCCCTGCCTCACTCCATGTCCCATTCCCTGCCCCACTCCATGTCCCATTCCCTGCCCCACTCCATGCCCTCTCCTTCCCCGTTCCCTGCCCCATTCCGTGCCCCACTCCATGCCCAATCCTAGCCCCATTCCACGTCCCTCTCCCTCCCCATTCCCTGCCCCACTCCGAGCCCCTCTCTCTCCCCATTCCCTTCCCCTCTCCCCATTCCCTCCCCCTTCCCTGTCCCTCTCTCTCCCCATTCCCTCCCCATTCCCTGCCCCTCTCCCTCCCCGTTCCCTGCCGCACTCTGAGCCCCTCTCCCTCCCCATTCCGGCTCCTTTCCCTCCCCCTTCCCTGCCCATTCCCTCCCCCTTCCCTGCCCCTCTCCCTGCCCGTTCCCTCCCGTCCCGGGGCCGCAGCTCCCCGTTCCGGGGCTCCCTGGGCGTGTTTCGGGGCGCGGCCTCTCGCCGCTGCCCGCGGTGGCCCCGCCCCGGCCGAGGCTGTGGCCATGGCGGTGCGGCTGCTGCTGGCCCGGGCCCTGCGGCTGCTGCCGCGGTGCCGCCCGCCCTGCGCGCCCCGTACCGCCCGGTCCGACCCCGCTCCGCGCCCCGGCCCCGGCCCCGGCCCCGGCCCCGGCCCCGCCGCGCCATGGCGGCCCTGGCTGGGCTGGCTGCCGGCCGCCCGCCGCCTCCTCCTGCGCGGCCCGGCGGCCGGGCTGGCGGCCGCGGCGCGGCGGGGCCGCGGGGGCGGTGTGTGCCTGGCGCTGGCCGTGGCGCTGCGGCTGGTGGAGCCGCGCCTGGAGGAGCAGCGGCGGGCTGAGGCGGCGTGTCGGCAGATCCAGGTGCGGAGCGGCCCGGGGGTCCCGCCGGGCAGCGCCTGGGGCGCTCTCCGTGAGGGGCGGGGGGGGCTGGAGGGAGGCTTCAGTCACCTCCCAGGAAGGGCAGAGGAGGTCGTGGCCCTCCAGACATCCTTCGGGAAAGGGAGGGTGGCCCTTGAACACCCTCAGGACGTCGCAGTGTCGGTGCTGTGGGGAGACAGACACGCTCCCCACAGAAGGGTATGGGAGTCCTTGCTCTGGGGAGCCCCTCCACACCCCCGCTGAGGGTAGTGGGGGTCATCCCTCTGGAGAAGCCCTTAGACATCATCCATAAAGGGGAGGGGGATGCTGGCGAGGAGCCCCTCAGATGGCCCCTTTTCAATGGCAGGGCCATCACTGCTGTGGGGAGCCCCCTAGATGCCCTTGGTGAAGGGGAGAGCCTTGTTGTATGGAGCCCCTCAGACATCCCTGATGAAGGGAAGGGGCATCACTGCTGTGGGGAGCCCCCGACAGCCCCTGTGAAGGGCACACTGGGGAGCCCCACAGACGCCTCCCCATCTCTCCCCAAGGAAGGTGGGGGTGCTGCAGTGAGCAGCCCTCAGACACCTCCCCAAAGGATGGGTGCTGGGAGCAGCCCCACAGGCACCTCTTTCTCCCCAAAAACAGGGTCCTGGGGAAGCCTCTCACTCAGCAGCCCTTCGTCGCCCGAAAGCACGGTGATGCAGCCACCACTTTCAAAAGCAAGGGACCCTCACTCCCTGTCCCTCCAGAGGGAGGAGGTCAGGCCCCTGGTGATGGGGGTCTCACGTTCCAGGACACTGATGTTGATCCTCTAGGGACCCTGTGGTGCTGGGCCAGGCTGTGCTGGCAGGGCACAGGGGACATATGGTACTGAACTTATTTCCTGGGTAAAAATAGACCTCTGGTGCTCAGAGCCAGCTGTCACCTGCTCCACCGGCCAGCAGATGCATTCCCTGAAGTTTCTCCTGAAGAGGATCCTTTCTCTCCTCTGTCCTTGCTGGGTTGTTCCATTTGCTGTCCCTGGTCTGTGTTGGATGATACATCCCTAGGGTGTCACCGGTGCTCTGGGGCTGCAGCTCACAGAGAAAGCCACTTGTCTGTGTCCGTTCAGGTGACAGCTGGGGCAGCACCAGACCTGTAGGATCATGCACTGTGAGGAAACTCCAGAACAGCCTCCTGGGTGTTGTTTATCCACATCTCTTGATTTCCTCCCCCAGCTCCCTCCCCTCATAGATTCACTCTCCCTCAAACTAACCAGCCCTCACAGTCGACTGCCACAAAAAGGCCGTTGTTTCTCCTGTTGCTGCTTTTCATTGGATTTTCTTTTAAATGCTGTTTGCTTGATTTGTTTATGGAAAGGGAGAAAAGTGTAATAATGCATCTGTTTTTAGAAGTGTTCAGTTAAACTTTTCTTTACACAACCCCAGAATCATGGAATGGTTTGGGCTGGAAGGGACTTGAAGCCCCATCTCTTTCCACCCCTGCCATGGGAGGGACACCTTCCACTATCCCAGGTTGCTCCAAGCCCTGTCCATCCTGGCCTTGGACGCTGCCAGGGATGGAGCAGCCATGGCTTCTCTGGGCAAAATATATTTATATTCTAAATTGGCAAATGACTCCCCCTCCTGGTTTCTCTTCTTCCCTTGAAAAGGGCACCTTTGGAAAAGACTGCTGTAGGGGTAAATTGTATCACACAAAAATATGTGGCTTGCAGATGATCTTTCATGTGGTTACAGTGATTTGAGCCCAATGGTTAGAGTCTGATTGAGACTTTCAGGTTGGACCATCCCACCAGGACGTGTAATACCACTGAAACACCAAGTTCTCCTTCACTGGTGTGAAAAACGCCAATCACTTGGTTTTTAAAATTTTAAAAGTTTAATAATAATAATAAAATGGTTATTAAAAAAAATACAATTAGAATTATAAAGTTTAAAGTTAGGACAATTACAAGACAATAAAAAGCAAAGAATTACGGATGTCCAGATGCTCTCAGACACTAAGTCACGAAAAGCATACCTTGTGAACAAAGGAATCACCCTTAAACCAACACTTGTTGCATATTCATACATCCTTTATGGTTATGCATACATTCTGTTCTAAACAAGAAACTCTGTCTGTTGTACGTCAGCTGTTTCCTTTAATCCCCTGGCATCTTCGAGTCTGAGCAAGGCCTGAAGAAATTAGCTTCTTCTGATAAGAAGCCATAAATTCCTCTCCTTTGGAAGATTTAGGTGTTCCTCGAAGCGAGTATCTCATTCCTAAAAGAAAAAACTTCCCCACATACATAGTCTCTATTTTAACATTATGTTGGAACCTAAAACTATATTTAACACACTACTTAAGAGAATTAATACAGCATAACTTTCTAGCATTACACATATAATATTCATTGTAACATTTGCGAAAAGCCAATCCTAAAATACGCATTTTTCACAGCTGGCAAGTCTGGGATAACTGAGCACGTTTTTCTGTTCATGTTCCTTTCAGACTGTGTTTGTTGGGAAGAACAAGCCGCAGAAAGATCCCCTGAGCTCCTTCCGCTGGCAGGGCTTCAAGCTGGAGGAGTATCTCATTGGGCAGCCCATCGGGAAGGGCTGCAGCGCTGCTGTGTACGAGGCAGCGATTCCCTTCTGTCCCACCCCTCGGGATCCAGCCCTGCAGCAGGACCGTGCCTCAGCTTCCCAGGGGGCTGAAGGGGAGCCTGTGGTGAAGCACCAACCGAAAGGGGCTTTTCCCTTAGCTATCAAAATGATGTGGAACATTTCGGTAAGGAGTCGGTGCTGAATCCCCCGTGTCTGTTACTGGGGAATTCTGGCTGGAATGTTTAATACTAAAGTGTTGAAAGTGCTAATTATGGAGTGCAGGATGGGTGTGTCACAACAAAGCTGTTGGTAGGTGACACTGGAGATGCTGAGTGTTAGTGAAGAGTCTCGGAGCGAGGTAATTAGCATTTGTCATCCTCTGGCATTGGCACTGAGAGTTGTTGGGTATGGAGGTGATGTTTTGGGAAGAAAAGGTTTTCTGAGGCTGGCTCTTAGAAAGGTCTAAGAAGGGGAAAGCCACTGCTGCCAGTGATTTAGGAATTGGTGTCCTGTCAGTGTCATGACAGAGGTGGGTTTTCTTCCTGAAGAGTCAGTGGTCTCGGGGTGCACAGTTGTGTCCCCTTGCCGTGCGGTGGCTGTCGAAGATCTGCTCCAGTGTTTCCCAGCCTGGGTGACTGGTGATCCAATTCCTCAGTGTGGCTCTTCCATATTTAAAAAAATCCATGTGGCTTTCCCCATTGATGCAATAAGTGAATATTTCAAGACCATCTTCCAAAATGCCAACATCTGCCATCCCTTGGACTCCAGAAGTACCCTGGCATTTAGCTGTGGGCTCTTCCACTTGGGTCTGGAAGTCAAAAGTGAGTGCTAAGGTGTAGTTTGGATTGCTGATGGTCAAAGATGCATTTGAAGTGACAAATAGATTTCTTTCTGCAAATAAAAGCCTTGTGGCCTCCCTTAGTGAACTCTTTAGTTAATTGCCTTCCTTGATTTTCAGGGGAGGAGGTCCTGCAATCTGGTCTCAGTCGTTCCAGCTCCAGACACAGTGCCAGCATCAGGATTATCTGCTTTCAGCTTGCACTGGGGCCGGGTGATTTCGGCGCTGAAACCAACGTGGGGTGTGATTGTTGTTGCAGGCTGGTTCCTCCAGTGAAGCCATCCTTGATGCCATGGGCCGAGAGCTGGTCCCAGCCACAGGCGTTGCCTTGTCCGGGGAGTATGGAGCTGTCTCTGGCCACAGGTATGGGGGTGCCAAGGTGCTGATTTTATCCCTTGATTAATTTTGCAGCAATTTGTACTGTTGAAAAGGTGGACAGGGCTTTCTAGAATAGCTGCTGAAAACAGGTAAGCCTGGGGATTGTTAAGTTTGTTGGCATGCAGGGATTTGCATTGCTAAACTGTGTGGTCCAGAGGGGATTGGAAGGTGCACCAAGAATTTGGTAGTATCTGAGGTCCCACCAGGGTCTAGTGAGTGGCTGTGGCTGAGTCTTAGCTTCCATGTGTTGAAATGTGTTGGCATTTGCCAAGGTAAAGGCTGGAGGAGCCACTGGTTAAACACCATTTATATTTGTATTGTGGTGCTTTTTAATTGTACTGCTGCAGTCGGTAACAGTTTTAGTGTATTAAACATCAAATGATACAATTTGACTATGAGGTTTGAGAACTGGTTTGGTGTAAAAGGGGTGCTGGACAAGGAGGTTGAAACTGTTTTAGTGCAGGAAGACTGGTGAGAAGGAAAATGGAAATGACTCAGTTCGTACTCTTTGACCTGAGTGGGAAGTGAGCAAACAGCATGAAGGGAGAAAATCTCATGGAAACTTCTAAATTACCTCAAGTTAGTTATCTTTTTGTTCAGAAATGCATCTTTTTTTTTTTTTTTTCTTCATTTGAAACAATGGAGTTCACAGCCCAGATTGTCTGATTTAAATTTCAAATCCATCCCAGCTGCCAATACAAATGAATAATGAATGCTGTGCCCGTGGCTGGCTGGGAATGCAGTGAGCAGCCAAAGGGATAGTTGACATTCAGGGGATGAGAGATCTGTGTTGCAGACAAATAGGTAACCTGCTTTTCAGGGTAGGGAGAGCTTCCTGCCTGTGCCGTGAAATACAGGGTCTAAATTGATACTCCCAGTGTGAAGCTGACCTTTATTGTGTCTAACAAAGTAATTGCATTTGGGTGTTATTCTCTAGAGCTGCTGTAGCTCTTTTTTGAATGGAGAAGCATATGTGCCTGGCTCTGCCTTTGTTAGCAGCATGGAGGGGTTAGTGGGGCTCAAGTATAATGAAAGCTGCCTATTATGTGTGAGGGTTTTTATCAAAGCTCTGTTTGTAGTGCAGGTAAAGCACCTTATTTCCTTTTTGGCCATTGTGAATAGGGAAATCCTGTTACAGAAGAGCCCCTGTGACACCTTGGTTGACTCAGTTTGCTGTGGGAGGCACCGGGGTGGATTCTGAGCTCTGGAGAAGGTGCTGGAAGATGCTGCAGCGGGTCTGTGCAGGCTGTGGGTGCTCTGCATCCACCTGGGAAACGCTGGGCTGAGGTGTTGGTTGGGAAATGGGCCATGAAACTGCTGCTCATGCTCTTGTTCGGTGAATGGATTCCAGGATATGTCTGACTATTTGCTTAATATGCAGTCCTATAATCCACCCTGTGCAGCTTTAATCTCCCTCTGATGAGGCTTCCAGTGCAGAAAAAACATGTTTGCTCACTGCTGGGGAACCCTTTGGTGTGGAGGACAGGCCATAATAATGAAAAATAGTGCCAGCAATAACAGCAATGTGCCTGGGATCCATCAGAACTGACTGAGGGATTGGTGCAATCTGTGGTGTCTTTCCTCTGCACAGAAAACCTGTCCTTGGGAGGAAGAAGCTGCGACCTCATCCGAATATAATCCAGGTGATCCGAGCATTCACATCCTCTGTCCCTTTGCTGCCTGGAGCCTTTGCTGACTATCCTGATGTCCTCCCACTGAGCCTGAACCCCAGAGGGATCGGTCACAGCCGCACACTCTTCTTGGTGATGAAGAAGTAGGTGGAGAGAAGCTGGTTAACGAGACTTGGGCACTCTGTCCCTGCAAAGCTTGGGTCTGGGCTGCTGCCAAAGAGCAGAGTATGCTCTTGGAAATGCCTCCCAGGACCTGTTCCAAGTCCTTGAGGTTCTGACTGTGCTTCCACAATGAAGACAAACCGTTCTTTTTAATAATTACCCCAAATTAAAGTGAGAAATGTGGAGTTTGTCCCCATTTGTCTCCCCTTCTAAGCCTGAACTTCACCCCTAGTCTGAGCACACTGCAAGAGATGGAGTAGAATCAGTAATGAGGTTGAACTGCCAGTGATAAGCCTCCAGGATGCTAATTCCTTTTTTTTTTTTCCCTTGTTCTGCCTAGCTACCCCTTCACACTGCGCCAGTATCTGCAGGAGAACACTCCGGATGTTCGCCTCTCCACAGTGATGATTCTGCAGCTCTTGGAGGGTGTGGACCACCTTGTTCGACATGGAATAGCACACAGAGACCTCAAGTCTGACAACATCCTGGTTGAATTTGATTCTGGTACATAGATCCCTGAGGACAGATGCCAGTTAATTCACAGAAGTGATTCGGTCACATTGGTATTCGGGGAATATCACCCGGCTGCATGTTGGGGAAAGAAGCATCAAACCTCTTGAATAATCTCAGGTTTCGTTTTTAGCTTAGTATTTGCTGTGAGTGCAGCAAGTCATCGATCCTGTCTGTGCCTGAGGTTTTGGATCATTAACATGGACACAGTGTATTGCTGAGATGATGCATTGTGTGAGCACAGCCAGCATTGACTGGAGCATCCGGGAACACCACATTTGGGATGCTGCAGGAGCTTTTGCTTCAGGCTCTTGGCTCTGTCTTCTTTCCCAAGTCAAAGAGTACAGGGAGCCTCTTAAAATCCCACCCCATGGCCAGGTTAATAGTGCTGCCCCCTGGAATGATGAAACATGGGTTGGGAGGGAAGACATGCAGTATTTTCACCAACGTGTTCTCCTGTCAGCCTCTAACAGCAGTTTTAATTACCTGAGCTCTTTTTTGGTGTGATTGAGATTCAAATTGGCAGGAGCAATAGGAGGCAGGCAGGTCTGTGTGATTAGGAGTGAAAGAATTTGGTTGAAGAGTATCAGGGAGAGAGATGGAGAGACCACTGGAATCTACTCTGCTTTCCTGGAGACCTGCCCAAGAGGCGACAGAGAATTCTCTGTTCCCCAGGGCTCAGGATTTAGAATCATAGAATCATGGAATGGCCTGGGCTGGAAGGGACCTTAAAGCTCTTCTCATTCCAACCCCCTGCCATGGACAGGGACACCTCCCACTAGACGAGGTTACTCGACTGAATGTCTTCTCCCACAGTGTTGAAGAGGAGATCGAATGCCCCCTCAGTTTGCAGAGGACACCAGGTTGGGTGTTGATGTGATGTGGTGTTTGGTCCTGCCAGGTCCTCCCAAACTGAACCCTAACTCTGGCAGCTCTGTGTTGTTCACAGCTGGCTGCCCCTGGCTGGTCATCACCGACTTTGGCTGCTGTTTGGCAGATGAAAGCATCGGCCTGAGGCTGCCCTTCACCAGCTCCTATGTGGACCGGGGTGGCAACGGCTGCCTTATGGCACCTGAGGTAAATCCCTCTGTAGCAGTGCTTTGTGATGCTGGTTTTCTGCTTGTCCTGCTCTTGGGGCTAAAAGTTTTGTGGTTTGTGTCCTACCTTGAGTTAGGCTTGGTGAACATCTGTGCTGAACTGTGTCAGACACTTTGAGCTCTAACAGGTGAAACATAATCAGTTGGTGTTAAGTGGCAGAATCAGCTTTCCCCGCCCCACCAAATTTACTCTAGTCTTTATTCAGGTCCGCTCCATGTCACTATTAAGCATTTTATGCAACAGTCCTTGTGTTGCAACAGTAGCTTTTGGCTGAAGTTCAAGGTGGTTGCAAAATTATTTACAGTTCCTTTTTATTTATTTGATGATAAGAAATAATAAAAGCCTAGACACCCTTAACTGTCTGTTGAACCCGGAGCACCTTGCTGTGGTGTTGTTTTTTCATCTGCAGGCCTCCTGTCTCCATAATTTTGGCAGGAGGTAGCCCTTGGAACTCTGGGAATGCTGATCAGGGGCAACAGCTAAAGCCTCAGTGCAATGTTCAGACTCCTCCAGCATCCCAGGGGACTGAGCAGTGCCAGAGGCTTAGAGCATGCCAGTAGGGAATATTTACAGGTTCAGATGCAGCCCAACTTTGGGTTCAGTGTCCAAGTTTATGACATGGAACATGCATGTTTGAGCATTAAAAATGGAGTTTCAGCACAGAGGCTGCACTCGAGCTGTTTATTTGAGTAGCCCCCTCTCTGTGGCAGGTGATCACAGCGTCACCTGGTCCAGGCACGGTGATCAACTACAGTAAAGCTGATGCTTGGGCTGTTGGAGCAATTGCCTATGAAATCTTGGGCCTGGCCAATCCTTTCTATGGCCATGGGGACTCCACTCTGGAAAGCAGAAGTTACCGGGAGGAGCAGCTGCCAAGCCTGCCCAAGCACGTGCCCCTCGAGGTGAAGCAGGTGATAAAGATGCTGCTTCAGAGAGATCCCAACAAGGTAAGAAGCTGTTGCCTTCCAGACATCCTCTTTGGGAGTATCCCTGGTGGATCATTTTGCCTTGGAGGGCTGTGGGTGCACGGGTTAGTCCAGATCTCACTGCAGGATCAAAGGACAGCATAAGGATCAAAGCCAAGAAAGTCTTTGCTGAGTGGTGATGAATCATTTCAGGAGATGTTTGTGTCAGGACCGGACCTCACATTGGAGGGTTACACACAACATTATATACATACAGTAAGAGTCTCAAAGAGCTTTCAAATTCACAGGGTGTTGCCTTAGGTGGGGCCCCAGGGAGTCTGGGAGGTGCCAATGCTCCGTGCTGGTGATGTGGCCGAGTGCAGCAGGATCAGCTAATCTCCCCTCTCCTTCCTCTTGCAGAGGTTGTCTGCGAGAGTGGCTGCAAACGTGCTGCACCTGAGCCTCTGGGGTGACAGTGTGGTGGCATCCAGGACCCTGAAACCTGACCAGATGATCGCCTGGCTGCTCTGCCAGTCTGCAGCCACCCTGCTCACCAACAGGCTGGCGGAGAAGAGCCAGGTAGAAACCAAAATGAAGATGTGCTTCTTGGCAAACCTCGAGTTTGAAGACCTCTGGGCAGCAATGTTCCTGTTGCTGGCCTGGAGAAGTCAATCTGGGTGAAGGAGCCACCTGGAACACTGGCATCCTGCATAAATGGCACTTTCTAAAGGCACATAGGAACCTGTCCTTTCTGTCTGTCTGCAGTCCTGTAGTGCTTTAGGGAACAAGCTGCAGGCCTGTGTTTAGGAGCTTGAGTTTCTCTCTAGCAAGCGTTAACCACGCTGCTTTTCTGTCCCTGCTAGAGGAGATGCCCTTGCTTCCTTACCCTCGGGAGGGGAGGGAGTGTGGACCTTGCAGGTGTCCAGAGGTACGTGGTTGGTTTTGCTCCCGTTTGGGAATTAATTGCCTTGTAAGTTGTGTGTTGAGTGAAGCAGATTCCTTTCAGAGGGATGACTGGGAGGAGGCATTTTACAGAGAAATGTCACAATTTAAGCAACACACAGAAATCCAAGCTGACAAAGGGACCTGCAGTCTCTGTTCTTGAGGTAACCAGGGTGGTTTGAAACTCATTTTCTTCTGAGCTGTGAAATGACAGCCTGAAAACTTCCTGATGAGGTGCTGCCTGGTAACGTGAACGTCAGCAGCACTAAAACCCTCGCAGTTGTACGCAGGATAGTGGAAGCACATCATCCTCAAATCGCGCTTATCGTTGTTTTAACTGTTGTAGCTCTGTGGTGGTGGCTGCCCCAGGGTCCAAGGCTGAGTCAGACTCTCCAGTTAGGTGCTGGTGCTTTGCTCCAAACAAAGTGAGGTTGGGCAGTAGCCCCTGCTTGAAGAGCTTAGTGTGATCTGCTCTGTTACCTGTGTCCCCTTCGATGAAATAATCTCTTTTGCTGAAGAGAACGGCAACATCAATCTTTAAATAACAACAGCCATGTTTATGAAACAGCATTCAATTTCATGGCTATAATTGTGTTTAGAGGAACTTGGAGAAAGTTATTTATGCTTGTTGCACAATAAATGAAAGATTTAATGTGGCTGTGGCTGTGTGGGTTCCTCAATCCAATTTGGGCTGTGGAGCATTGGTTCCAGGGTGTTTTTAAATGCAAATTCAGCTCTTTCCAGTGCTAACTGTGGAACACGGTGTTCTACTCCAAGGGGAATTTCCCAAAGAGGAACAGACCTTGCCGTGGGGATGTGCTTCGTACTCTCCTGCATGATAAATCACTGTCTGCTCCTGCAGTTTCCAGGTGGATAACAGTGGCTGACACCCCTAATCATCACAGGGTAACCTGCACTCAGGGTTCTGCACATTGTTCCGGTGCAGCAAAGAGCACAGAGCCTGAGGAATTGGGGGAAATGAGCTTTTGGGGGAGAAAGCTGAAAAAAAAGACCTTTGTAACATTGATCTGACCCAACCAAAGTGTGTGCTGCTGTTTCTTTCATTACTGAGCTCTTGCAGTATATTTCTGCTGCCTTTGCTTTGTGTGTGCCTAGGCCTGGCATGGATACTCCGGACACTCTGTGGAGCCTTTTGAGGAGTAAATGCTGTTGCTGTGTGGTGGATCTCTAAGCCCTCTTTCTGCCATGAACATCATTCCTGTGCCTTCCCTCTCTCTCCCAGGTCCAGTCTCTGTACAAGTAGGGAGCAGAATTAGGGGCTGGAGCCATCCAGTATCAAGTGTGCTTGTATTTTCCCAGCCAGGGTTTTATCTGCACTAATGAACTTCACTCATTGGAAACTTGCTTTCCCTGGAAACCGTTTCAATTCTGTCCTCAAAAATGGTCTAAAATGCTTGTCCAGCAGCTTGTCCCTCTGGTCCTTAAATCCCTGTTAATGCTTCCTCTGTTGCTTGCATTTTGTCCCCTCCGTGGTTCTGCTGTGGTCAGACTTCCCTTTTGTTTTCTTTCCCTTCTGCCTTCCGCTAATGAGACATTTTTATGATTTTTCAGCATTCTGGGTGTTTTTGTGGAGTGCAGGTTAAAAGTACAGGCTGTTAATGCAACAAATGCTGCCATGCTGTCTGTCTGCAAATGCCAAGGGGAGCAAACTGGGACATCTCCCAGCATGTCCCTCTCACCCTGTCCCTCTAATCCCTGCACAGGCTCTTGCCCCTCACTGCTGTGTTTGTTCCCAGTGTTTGCCAGGACTTTTCCATTGGGAAAGGGGGTGGTTGGGAGGGTGAATGTGGAGGCTGGGCTGGATTCCTGCCCTTCCCTGGGCAGTGGAGTGGCTGGGAGGGTGAATGTGGAGGCTGGGCTGGGTTCCTGCCCTTCCCTGGGCAGTGAGGTGACCGGTGCACTTTGATCCCTGGAGGGAGGCTTGGCAGAGACAGCTGGTGCTCTGCCCAAGCTGGGAACAGGCTCCACAGCCCGCCTTGCAGCATTCCCAGTGGGAGAGAGGGTGGGAGTGTGTGGCTCAGGATGAGGCCTCTGCTCTGGGCTGCCTGCAGCCAGCTGCTGCCCCGGGGAGCTGGGCTCTGTGCTCCCAAGCCAGCTGTGACCACTATGGTGACTGCATCACACCACAGCCTGCAGCCTCCAGCCCTTCTGGCCGCCTCCAGCTCCCCAGGCAGTGTGTCTGCAGGGTTCCTCCAGGCCCTGGTCCCAGGGAGCAGAGCCCCCAGCTGCTGGAGCTCGCAGTTCAACGTGCCCCCCAGTGCCCTGCTCGTGGCCCGGCCTGTGGGGGTCTGCTCCATGATGAGGCTGCCAGTGCAGGCGTCTGCCGAGGGACTGGACGTGGCGTTTGTCGGTGTCCCACTGGACACAGGCACGTCCAACCGGCCGGGAGCCAGGTAAGGGCCAGCCTGGGGAAGCTCATGCTTCCCTCTGGCCGTCAGGCACGGCTCTCCTGTGCTGAGAGGGGTGCTGGGGACAATGCCTGGTGGCGTTTCCCAGCCATGGCATCGCCCAGGTTCGGTCCGCGTCAGATCCGCGCCGAGTCGGCGATGGTGAGGAGGTACAACGGCAGCACCGGGGCGGCGCCCTTCGACTCCCTGCGGGTGGCTGACATCGGGGACGTCAACGTGAACCTCTACAACCTGCCCGACAGCTGCCGCCTCATCCGGGAGTCCTACCAGGAGATCGTGGCCTCTGGCTGTGTGCCCCTCACCTTGGGTAAGGAGCCCGTGTCTCCCTGTGCTGCCACTGCGTCCTGGCTCCGTCAAACTCCCTCTGCTCCTCCCGTCATTCAATCCAGGCTTGGCAGAAGGCAAGCGATGGATCCGTTCCCTGCCTGGGTTGTTGTGCTGTATGATGGGCAAATTCACGGGCTCTCTGTGAACATTCATTTCAGAATATTCTGTGATGCTCCTTCCTTTGGGTCAAAAATGAGGAGGATGGGTCAGTCTGTAAATAAAACCAGTGACGTGCTTTTGGTGTCCTGTTGAGCAGGACCCAAAGCAAGAGCAGGTTTTGTCCCTTGTGTCCCTCCAGCTGAGTGAGCACCAGGTTTTGCCTGACACCTGATTGGGGTGTTCAAGTTTGCAGCTGTTACTGCTTCAGCAGTGAGTGTGTGGAGTAATGGGGGGCAAGTCACCAGTTAGACTGTCCTGAGAGGCTGATCTATTCAGCTGTCTATTTATAAGCCCAATCAAGGGTCCTGCATATCTGGTCCTTCCTAGAAGGAAGACCAAGAGAAGAAAAGACCAGGAGAGGAAGCAACTGTACCTGGGAGTGTTAGTTTTCCTTTGGCAATGAAGCCCTGCATAAATAAGTGTAGGACAAATGCAAAGAGGGAAAATATTACTTGGGAAGAGAAGTGATGAGCACTGAGCAGCTCCTGTCGTTTATTCCCCCTCTTCTCTGTGACTTCTTGCAGGTGGAGATCACACCATAACATACCCAATCCTGCAGGCCCTGGTGGCAAAGTAAGTTTCTAATCTGGACATGGAGAGAAAGGACCTGGTAAAGAGCCTCAGCAAGGCTCTTGGTCTGCTGTCCCTGCTGTGGCAGGGCCACCACGCACGGGACAGGACTAGCGTGGCCACCCTGTCTCGACCAGGCACGGTGCTGTGGGACTGGTGCACGTGGATGCTCACACCGACACCGGGGACGCGGCGCTGGGGGAGAAGATCTACCACGGGAGCCCGTTCCGGCGGTGTGTGGAGGAAGGGCTGCTGGACCGCGGCCATGTGGTACAGATCGGCATCCGAGGCTCCTCCTATGACCCCGATCCCCTCCGGTACTGCCGGGAGCAGGTAAATGATCCCCCTGCCATAAATACCACCTCAGTAATATTTACTTGGCTTCAGCATGGAAATAAATGCATGGTTTGCCTCTTGTTCCATGGCAGCAGCTTGTCTGCAGGAGAAGCACTCCCGGCTCACTGAGTGTCAGCTGAGTGTAGTTAGAAAGTGTGTTGGGGGAGTGGAAGGTGTTTCCAGGTTGTCTTGGTTTGAAAAGCAAAACTAGTGAGAGGCTCTAAGTGAGAAATACAATTTATTAGGGAAAGGGAATAAAGAACCAAAGATATACAGCAACACAAAAGGAGAACCACTGACAGAGTCAGAGATACAGCCTGACACTTGCTGGCTAGGGCGGTGGTAGCAGGTATGGTTTTGTTTAAGTAGTGCTCTTGTAGACTGATGTCGTTTCCCTCTGGAGGTCCATTGCAGAGAAGGTCTCAGCTGTTCCCCTTGGAAGAGGGGATCTCCTTGCTGTCTGCACAACCCCGCTGATATCCCTGATGGCATCGTTTGGCTCCTCCCTCTGGGCGGAGCATCTCACAATGGAATGCTGTGATCTTATCAGTCATGTGGCTAAAACAACAGGTCCTCCTGGAGGGACTTATGTCTGAGTCACGAGATAAGCTCGAGGTGGTAATGGAATACACTCCAATATTATAACCTAGGACACAGGTTCGCAGAATGAGGATTGTTGCCTGTAGATATTCCCGGGCAGGGCAGGGATGCTCTTCATCTCCCCTCTCTCCCTAAGCAGGTGCCTGTGTGTCTGTGCTCCCGCAGGGTTTCCGCGTGGTCCCAGCTGAGGAGTGCTGGATGAAGTCCCTGCAGCCGCTGATGAGGGAGGTGAGGGCGCAGATGGGGGACAAGCCGATGTACATCAGCTTCGACATCGATGGGCTGGACCCCGCCTACGCCCCGGGCACCGGCACCCCGGAGATCGCCGGGCTCACACCTGCGCAGGTGAGGGCACACGCTGCCCTGCCCCGGGGAAAGGGCTCTTGGGCTCCCTTTAAAGGAGGTCCTTTCACCAGCACGGCAAAGTGGAAGTTTAGGGAGGCCAGGAAGTGTTTCCTCATAGTGATAAGGATGGGGAAAGCAGAGCCTGGACCGGTCTCCTAGGTCAGATGTGGTTCTTGATCCCAAATCCATTTTTTCCCTAGGCTTTGGAGATTATTCGTGGCTGCAAAGGTCTGAACATAGTGGGGTGTGACCTTGTGGAAGTCGCACCAATGTACGATGTCTCTGGTGAGTCTGAAGACGCCTGAGGGCAAGACAAGTGCCTGGCACAGGTGGCTGTGGGTGAAAGCTGTTGGATATACACAGATTTCCTGGTTTTGTCTTGTTATTTTTAGGCAATACAGCCCTCCTGGGGGCAAACCTACTGTTTGAGATGCTGTGTGTCCTCCCAGGAGTGAAGACGCTGTGAGGGCAGTTCCCACCTGCCCTGGGGCAAACACAACTCCGTGTCCTCAGCCAGGCTTTCCATGTCCCCTTCCCTTCAGCCAGCATGGGCTTTGCAGCAGGAAATAAATGCCATTTACCACTAGAAAAGGTACTTTTTAGCTGGGAAACTGAAGGGAACAGGCTAGACACTCAGTTTAACTGGGGTCTGGAACTTTGGAGCTGCCCTGGGAAAGGGATAGATGAGGTTAATGCCATTTTGCCTCTGGAATGATTCACATAGCTCACAGGGCTCCTGGAAAAACTGTCACTGGTAAAAGGTTTGTCTCATTAGGATGTTGCAGCAGGACAATGAATGTAGAAGAAGGGAGGATATGAAGGGGGTCTGAGCCTCCTGCTGAGAGGAGGGAGATATTTGACTAGAATGCCTGCTAGTGGAATACCAGGAGCTTCCTATGTCAGCAGCAGTTTAACTCACCTGAAATTTCTGAGACGACATGGAGGTGAGGTTAGTTTGTACATGGAGACACAAAGCCACCTCATCACACATTAAAATAGTTTATTTTGGTTGCGAAACTGTAATTGTCTTAAAACAAAATGACATCATTACCTGTTCACAAATACAAAAACAAAACAAAACCCCCCAAAAATAAAAAAGACAACTTTGCCAAATAAGTTAATTCCCCCCCCCTCCCAGTATCAAAAGTGCAAAATAGGTACCTAGTTCTCAGTCCTACTTGTCAGGCTGCGCTCGTGTCCTGGCTCCTGGTTGCTGTGGGTGAAGGGCAGGGACAGGGACAGGGAGGGGAGATTGTCTGAGAACAATCTCCCCTCTGGGGCCTGTCTCCCTCTGCCTCAGCTCTGAGCGTGTGCCATCGCTCAGGTCTCACTAGGAAAGTGCACTAGGACCCAATCTCCTCAATCTTTGGATAAGGAATCACTGCGTGTGGAACAGAATCACAGGGGTTTGGAAAATGATGGGGTGATGGCTCAGGGCTGCTGGGAGAGGGCAGATCCTGGGATAAGCAGCTCAAGACAACAAACACCCAGAGTGCCACGCTGGCACTGCAGCCAGCTAAACCAGGGGCAGAGCAGCTTGGCTTTTGCATCAACTCAGGCAAAATTTCCATAAAAATCCAGGAGCTGTGCTCCTGTCCAGCTGCAGCCAGCACACGTGGACTGATCAAGCACTCCCTCAGCTGAACCCTGGCTGAAAGGGGAAGTTAGCTGTGCAAAAAAAGAAAATAAATCCAAGAATTCTGGCAGCGTGCAACACACACAATGGATGTGAAGGCTATAAAGCCTTCTCCCCTTCCTCGGGGTTGGGCTGAATTCCCTCACTGCAGCATACTAGGCACTTTTTTTCATGAGTTGAGGGTTTTCTCCTTGTTTCTGATCAGCTTAAGAAACAGCAGAGATCCAGAGAGCGTTCTTCTGCTACTGCAAATGTTTAAGACATTATGTGGAGCTTTCTGCTGGGCTAAAAACTATTCCAGCCACATCCTGCATGGCAAGCTGTGGGAAAAGTGCAGGAGTGCTGTGGTGATTGCTCCAGCCAGGTGGAAATGAAGTCCAGAAGCATCAGGTGGCTCCCTCTCTGCTCTCTGTCAGTGCTGCCTGTGTGCCTTCACAGGAGCTCCTGGGCAGGGGGAAGACCTCACCTTCCTTCCCTCTACTTTAGTGCCTCATGCCATGGCCCGGGGTGCACTGGGCTGGAATTAACTAACCTCATGTAGGGATTGTTTGTAGCATCCCAGCCTTTATCTGAAGCACGTTTTATAGGGGATCTGAGATACCTGTGGGGGTCAGTCATGCCAGTCTGCTCCCAGGATGGGGAGATGCAATGAGGCAAGGCTTTGGGAGCAATTAGGGCATGTGGGGAGTGCAATGACCGGAGCATTCCCAGCTCCTGTGCGGGATCAGCAGCTAGCTCAGGGGTTGGCAGTTATTCCTACTGACTGGCTGCTCTGCTAAGATGGTAACTAAGGTGGCAAGGGCTGAATCTAGAATTAACACCATGTGTTCACTGAGTGCTCTGTGTTCCAAGCCCCATGGCAAAGGCCACTGGCCCCCAGCCCTGTGCTTTGGCAATGCTGGAGCCTGATGGTGCCACAGGGCTCTAGATGCACGGAAGGAGGAGGCCTGGGTGCCAGTGTGAGCCCTGGAGCAGTGTAAAGCAAGGACAAACCTCACAGGGTTTCAGTCCTTGCCACGAAGAGAAGCCCTGCTGCCTTCCTTGGTCACTCGAGGAGTGTTGAGCAGCCACGAGGCTGCAGCTTGTCCTCCCTCTGCCTTACCCAGGGGCAGCCTTTCCCTGGGGTGCTGGAAGTAGCTGTTGGGGCACTGCTACAGCAAAGCAACATCCCAACCCAGGGCTGTGCAGCTGCTCCAAACTCACACACCCCCAATGCTTCCAAAAGATGAAGGAAATACCCAAGCAAACAAACACAAAGCCACGGGAGCAGCCCGAGTGTGCAGAAATGGAGGTTTGGGGTAAGAAGGAAATGGGTGAGAGGCTGAATCCCAACATCTCAACCCCTGACTAAACCAAAGGAGCTTCACACGCACGCGACAGTCTCATGGTACAGCACTTCTGGGGCAAGGTTTCAAGAATACAATCGTTGAAGGATGAGGTTCCTCAATACAAAGGAAGGTTGGTTTGTACTACAGCTGGAAAGGTGTTTGCAAGGAGCCTGGGTGACTCCCTGGCAGCTACGTAGTTTTTTTACACATCTACTGGCTCATAGCAGCTCACACCTACAATCTGAGGACGCAGGTAAAGTTATGGCTCTAGGATACATAGTCTAAAATCGATAGAAGCAGAAAAGGCATCTGAAAAATCAACGTGACATTTAAATGACTCAACACTTTGACAGTATTTTACGGCCGTGCCCTTTCCCTCCCTGTTATGGTTCAGCCAGTGAAGCTGCAGGTGGAACCATGACACGAGGAGCATGAAACATGCAGATCGCCCACGAGCCCACACCACGGGGGAGGGGGGTCCCAGCTAAGGTTTGCTACAAGGAAGATGCTCCTGACCAGATTCTCCATCACTTACCACGGGGAAAGTCGAGAGAGAATGACTGGCTGGTGGGAGGAGGCGTTTTGGAAGAGCAGGGCCTGGAGGGTCTGCAGGGTCTTGCCAGAGTTACACCATGCACCATGGGCTAAGCACACGGGGACGGGGCGGGAGTACCGCGACCTGGCCTGCACCACGGCCGCGGCTGGTCCGGACCCAGGGAAGTCACGGATTTCTTCCACCGAGGTGAAACAAGAGGTGGGATGGGGGGGACTCGGGAGGCAGACGTGGCAGGACGAGAGGGGCAGAACAGACTTCTTGGCTCTTCGGTTGTACAGCGTCCACACGCGCGGCGGGGCGGCGGGGGGCACGTGGGTGCTGCGCTCCCGGGCTCCGGACGCAGCAGAGTTTTAGTTGCCGGCCCCAGGAGAGTTTGTCTAAAACCTAAGGTCCATTCATCACGCTTGTTTGAGTTTTCCTGGAAAGAACTGTCCCTTGTCATCTTCATAAAAAGTTTGTCCCCTTAGAATCTCTGTAAAATTCCTCAGTCTAGTGCAGGCCATGAGGGGATATAGAACCTCTGTAAGGAACCCTCTAGAAGGCGTTCCATCCAAAAGGACAATTTGTGTAATTTGTTTTTAATGGATCTAGATCCTGGGCTGCAGGAGGATTTCCCTCTGGCTTCCGCATGCTGTAAAGCATCGTAATCCTCGCACAATCCCGGGGTTCCCCCCTCGTCCCCTGATCTGTGAGGCTTAAAGAGGCAGAAGTATTTCTTGTGGCCGTTCAGAGCCAGGACATAGCCCGTGTAGTCACGCTCGAGGAAATGCTTGTCATACTGGTTTGGGATGGGGGCTGCATCCTGTGCAAACTCCAGCAGATACTCCAGCCACTCTCGGTGCTTGTCCAGGCTGAGGAAGGAGAAGTGAAGAGAGCTGCTCCTGGGGGAAGAGCAGAGAAGATACTGGGATCAGCTCATGTTCTGGGTCTGCTGGACTCCTACTGGACACGTAAGGAATTGTCAACAAGGGCAGGGCAGTGCTATGTCATCACAGCTCCTTTTTCAGCTCAGTGTATACAGCACTGTTGTACTTTCTATTTTTCAAAACACGGGTACAGCCAAAGTGCCACCAGCACCCAATGCCTTTGGCCACCATCACCAAGTGTGGCTAGAAACAGCCTCTTGCTTTTTGGTGGCTCATTGCCACTGATAATGGCAGAGACTGCTTTGCTCACCAGAAGTGTTCACTCCTGGCAACGGAGCCAACCATGCTCCTCCCATGTCATCAGAGCAGCATCACACAAGTGGTTAATACAGCAACAGAAGCCCGTGAGAGGGCCCAGCCTACCCTGTGAACATGTAGACTTCTAGGGCGAACTTCTGGAGCAGGGGGGTTTTGGTGGAGTTGGACAGGATCAAGACGACATTCATGTGCCCTGGCCTCAGGCGCACCAAGTTACTGGTGTAGTTGATGTCTGTTAGCTCAGTAACCTCAACAAAGCTCTTTTTGGGAATCCTGCTGCAACAAAAAGACTGAGTGAAAGAGGGGCAAAGGACTGGGAGCAACTGAGGATGGAGAAACTGTGAGTGCATTTGCCAGCCTGTTATGCTAAGCCATCCCTGTGCCCTGTAGCAAAAGACAGTGTAACTGGTGCAATAGCTTGGTGTGCACCTCCCTCAAGAGTGGCTCAGATCTTTACATATCCCCTGAGGATGCTTGGGCAAACCTGGTGGGAATTGTTTAATAAGCAGATTAGCTGTCCCCCTGCCCTTGCTGGCTGGGTCCTGGCTGCGCACTGGTCCTTCTTCCTTGCTGTGCCTGCACTGCCCTTCACGACTGCACTACGTGCAACTTCAGCACTTCTCTGCTCTTCACTAGCCCTCCTGCACAGGTGCTCCCTGACAAATGCTTCTGCAGAAAACATTCTGGAGAAGTTAAGAGAAGGAACCTGTTACTCTCTTTGCTGAAGCTCCCATCGTTCTTCTCTGTCTTTGCGGCCGTTTCTTCTTTCCCCGAGGGCGGAGCGTCCCTTGTGTCACTCGAATCACTGCAGAGGAAGGTGATTTTGTGTGTGTTTAACGCCTTGGGATCGGACTGAAGCGCTATTCCTGAGGGCATTTGGGTGTGCACTCACTCACCTGAAAGCCTGAACAATAACGGTGCCAAAGAGAATGAAGAGCGCAGAGAAGAGCAAGGACAGGAGCGGCATCATTTCTCGCCTGAGGGAAGATGTGCAAGCAGCAGTCAGGTCTGTGAGTTCACATTTTCTGCCTCAAATTCAGTTCCTGCCTACGTCAGATAACACTGTGTGCCTTCCCCACAAACTCAGCTTGTTTCTTGGGTCTTAAAGGCCATCATGTTTTTGAGTGCTGCCCTGCTCCCACCCAAAAGGATGCTTAAACTGGATCTGTTTTAAAATAAGGTGACAAGGAAGCAGTGAATACCAACAATGGATGCCCAATCCGTACCAGTTACTGTGAAACAAACTGTCCCACCAGTCTGAAATGTAGTCCACTGTGGAGTAGAACCATCGGATAAGGAACATCTGTTCAAAAAGAATGAAAAGCAAAAAACGAAATGACAAAACTGCTATAAAGAGCCCCAACAAGGTTAAGCATGTCATGAGATTCCTTCTGTAAGCAAGAAATCTTCTAAGAGTTTTGCCTTGTTATTTTAAAATAGAAATAATGCCTCTGAACAACAATAATGGGATTGGCCACTGCAGGAATTCCCTTGGTCCCCTCTGAACACAGCGGGGGAATCCTACATGGACACAGATAAAAGAAAAAGGCGCTCTCCTCCTCAGGACTCAAATCCTGTTTATTATAGGAGCCACCTCAGATCAGGCAACGCCTCAGGGGGTAACAGAGGCCATCTGGTGACTCGAATGCTCAAATGTCTCATCCCGGGGGATTTTGAGTTTGGGGGGAAAAGGGGCCACATCCAATGGGACACGGGTGAGGAGAGGGGGAGAGGGGAGCAGGTCAGGGAGAGACCATCACACCTGAGGCTTAGTGGGGGAGGGGAAAGGTGTGTGGAATAGACCAATGTGACATAGTGCAATACAAAAACTACTCAGTGCAATTTCCCAATCACCCAGTGCAAAACAACAACTAAATAAGCTATTTAGTGCATCACAACAGTCCACAAAGGTAGCACGAATGTCAGGAATCTGGAAAAGCTGTGCACTTACAGGAGCGAGCTCATCATTCAGGTCTGCCACAACAGTCTCTGATGACAGAAGGCCAGGGTCTGTCCTCAACTGGTCCAGGAGATCCAGGAGGATGAAGTTGTCCTCTTTGCTGCCTTGCCAGGCCTCCTCCAAGGCTTTATAGGCGATCTTCCCTGCATTATTACGTCTCTCCAGAATGACCACCTGGATGAGCCAAGAGCACGGCACATGTCAGACAGGAAGGGGCTTTTGTTTTCTTTTAGACAGATAATTCACTTCAAACCACTGCCCAGAATCAGGTGTCAGATTAAGGTACAGCATCAATGAAATTACAAGCTAAGAGAAGAAGGAATTAATAAAGTAAAAGGAAACCCTCACCGCTGATCTTCCATGATACTTCTCCTCATCCATCAGCAAGGTGTCTGCAAATTCCGGCTGCCGATCACTGTAGACGTGCACAAACCTCAGCGTGTCTTTTGTGTTGGCCACAGCAAAAGTCAAAAAGGCCTCATAAGCCTCAGCAAACTTCTCTCCTTCCTCGGTAAACAAGACCACGCAGTGCCTGGGTGACACAACAAGATGCTGGATTAAGAGCCAGTCTGGAGGTGAGAGGGAATGATCAACCCCTTTCCTCTTGCCAGAACAATCCTGATGAGCCCAAAACCTCTCTGACAATGTGGATATTGAGCATGATCCAATGCAGTCATTGCTCTTTTCCCACAGAATCAAACCGAAAGTGACTCTAGGAGCAGCCCAGAGCCTTGGGAAACAAAACAGGGACACCTCACTTACTTCCGCTGACGGTGAGACTTCTTCACAGGACACAGCTCCTGGAACATCCCCTGGCTGGTGAGTCTGGCCACCATGAGGAACTTATTCTGGGAAAGGAAGTCATCAATGAGCTGCTTCTTCATTTCTCGTGCCTGGCAAGGACCAAGAAAGCAGAAGTCAGAAATGAGCAGGAAGAGGAGGGGAAAGCTGCTGGATGTTCCTTGAGAAGGCTGCCAGTCCTTGTGGTCACCCCTGCAATCATCCAAGATGTTTTGAGGCCCCAAGACTGGGAAGTTACCTGTGTCCCCTCCCCCCAACAGGTTGGAGTGCCCCAAGCTTCCCTTGTCCTACCACTCTCTCTCCTCCTCCAAAGCCTGAGTTTAAGCTGAGAACAAACACTCTTCCTCCAAACTGCACCACTGACCACCCCCTCACCCCGGCTTGGTCAGAAAAGCTCCGTGCCCGTTTTCCCCAAGCTGCTGGAGAGGGCTCTGGGTGATACCTGCACAACGTCAGCGGGCCGGTCGATGTGCTCCTTGAAGATCATCATGGTGGGAGTGTAGACATTGATGTTGTACTGGCTGGACAGCTCCTCGGTGCCCCGGAGCCCGACGTACACGTACCCAAAGGACAGGTAATCTCGGTAGGCAAACGCCGTCAGCTGGGTGGGAGCAAATCCCCAGCACGCGTTTATGTTACAGAATAAGCATTTTCTCCCCAAAGTGCCTGTGGGGGGGACTTTGCTCCAAGAACACATCCCGCTGTTTGAATGCCATCAGATGTGCTGTGAGAGGTTCTCCCTCACTAAACCAAATTTTGTATCCTCTTAGTCATTGTGCTGGGAGGTTCCACTGATCCACAGCTTTATTTACAGCCTGACATGTTGTAGGGTGGAACGGGCTTCTTAGGAAATGTGATTTTCAGCAACCCAAACTAGACATACCACAAACATCTCTCATTCCCAACAAAGGTTGTGCACCTGTGTCGCTGCTACCTCTGAAACACACCTGCACCTTCACACCCGTGAAGGGTGACTGTGTCAGGACAAAGACTCCTTACAAAGCTGCCACCTGGCCACATCATTTACAACCCACACAAATCACCTCGCTCTCCATGAACCAGGCAGTGGTGTCTGGAGGCATCACTCAGTCCACCTCTGCTCATGGCAGCGGTATTTTAATTTCGAACATCTGGATTTATAAGTAAGTCAACAAAGCAGTGAGAGAAATGACATTACCTTGTATAACAAGGGCACAACTGGCATGTGATCGAAGAGCAGCACGTGGGGCTTGTTGTCTTTCCTCCAGTGGGACAGAAAGCGAATGTAGTTTTTATCTGTAATCTTTAGACAGAAGCTGAACGTCAGTTTAACCTCTGAGCTGTCAGACACCAGCAGTGCTCTGCAACCAGGTGTCTGAACGAGGGCTGAGCCTGAAAAGGCTCTCCAGGTGTTGCAGGAAACAGACTGTAGGTTGGTCTTTCCAACACATATTCCTGATTAATGAGTGAATTAAAACCATCACTCTTGATCTCCCTCAGCCATCTTAGTTATTGCAACCTCTGTTGATGCCATTCCAAGTCAATGCAAATATCACTGTTGTCTTGCTTGTTGGGACCATAATTTATATATATATAAAAAAACGGGAAGCCAAGGGTTAAAAGGCACCTGAGAGCTCCACTAAACCTGCTCTGTTTTGGGTGTGATACCTATCAAAAAGGACATAAATGGTGGCAGTTACTGTAGAAGGTGAAACAATCCCTATTTTTGGGGCAAGAAGTCCAATAACTCTAAAACCCGGAAGACAAGTGAGGAGCCCACTGGGGAAGGTGACCCCTGGTAAAGATCCTAAGGGAAAATGTGGTGAGGTGAACAAGGCCACAAGCAGGGGCCAGGCAGGTGAGAGTGCTGTGCAGGCTGACCCAGCCACATCACAGGGGTGGTGGGCATTTTAGGACTCTGTCAAAAATCACCAGAAGGCTGAAACACAGGAATATTTTATCAGTTAGGAGATTTTACTTGTGACTTTGAAAGGGCTTATGCTGCCAGCTCGTTTCAAAGGTCTGAAGGAAAACTGGCCAAAACAAATGGGACTCTGTGTCAGTGAGTTTTAGCAGACATGACCTATGAGGTAGTGAGTGGTCCCTGATTTGCTGGATGAAATGCCAAGAAAGCCAGAGAGAAGTGAAATGCAGCAGTTCCTGGCCTAGGGATAGCCTGGGTAGAGCCCTGGCAGCTGTGGGGTGTCACAGCTGGGGTCAGCTGCCACTAGAAGCACTGGTGTGACCATGTAGTAGCAGGATCCTCTTTTCAAGGACTAGTGTAACAGAGCTGCGGGGTGGGAAGGCTTCTGACAGCTCCAGGGTTTGGAGCTTTGTGCCACAGATCAACTTGGAGCTTGAATTAAACAGACTAACCACCAAAACAGCCAAGGAGAGAGGGATCTGCAGGCAGAGAGGAGCAGCAGCATCTGACACCCCTGCTAGAACCTACCTTTTCAACAAGATTCCCTGGCAGAAGGTTCTCCACGAACTGCCGCAGGTTTTCCCGAACGACAGCGTTGTGGAAGAAGGTTATTTTCCCATTAATGAGCCCCAGCAGGGTCGGAGTGCTGTGGGCACCCAGATGATGGGCGAGGCGCCGTTCATAGCCCGCGTGAACGACGCCAATTCCCGCTCCTGGAAAAGGAGAGCACCGGGTTCATCTGTAGGATCCTCCACAACCCAAATGCCCAGAGGAAAACTGATGACCTGCTCCTTTGCCCAGCACCCTGCTTTGGAGTTAGGAATGTTTGGGAGAGCATTAGGATAAAACCCTGAGGAAATCCACAGCGTCTAAACTGGGTCACACAAACCTGAAGGCAAACCACTGCAGCCTTACAGGGCGAGGGACACACACCCAACCCCAACAACCTCATCCTTACCCAGAGCTTCCAATTCCTGAGCAACTTCCTTCCACACGGGCTCGATGTGGATGCAGCTGAAGCACCAGTCTGAGGTGATTTTTATGAGGTAAGGTTTCTTGAAACTATCTGGCACGATTTCATTGATGTAGTGGGAAAAGTGGAGCAAATACTTCTCGTCGGAGGTGTCGCGCCTCTCGGAATTGAAAGGGAAATGGAAGAAGGACTCGTCAAAATAGAAGCCATCGTGGAAGCGGTGGAACTGGCGATGCTGCTGCTGAGAGAAGCCCTGGCTTTCCCCAGCATCTCCGTAGCGATCAAAGTTTGCTCTTTTTTCCTCATTGGAGAGAATCTGGAAAGCAAATGATGGAAAAATTATTGCCTGAAACCACGAGGGGGAACTGCCCTGACTGTAATCCCTCAGTAATTAACATAAGGAATGTGCAATCTTTGCTGCAAATCAGACAGATAAATATTTTGGAAAAAGAAAGCATCACATCCTTCTCGGCTCACTGAGGTAAATTAGGGTAAAAAACCCTCAAAGCCCAAAGAAAAGGAGGCCCTAAATCCAGACTGCTGTACCCGCTTCTGTCACCAACAGCTCCTTGGGTCTGAACACAAACACTCTTTTCTGGAGCAGGTTTTGCTGGTGTCTGTTTGAATCTAGAGGGTTCAGAAAGTGCCAAAAGTTTCACTGAGCAGCCAGAAGCCCTGCAGAGAAACTGCATTTTTTAGCAGGAAAATAAGGATTTATTTTGATTTCCATGGGCTTGGCTGCCACAAACTGGAGTGAACAATTTCCAGAACATGCAAATAACTACTGCTAAGAATAATTTGAGGTGACTAAATCCCTGTGATGATGAATGTTGCTTACATGACCCCAAAATGCTTTTATGTATGTGTGACACAGTCAAGAGGCTGCACAGCCAGGCAGGGCTTGGGGAATACCCACTCCTTTCTTCTTTCAGACTTCTTAGGCAGAGCAAATTTTTTGGGTAGATAATGTCTACCTTTCCCACATAGAAATACACTGGAAAAACACAAAGCCATGTATGGAAAACTAAGGTCACTTAATGTTAACGATAGCAGGAGTTCACAGGAAGCATGTGTTACCTCATAGGCCTTACTAATCTGGATGAATTTGTCCTCTGCTCCTGGGTCCTTGTTTTTGTCAGGGTGCCTGTGGGGCAGAACCAGAGGAAAAGGGGTCAGTGGGAGCTGTTGGCCTCTGTTTGGGGCTGAGGAGGACATGGGCAGTGAGGGTGTGCACTGACATCCCCGAGGCTGAGACCAGATTTATACCCAGCACGTGCTGTCACTGCCCAAACCCCATCCCAAAATACAGCAGTGGGATGTGTGCCATGTGCCTGTGGACCTGTCCCTCTGTCTGCTCCTTCCCAAGCAGCCTGAGCCCAGGACATGCAGCGTGTCTCCTTCCTAGCAATGCCTCCCTTGGCTGCTGCCCTACATAACTACCGGGTTCTCCCTTGAATCACCTCTTGCCACGGCCTCAGGGATGTCTCACACAGAACAACATGGGCTCTAAAAGCTGCAGGTAAGCAGCTTTATTAATTTTATTTCTGTGCTGTAAGCCTGCCCCTCACCACACACCACCTGCATGAGAAGCGTGACGTTTGCGCATCCAAAACATTTCCCATCAACAGTACAGGGACTGAACGGCCCTTGGACATCCAGGCATCAAGCTGAGACTTCAGCCCTCATCAATTAGAAGTTCCCAGGGAGAAATTTTTCTCCCCACAGCCAGACTCCAAGATAACTTTTTCCCCCATTGCTTGACTCTGGGAGAACTTTTCCCCCTTGTAGCCAGAATCCAGGAGAACTTTTCCCCCCACAGCCAGACTCGGGGAGAACTTTTCTCCCTGTCGCCTGATTCTGGGAGAACTTTTCCCCTTTGTAACCAGACTCTGGAAGAACTTTTTTTCCTGCAGCCACACTCTTGCGACAATTTTCCCCCCACAGAGCCACACTCCAGATTCCAGGAGACCTTCCCCCCGTGACAATTTTCCCCCCACAGAGCCACACTCCAGATTCCAGAACTTCCCCCCATGTAGCCTGATTCTGGGAGAATTTTTCCCCTTTGTAACCAGACTCTGGAAGAACTTTTTTTCCTGCAGCCACACTCTTGCGACAATTTTCCCCCCACAGAGCCACACTCCAGGAGAACTTTTCCCTCCGTAGCCAGATTCCAGGAGAACTTCCCCCTGCGACAATTTTCCCCCCACAGAGCCACACTCCAGATTCCAGGAGAACTTCCCCCCATGTAGCCTGATTCTGGGAGACCATTTCCCCCTCCTAAGCAGACTCTGAGCGAACTTCTCCCCCCGCAGCCAGCCTCCGGAGGGTTTTACAGCGCGTATGGCCGGCATGGAGCATCTCTGTACGCCAGGCGAGGACGCACAGCGGGGCCGGGCGGCTCAGGCCGCCGCGGGGCCGGCGCTGCCCGAGCCGAGGCCGGGGCCGCTCCCGGGGCCGCTGCCGGGGCCGCTCCCGGGGCCGGGAGGAGCGGGCACAAGGGCAGCACGTACCATTCCCGGGCGAGCCGCTTGTAGGCCTTCTTGATGTCGGCCTGGCTGGAGCTCCGGCCGACCCCCAGCACGCGGTAGGGGTCGAAGTCGCCGGGCGCGGCCGCGGCCAGCGCGGGCAGCAGCGGCAGCAGCAGGAAGAGCAGCAGGAACAGCAGCAGGCCGCCGGCCCGGGCCGGCTCCATGGTGCGGCGGGCCGCGGGCGGAGGCAGCGGACGTGCCGCCCTCCCGCACCCAGCGCCGCCGCTTCCGCCGCGCCCGCCCGCCGTCCCCATGGAGACCCGGCGCTTCCGGGACACCGGGGCGGCGGAGCCCCGCCGAGGAGCTGTGGCGGTGCTGTGGGGCGGGCTCGGCATGGGGATGGGGCGACCGGAGCGCCAGCCGTGTCCCGGGCAGCGGGCCGCGGAGGGGATTGCCCCGCTCTGCTCTGCAGTGTGAGGGCAGGTGTGGGTACCGCAAAATAACAGATCCGGAGTGTTGGAAAGCGTCCGGAGGGCGGTGAGGGTGGGGAAGGGCCTTGAGGGGAGGAGGAGCGGCTGAGGGCACTTGGTGTGTTCAGCCTGGAGGAGACTGAGGGGAGATTCAGCCCAGGTACAGCTTCCGCTGAGAGGAAGAGGAGGGACAGACGCTGATCTCTGCTCTGGTGACAGTGGCAGGACCGAGGGAATGGCTGGAGCTGTGTCAGGGATGTTAGGTTGGATGTTAGCTGTTTGATGTTAGTTGGATGTTAGATGTTAGCTCGGATGTTAGGGAAAGGGTCTTTCCCCAGAGGGTGGTCGAGCTCTGAACAGGCTCCGCAGGGAACGGGCACAGCACAGAGCCTGTCTGAGTTCCAGGAGCACTCGGACATCCCTTCTGGGGACATGATGTGACACTGGGGGTGTCCTCTGCGGGACCAGGACTCGATGATCTGTGTGGGTCCTTTCCAACTCAGCATGTTCTGTGATTATTTTTTTTTTTTAATCCAAAGTCAAAGACTTCTTTCTTGTCTCGTGCTCTGGCAGTCAGAGGCTCACTAAGGAAACTGGGAGGGAGCACGGATGGGACAGGTGACCTGAACTGCCAAAGGGATATTCCACACCACAGAATGCCCAGTGTATCAACTGAGGGGAGTGACTGGGAAGGAGCTGATCTGGGTTCAGGAAGGGGGTCTGACATCAGTCAGTGGGTGGTGAGCAACTGCATTGTGCATCACTTGTTTTCCACTTTATCACTGTTATTATTATTGTTGTTGTTATAATTTACCATTACTACTGTATTTTACTTTATTTTCAATTATTAAACCATTATTTTCACAACATACAAGTTTTACTTTGATTCTTCTTCCCATTCTACAGGGTGGGAGGGGAAAAGAAGGGAGGAGTTGAGCAAGTAGCTGCGTGGTACCTAATTTCCAGCTCTGCTAAACCCCCAACAGTTGGCTTAGGGAATGTGGGTTGGATGAATGGGTTGTGAGGTGGATCAAGGGCTGTCTGGGTGGCAGAGCGCAGAGGGCATCACCCACTTGGAGGTCTGCAGTCAGTGGCTTCCCCAAAGATCAGTAGTGGGTCCGGTCTTAATCAGCTTGTTTATCAACGATCTGGACAGAGCGATGGAATGTACCCTCAGCAGGTTTGGTGATGATATGGAAGTGGCTGATCCACCTGAAGGTTGGGGGACTGGGTGACACACCTGGGGGACTGGGTGATCCACCTGAAGGCTGTGCTAACATTTAGCAGGGCTTTGAGAGGCTGGAGAATTGGACAGAGAGAAAATTAATGATGTTCAACAAGGGCAGATGCAGATCCTGCCCCAGGAGGTACATCCCCGAGTACCAGCACAGGTGGGGTGAGCTGCTGGAGCATCTCTGCAGGAAGGACCTGGGGGTCCCGTGGTCAGTGAGCTGTCCTGGAGCCAGCAGAGTGTCCTGGGGGCCAAGAGGCCCTGAGGTGCACTGGGAGGAGCACTGGCAGCAGGTCAGGGAGTGACCCTGCCCCTCTGCCCAGCCTTGGGAGGCACACCTGGACTGCCGTGTCCAGCCCTGGGCTGCTCACCAGCAAAGGTGAGGAAGGGCCTGGAGCATCTCCCTTGCTGAGGAAAGGCTAAAGGAGCAGGGGCTGTTCAGCCTGGAGAAGAGACACAGCTGAGAGGGGCCCTCATCCCCGTCCCTGTCTGTCCCTCTCTGTCCCTGTCAGTCCCTGTGTCGCTGTCTGTCCCTGTGTGTCCCTGTGTGTCCCTGTCTGCAGGGAGGGCTCAGCCTCTGCTCCGGGGAGGGGGGGCCGAAATAGCACAAGAGCAACGGGCAGAAACCGATGCACAGGAACTTCTATCTGAACACGAGGAAGAACTTTGCTGTGCGGCTGACACAGTGCCTAGAGAGGGTGTGTTCATCCCTGGAGATATTAAAAAAAAAAAAACAAAAAACAAAAAACAAAAAAAAAAAAACCCACCAAGACACAAAAGGACGGAATCCTGTTTCGTTCGCTCTGGCATGACCCTTCTGGGGCACTGCAGGGTTCTTCCAGCCTGACTCCGTGTGCGATTCGGGGACTCCGAGGCGGCGGCGGCTCCGGGCTTTGAGCGGCGGCTCCGGAAAGGAACCGGTGCTGGGTATGGGCATAGAGCAGCGGCTCCGGCAAGGAACCGGTGGCGGGCCCGGGCATTGAGAAGCGTTTCCGGGGCTGAGCGGCGGCTCCGGGAAGGAACTGGGGGTGGGGGCGGGTCCGGGGCAGAGGGGCGGGTGCGGGGCGGAGCAGCGGCTCCGGAACGGAACCGGTGCTGGGTACGGGCATTGAGCGGCGTTTCCGGGGCTGAGCAGCGGCTCCAATAAGGGACCGGCGGCGGCTCCGGGGCTGAGCAGCGGCTCCGGGCGTTGAGCGGCGGTCCCGGGGACTGAGCGGCGGTCGCGGGCACTGAGCGGCGGCTCCGGGCACTGAGCGGCGGCCCCAGGCAGAGCGGCGGCCCCGGGCAGGGCAGCAGTCCCGGGCATTGAGCGGTCCCGGGCTGGGCGGCGGCTCCGGGCACTCAGCGGCGGCTCCGGGCATTGAGCGGCGGTCCCGGGGCAGAGCGGCGGTCCCGGGGCTCCGGGCACTGAGCGGCGGCTCCGGGCACTGAGCGGCGGCCCCGGGCATTGAGCGGCGGCCCCGGGCAGGGCAGAAGTCCCGGGCAGAGCGGCGGTCCCGGGCATTGAGCGGTCCCGGGCAGGGCGGCGGTCCCGGGCGTTGAGCAGCGGCTCCGGGCATTGAGCGGCGGCTCCGGGCATTGAGCGGCGGCTCCGGGCACTGAGTGGCGGTCCCGGTCATTGAGCGGCGGCCCCGGCGCTCCGGGCCCATGGAGGAGCGGCAGCGGCGGGCGCTGCGGCGCGGGCGGGCCCGGCTGGTGGCGGCGCTGCGGGTGGAGCCGCTCTGGGAGCCGCTGGAGCAGCGCGGGCTCTTCACCCGGCCGATGCTGGAGGAGCTGCAGGTGGGCCGGGGAGCGGAGCGCTGAGCACCGGGGCTGGCCCGGGGAGCGGAGCGCTGAGCACCGGGGCTGGCCCGGGGAGCGGAGCGCTGAGCACCGGGGCTGGCCCGGGGAGGGGGGCCCGTGCTCCCGGAGAGCCGGGACCGGCATGGCAGGGTAGCTCCTGCATCCCCTGAGCCCTGGGGACACGACTGAAGGGTGGCCCCCATGTCTCCTCACCCTGGTGACAGGCTTGACAGGGGTGGCTCCATGTCTTCTTGGGCCCAAAGGGGGAACCCATGTCCCTTGAGCCTGTGAGAAGTCATGGGGGGTGGAACCCAAGTCCCCTCACTCTAGGGACGGATGTGGGTGACATTGTCCTGTGTCCTCTCAAGTCCAAGGGAGACTCCAGGTCCCTCCGCTCTGCGGACAAGCTCACAGGGGAACTCCATGTCCCTTTAGTCCTGGTGACAGGCGCAAAAGGATGGCCCTGTGTCCCCTCACTCTGATGACAAGGCTTGATGTTGGTCCTTGTGCAGATAAGATGTTTGAGAACTGCCTTCCCCCACTTGTCCCTTCTTGTCCCCAGCCAGTGCCAGGTGTAGGGGTTTCTCCTT
Source organism: Taeniopygia guttata (assembly GCF_048771995.1). NCBI lineage: Eukaryota > Metazoa > Chordata > Aves > Passeriformes > Estrildidae > Taeniopygia > Taeniopygia guttata. The sequence goes on from NC_133046.1 coordinate 6,895,780, forward strand.
TTGTCCCCATCCCAATCTGGTGACACCCTTATGGTGTTCTTGTTTCTTCCCTTGGTTACAGGTGACATGCCTGGGGGTGTTTTTACCCCATCTTACACACTGGTGACAGCCCAGGGGTGCCTGGGTGCCCCTGGTCCCCAGGGGTTCCCCCTTTCCCTCTAGACCCCTCACTGGACTGGGTTTCCCAGTCGTGACCATTGTTGTTGGAGGGAGGTCAGGATCTGGTGGGGGTCTCTGACTATTTCCACTCGGTTTTGCTGTTGTTTACCCCATGTCCATGTCCCGGGTGCGGATCCCACATTCCCCTGCTCCGAGTGGTCGGAAGGGCTGCCCAGGCACTGCATGAGCCCCTGTTGTGGGATTTTCTCCTCTGCAGAGCGCTGGCAGCCGAGGAGAGCAAGCCCGGCAGCTGATCATTGACCTGGAGACCCGGGGGAAGCAGGCTTTCCCTGCCTTCCTCTCCATCCTGCGGGACACCGGGCAGGGCCACCTCGCCGAGATGCTGATCCAGGAGTGCGAATCCCGGCCGGTGCCACCACAGCTGCCGGACCTGCGTCCCGTGGAGCTGGAGCTGCAGGAGGCAAACCAGCCTAAAAGTCAGTGCTGAGGGTGTGCTGTGGTTTTGCAAACAGCAGCATGGGAGGTGGCAGCTGGGATCCCTCTCATTGTGGGCAAGAGTCCAGAAGTCATGATTTTTATTATCCTGGTAGAGGTGACTGTTGGGAGAATCATGGAATCCCAGAATGGTTTGAGTTGGAAGGGACCTTAAAGCTCATCTCATTCCATCCCCTGCCATGGGCAGAGACACCTTCCACTATCCCAGGTTGCTCCAAGCCCTGTCCAGCTTGGTCTTGAACACTGCCAGGGATGGGGAGCCTCTCCCCAGCAGCCTCTCGGGGCAGCCTGTGTGTCCTGCTTTTCAGCAGTGGAACCTTTTGAGCTCGGACTCATCCTCTGTATTTTTGTCCCATGCCATTACAGATGTGATCCCTCATGAACGTTTGTCTGTCCCAGTCCAAGCCGAGAGTGAAAGACCTCGAATGCCTCCTGTGCCAGCCCGAGGTAATCCACATTCCACTTCTAGAGCCACAGCATGCCAAAGGCTTGTTTCCAGTGTGGTGGGAAGGGGAAATTCATATGTGGTGGGAAAGACATGAACTCTAGGAGTGTGGTCTTGTTGTGGAGTGTGGTGAACTGAATCCTGTGTCTGTTTTGTGTTGTAGGTTCAGCTGTTGACAAGAGGAGCCGTGATCAGGTTAGTATTTGAGAAGGCTGTGTCAGGGTTTGACACTGGCACAATGCCAGCGCCCCATGAAAATGCAACCTATCAATTGAATGCTGTGAAATGCAATCGAGAACAGAGCAAAGCAGGCCAAACTTAATAACAAGGGAAAGACTTTATTACACTACTACTACTACTATAAAAGAAATAAGGAAGAAAAAAAAACCACACACAAAATTCAAAATGAAAACCTTTCAAAACATTCCTCCTCCCACCACCCAACTCCAACAAACCACGGCGAGACACATTTGGACCCTTAATCAAGTCTTCACCCTTCCACCTAATCTCCATCGGGGAAGAGAGGAGTCCCCCTTGCACCACAGACCCCCAGGAAACACAGCTGCCGCCTCTTGTGTTTCCATGTCACACATGGCACTGCCCAGACACACCGGCCAGTGTGACACTCTTCTCTCCATGTCACAGCGCTCTCACCACCGTGCATGGACAGAGACTGCTTATAGGGCCCCTTTAAGGATGCTCTGCCAAGGACCACCAGGAACAACAGTCAGTCCAGTGTCTCTTTTTGGGACTACAGTCCCCCCCATTTTCCCCTGGGGCTGAGGGTCCAAGAACAGAGATCTCCTTCTCTTCTTCTCTGAAGACAGAGGGCATCATCACACCCTCCTCAGCTCTCTCTCTGTCCATTCCTGAACTGGTAGTTGTCTTGGCTCACCATTGCATCCCCCTAAAATGCAGTCTCTCTTGAAAGAAGGAGTGGTTCAGTCTATGGTAAACAAGCAGAGTCCAGCCAAAAGCCACTCCATCATCTCCCCCCAACCTTCTTCTCTGAACATCTGAGTTCCCAGGCTGTCTCTCTTTCCTTCAAATTGAGGAGGAGTAATATTTCATAAAGCCTTCATTTCCCAGGAAAGGGGTCAAACTCCCAGGTGTCTGCTGGCTCTCTATCTCTTTTCCCTCTAGCTTAGGGAGGGGAACAAAGACATCCCAGATGTTCTCCACCCTTCCATCCACAGGAGCTGGCCCAGCTCGGTTCCGATCCTTCACCCCTGGCCGCATGGCTCCCCGGGCTGGGGGTGGGGGGGGAGGTCTGAACCAAAGAAGAATGAGTCCTCCTGGGAATTCCGCTTTTAACCCCTCTGTGTTCTCAGAGGCGTGTCCACCTTCAATTGGTCAGCCCAAGTGTCACTATCCAAACCTGACCCCTGAATGGATTCACCTCTTCCTTCCAAGAAAATTCTTTTTCCGTGTCAAACCACGACAGGCTGAAAGTGTTCCCTACTAGGCAAAAGCTCTGTGCCTCATGGGTGACTCCAGAAAATGTTTCTGGAGGAGCTGGATCTCACCTTGTCTTACCTGAGCAATTGCTCCAAGGCTGTAACAAGGCCGATGGTCTCAGAGTGGATCAGTCATTAACCAGATCCTCTTTAAGATTGCCACAGCGATAACATAAATTCTTGGCTCCTTTTGGTGAGGTTTGATGATAATGCCTAAAAGAATTTCCCAGAAATTTCAACTTGCTGTTGGACATGCTACAAATAAAGCAGCAGCCAGGTTTCCACAAAGGCTTTCCCCAGTTTAGTGGGTTGCCTCTTGTTCCTGGCTGCTGATGAGAAGATGTGTGTGGAGAAAGGGTGCTCCTACCCATCCCTAGGACTAGAGAAATGAAAAAATCTGTGAAATAAGCCACTTTAAGGACTCCCATTCCTCACTGGCATTGTATCCTGCTGGATTAGCCAGCAAGCTCTTGGAATAAGAGGAAGTTTAATTGTGACGTGTCCCTTCCAGGATTATGAGATGAAAGCGGATCCCTGTGGACATTGCCTGATCCTCAATAACGTCAACTTCTGCAGAGACTCGGGTCTGTCCACCCGAGAAGGCTCCGACATTGACTGTGAGAAGCTGGAGAGGCGCTTCAAGGCCTTGTGCTTCACCGTCCTGACCCGGCGGGATCTGAAAGCTCAGGTGAGGCTGGTTGTGTCCTGCTGACACAAGGGATGAGAGGTGAGCCCCTGGAAGTGATGGGAATGCTTTAGGGGATGTGTCTTGTGTTTTGGCAGCACACCAAAAGCCTCCCACAAAGAAACAATGAACCACTTGCATCCTCTTACTTTATTGTTGCGCTGCAGTTGCAGAAGGGGAGTGGACCTTGCACATTTTCATCTTACTGCATGACTGTTGAATCCTGGTTGGGATTTGTAGGGATTTGGTGAGGCTGTGTTTTTGGGATAGCTTGGACAGCTGTATCGTGTCTGTCTGTGCCATCCTTGGCCGTTACTGGAAGCATCAGGGGAAACTTGATCATCTGAAAGTAGAACATGGTTCTCTGCTCACCTACCAGCTCCCAGTCAGAAGCAGTGGATTTCATCAGATAAATCATGTGGAAATGTGCTTTGGTTTGTGGTGCTGTGTTGTAAAGAGTGTAGAGAGGTGAGAAATCTGTGTGATTAAAGCAGACAGTGTTAACTAAGGGCAGAGATGCAGAAATACTCACTCTCTGCCAATGGCTTTTGCCAGCTGTACTTGGGGCTCATGCTGTCCTGTGGCAGAGATTGGATCCATGGCAGTGCAATTAGAACAGGGCCTGGCAGTAACCTGTGGCCAAGATATGGTTCAAAAGACTGTTGTTGTGATGTTTTCCACACAGGAAATGGTGTTGGAGCTGCTGAAGCTGTCACGGCAGGACCACAGTGCTTTGGACTGCTGCATTGTGGTCATCCTTTCCCATGGCTGTCAGGTGGGTTTGTCCCATCTCTCCCCACTTTGTTCTATGGCATGGGAAAGAGTTAATTCTTTGTCCTGTGGTCTCACACAGGGTGAGAGGGAAGTGGTCTGTCAAAACCTTGTTCTGCCATTGCAGTGCATTTCAAAGAGTTACACCCTTATTCTGGGTTAAAGAAAACAGGAGCTTCTCTGGTGTGGTCTGATCCAGTGGTGCCAGTGGACAAGTGTTTTCTGTTTTGGAAGCTGGGGCTGATAATTTGTAACTGCAGGGAGGTCTCACTCAGCCTCGCGCTGTGGTGATTCAGTCCTTCCTGTTCTCCAGCTCTGACAGGGGGATGCCATTAGCAATAAAACCTGTTTATTCCAAGTCATTTCTTGAAGGATGAGGAGAGGCATTCTTAGGAAAATGGTGTATGGTATGTGCCCATTGTACCAGAGGATGAAGAACTCCTTTGCTGGAGGATGTGGGATATATGATATATCCAATATGAGTTGGATAACAGAAGTTGGATTGCTGGGTTTTAGTGCATTTCAAATGTCTCCTGGATGTCCCCTCACCCTGTCTTGGCTGCAGGGATTCCCACAAACACCAGGATTTGTTCTGGTACCTTTATGCCATGAAGCACCTGACGGGAAACGGGCTGCCTCAGACCTGGCCTTGCCTTCCATGTCTCTAGTTCCTGCATTTTCCTCTTGCAGACGAGTCATATTCAGTTTCCTGGAGGCGTTTACGGAACGGACGGAAAACCCATTCCCATAGAAAAGATTGTGAACTATTTCAATGGGTCCAGTTGCCCGAGTTTGAGAGGAAAACCCAAACTGTTCTTCATCCAGGCCTGTGGTGGAGGTGAATCTTTGTGTTGGCTGCAGTAGCGTTGGGCTGCAGAGATGTGGTCAAGCTGTGGCTTTGGCTCACTTTCTGTTCACTGACTGCCCCCTCTCCAGCTGTCTTCTCACACCAGCTGCCTCTTCTCTTACCATGTTCTGCGAGGCTGCTCCAGCTCTTCACACACAGTGAGAAATTTGGTATAAACTACCAATGCCTTTGACTCAGCTGGTGCAGCTGAACAGCCAGAAAGCCTTACTTTGTTCTAGGGCCTTTGTCCTTTTCTTTCCCCATCTTTTCTTAACGTTGGACATACAACTGCGAATCTCTTGGGTGGGATGAACGTCAGGAGCTGTCTTGTTGCTGCTTTTTTCAGAACAAAGGGATCAAGGCTTTGTAGTGGACTGTGATTCACCTAAAGAGGAAGCTCTTGGGGATTCCTTGGAATCAGACGCAATCCCATTTCGGGTTCCGTCGGATAACGTGGATGAGCCTGATGCCATTGCCAGTTTGCCCACACCTAGCGACATCTTGGTTTCCTACTCAACTTTTCCAGGTAAAACAGCCTGTGCAAATCCTTTCCTGAGCATGGGGAATTTGCAAAACAGTCAGAGCTTCATGGCAATTCAGGACAGCCCAGCTCTGTTGCAGCGGCAGGAACTTGTTGGAATGAGAACAGCAGATAGGTTTTGGCATAACATTCTCCTTCTTTCTCTGAAGGTTTTGTCTCCTGGAGGGAGAAGTCGAGTGGCTCGTGGTATGTGGAAACGCTGGACAGTGTGCTGGAGCAATATGCCCATTCAGAAGATCTGCTCAGCATGTTAGTGAGGGTAAATGTCTTTTTTGTTTTGCTTTTTGTTGATAAAGGAAATAGTCAGGGGTATGACCAGTTGGGGCATAGAGGCCTACCCTAAGAGAAGGAGTGAGGATATTGAGTGTTGAGTTTAGGGATGGGCTCATTGGAGGTACTGCAGAGAGGTTTAATTACAAAGAAAGTGTCTGGCCTCAATCTGCCAAAAATCACTGGAGGTTTCTCCAGTGAGGAGTAATCTTGGCAATACAGGCTTTAATCCTTCTGAAGAAATTGCTAAAAAATGTCATGGCTTGTCCTATCCAGGCTGATGAGATTTGGGTGCTCCTGTAAGCTTGTCCTGGGGGTGGAGGAGCACAAGGGATATGGAGTGAGTCTGGCTAATCAACATATTCCTTTGTGTGCCTTGTTGACTCAATATTGCCAAAGTTGCATACAAGCGTAGATGCCCCAGATACTTCTTCTGTTCCCCTTGGGTAGGAGAAAAGCCCAATGTGGAGGGAGAGAGGACTTACAGAATCACCTTGTTGTTTTCTGGTTGTTGTGGTGCTTCTTTGGCCACCTTGGCATGGCAGGCATTGATTCCAAGGGATGGGAAGAGCATCCTGTTCCTCAGCCTCTTTTCTGTTCCCAGGTGGCACATGCTGTCTCTGCCAGGGGGAGGTACAAGCAGATCCCGGGATGCTTTAATTTCCTCCGTAAAAAATTCTTCTTTGTGTGCCGCTGACACGCAGGCTCCGAGCCCCCTGCCAAGCTCTGGGGATTCTTCCTGTGGCTGAGTGAAATCTGTGCCCACCATGACTTGGTGTCAGTGCTCCCTGTGGATTTTGTCTGTGTGTCCAGATGTTTGTCTGGAGAAATGTGAGCGGTGAGCGCTGCCTTTGCCATGGAGTGGAGATGAGATGGAGATTGTGCTGTGCCAATGGGAAATGTTGAGGATGGAGCACAAAGTCCCTTTGCTGGAGAACAGAGCCAGAGTAGAACACTTCTGGCACAGTCACCCTTGGCCTCAGTGTTTTCCTTTGCTGATCATGATATTTGTGTCCTGTTCTGCCCAGGTGATTGATTGATGGGACCAGGGTGTGATGTTCAAGTGAAATAGGATGAGTTTTGCAGTCAATGTTTCTAATAAATGCAATTAAAGAGCAAATCTTTAGGTGTGTTCCCTTGTCTGTTCCATCTCCTCATGGCCATTTCAGAACCTCCTGAAGGCTCCTCTGAAGTGGGAAGAGTTGGAACCTTCACTCATGTCTGTGCTGCTCTGTGTAGCTGTTTACAATGTGGCTGTGCCAGCTATGGAACATCCTGCTCCTTTTGAGGAGTCAGGAGTTATAGCAGGAAACTGATGAGGGTTCATTGAGATACCAGTGCTGATGTAAAGTACTTAAGGAGCTGCTGCGATGATGGCCTTGGGTCAGAAATCCTGCATCTGTGTTGGATTTTGACTGGGGAAAGCAACCTTGGAGCCACCCTTGGGAGGTGCAGAGGCCTTATGGTAGGTTTGTGCTGAGGGGTGCTTGGGGATTCCCAGGTGTTCTGGTTTGAAAGTAAAGCCAGTGAGAGACTCCAAGTCAGAAATACAATTTATTGGGAAAAGGGAAAAAGACAAAAATACATGCAGTGATACAAAAGGAAGACCACTGACAAAGTCAGAATACAACCTGACACCCTTCTGGCCAGCATGCTGGTAGCAGTCCAAATTGGAGTGGCTGCAGTCCTCTTGGGATGGCAGATGTTGTTGCTGTGTCTTCTTGGAAACCTGAGGAAAGGCCTCTCTGCCTAGAAAGCTCCGGTTTTATCCAGGTGGGAATGCCCAGCTCCTCCCCCTGGGTGGAGCATCTCACAATGGGCTGGTGTTATTCTGAGTCACGAGGTGTGTCCTTAATCACCCCTTAAACAGAACTGGCTCCTGGAGAGTTTATCTCTGAGCCATGGGGCGAGACATTGATGGGCCCGTTAAGAGGAGATAAGGAAAACTGCCCAGAGGCAACTGCTACTCGATGGTAATAGGAAACTTCTTGGTGCTCCAGTCTTGGACACCAGGGAACCTGGGAATATCCAGACTGCTTTTGCAGTCACTGAGTATTTCCCCGCTCCTTTGGGAGCATTTCAGGTACTCTGAGGGTGCCGCAGGAGGAAGCCAGGGCTGCCTGAGCACCCCAAGGAGGGTCCAGCTGGAGCTGGGGTGCGGCTGTGATGGCCTTGCCTGTGCTCAGGTGTTTGTGAGAGCTCATGGTTGTGTCCCTTCTCCATCCCCCAGGGCAGTGAGGCTCTGGGCTGCCCCGTCCCATGTTGTCCAGTTTTGTACAGAGCATCTAGGTGTGCAGGTGACTGATGGCTGATCCCATCTCCCCTGGACTTGCTCTCCTTTAGGAAAGGTGACCCTGCACTCTTCCCCTTGTTTATTTCCCCACTTCCCTCACTAAGGAAGCATTGGGACTGGGGTGGGGGTGACTTTGAGTACAGCCTTGTCCCTCTCCTTTCAGTGACATGGACTGCAGGGGCTGCTCCTTCCCCAGGGCATCCCTGGCAGAGGTGAGAACAGAGTGGGAGCACTCCGGTGCACAGGTGGTGGAGGGAATGTGGTGGGGCTGTAAAATGACCCTCAGGACCAACCCAGTTACCTCAACACTCCAACTATAAGCCTGCTGCCATCAAATAGCCCAGTTAACCAGCCAGTTAAGTAGAAAGATCCCCTGAAATATGCCAGCACCAGCCAAGACACCTAAAAACTCCTTGGGCCAACTAGGGGCCCTATAGCCCCTCCCCAGGTTCCCTAGAGGCCCCCTGGACCACCAGGCCAGATTCCAGCCACTCTCCCATCAAACCACCATTCAAGCCTTGGACCCTTTGGCTTGGCAATGGCCATGGATCTACTCCTAGCTGGGAGCACCTTGTGAGATCTCTGCCCAGGAGCCTGCCCAGCCTCACTGCACAAGGTGGGGGCTCTCCCCAGCACACAGGCAGAAGCCCAGGACCACAAGCCCAGACCACAAGCCCCCTGGCTCTGCTGCACTGCGTCCCCTCGAAAGAACTACGTGACACCAAGTTAGCACTATTGCCTTTATCACACTCAATGCTTGTGCTCCATGCTGTGTCCTCAGTTCGTGCTCATTTTCTGCCAAAGAAAGACATGGAGAGGCTCACGGTGAGACTGCTGGCAGGGCAGGGGCAGTGTGGACAAACCCCTGTGGGGGCAGAGGAAGGGGCACCCACCTCGTTGATCCAGTCCATGTAGGCGGACACCCGGGTGAAGACTGTTGGCTTCCTCTTGAGGTTGCAGCCGAAGCTGGAGCCGAAGCTGACGATGCCGTCCACCTCCCAGAGCCCATCATCGCGCTGGCAGTTCAGGGGGCCCCCAGAATCGCCCTGTGCCGAGAGACGCTCTGTGCCATTGCTCCTGGCCCTGCCGACACTCCCCTCATCCCTCCTGGCCATCCGCCGGCATGGCTCCATCCCCTCTCCTCCCAGAGCCCGCGGTTCCACACCATTTTGGCACACCTCGTGCAGTGCCCACACTCACGTTGCATCCAGAGACGACGCCGTCGCCGCCGGCGCACACCATGCTCTCGTACACAAGGTCGCCCCACCAGTCCCACTCGGAGCAGGTCTCGTAGTCCACCACGGGCAGCAGAGCCTGCTGCAGGATGTCAGCCAGGGGCCCGTTGGCTGCAAGGACAGCCAGAGCTCGTACCTCACACCCTGTGCCTGCAGCCCCTTCCCGGGGACCCTCCGGGGACACCCCACTCACTCCTCATGCTTCCCCAGCCGGTGACATAGCACGGGTAGTTGTTGGGCAGGATCCTGTCAGCAGGCGGCAGGCAGGCGATACGGATGGTGTCGGTCTCCTGCACCTCCTCTGCCAGCCTGACCAGGGCAATGTCGTTGCTGCAAGGAGACACAAACCATGGTCCCTGGCCGTGAGAACAGGGTCCCTAGCCACGGGGACAAGGGTCTGTGGCCACATCACCCACGACCGAGCCCTGATGCACCACATCCCCTACACGATGTAGTAGGAGTCCCAGTCCTCATGGACAATTATCTTCTCCACAGCCACGGCCACAGAACCAGGCTCATCAGCCTCTGACAAGTCCTGCCTGCCCAGCGCCACACGGTAGGTCATGGAGGAGCTGCCAGGGAGAGAGGGGGTGTCAGTCCCCACAGATACCTTACCTCCATGGCACAGATGCCCCCCAGCACCCCAGCATCCACCTGATGCAGTGGGCAGCTGTCAGCACCCACTGGGGGGCAATGAGGGTCCCACCGCAATAGTGGCTCCAGGACCCAGAGCGGCGGGTCTGCAGCGAGATCTGCGAGGGCAGAGGCACAGGGTCAGAGCAGGAATGTCCCCATCCCTGTCCCCATGCCCGTCCCTGTGCCCCCTCACCTGCCATGGCCAGCTGTGGGCTACAGCGTCTTCACCGCCCACCACGCGGGAGCTCAGCTGTGGTGGCACGGCCGGCTGACCGCATCCGTAGGCTGTGTGACACCCGGCAAAGGGACATCAGAGGCTGCCTGTGCCCGTGCCCAGGGCCAGGGCAGGCCCCACAATCGTGTCGTGTCCTCCCTGCCCTTTTCCATCCCCTGCACCTACCATAGCCCAGCAGCACGATGAGACAGACGGCTCGCAGCATGGTTGCGTGGAGGAAAGCTGCTGTGGTGGGGCTGCTCACCCTCTTATAGTGTCCAAACCTTGCTGGGGACCTTGGAGTGTCCCTGCCTGCCACTGACACGTGGGGACTGTCCCACACTGTGGGCACAGGGGCTCCTCAGCCCAATCAGCCGCCCTTATCGCACTCACCGTCCCGCCTGGGAATGGCCACATCTGCCCGTCATGTGCTGGGACATGGCGGGGACACCTGGCCCTGCTCTGGGAATGGGCAGGGTCCCTCCTGGGGCACAGCTGTTGGGCAGCCCCCACCCCTGGTGCTGTCAGTGTGGTGTTGGCAGCCCTGCTGCCCCCTGTGCTGAGCAGCAATTCCCCCAGGACAGTGCCCAACTCACGCCAGCACCTCCCAGGCACAAGGTCCCCTTATCTCAGTCTTGATATGCTCAAGACTCACCCAAACTGCTCAGGTGCCACGGGGTGGGACCAGTGCAGGTATCAGCAGCAGTGCCCATGGCCTTCGGTAGCCCCACGTCCCCACAGCTGCATCAGGCACCTGCTGCTTCCCATACCGGTGAGCCACGGCTCAGCCCGTTCAGTGCCACCATCCCTGCTGGGAACCGCGTGCCCACGGCCACACCCCACGCCCCAGGTTCCTTCCCCCCACCCACGCCCCTGCCGCAGACATGCCCATCCAAGAGCTGCATCCCAGCAAACAGCACTTAAGAAATATAATATTTATTTGGGATTAAATTAAAAAAAAACATAACACACCCCCTATACCGCCACTCGGGGGACACCATGGGACAGATGTGGGTTTTTACAGCCACCCACAAACACGAGGGCCTCAGTGACCAATGGCAACCACTTGTGGCCACCACACTCATCCTGCCAGGCTGAATACAACATAAAAAAACATAGTACAGCCCCATGAGCCAGCAGCTGCCTTTCTGTACGTCTTTGTCCAAAATAAAGAGAGACACAGCTCCTGAGGGGCTCCATTTCAGCGGGGTGGGCACACACCCCCAGCACCACACACACACACACACACACACACACACACACACACACACACACAACCACACAGAGCCCCTCTACCAGCACCTGGCCCTTGCCATGGCTTTTGTACTGGTGTCAGACATAGCAATACCAACAGATGCTGAGCCAGTGTGGCCACCAAAACACCCACCGTGGCCACCTGCACAAGCCCCCATTCTGCACACCTCCCAATGCACTCACAGCATAAAACAGTCTGGGCACAGGTGTCCCAGGGACAGACATCCTGCACACGGCTCCCTGGGACTCAGCACAGCAACCCCCAGTGCAGCTGCGGGCAGAGAACAGGGCGCTGTTCAGGGTGGGGGGCACGCTGGGGAGGTGGGGGGCACGGACAACACCTACAGACACCACAGCAAGAGGGGAGGGGGGCCGGGGCTGGCCGGGCTCTGCCAGCGAGGTGGGCGCTGTGCCCAGCCCACGCCGGGGCCCTGCCCGGTGGCACACGGCTCGGGCATCGCTCCCGGCGCGGCTGGCACGGGGCACAGGCAGCGCTGCCAGCCTGGCACCGCTGACCAGTCCTGCCTGGCCCTGTCACTGTGTGAAGGTGGACTGCAGCTCCTTGAAGGCTGCCTTCCTCTGCTTCAGCTCCTCTGCCTGCTTCTTCTTCTCCTCCTGCTCTGCCTTGATCTCCTCCTCGAACCTGCTGGCTTCGTTGATGGCTTGTGCCTGCAGACGGAAATGTTCAGCTGTGACCTCCGCCAAGCTCTCCTGCCCACCCCAACATCTCCACCTCCTGCTTACCCGGCACCAAACTGCTCTGGTGCATTGCTACCTTGCATTGGGACCTCCTGAGCCCTGCCTCACCTTGGCCTCAAAGAAGTTCTTGGCGCCTTTCACCCCCTCTGTGGAGACGTCGATCTCGGAGAGCCGGGCCAGGGCGTGCAGCCCACTGTCCTCCTGCAGCTCACCCGCTGCTGCCTTCCGGAAAATCAGCAGGAACTGCAAGGGAAGATGGTAGCATTGGCTCCCTGAACACCTCAAAGCTACCACAGCCACTGCCCACCTTCTCACCAGCCCGAACAGTGGCTGGGGACATCTCCTTGCCACTGTGGAGCCTCCTATCCCCTCACCTCTCGAAAACTGAGCTTGCTGTCCAGGTCTTCATCCACCTCCTTGATCATGTTCTTCAGTCCCAGGTGTGTCTGTGGAGCCCCCAGCTTCTCCATCATCAGCTTCAGCTCCATCAGGTCAATGAAGCCATCTTTCCCTGCATCGTACCTGCAGGATGGCAGCACAATCCTGACACATCACCAGGAGGTGCAGAGCCCACACAGCCCCCCACACTGCCCCCCCAGCAGCAGAGCCCTGTGTGCTCTCACGCTGGCTGGGAAGCAAAGAGGGATCAGCAAGGACTTGGGCACTGATGGTCACTGGCAGCTCTCCAGACCACGGGGAGCTGCCTCTGAACCGCTAACAGCCCCCCGGAGCATTATCCAGCGTCGTGCCTGTTTCTGTGCGGCACTTGGCAGGAGAACCTCCAAGGATGCTGCCAAGCCTGCTGCCAGCTCCCTGTGCCAGGAGCCTGGGCACACGCTCCCCTTGGCTTCACCATGGGATAACAAGCCATGGGGCTAAGCCCACCGGGCACTGCTCCCCAAGTCACAGTGAGCTCTGCTCACTGATGCCTACAGACCTGTCAGGAACGCCCCTCCTCAGACTCCTGCCTGTGGCCATGCCACAGTCCCCTCCAGCTTCCCCAGCCACCCTGCTGTTCTCTCCCCTGCCCACTGCCTGCGCACCGTGGGCTGTGCCAGCAGTGTGCTGGCGTGGCACAGCAGGATCTCCACGGAGAGCCAGCACAGAGCCACGCTTTGTACAGCTCCACACGTTGTAGGTGGGCAGCTACACACTGCACCCGTTGTGACAAGGCTTTTTTTTTGTATCTTATCACTGCAGCAGCCACGCAGAGCCCCAGCTCCCCATGCCATGACTCATCTGTACCTCCCCTGCTGCTGTCTGCTCTGTCCATGTCTCCAGCAGCACTTTCCTGATCTGCCAGGGACCCCAAAACGGGGCTGGTCCTGCTCACCCCTGCCTGCTGCCGTCATCACCCTCAAAGTGGGGCTGTGGGTACAGATCCCACATGATTTTTGCCTCTAGTACCCCTCTTGGAACATAGGATCATAGAATCATGGAATGGTTTGGGTTAGAACAGACTTTAAAGACCATCTCATTCCAACCCCCTGCTGTGGGCAGGGACACCTTCCACTATCCCAGACTGTTCCAAGCCCTGTTCAACTGGGCCTTGGACACTTTCATGGATGGGGCAGCACCAGCTTTTCTGGACAGCCTATGTCAGGGCCTTACCACTCTCATGGAGATAACTTCTTCCCAGTATCCAAATTAACCCTGTCCTCTGTCACTTGGGAAGACCTTCCTCCTTGTTCTGTTGCTCCATGCCCTTGTCCAAAGTCCTTCTCCATCCTGCATCCCACAGAGTTTCTCTGCAAGGGGCGAGTTAGCTGGCCTGACTTTGCCACTTTATCCTACACAAGTCACCTCCCCAGCTGCAGGGCACTTCCTTTCTCTCAATCTTGTCCTCTGCTTTTTGGGATACCGGCATCCTGCAAAGGGCGGAGAGCCAAAAGCCTTCCCCGCATCACTTTATCTCTAGAGCCGGATTGTCACATCCCGAGGACAGTGTGGCAGGGATGTGCTCCAGAGCATCCTTCCCTAGGGAAACCCCCCAGGCTCCCAAACCTCCGCAGCTCTGGCAGCCCCGGCGCTGCTCCTTTGGCTGCCGACACCCGCAGCAGCCCGGCACGGCCACGCACCACCCGCGGCACCGGCAGCGGCCCCGCTCCCCGCTGCCCCCGCCGCGGGATCCCTCTGCTGCAGTGCACGGCTCGCAGCCCCCCAGGAGGACACGGGGAACAGGGAGGCTCCGTGCACGCTGACATGGCCATCCCTGCACCCCACGCAGCCCCCCAGCCTTGTGTTTCGGGGGTCACCGCTCCCAAGCCCCCAATTCGGGTCCGAGCGTGACCACCCAGGACGCGGATGCGGATCCTCCCCCGGTGCCAGGCGGGCTCAGGGCTATCGGAATGTCGCAGCCATGCCTTCGCCTGTGCTGTATCCCCGCGCTTCCCCGGAGCCGCGCTGTCTCCACGCCTCCGGCACACCCAGCGCGGGATCCGTGGGGATGCTCCGGCCGGTCCCGTTCGCCCCTGGCTACCCCCGCGCATAGCAGGGTGACCGCGGCTGGAGTCACCCCGATTTCTGGCTCCCCCCGTTAATCTCCCAGGCTGGAGGCTTGCTGCCAGCGCCCCCCGTTCCCAGGGGCCCGGGGCCGAGCTCGTGCTCCGAGTCACGCTCCGCCACGCGTGGTGGCACGCAGCGCGGGCAGGGATGCTGAGGACACGCCAGCCTGGCCTCTGCGGCCCCGGGAGCTGCAGGGACGTGGGATCCCTCGGTGATGCGGCACAGGGAATGTGGGGCTCCCCGGTCCCCTCTTTCAATCCCTTTCTCTAGCCTCAGCACCAGGGCATCCCCTCATGGGGGATAGGAGGCTCCTTCTGCAAGAATTTAGGGGCGCACAGGAATGCCTCCTACAAGGAGCTGGGGGAATGTGTCCCCGACACCAATGCTGGGAGGGGTTGTGGGAGGAGAGGGGTGTCCCTGGCATCCCTCCTGAGAGGGGCAGGAGAGGGATCCCTCCCGCAAGGAATTGGAGGTGCCTTGGCATGCCTGCTGCACAGAGCTGGGGCGGGGGGGGGTCTCCGGCAAGGAGCCGGGGGATCCCTGCCGCAAGAGGCTGGGGTGCATGGGGGTCCCTGTCACAAGGAATAGGGGGTCCCGCCCGCAAGCACGGGGCAGGAGACGCTGGTGCATCTGCCCTGCCAGGAGCCGGGACACCGGGGATGCAGGAACCGGGATGCCCGGGGTGCCCCGTCCGCCCCGGCGCTGCCATCCGCGGATCCCCCTCTCCCCGTGCCCCACACTCACTGTCGGAAAAGCCGTTCCATGTCGCGGAGCTGCCGCCGGGAGAACTCGCGGAACTCCCCGGCGGGGCTGAAGACGCGGCGGCCGCTGCCCCCGGGCGAGCCCTCGGCCACCGCCCGCCCCGCGGGGCTGCCCGGTGCCGGCCCCGGCCGCGGCCCCCGGCCCCGCCGCCCCTCGGGCTCCTCCGCCGCTGCCGCCATGGTGCGGTGCCCGGATGGCCGCGCCGCTCCGCCCCGCTCCGCCCCGGGGCCGGGCTGCGGCCCCCGGCTCCGCTCCCCCGGCTCCGCTCCCCCGGCGGCTCCGCTGGGCTCCCCTCCCGTCAGCATCCCTCCAACACCCCCTCCCCTCCGCCGGCAGCAGCGGCAGGGCTCACCCATCCCCCGCGGGACCAGCCTGGCATGCCTCAGGGCACGGCATCACCGCTGGGTCCCATACCCCGGTGGGATCCCCCCACACTGAAACGTAAACTTTAAGGCATTTAGAGATTTTGAGGAGCTAAGAGAAATAAGACTTACTAGAGTTAATTAAAAAAAAAAAAAAGAATAATAAATGAGTAGGCCTTGATGAAGTTAAGAGTTAGTAGTTAACTAATAATTAATTGCTTGTCAGCACAATGTTTAGTTAGCTGGGTTTATAATGAAGAATATAGAAACTGATAAATAGCTTTTAGGAACATAAGACAATTGTGGGCCTCCTCTGTTCTGAAACCAACTGAAGACAAGGAATGGGAGTTCTACCAAGAGTTCATTTGTCATACTTGCATTGAAAAGGTAGAAAGGTCAGAATGAGGAAGACTTCATTTACTTCCTCATTTTGGGACCCCTCCCCATAAAAGGGACCACCGACCCATTTCAAGGGACAAACTACGCATGCTTAATAGCTTTTGGAGTGATTAGCATACGAAGCGGGGAATGGGATGTACCAAAATTATGAATATGTATTTGTATTTTGTGTATTCAATACTTGTATGGATAAAACGACTCTGTAATCACCTGGAAGGTGCGGTGTGTATTTGGGAGCTATCCCGCATGCCGCCCGGTGTCGTATAAACACACACTTTCTAACTTTAAACTGTTAGAGAGTTTTTGTCCGTCACAGTTGGATATCGATACTAGATCAATATCCATATTTTTTTAATAAATCAACACCACCTTTAGGGTCCCAAACCAACCCATGATTCTATGAGTCCATAGGCTCGAAGGAGGGTACGGGGAGACGGGGAGTGTGGTGCACTCACAACCACCTGTGCTCTTGCCAACTCTGTCCATTCCTGACCCAGAGTTTGGCAAGGGTGGCATGGGGAGGACACACAGAGTCATGGAGCAGCCCAGCATCATCTCCACGCAGATACACCTGCAGAGGATGCCCACGGCAGCACTTTAATGTACACAAGCATACAAGGTCATGTCTTGCCCCAGAGTAAACCCAGGCATACAGACAGGGAAGCATCCGGCTTCTCCCAGCACATGGAGCAGGAAAACCAGGCCACACCAATGCCCAGGGCCCCACTAGGGACTGGCCCCTGTGCACATGTGGGTGCTTCGCTGCCCAGAGAGGATGCAGCCCTGCATCAGCCTGCTGCAGCCCTCTGTGCTGCTTCCAGACCTTTTTTATCCTGTTAAAAAATAAAGACCAAGAAACCCCAGTGGGGCTTTATTCACATCCAAATTATCCTCAGCTGAAGAGGACTCGGCACGTGGACTGCTCGGAGCGGTGCTGAGGCAGATCGGCTGCAGGGATGATGTGCTGGAGCTGCATACTGCCTGCAGGGACTCCCTCCCCAAAACACTGCTCTTCCCAAAATCCAGGGGCTGCTCTCGCCCTTACTAAGGACAAAAATCAGTAAGTGAGGCTGTGCCATCACCCCAGCCCCGCCACCAGCACATTGCTCTCATCTCCCCAGCTTGTCCTCATGCTCCTGTAGTACTGGTGTGGCTGACAGAGGTCCTCTTCTTCCCTCTTCCTCGGTGGCAGGTCCAGCATTCCTGGGGTGTTCCAGGAACTCCAGAATTCCATCCTACATCATGCCTTATGTTCCAGTTTCCCTGTGACACTATGGAGGACAAAGGAGTTGCAAGGGATATTTTGAGCCATGATTGCTTGCTGTGCTTGAGGCCACTTCAGCAAGGACAGGACACACTCCCCACAACTGACCTCACACACCCAGGGCTGTATTCACACACACAAATACACACACATGTGCCCTGGATATATCCTCACCGCCTTTTCCACTGCCATAAATTCTGCCACACTTTATGGGACGTGGACTGTGGGAAAATAAGGTCCTACATCGTAGAGTCACACCAGTGTGCCCAGGAGCTCCTCAAAATGCACCCTCACCTCATGCCACCTCCACCCTCTCAGAGCCCACACTGATGAGTGTTCCTACTGCAAACCACCACCTAGTGAAGGTCCCCGTGGTGCTGCTCCTATGAGCTTCTTGATTTGACAGCATCTGCCATGCACTCCTCGGCCTTCGGCTGGCCTGAGCAGAGTCTTTGTGGCTCCAGGCTGCAGAACAGAGACAACAGACACAGCATTGACCAGGAGAGCTCAGCATGACCTGCTCTTCTCCCTTGCCCTCATACATGGGGCAAACCCATTGCTACAGGTGTCTGCACCTCCTCCAACTTCATCAAGGGATGCTGCGGCTGAGCTCTGGGGGCCTGGAACCTGCAGCCTCTTGAGATGGTCCGACTGACCACTCTGAGGGTGGTTCCCAACAGCTGGAGCTGCCTGTTGGACAGAGCAGGAGTTGGGTGTTCCCTTCTCACCTTGTGCCGTTTGGCCACTTGCTGCAGCCTCTTCTCCTGGTCCAGCTGGAGCTGTGTCCTCTCCAGAGCCTCTCGCAGCAGAGCCTTCTCTTCTGCCTCCCTGTGGGCTTCATCTTCCAGCCTGGACATCTCCTCCTGGCACCTTTGCAGGGAAGTTTGGCTCTGCCTGTGCACAACAGGAGGGGAGGATTCTGTCGGTATTTTGCCCTTATCACCCCCTGACCCTCAGCTGGGCTCTCCCACGCCCTCCTTGGTCCTGCTGCCCCAGCTGCTGCTGTCCCAGGCTCCAGCCACCCAGGACAAGGGAACTTGTCAAGGCTTTCCCGGCTCTGACGCTGCTCAGCTGTGTGAGGCTGCAGAAGGTACCAGTGCAGAAAACCAGGAGGACCTTTCCCCACTCCTCTTGATGTTTGACTTTTGTACCATGGCCATAAACACAGACTGGTCCCAGACACACACAGGACTCAGCAGCGTCATGTCACTTCTATTTCGCCCCAATCTATTCTAAAGCTATTTTGTATATTATATTAAAGCTATTTTGTCCCAATCTCCCTTGGCATCCAAGGACCAGGTCTTGTTCAGAGCCCTGACTTTCCATACCTGAGCTGCTCCACAGTTCCCTCATAATTTTTCAGCACTTCTTCTTTTCTTTCCAGGTGAACCTGGAGGTTCCTGATCTTTTTGTACAACAGCTCCAGGGAATTCTGTCTCTGCAGTCCCACTTCTGCCCTTCTCTCCTGAGGAAGGTGCAGAGGCTGCATTCCTGACAGCTCCTTCATCTCCACCAGGCTTCCCAGAGCACCGATCACATCAAGGTACTGTGGGAAGAAGAGGGAATGCATTATTTACCAGGTCTGCTGCATTCCACCACGCTGCTCAGCCATCTGCTTTCTGTCTGCTTTCCTGAGGACATGACAGTGTCCCAAGGAAAGTAGGTTTGCATCTCATTCCCAGCTGCACGGCTTACTGGGATTGGATTGCTTCCTTTTCTAAGATGACTGTTCTCCCTGCTGGGTGTTTCCCTGCATTTTTGGGGGAAAGAAGCCCCGTTGCACAGCCCACCAGCTGTGCTACCCATGGACCCCTTCCCTGGCAGCTCCCAGCATTGCTCCCCAGGCTCTCTGATCCACCATGGCATGTTTTGGGGCCCCAGGATGTCCTGGCAGACACACAATGTGCTCTGGGTCATAGAATCAATGAATAGTTTAGACTGGAAGGGAAATGTAAAGGTCATCAAACCAATCCCCCCTGCCATGGACAGGGATGGCTTTAACTGGACCACAGTGTAGTTAATCTTCAACATTCCTGCAGCATCCTAATGCAGGATGAAACCTCTGAAATGTTTCCAAAAAACATCTAAACTCTGAACACCCTGGACATGTACACACACTCCACATGGTTTACCACATCTATCCCTGATGTACCATCTTCTCACCCAAGTCTGTTGCCTCAGCCATTTCCAAGCTCCCTGTGCAGTTGGTGATCCTGAACAAGCTCCCATTAGGAACATGGTCAGGAGCCTGCACAGACAAGGAAAGAGCCATGGAGCCCACTTTGGGCCTGGATTTTGGTCAAGTGGTTGGTGCCTCCCTTTCACCCCCTGGGAAAACCAGCCCAGTCCTGCTGTGGTCCCAAACCTCGCTCAGCCCACGGCGTCCCTGCTGCTTCTCCTACAGCACCAGGCAATGTGCTGGTCCTGGTGGAGCTGCCACCCTCTGCAGGAGCACTGCCTGCCATCCATCAGGCTGCATCTCCTACCTGGACTTCTTACTGAGCATCTCTGAAAACCTATTTCTCCCCTTCCCAGGGCGTACTTTCCAAACAAAGTCACAGGCATTGTAAACCACAAACTGCCCTCTACCTTGCCAGCCTGCAGTTCTTCTCCCAACACAGAAGCAGGTTCCAGCTCAAGACCTCTTTGTTGGACTATTTTCTCTGGTAAGTCTTTCATCTGGACCATGAGTGGCTCTGAATTGCTCTTCACAGCACCTGGAGGCAAACAAGCAGATGCCAAATTGTTCCACTCTCCACACAACTTTGAGGCTGCCCAGCTTTCCCAGACTCCCTGTGATGGTGGGCATGGAATCCTCCCATCTCTCCTGATGGAGAGACCCCTACAAGTTCTGTGCCAGGAATGAGAGACAGATGGGACTTTTGGTTTTTTTTGGATTTCAGGTTATTATTTATTTTTTTCTTATCAGAAGTTCTGCACGCTGTCTACATCTCAGACTTAGTGTACAAGGAGAAAGCACCAAAAGTCTCAAGACACACAGATTCAAGGTCTTTTAAAGCTATTTTGTCCAATTAACTCTTAGAAAGTACTTTAAATTCTACCTTTCTTCTAATAACTAATTATTTGTCTGCCCATGCAATATCTGCATTGTGGCTCTTTCTAACCAATCACTTTGTGCTCCCAACACTGCAGAAAATGGAGTATATGAAGAACAAGATCAGGCAATGCCCAAAATTCTCCATCTTGTCTCCTACCCACCTCCATACTAAAAACCCAAAACTCTATTTCACCCTGTGATAAACTATACTACAATCTATTTCACACACTCGTAGATTCCAATTCGTCCCAAAGTCTTGGAAGCTTTCTCCATGGACGAAGGTTAAAAGCAGCATTCTCCTGGGGATCAGGAGTTCTCAGGACAGGCAGAAAAATATTCTGTGTGCCCTGGCTTCCAGCAGGTGGTCAGGCCCTGGCACAGGTTGCCCAGAGCAGCTGTGGCTGCTTCATGCCAGGATGGACAGGGCTTGGAGCAGCCTGGAATGGTGGCAAGTGTCCCATGGCAGGGGTGGAACAAGACGGTCCTTAAAGTCTCTTCCAACCCAAACCATTCCACAGTTCTAGGAGAGCCCTGCTCACCTGAGCCCTGTCTCTTCTCCAGCACCTTCACCCTCTCCCGGAGCTCAGCCAGACCTGCTTTTTGGCGCTGGATCGTTTCCTCGTGCCTGAGGCCTTGGCACTTCACACCGAGCTCAGCCAAGTCTGATGGGGGCTCCTGAAAGAAGACAGGTTCTTGCCCAGTCTGCATCTGGCACAGCAAAACCTCAGTGTAAGCACAGCCCTGCTGCAGGCACGGGGCACTTGGCACAAGATCAAAGCCTGGGGAGCATCTCTGTGGATTTACAGGGGTATAAGAGACTTGTCAGAGACCTCTTTCCTGCTCTCCTGTGCCATGGTCAGGATATGAACCTGTTGGAACTCAAAATGTCCCTCAGACATTTTTGGAGGTTCCAGGCCCTGGTCAGAAGAATTTGAGACCCTGGCAGGCAGCTGGAAACAGCTGTGATTTTGGGTTTGAGCCGTGGAATGATTTACCAACCTTGCAGGAAGAACAAGAAGTCACAAAAGTTTAGATATTATAGTAGAAGTAGTCACAAAGTAAAGGGAAGAATTTTAGAGTGCTGTACAGGGCAGTTTTAGTTTTGTACATGGGGGTCAGAAGTTTTAAGATGGAGGGATTTGGGCCTGCCCTGTCCTCCCTCTTTCTCCTTCCTTCCCTCCATGTTCTTGGTGATGTTGGCACTCACAGATTGGTTTAGAGTAGAAAAGCACCATTTAATATAGGTAATAGGCATTGGGGAAAAACTGTACCCATGTAACACGTAATGTACCATATAAAAGATAGAAAGGCACCATTTAATATAGGTAATGGGCATTGGGGAAAAACTGTAAACATGTAACACGTAATGTACCATATAAAAGATAGAAAAGCACCATTTAATATAGGTAATAGGCATTGGGGACAAACTGTACCCATGTAACACGTAATGTACCATATAAAAGACAGCAGCAGCCCTGGGCAGGGAGAGAAGAAGCAGTCGGGAGTCAGAGAGGATGTCAGGGTGTGTGTGTGCCTCTGCCTGAGCTGTGAGCAAACCACAGCAGCCTGAGAAGAAAATCTTTTAGATAACTGCAATAAACTGCCTTGAGACCGAACAACAGAGACTGCTGAGCCTTTCTTTGGAAGCACGGGTTGGAGAGACTTTTCCACCACACGGAGCCACCCCTGACCTAGAGGTGAGCTCTGGCATGACCCCTGCAAATGCTCTGGAGAGCCAGGAGAGGGTTGGTGCACAGCTCTGAACAGCCTCTGTTGGCGTTTTCCCCTTGTCCTTTGCACCACCAGAGAGCATTTGCCATCTACACACAAACACGGGTGGACTTCAGAGGCCGTGTCCCTGCACAGACTTGGACATTTCTCTCTCCATGTGCACAGCCTCTCCCAGCCCCACGCAGATCCTCGCATTACGAAAACACCCAAAAATCTGTAATGGGGCTAGGGCATAGGGCTGATGATGGCTGCAGAGCCCCAGCTCTGCTCTGGCTGCTGTCACCCCCCATCTCTGCCCATCCCCAGCACCGGGATCTCCCCCTGCCCATCGCGGGATGCGGAGCAGGATGGGCAGTGCCTCGCCCGTTCCTCAGCTGGCTGTGAGTCAGTGCAGCCCCCGCAGCAGCCGGCCTCGCTGGCACGCTGCTGCTGCCACCATCGCTGTACAGAATGTACAATTCCCACAGCCCCTCCATCTGCTGCCGCCACCACCTGCGAGTTCTTCCCTTTTCCAGCCTCGGGAAAACCCAGTAGGGATTTGGCACAGGAGAATTGTTACAGCATGGGCATCCTGTTCCCCATTCCCCAGGACCCCTGGGACTCTGATCAGATAACCCTGGACCCTCCTTCCTGCCCTGACAGGGTTGGCAGAGAGCCAGGAAAGCCCACCCTGTCCAAAGCCTGGATAAACCCCTGACATTTCTTGTTTGTCCTCTTTGCCCCGCTCTCCCCATGGACATCACAGAATAAAGAGAGCTGTACCAACATATATCGAGCCTCTTTTGGAAATCTTTCCCTTCTCCTGATATTCCTCCCCTCAAAGCCTCAGATCTCTGGGATAGCCTGATAATTTAGGGGGCTAAGAAGGGGGGAAACATCAGAGAATGAGGAGCATTTCTTCCTGTCCTGTGCAACGAGCTGCCCCTACTTCTGCACATACAAGCCTAGACCTGGTTCTGCACCACCTGCACAGCCAGCACACACAGCTCGGCAAGCTGGGAAAAGGAAGGAATGCTTGCATGTCGCTGTTCCCTCTAATTGGCAATTAATGCAGCCATTAGCACACACAACACTTGGCAATTCCAAAGTGCTGTGCACACATCAGCTCATTAACCAGCAGCAGCCTGGCGGGGGTTGTGGGTTCCCCAGATCACAGGCAGCCCTGGCTTGGGAGGGGTGCCCGACCATCCCATCCTCGGGCCAGCGTGGGGCAGCTCCAGGCTGCTGAGAAACACCACGTGCCATCAGTGCTCTTGGCAAACCCACATCTCGGTGACCTCCACGAGGACTCACCCTCTGGGAGGCTCCACTCACCTGCACTGGTGTCCTGGGAGCATCCCCTTTGTTCTCCAGGGTTTGTTGGGAAGCATCCCTCAGCACCCGGCAGCGCCTTGGGGCTTGGCTGAGTGGAGAGACAAGATGTTGTGGGACCCCGTGCTGGGTGAAGGTGACCCAAACAGCTTGTGGAGAGCAGCACCCTGGGCATCCACCGATGACTACCACGGTGTGGGTGGGAACACTCACTTAGATACAAGTGCCTGAGTTACACATCTACTGGCATGAGCTCCACTAAACCCCCATTTTGGTTCCTGTGTCGTGGATTCAGAGCTGAGCTCCATCCCGATACTCTCACACGTGCCTTTTGCTCTGGGAGAACCCTAAACACCATCAGCTGCTGGGGACACGCAGAGTGGCATCTGTGAAGCCTTGGGTGATGTCAGGGTGTACCTTAACTCTTCAGCTGCTGCTTTCAGGGCCCGATCCTTCTCCTCCACAAGGCTGGACATCTCGGATAGCTTTTCTCTGAGCTGGTTCATTTCCCACTCCCGGTGTTTCAGCTGCCTCTGGCTGTGCTCCAGCTCCACCTTCTGCTCTTCACTCAGCTCCCCTAAGCACAGAACAGCCTGGTGGGATGCTGGCTGGCTCATCACACAGTCCTGGGGGATCTGCAGCTGGTGCACCCTCATGAAAGCAGCAATGGGGCTTTTCCCTGCAGAGCCCTGCCCTTGGCAGCTGCCCTCAGGTCCTGAGCCATGCCAACAGGACATCCTGGTTTACTAAATCCCAGGCTCTCTGTGGAGGTACAAGCCAGGGAAATTCCTTACTGTGGCAATTTTCCTTCAGACTGAAGGAGGACAGGTCACCAGCATTTTCTGACTTGCATTTTTTGACTGCACACATTCCTAATGGGCTCTGTCCTCATGTTCACAGCCCTGCCCATGGAGGAATCCCAGACAAGGCTTTTCTAGTCCACCGACTTGGAACATCTTCAGCTCCAAGAAGTTCACCATTGTGATTTTGAGCTCAGATTTGTCTACCCACTCTCCCCCTGATTACTCTGCTTTCTCATTGTCGCTTTTATGACTTAGCCAAGGATGGGGAGAAGTTCACCTTCCCAAAGGGAACAGACTGTCTGCTTTGCCCCCAGCAGGACAACTCATTGCCTGAGAATGGTGACACCAATTTCCTGTGATCTGTGTGCTTGGAGGAGGATGGGGATGATGGCAGCCACACAGTGCACATCACCCACCTCTCATGTCTGACATCCTGGTTCTGGTTTCTGACAGCTCCCTGCTGAGCCTGCTGATGACTGCCTTCTTCTCCAGGAGTGTGCCCTGCACCACTGCCAGCTCCTCCTGCAGTTTTCTGGGAAAGATCAATGCAGATCTCTCAGCCATTGGGAAACCTCATGGCAGGGAGCACATGCATGCCTTCCTGTGCTGCATTCCTGGTTAATATTTTATTATTTAACTCTGTTTTTACATGCCTTTTGGTCTCCTTGGGTCACCCTGTGGTGCAGGGTTGGCCACACCAGTTGCTTTTACCTGGAGCCATCCAGAGGGGATGGCAGATTGTCATGTGCTATTTGGCATCACTTTGATGCTCTGTGTCCTTAGGACCAGTTCAGCCTAGCAAAGGGACTCGAGTCCTGTCTCAGACTGAAAAGATCTTGGGAGAATGTGGCATTGGACTTCCTTAGGTTCTCCCAAGTGGTCCCTGCCTGTTGTGGTGTGTTTTGCTTTGAATCCATGTTTGCCCCCTGTTCTCCTCCCTAATCCTCTCCCTTTCCCAGTTGCCAATTTTCCCAAGCCATTCCCTAACCTCCTCCTTTCCAAGTTGTCAATCCTCCCTATCCCTGCCCCTTTCTCCAGAGAGTTCTGTGTCTGTCTTGTTGCCCTCGAAGCCCCATTTGTTTCTGTGTATTATTCCCCCCTCTCCCATTTCCCCCGATAGGTTCATGAGCCATTTACCCCACCTTACACTCCTCTCTTACCATATCCTCGTTGGTTCACTTTCCTACACCCCTATGCCTGAGCTGCTGCATAAAAACTTCTGTTCACCCCCCCCTAGTTTTGTCGGGGAGCCCAGGAATAAATAAATCCATCTTGTCCCACCCCAGGCCCTGTGCCACCGTGTCTGTCCCTGCCGATAACTGGAATTGCAGCGCTCGCAGGAACAGTCGTGGCCCTGCTACAAGTGGTAGCAGAGGATGGTTCCCTCCTTCATGTTTTAAAATAAACGGGGCAATCTGTGGGGCGCCCGCCTCACTGAAGAAGAAGAAGGGAAAAGAACATCTATGATGAAGCGCATCAGCAAGCTCTGCCTTGGACTCTAAAAGGAGCTGAGCAGAAGATTTGAGGCTCCAGGACCCTCTCTCATCCGCCTGGCCAGCCTACCCCAGGCTACCAGGTGCCCCAAGGGGATGGATTTATCCCAGGACAAGGAGAGAGGCTTGTTGAATGGCTCACATTAGGCTGAGCAAGGCCATGAACAGCAGGTGAGATAACATCAGGATCCCTGCAGGGCAAGGTGTTGCACCAGGGACCATAGTGGCTGCACCCAAGGCTCCGGGGACACCCAGGTCCCTGGAAGTGACCAGCCGAGGAAGATAAAGTCCCCAGTTTATCGTGATTCCACCACAGAAGTCGGCTCATGAACTGGCTATGGAGAACCACTCCGGGGCGGCGCCTCCTGATGAGCAGCTAATCCGAGGGGATCACCACCATCACTCCCTTGGATCCCCAAGGTGAATGGCCAGAAACGCCTCCACCTGTGCTCTGAGGGTAAGTGAGCCAAAGCAGGGTATTTTCCTGGCGGGTGGGTTTAGTCTCCACAAGCTGGTGGCCAAGCTTGCAGAGACCACAGAGAACACTCCTGATCCAAGGGGATCTTCACCATCACTCCCTTGGATCCTCACTCTTCCCCAAAAGGTTGGGGCATCCCCTAAGGGTAGCCTCCACTTATGAGGGGGGTGTTTTCTATTCTCTCGCTTACCCAAAGCTGGGCTCTCCCCCAAAGGCTGGGGTATCCCATGAAGGCTGAGAGAGTAGAAAAGACAAGAATAGGGCAGAAATTTTCCATCAAATGATGGCACGTTTATAAGAATAGGGGAGGATCTAATATTAAGCAAGAAGCCCCTGACACCCATGCACCTTGCTGAAATCTAGCTGCGTTGGGCTCCTCCCCTGTAAGTTCCTCTGTGGCTTCTGTGAAGCTCCCTGTACCCTCTGTCCCTCAGACTTCCCAAAACCCCACCCTGTCCTCCCTTGGGGATGGTGTTGGCCACAGCACCCCAAGTGCCCCTGTGTATTATCCCCCCCCTCTCCCGTTTTCCCTGATAGGCTCATGAGCTATTTGCCCACCTTATACTCCTCTCTTACCATATCCTCGTTGGTTCCCTTTCCTACACCCCTACTCCTGAGCTGCTCTATAAAAACTTCTGTTCACCCCCCTGCCCCAATCTGTCTGGGAGCCCAGGAATAAATAAATCCATGCTGTCCCAGCCCGAGCCCCGTGCCATCCTGTCTGTCCCTGCAGTAACTGGGATTGCAGAGCTGGCAGGAGCAGTCACAGCCCTGCCCCAGCCCCAGCCCCAGCACGGCACTCCCTGCCACACCTGCCCGTCCCCAGCCTCTCTGATCACCACCAGCAAGTTCTGCTCACCTCACACAAGCATGAGACTCCATGGCAGGACAAATCTTCAGCCAAGTTCCCGGTGTTGAGCTGTGGGCATCACACTGAAGTCCTACAGGATGCAAGGAAAAAAGGCCAATTACTTCTTTGCAACACGTACACGCTTGTTGCTTCTGCTACACAAATGTTTTCCTTCATGTGGCAGATCTGAGGGCTGAGGACTGTCTCTTTGGGAAACCCATGCCCCTCAGAGCCCAGTTCCAAGGCCAACCAGACTATTCTTGACATCCAGGCTTGCTTGGGATTGCTTCTGTCTTGGAGCAGCCCACAGCACACCAGTCTTGTCATTTCAGAGGGCAAAGAGCCCTTCTCCCATGGCAAAGCCCTGACAAAACCACCAAACAATGAAAAAATGCTCTCCAAAACTACCAGACAATGAAATGGCTTCTGCAGGACCTCACAGAGCTCATTGCAGGTGGAATAACCTTCATTCAACATCTTCCCAATGTTTTCTATAGCAGCAAATTCACTGTTCCATCTCCACACAAATTTCATGTTAACCCAGCCGGTTCCTGGTACAGGCACATCCTATACAACCCTTACCTACCTTCCATTTTTTCCACAAGTGCTGCCTTTTCCTCCTCCAGCACCTTCTGCTGCTGAGTGGCCTCTAGCAGCCTGTCCTCTAAAGCCAAGATGGTCAGGGAATGCTGCTTGCTCTGCTCCCTATATCCTGCTACCTCTTCTTGCAGTTTCTGCCTCTGTAACTCATTTTCCTCCTGGGCAGCCCTGAGCTGTTGGTTCTGCTGCTGTAACACTGCCTGGGAAACGAGACATGGGAGCACGGTTGGAAGCACTGGGGGTTCCTTTTGGGATCACCATCAGCATCATCTCTCCTGGACAGTGGTCACAAGAAGGGAGGGAAGGGAAGGACTGCAGGGATGGGGGAAGCCTTCTCCAGCACTGCATCCTCCCCCTGCACAGGTCAGTGCAAGTACCTTTTGTGCAGTGACTTCCTTCAGCTCGTGCAAAGCCTCTCTCAGTTTTCCCTCTGTCAGTTCCTGCTTCTCTGCCTTCCTTGCTGCTGCCTACCAGAGGAAATTAGCAGTAATTAGGTCAGCCAGGAATCCACCTTTCTTTCTGCAGAGCTGCTCTCTGTGTATTTGGGGGGGCGGGGAAACCTCTTCGTTCACTGCTTTGAGCTCCTGGAGCACCACACCAGCCTTTCCCTTTTCTTCATTCCAAGAGTGAGCTGCTCTGCTGCACCTCCCATGCTCACCTCAGCCACGCTTCTTAGGTGCCTTTCCAGCTCTTGGATCTTCTTCTGTTCTTCCTCCAGAGCCTTCTTGCATTTGTTCTTCTCCTCAGTGACGGCGCTTTCCAGAATCTGTGAATCAACAGACCACAGACACTTCAGGGAAAAAAGACCTCAGCTCCAAGGAGGAAAGCAGCGGGGAGGGTCATTTCTCCAGAGCAGGTGATGGGAGAAAAGCCTGGCAGGACACGAGGTAACTCAGTGACAGAGAGGATGGGAGCACCTGGGGAAAGCACAGCTGAGAGACTGGGTAGGAGCTGCTTGGCTGCTCCTTGCCTGAGCTCTTACAAAACTGAACACCAGGAAACCACCACTGCCAAGGTGCCAGACACAAAAGCAGACTGGAAAGTGTCCTACAAGGCCCCCATGATCACAACACACACATGACAAAACACCCACTCACACCCTGACTGACACTGCTTCCCATTCCAGAGCCACTGGTGCGATGGCCTGGGCTTCCCTGGGGCTGAGGGGGGACTGCTGCCCCCCTGCTCCACAGGGATATTCCTCTCCAGCCTAAAAGGAGCCCACAGGACCCCAGCATGGGGAGGGAGGGAGAGGAGGCTTGAGAGGAAGCAATGCAATGTTTCCCTAAGCTCACGGATGATGATGCTCCTTGCTTTCCCCTTTCTCCCAGAGACTGACTGGCAGCTGTGCATCCTGATGTTACCTGCAGGTGCTTCCCAGTTTGTGGTAGATAGGGACAGGCGGAGCGGAAGATCACCGGGATGTCACGGAAAGATAGACCCCTCTCCCCCTCTCTCTTCCCCACTTATCTGTTAACCCCAGGAGTCCCAGAAGAATGTAGCCACACCTGCTCTGGTAAAATTCCACTACCCACTATCCTCTGAGACCCCCAGCCCCCCTCTGACGAAGCAAAGTCGCCCAAGACTATTTAAACCCATGAGATAAGATAATAAACGCTTTCGACCGTCCACCACATTGGTGTCAGCGTGTGTCGTTAGTCCGAGTAGCCCGGGTGAAGCCGGGCTGCCGTGCTGTCTTCTTGTAACCAGGTCGCCGTTGTCTTTTATAAAGGCAACATCAGTTCCACCATGGATACTTTTGGGAGTTTACATCACCTGGATCCATATGAGAGCATACCCAGTCCCTTGGCACTGCATTCAGTTTGGAGCTAGATGTTCCTCCTCTCATTATCCAACACTCTTATAGACACCCATGTTTCATGCATAACATTCCTTTCCTGAAACACCAGCCATGTCACTGTACCTGTTTGCTCTCCTTGTCCTTTTCCAGGATAATGTGCTGGATTTTCATCTGTAAGTCTTGCTCATGTTTTGCTTCCAGCTCCTTTGTGTGCTCCTGCAGCAGCTCCTGGAGCTTCTCTAATTGCTCCTACAGGGAGACATGGAGGTATTAAAGGAAGTGTGTCAGCAGCAGGGCAAGAAATTAACCTCCTGTGTACATTCACTCACAAAAAAGTCACAAAAGGGATCTCTCCATCCTTGCTGCGTTAGGAATATGGACACACTGGCAGTGGGCTCTGTCTCCCTTACCTTACATTTCCTGTAGACTCCGGGATCTCAGTACTGCACATCCCCAGTCCAGGTGCCACACTGGCTTGCCTGGGACTGCCATCATATTTACCATAGGAAGAGTCCAAGCCCACCTAGTTTATGTGCATAAATAGTTCTGTACCTGCAGCATCTGATTCCTCTGTGCCATCTCCTGACTCTTTCCCAACAAGCTCCCGAGAGCAGCCAACAGCCCTGCAAAAGGCAATGGAGCCTCACTGTGTGGGGTGCTCACACACCATATTATGCATATCCAGGAATATTTCTTAATGAAAAGGATGGTCAGGCATTGGAATAGGCCACCATTCCTGGAAGTGCTCAAAAAAGTGTGGGGCTGTGGCACCTGGGAACAGTGCTGGCTTAATGGTTGTCCTTGGTGACCTTGGAGGTATTTTCCAGCTTTACAATTTCCATGATTCTGTGATTTTCTCCCCAAGAACTGGCTCATGCTGGGCTGTCTCCACTACATCTGGCTTGCCAAGACATCCCACATTCCCAGGGATGCCCAGCAGGACACAGACCTTTGCTAGAGGTGTGCAGGTCCATCCCTGCGCTGTCCAGGAGCTGCTCTGCACCCTCCAGCCAGGACAGGGGACCACGTGCCACGTCCACCACTGCTGTCCTGATGGCTGAGACAGAGGGATCCAGGCACAACACCTCCAGCTGCCCCAGCTCCCCTCGCAGGCTGGCACTGCTGCAGGGCCTCTTCAGGCTGGCCTGAAACAAATGGAACCCGTGGGGAACGAGCCAGTCCCCACTGTCAGTGGCCTTCAGGGACTGGCAAAGGACACAACATTTCTGAACGTCTCAGGCCAGGTTGGAAGGGGCTTGGAGCAGCCTTGTCCAGTGGAAGGTGCCTCTGCCCATGGCAGGGGGTGGAACAGGATGGGCTTTATGGAGAATCTGTGACAAACTCCTGGGAACATGAACACTTAGGGATGATGCTTTGTTTCAGGGTTGTAGCTTTAGTCTGACCTTTCCTCAGGCCAGCAAAACACCCTGTGCCACTATCTCCCAGCTGCCATTTGGCCCTCAGTACTGAAAGGGCTGACCTGGAGCTTCTGCAGGGAGCTCTTGAACACCTCGATGCTTGCAGACACCTCTCCCTCCTTTGCGAGCCTGGAGCTTAATTCCTTCTGCAGACTCTTCTCTCTTTCATGGCTTTGCTGGTTCTCATCAGAGATCTGCCTGACCTTCTCTATCACCTGGACAAAGAGGGTGAAGAAAGAAGAGGATAAGGCTCATTCTGTTTTCCAGCTGCAGGGCCAGGGATTGAGAGAACAACTGAGACTTGCTGCAAACTGGGCTGGTCAGACTCCTGGGCTGGTCCCTGCTGCCGACCACAGCCTCCCTCCGAGCTTTGGGAGACAAAAAGGGCTGTGTCCCCTCCACCTCATGGAGTGTGCCAGCAGCTCTCTGGCCACACAGAAAAACACAACTTACCCAGGCATCGTTCTGGGAAAGGCAGTGAGAAGATCAGAGAAGAGAATGAGAAACAATTCTTCTCTTTACTTGCTGCACCTGGTATTGTGAACATGTGGAATGTGTTATGGAGATTTGTTTACCAAAGAGTGGTTTCTTAATTAGCCAATAGTGATGGCATTTGAATTAAAAGACCATTCAATTCTACCTGTAGCAAGCTAGGGTATCAAAAGAGCAATGGGTTGCTTAATAAAGATTATTGATCAGCCTTCTGTGAATTCATGGAGTCTAAGCCAATTATTACCCAGCCTGGGGCCGGTTTGCTGTAACAACGGAGCGGTG
This sequence comes from Taeniopygia guttata, assembly GCF_048771995.1. Taxonomy (NCBI): domain Eukaryota; kingdom Metazoa; phylum Chordata; class Aves; order Passeriformes; family Estrildidae; genus Taeniopygia; species Taeniopygia guttata. The sequence goes on from NC_133046.1 coordinate 6,927,351, forward strand.
CCATTCACCTGGGACAGCCACAGCACAAATCCTCCTCTGGAGAAGCCTGGAGAAGCCCCACTGCACATGGAGCAGGCACCGGGGCCATTCTGCAGCAGCTGCCGTGAGCACTCGGGGCTCTGCAGGCTCTGAACATCTCCATGAGCTGCTGTCTAAACTCACCTGCTGCTCTGTTACAGGTTTCCCTGTGCTGCCAGCTGCTGATGGACAACAGACTTGCATCACTCGGGTCTTGAAGGACTCCAGCTGCAGCAGGGATCAACACATGGAAACAAACACCATCAGTCACTGACAGCTGCTCTGCTGATCACTGATGGTCCATATCCAGCATGGTGTTATCTGCAAAGGGCCGTCCCTGCCCAGAGAAACATTGCCCAGGCACTGAGGAAGGCTGGTGTGGCTCTCAGACAGCAGAACTAAGATTAGAGATTCCTTTTCTGTATGCTATTAAATGGCTATGTTGTCCATGCTTCCCACACAGATTCTTTGGATAAACCTTTTATACCTCACCCAATGACAAGGTAAGTCCTGTGCCAGGGTTTGGTGCTCAGGACTCTGGGTTTCTGTTCCCACAGTACATCTTCCCCACGGGAAGCTGCATCCCTGTGCTGCCCACGGCCCCATGGTGATGTTCCCATCCCTACCTGCTCCCCAGCTTGCTGCACGTCACATTGCAGCAGGCGCTCCCTGCGCCCCATCTCCTGCAGCTGCTCTGCCTGCTGGGCCCAGGCTGCCTTCAGCTCCTCCTCTGCCTGCAACGACAGCCTCAGCACCTCAGAGTGACATCCAAAACCACAGCATGGCCATTTCAACCACTGTGCCCATCAGACAGATCCAAATGTGCCTTTGGAGTTGTGGGAATTCAGGGCTTCCCTCTGGCTGCTCTGGGACCCTGGCAGGGGTCAGGAACCCCCCTGGACAGAGCCCCCAGAGACACTGGCTGTGATCTCTGTCCATGGAAAAGAGTTTTCAATCTTACAGGATGAATTAAAAGCTCAGAGTGTTTGATATGAATAATAATTAAGTCTGGCACGGGTGCAAAAGTAAAATTTTAGGATTCTAGATTAGGGGTCCAAAGGGGTCAAGATGGAGGAAATTTGGTGTGTCTTGTCCTTTTTCTCCTCCTTCATGCCCTCCATGTTTCACTGTGGTGTTGGCATTTTTCTGTTGGTTCAGGCTGGGGACACACTGTCCAACGTAGGTGACAGATATTGGCACGTTATTGTAAATCCAGCACAGGTAGTTTGTGGTATTTAATGTTTGTACCATCCCACTGAGGGCAGAGCCCCACACGCTGCCCTGCAGGACAGAGCTGCGGCAGGGCAGCAGAACATGTTAGAGATAAACAGAATAAACAACCTTGGAACAGCACAGACGAATTATGGCTTCTGCTTTGGCAGCGGGGCTGAAAGACAGAGACTTTCTGCAATCTTGGAATCATCAACACCTCAGATTCCGACATGCAGTACCATGGACAGACAGCAATCCTGTTGCAGGGAGTGGAGTTGCAGGATTGACCCTTCATGGCACTTTTTATCTGCATTTTGTCCCTGGGATATTGTCCATCCTTGACTTCCTCAGCCAACACCCACACAGGGCACTGCCATCTGTTTCTCTCCCTCCATCAGGGTCCATGGCAGAGCTCAGGATGGTTGGATGCCCTGCCACCCAGCCTGTGCTCCCAGGGGTGACTGGGCTCTGTCCCACCCCCCTGTGTGTCCCCTGCACCCAGCAGTACCTTGATTTTCTCAGCCAGTTGCTTTTGGACGCTCTCATGCTTCCGGATCTCCCCCTGCAGCCCCTCCAAGTCCCGCTCCAGCTCCTCGAGGCGCTGCAAGAGCCCGGGGAGGGTGGGGGTCTCACCAGGGCAGCTGGGCATTGCCCCTCTGGATGACCTCCAGTGATCAGCAAGGTTTTCTTCCCATCTAGCTCACTTTGTTTATCCTGTAATTCTCTTCTAACCTGCATTTACTGTGGTTATATCGGGTTACAAGTGGAATTCAATCTGATTTCTGATCACATCCCCCCAGGACCCCTCTCCCCTGCCTTCCCCTTCACACTGTAAAGCAGCATTGCAGATCCAACAGAGTTTACACTTCCCCAGGCCTTATGCCCATTCTGTGCCTTTGAGGAGAGGAGCTGAGTTCCAAACAACTCCCTTAATTATCAAGTTAATTATTTCCTCTTTTAATGAGTTCCTGCAGCCACTGCTTACCTAAAGTGTCTTTTGACTCACATTTCTGCAGGAGACGAGTTCTTGCTCTCCGAGTTCACGCCTTGTTTCTTCTTTAATTCTCGAGCTCTAGAAGGAATGGCAACCAAGGAAAATACCCATCAGGGCAGAGAGACCATCACTCCTGCTGTGAAGGGACCCTGGTACAGGCTGCCCAGGGCAATGGTTGAGTTGCCATCCCTCTAAGGATTTAAAAGACATTTGGGGACATGGTCCAGTGGTGGCCGTGGTGGTGCTGGGGTAATGGCTGGGCTCGGTGATCTTACAGGTCATTTCCAGCCTCAGCAGTTCTGGGATTCCCTGGCAATCCTTGGGATCTCCTGGCACACCCCAGCCAGCGCAGTCTCTGCCCTTACCACGCTCCCAGTGCAGCTCTGCCAGCAGAGGAGGAGCTGCACAGGCAGAGGAACAACTGCTGCACAGGGCACTTGCTTTAGGACAAATCCAGGCTGGGCCACAGGGAGTCCCAGGGCACAGAGCAGGGTTTCCATGGCTCCTGGGGAGGCCGTGGCAGGAATGTTTTGTGTGTACAAACAGCTCACAGGAGTCCAGGGCACGCAGTACCTGATGCAGAGCACGGAGGGAGATCCAGCTGGGGAAGGAGACACTGATCTGTGGGCACCATGGCACACCCTGACATGGCCATGGGACCATCACCACTATATCCCAGCGATACAACTGCTGCTGTCCTCACCAGAGGGAAGCATGACCCTTCTCACCTGCTTTCCCACCTTAATCCCCATGTCAAGCTGGGGGGGTCATAAATTACTCAGCCCCTAATTAGTGCTACCAACCTTGGCTGAAACCACAGCCAGCTGATTGTCCTTCTCTCGATTTTCCTTATTCAGTTTTTCAGTCTCTTGCTGGAGCTGCTGGATTTTCTGCTCCTTTTGCAGGAGTTCTCTTTGCATGTTGCTCACCAAACCTGAGGAAAACATCTCTGGTCAGAGGTCACCCAAGCTGTGACGTTTAGATGGGATATTGGATGGGCAGCCCTGGCACAGGGTGCCAGAGAAGTTGTGGCTGCCCCTGGATCCCTGGCAGTGCCCACAGCCAGGTTGGACAGGGTTTGGAGCAGTGGAAGGTATCCCTGCCCATGGCAGGGGTGGAATGAGGTGGTCTTTAGGGTCCCTTCCCACAAAGCATTAGGAATAATTTGTTGCCTGTACAGTTTGGCCAATACTTGCTCCTTATCCAGAGCCAGTCCCAAACTGCTTCATGCCCTGACCCAAAGCCCCAGGGATACAATACCTGCAGTCAAAGCCTGGTCCCTCTTCAACTTCTCACTTTCTCTCCGCAGCCTCCCGATCTCCAGGTCTCTTTCATGGAGGGAATGGCTGAAAACTTGGTTTGAGCCTTTCTTCAGGTCATTGATCTGCAAAACACAGATTTACCTGTGCTCCTCACCAGAACGTTCACTGAGTGCTACAGCCCCTCCAGAGAGGGTTATCTGGCACTGTGGTTTGGTTGGACTGCTCTTCAGCATCTTCAAATGCCATCCTGAATGTTCTCTGGCTGTTCCTGCTGAAATCCTAATGCCAGGGGAGGGAGGGAGCGAGGGAGGAAGGAGGGAAGGAAGGATGGATGGATCTGTCCCTCATTACCCTTGATTTCAGACGGAAGGAAGGAAGGAAGGAAGGAAGGAAGGAAGGAAGGAAGGAAGGAAGGAAGGAAGGAAGGATGGATGGATGGATTTGTCCCTCATTTCCCTTGATTTCAGACACAAGGAAGGAAGGAAGGAAAGGAAGGAGGGAGGGAAGGATCTGTCCCTCATTTCCCTTGATTTCAGACACAAGGAAGGAAGGAAGGAAGGAAGGAAGGAAGGATGGATCTGTCCCTCATTTCCCTTGATGTTAGACACAAGGAAGGAAGGAGGGAAGGAAGGAAGGAAGGATGGATGGATCTGACCCTCATTTCCCTTGATTTCAGACACAAGGAAGGAAGGAGGGAAGGAAGGAAGGAAGGATGGATGGATCTGTCCCTCATTTCCCTTGATTTCAGACACACAATCCGTTCCTGCCCAAACCTGGGAGTTGCCCCACAAACACACTGGTACCTGAGAAGTGTTTTGCCCTCTCAGTGCCTATAGAAGCCTCCAGTACCTGTTCCCTCAGGGCTTTGATCTCCTCTGTTTGGGCTCCCAGCTCTTGGTTGAAGGTGAGCAGCTTCTGGGTCAGCTCAGCCTCGTTCCTCACTGCTGCCTGGGCCAGTTTCTTGGCTATGGCTGCGATCTCCTCCTGCAGGTCTCTTATCAGCACATCCTTCCCCTTTAACTCTGTTTCCAATCCAAAAAGGTGACCCATTTCCTTCTCCAGGAGCTTCTCACCCTGCTGGCAGATTCAGGTTCCGCTGGTCAGTCTGCAGCCACAGAAACTCCAGACCCCCTGCCCAGGGGTACCAACTCATGGCCATCAGCAGGAGACCTTGGCTGTCCCTGCTTCCCACATCCTCCATCCCCCAGTGTCCCCATCCCCTGCTTTGGTGGCAGCCCCCACACCCTGCTGGGACACAGACATTTGGCAGGATTCACCTGCTGTGCCACGGACCAGGACAGGGTCCTCCCTCCCTCCCTCCCTCCCTCCTCAGCATCACCTTCTCCTGCAGGATGAGACCCACCTCGTGAGCCCCCAGGGAAGGGGCTCTCCCCACACTGCCTCCACCATCACCTGAGAAGCTGGCTGAGACTGGAAGAAAGCAAATTATCAGCAATGCTCCCTGAAGCACCCTTTTCCCTTGTCCCAAAACTTATCCAAGACAGTGGCCACTATTCAGGGCATGGGCTCACTTCACAAACAGCAGAGAAACAAAAAATAAAGACACTTAGAGTGCTAACAGTCTGCACAGAAGAGCGAGTTAATTCACCTCTGGGAACCAAAACAGCCTAAAAGCAGCAGAGCCACAGCAGAGAGAGGCTGCCCTTATTTTCCAGCACTGGCCAGCCCCTCAGAAAGCTGTGCTTTTTGTCTTCTCACGTGGGAATAGCTCTGCTTGCTGCCCTTAGGGCCTGGGGATCCTTTGGGCAGTTCCCAAAAAGAGCAGTTTGTGCTACCCTGGGGTGTGTGTCCCTCCCTTCAGCCTCACTGCAGTTTTCCAGTTCAGCACTGGGACTGCACGGTGCTGCCTCCACTCTGCCCTTTGGCACCTCACTGCTGACTTTGTGTTGCTTATGACAGCTCAAAAATCCCAAGCCCACAGCAGGAAAAGCACAGCACTGTGCACCAGGCCACAACATCCATGGCAAATGTCTCATTGCCCAGCCCAAACCCTCACTCTGTCCTGCTCTATCACATACTTTATTTCCAGAGGTGCATTGCATACAGAGCTATTTTAATGTGCCTTCACTCGAGGCAGCAGCTCCAAAGGAGATAAAGAAACCACTTCAAATAGGAGCCAGTGGTGCAGATAAAGTCATGGCCCTTCTGGGCCCCACACCAGGAAAAACAAGAGGGAATGTCCCTCTGCAAGGGCAACAGCATTCCCCTTGGGATGTCCCAGCTCATTTCTTCCCTGACCCAAATGCCACCCAGGACCACACATGGATTTTGATCAGCTCCAGGGGACAAAGACTCACACCCCGTTGCTCAATGCTTGTCACTTTTCTGCTCCAACCAAGTGGCACCAGGACACAAGTGGCTGTTTTTGGCATCATGGGAGTACCTGGCCTGACCACAGGGGTCCTGCTGGAGGTGTCCAGAGAGGTGGCACTGGCTGTGCTTCTGTCCCGGGCGCTCGCAGGTCTCCTTGGCAGCACCAGCTGGGGCACGGGGCCGGGGGCTCTGGGGGCCCCAGTGCCCAGGGAGCCGGGGGGAAGCTGCCCCTGCAGCGAGGGCAGGCACAGGGGAGACGCAGGAGTCCTGGGTTTGGGTTCTGCAACCACCTGGAGCTGCCCACTCCACCCCATGCGACGCTTCAAGGGGGGACAGGACATCTACAGGGGGAAAACACCAAGTTATCTGCAAGATTTTTAGGAAATATTTTAGCCCTGGATTCACCTGCCCCATGCTGTGGAAAACCCAGGCACAGATCTCAGCAGAAGAACAATTTTAGTTTTCTCCCATTTCCATTATGCAAGGATCAGATTTTAATCAGGGCATGCAGGCCTTTGCTGAAACAGAAGGAAATGATTGGGCTTTTTGAGCTTTTTGTGCTTTTTGAGCTTTTCCTTCTCTATCTGACTGCCCTAATTCTGCACATCATTTGCACAGTCCAGCAGCACTCCTTTCACAGCTCTCCTGGCTCACACATGGTCCTGTCCCATTTGTTTCTCCCATTCTCCCAGACAAACCAAAGCCTCTCATTGTGTTCCCATCAGCTGGGCCTGTCAGACTGGGAATTAGGACACTGTGTGCTGCTCTCCTGATGAGCAGAGCTTTCCAGGACAGTGGGGACCAGCCACCACCCAGGTCTCAGTGACAAGGACTGCATTAAACATCTGCCAGCAGGGCCGGACCTGGGTGTGGGTCCTTCAACCCCCGGCTGTTAATGGAGCCCCAGACCCCAGTGCAGGCTCCCTGCACCTCCAGCACCTTCCCTTCCCCCAGGGCACATCCCAGCCCTGCTGGTTTTGCTCATGCTGCTGCCACTGGCACAAAACCCTGACAGAATCCCTGTCTGGGCACAGCAGGGTCTGATTCCCAGTTGGGTGTGCTCCTCTGCACAGCACCTGCCTCTCAGGAGCAATCCCTGCCCTGGTCAGACACCTCACAGCCGAGGCTGTTCCCTCCCTGCAGGCAGCAGGGCCAGGCTTCAAAGCTGCCCCTCCAAAGGAGGGTCCCAGGGCACCCCAGGGACAGGCTCTGCATCTGTGCAGACCCGATCCTGTGCTCACCTGCCCCTGGGAATCCAACTGCTCACTGCTCCAGCACCATCTAGCTTTACCCAGGCAGCACCTTGGATTCTCCAAGAGCCAAAATGATAAAAATATTACTGGGGATTATCAGTTCCTCTATGTTTTATTTGAAACCTAGCTTCTCTCTTGTTAAGTGGCTTGGGAGAAAACATAAAATGCGAATTGAGGGAAAGGACATTTCCCAGGTTTTCCTTTGCTAATGCATCTCTGTCCCATGCTTTTCCATTTTCCTACCGAGCTGCCTGAGTTTCTTCAGCAGAGGGAGCTCCAGCTTTTCATTTCCTCTTCCCCCGTGACAGGAAAAATGTGTGCTAATGTCTTTACAAATAATTTGATGCGTGAAGGTAAGGGTGTTAAAGTCTTTGAAATGGGTCTTAATGTCTCTACTGACTTTGGGCAGTAGGTTTGTTGCAGAGCCCAGACAGCTCAGCTCCTGAGACAGGGAGCACAAGCCGAACTTCTGAACTTTGGGGTAAAACTGGGAGTTCAAGCCGGGGTATGTGGTAGGTGGCTCGGGAAGGCTGAACCTTCCCAGCACCTCAGCCCGGGGGAAAGAAGGACAAGATGTGGCTGGGAGTTTGGGATAGAAGGAGGCTGCGCCCTCTGAACCCCAAGAGAGAGAAAACCCCAGGGGCATGTGCCCTGTCGGAACTCAAAATGTCCCTCAGACACTTTTGGAGGTCCCAGCCCCTGGTTGGAGGCATTTGAGACCCTGGCAGGCAGCTGGAAACAGCTGTGATTTTGGGTTTGAGCCATGGAATGAGTTACCAACTTTGAAGGTGGAACAAGCAGTCACAAAAGTTTAGATATTATAGTAGAAGTAGTTACAAAGTAGAGGGGAGAATATTTTAGTATTGTACAGGGGGGTTTTAACACCTGTACAAGGGGTTTTTACTTTGTACATGGGGGTCAGAAGTTTTAAGATGGAGGAATGTAGGCCAGTCCTGTTCCTCCTCTTTCTTCCTCCTTACCTCCATGTTCTTGGTGATGTTGGCACCCACAGATTGGTTTGGAGTAGAAAAGCACCATTTAATATAGGTAATAGGCACTGGGGAAAAACTGTAATCATGTAACATGTAATGTACCATATAAAAGATAGAAAAGCACCATTTAATATAGGTAATAGGCATTGGAGAAAAACTGTACCCATGTAACACATAATGTCCCATATAAAAGATAGAAAAGCACCATTTAATATAGGTAATAGGCATTGGGGAAAACTGTACCCATGTAACACGTAATGTACCATATAAAAGACAGCAGCAGCCCTGGGCGGGGAGAGAAGAAGCAGTCGGGAGTCAGAGAGGATGTCAGGGTGTGTGTGTGCCTCTGCCTGAGCTGTGAGCAAACCACAGCAGCCCAAGGAGAAAATCTTTTAGATAACTTGCAATAAACTGCCTTGAGACCGATCAACAGAGACTGCTGAGCCTTTCTTTGGAAGCACGGGGTGGAGGAGAGACTTTTCCAGCACACGGAACCCCTGAACCAGGCTGGGGTTCCGACAGTGCCCCAGTGGACTCTCTCCCTTTATTGGGCGAATAATTCATCTGGGAGATAAATTGAGGGTATTGAGACGCCTGAGCGTGTCCACAGGAGGGCAACGAGGCTGGTGAGGGGCTGGGAACACAAACCCTACGAGGAACGTTTGAGCGAGTTGGGGTTGTTTAGTCTGGAGAAGAGGAGGCTTAGAGGTGACCTTATTGCTCTCTACAACTTCCTGAAGGGAGGTTGTAGACAGGTGGGGGTCGATCTCTTCCACTGGGCAGCAACTGGCAGAACAAGAGGACACAGTCTCAAGCTACATCAGGGAAGGTTTAGGTTGGATATTAGGAAAAAAATTTTCACTGAAAGAATAATAAAATACTGGAATTGTCTTCCTAGGGAAATGGTGGAACCACCATCTCTGGATATGTTTAAAAAAAGACTGGACTTGGCACTTGGTGCTATAGTCTAATTGTGGTGTTAGGGCATAGGTTGGACCTGATTATCTTAGAGGTCTCTTCCAACCTCATTATTCTGTGATTCTGTGTGATTCTGTGAAATTGGGGGAATTATTTATCTGAATGAAGATGAAGGATTCCTCTGTTTCCTTTTTGGACATAAACCTCTGGTGTTTGTGGATTTCCCTGGACATCCCCACCCACCCTTGCCCAGGCATCCTTCCATGGGCCATAGCACCCACCCTTCCTTGGGCACCTCTCCCCGGGCATCCCCACCCACCTGGGCAGCCCCATCCAGCACCAGCTGGAAGGTCGCTCCCGCGGGGCCGAAGCTCAGGATGTCCCCCGGCCTCACCCTGACGGACGCGTTTTGGACCTGGCAGCTGTTGACAAAGGTGCCGTGGGGGGAGTTGAAGTCCTGAAGGATGAAGCTGTTGTCTGAGGCGGAGAATTCCAGGGCTGCATGACGATCTGCTACCCCTGGAGCCTGGGAGCAGGCAAGGGACAGGCAGGGAACGCTGCTGGAGGTGGCTCCAGGTTCATCCCTGCTTTGCCAAGCCCCTTTTCTGGCCGTCAATCCCAGCATAAACTGGTACCTCAACGCTCTGCACGGAGGATTCCAGCACATTCCCTTCCCTTCCCTTCCCTTCCCTTCCCTTCCCTTCCCTTCCCTTCCCTTCCCTTCCCTTCCCTTCCCTTCCCTTCCCTTCCCTTCCCTTCCCTTCCCTTCCCTTCCCTTCCCTTCCCTTCCCTTCCCTTCCCTTCCCTTCCCTTCCCTTCCCTTCCCTTCCCTTCCCTTCCCTTCCCTTCCCTTCCCTTCCCTTCCCTTCCCGTTTTGGGATGCTCGGCTGCCTCGGCCTCACCTGCAGGACGATGTCGGCCCCTCTGTGGCTGCCGATGGTGGTGGTGGAGGATTTCAGCTGGAAACACCGCTCCAGGCTCTTTAGGAACGCTGGCATTGTTGGCAATGTCAGCAATTTCCCCCCTCCTGAGCCCCGAGCAGCTCTGCAGCTCAAACAGAAACCCCTGTACAAACCGATCCCCAAAGCGGCCGTGTCCCTGCTGCCAGTGTGGCTGAGTAGCCTTGGAAACCTCGGCCACGCCGGGCCTGCTGCTGCCTGCCTGGGGAGCTTTTCCTCTTCCATTTGTTTAGGTTTTTTTTTTATTTTTTTACTTCCCTTCTTTTTCCAAGCAACTGTCCCAGCAGCACAACACAGCTCTGCGCCCGTGTGGCCACAGCGATCCCATCAGTGGGGACACACGTGGGAATGTGTATCCCAAACCCCACAGGGGCCCTGCCACCTGCTAGGACTTTTTGCCCTCATTTTACTTTTTTTTTTTTTTTAAATTTCATGTCATGCACACACACACACACACACACACACACATGCAGAGAAACAGGTCTTGGAACCTCAGGGAAGGGGATGAACATCACTGTTATGTGGATGCTGTCCCCCATCAGCACTTTGCTATCAATATTTCTTTGTCCTAGGCTGCCATACCCCATTTTTCAACAGACTAGAAAGGAAAAAACCCACCTGCTACCAATACCACGTAATTTGCCCTCACCAGGCCTGCAGGATCTCATCATGCTCCTTTTTGAGGTAGAAGTAGCACATTTGGCAAATTAGAGCTTCTCTGAAAACTTCTACCAGTTTGAAGCCATTCTTTTGTCCTGTCACTCTGTGCTCTTGTATTAATCTGTATTGAAACTGATGTCAAATTTTACTCTCAAATGACTGATATAAATAACAAATATAGTTGTTGGCTCTTGCATTTATGCAATAATATTTGTTTTGCAAGGTATTACTGAGCACAAAAATCCTGATATAGTACAACTTGTAATTACTGCTTTTGACATAGTATAATCTGTCAGTTTATGTATACACCATATAGCTTTTATAAACAGTAGTGTAATATATCCTATTGTAGACTGTAGTAAAATAGAGACTGTGAAATGTTAAAATGCTTTTTCATGTAAATAACTCAGAAAATGGTGTGAAATAATTAGGTGATTTCCCACATTTGGGACTATCTTATCTGAAAGACAAGATAACAGAAACCAGAGCACCGAAAAAAAGAAGAATTTATTGACCCTCATTATCAGGGAGTGAAAATACAACAGGATGGAACCACAAGAAAAAATACAATATATTGGTTTAATGTACAAGATGGCATGAAGACAAGTCAAAGACTAAAATCAAGCAAAAGAACATCTACAGTCAAAGGAATGTTTGAATATGTATAAAGTCTTATGAATATGCATGTACCACCTGTAATGTAACAGTATATAGAGAACATGGTTTAAGTTAACCCTGTGATCCTGGCAAATAGCCAAGCACCCCAGCGCTGGATTTTATCCCTTAATAAACTTTTATAAAAATTTTAAATAGTGAGCCGTGTTTCTCACATGACTAAGCTGCACAGAAGTGTATCTGAGGACGTGTAACTGAAAATAAATAATGCTATGAAGCTGTAATAAAGATTTTTCTTTTTGTTCCCTCTTACTTTGCTGTGATTTACTCTTTTTTGTTTGTGTTTTATGTTGACTTTGGGTCTCTCCCTGTCTCTCTTTTGTTCACTCTGCTGCCTCTCAGTTTCTCTCCCTCTCTCTTGGCCATCTTTGACCTGCTCTCTCTCCACCTCTCTTTTCTTCTCTTTCCTCTTTGCTTTGCTCCTTTTACTCTGTCTTCTGTCTCCTCTTACTTTCTTGTCTTTCTGCTCGTTTTCTCTCTTCCCTCCATCTCAGATATTCTGTCCTGTACCTTTTCCAAGAGATAAACCCACATACACAGAAACAGAGTCTCGCCACCAGCTGCAGTTGTGTAATGCACCTGGACCAGCACCTGAGCATCTCAGCAGTCAGAGGTGTCATAGGTACATTTTATAATACTGGCTTTTTGCAAATATTACAATGGATTTATATGTGTAGTTAAAGTAACTTTGTTATAAAGATATAGCTTTTATTTCTGCTGTTAATCAAGCTTAGTGAAATAGCTGATGTAAGTAGGCTTGTGTTAAAATGCCTGCTGGGATGGGATAACATCCAATGAACAAATGAAGGAGACACCTGCCACAGATCTGCCAACTATCAGCACTCACCATCTAAAAACAGTGGGACCAAGGCCCAAAACCTGGAGGTGATAAGAATGGACTAAAAGCACAACCGAGGAATCTGCATACTCTAAAACTGTGGATCCAAGGAGGAGCCACGCTAAACAGTTCTTGGAATAGTTTGGGGAGGAGTTTACTATTCATAAGGTCTATGAATATGCAACTGATGTAAGTTAAATATGTAACGGATGTGAATAGGCTGATGTAAGGGAAAAGGCATTTAAGTGGTATCCCCGAAGATAACAGTGTACTCTTGGGCCATAATCTTTGCTTTACTATATTTGTCTCCTACTGTTCTTTATTAAACTTTTAAAATGTTCACAGCAGAGTGAACGTGTTTTTCACACTAGAATCCCTGAACCCCTGGCTTGGAAGGGACCTGGAGTATAACCTATTTCCAGCTCCTATTTCCCTCCCTGCCATGGGCAAGGACAGCTTCCACTAGACCAGGCTGCTCAAAGCCCCATCTAACCTTGGCCTGAACACTTCCAGGGTTCCTCCTGTCACACTCCCCTGGGCAGCCTGTGCCAGTACCTCACCACTATCACAGTAAAGGATTTCTTCCCAATATCTAATGGAAACCGATCCTCTTCTATCCTAAAGCCCTTGTAAGAAGCCCTTCAACTCTCTCACAGACCCATGAGGCACTGGAAGGCCACAATAAGAATCACAGAAACTGTCTGGAGCCTTCCCTTCTCCAGGCGAAACAACTCCAAATCTCTTCTTCTATAGCAGAGGTGTTCCCTCCCTCAAATAATTTGTGGTCCTTTCCTTCCCTTCACACCCTCTGCCATAAGAGGAGCCAAGTAGCTGTACTAAATTTTGATAGTTTTTGATGTCTCTTGACATTAAATTGTGAATTTAAGATTTAAAATGTGTTCCATTTATAGAACTCCAAAAAGGCTTCTGACTTCAGACAGAACAGTAACATTCCAAAAAAACTACATTAAGACAAAAAAAAAGAGTTGTTAATTAGAAGGTAGGATAAGTAGGGAGAAGATTTAAATTGACAGTAAATGCATTGTTATGTCTAAAATTAGAGATTATCTGCATCTTTAAAGCCTTTGAATTTGCTTTTCTGTTGTTAATTAAAAAAATTATTATTTCTTGTATTCTGGAAATCTTTCTCCCAGGCACATGATCCATAGGAAAAAGAGGCAAAGAAGCAAAAGAATGTCCACACTGCAGATGTGGACAAACAACTTGCTCTTCAGAAGGAGGAGGAAGTGGAAAATAAATTAAAAAAGCTGAAGGTGCAATTAGCTGTTTGACTATTTACTACCTCACGTGAAAAACTATAGAGAAATGGAAAATATATCCTTGTCAAAGCTCTGTTCCTTACAAAACTGACTGCACTTAGAAACAAGATAAGGTGAATTTCTTCTGCAAAACAGTGTTTGGCCAATTGAAACTGGCAGTTCAGTAGTTTTCTATTTATGCTAATTTAATTTCAAAAAGAAACAAGTCTTTATTTTCTGAAATAGGGGATGCTATCAGAACAAATTACAGGTGCTTCACAAGAATTCTTGGGGTGATTAAAAAAAAAATAAAAAGACTTAAAACCAACTTCTCCCTCCAACAGTGTGGGCAGTTCCTAAATAAATACAAATAGCTGCCCTAAATAAATGAGAACAGTTCCATGCTTTTCACTTGTTTAGAAGGTGGGTGGTGAAGTTCCCTGCCAGGATTTGATGTCAGAGAGGCCAATACAGGCTCAGAGCACGGAGTTATTGACATTGAAGGGACTTCTGGAGATCCTCCAGTCCAAGCCCTTGTTCAAACCTGAGCAGATTGGTCAGGGCTCTGCCCAGTCCTTTTTTGAGTCTCTCCAAGAAACCAGACATTTGCAAGTATTTGTTCTTATCCCATAAATATTCTCTAGAAAGTGGACACATTAAAATTATATTTTAGTACCAGTACCGTATGGTAATTTGCTGTATTCACAGAATACCCAAAAGCAAACGAAACAGATTTGGTATTTAAAAATGTTCCACATTATCTACATGCAAGGACATAATTTTTAATGAGAATGCTATTATGTTGTCACAATTATTTCAGCCTGAGGAATAATTTATTTAAGGTTGTGATTTATCAGGGGTTTTAGAGTCAGGAGCTGCAGTTTAACCAGGAGTATGTTAATCACAGATAGATCCCAAGCTGCATGTTATAGGCTTCTTATTGGTCTTCTTTGAATAGCAGATGATGAGACACGCTTGGTTTGTTGTATGTTGCCATTTAGAGAATCCTAGTATTAAATATATTATTAAATACTAGTGTTAATACCTAGTATCAAATATTAGGGATTTAATACAAATACTGAATTTAATTACCTTAAATTTAATGTTAATTAATTTAACATTTATCTATTATTTTATTTAATAGTAATATTAATTCATCTATATAGTCAATATTTAATATTAATTACTTAATAGTTAAATAGCTAAATAATAGTACTAATTAAATAATTCATACTAATTATTACAAATTATTAATACTAATTTAATACTAATGCCACTAAATACCTAGCATAAAATATCTAGTATTAAATACTCCTGTCACATTATGCTCATGTAGCTGTGGACATCATCAGGCCCTAAATAATACAGAATTTCTGCTCATATTAATTTATGCATTACAAATGGTTAAGTCTCTCATTTTCGTATATAAAGTACTGTTAATTTATATACTAATTGATTTCAAAAGAAGAATATACCTATTATATACAATATTTTAGAATATATGAAATTATCAATATAATCAGATAGGGTTTGGAAACAGAAACGTAACTTTTCTATATATAAATTAAATATTAAAAGGCTTGAAAATGCAAGAGATAATCTATATGAGGGAAATAAAAATAGTGTGTGTTTACCTCTCCTGCTCACTGCCCCTCACGTTCCCATTCTGGCTCAGGGTCCTTCTCCCTGACAATCTTTCCCTGTTGCTCTGTCCTTTTATCTGTCTGTCCTTCTGTTCTGCTCTGTCCTTTTACCTGTCCTCCCTGCCTCTGTCACGATCCCTCGTTTTTATTCTCTGCTGCTCTGTCCTGCTCTCTGTACCATTTTATCTTACTGTAGCTTTCTGTGCTGTTCCCTGCCTTTATTATTTTTTAATCCCGCTGTGTTGTGCTGCCCATTCATTTTATTTTCTTCATCTCCATCCGGGCAGCCTGTGCTCATTTTCCTTTCCCTAGCCTGTTCCCACTGGCTCTTTCTGCCTGTCCTGCCCTCTCCTGTGCTCCAGGAGAGGAGCTGCCTTCCTGTGAGGTGCCTTGGTGCTGGGGTAATGCTTGCACTTGGATCGCCTCAGAGTTCTTGCCCAACCTAAACGCTTCTGTGGTTCTTTATGTCTCTCCTGCTCCCTTTGCTTTCCCTCCACTGCTGTTCCTCTCTCATTTTTCTTGTCCCTGTCTTTTCCACATTTCTCTGTCCCATTCCCAGATTGGTGCTTTCTTGCTGTGCCTTGTCACCAAGCTGGCATCTTCTCCCCTTTCCCTTTCCCTTTCCCTTTCCCTTCCTTTCCTTTCCCTTTCCCTTTCCCTTTCCTTCTTTCTTTCTCTTCCCTCCTTCTTTTTTTCCCTCCCCTCCCCTCCCCTCCCCTCCCCTCCCCTCCCCTCCCCTCCCCTCCCCTCCCCTCCCCTCCCCTCCCCTCCCCTCCCCTCCCCTCCCCTCCCCTCCCCTCCCCTCCCCTCCCCTCCCCTCCCCTCCCCTCCCCTCCCCTCCCCTCCCCTCCCCTCCCCTCCCCTCCCCTCCCCTCCCCTCCCCTCCCCTCCCCTCCCCTCCCCTCTCCTCTCCTCTCCTCTCCTCTCCTCTCCTCTCCTCTCCTCTCCTCTCCTCTCCTCTCCTCTCCTCTCCTCTCCTCTTCCTTAACTTTTGCAGAAAAAAGAAATTTATTTCCAAGTACAACCCCGTATCTACGGTTTTATGTGAAGGACCTTAGAGCATAGCTAAACACAGATATACATAAGAATTGAAAACAGAAATATAACCTTTGTACACATGAATTAAGCAGTACAGGGCCCGAAAAGGGGAGGGCAGATGAAGGAAGGCAGAGGAGCAGCTCAGCGCCCTCAGGAGATTTTTGTGCCTCACCCCAAAAATGACTCCGCACTCTCGGCCCGCGGGCACTGCGCATGCGCGGCGGGTTTGCCGGCTGGGGCCGCCACCTGCAGGCCAACGGCGGCACTGCAGCCGCGGCGGGAGCGCATGCGCACTGCCGGGCGCGGCTCTGCTCCACCTGCAGCTCACACGCGGTACTGCGGCTCCCCAAGGCGCGCACGCGCACTGGCTCCCGGGCCGCCGCCGCGGTGCTGTCCGCGCCTCCCGCCGGCCCCGCCGGCCCCGCCGTGCCCGGGAACAGCGCGGCAGCACACGGCGGGGGCCCGGCCGTGCCCACGGAGCAGCGGCATTGGGCTGCGCCTGCAGGAACCGGCGTCATTCCACTCTCAGGATGGCGGCCGCGGTGGAAATGACGTGTCACGACACTCAAAATGGCGTATCAGGGAAAGCCCCACAAACCTCGCGGCGCCGCGCTGAAGGTGGTGGCAGTGTGCGGGAAATGGCACCGCACCGCTCTCAGGGTGGCGGCCCGGCGGGCGAAGCAGCCCGTCCTTCCCAGGGTGGCGGCACGCTGGGCTTGCTTTGGGGAGAGACAAAGAACCGCGTAGAACCTCTCTGCTCAAGATGGAGCCTGTCTCCTCAGGAAGGAACCTTTCTCCTCAGGATGGAGTCTGTCTCCTCAGGATGGAGTCTGTCTCCTCAGAAAGGAGCCTGTCTCCTCAGGATGGAGTCTGTCTCCTCAGGATGGAGTTTGTCTCCTGAGAAAGGAGCCTGTCTCCTCAGAAAGGAGCCTCTCTCCTCAGGAAGGAACCTGTCTCCTCAGGATGGAGCCTGTCTCCTCAGGATGGAGTCTCTCTCCTCGGGGAAGAACCTTTCTCCTCAGAAAGGAGCCTCTCTCCTCAGGATGGAGCCTCTCTCCTCAGGAAGGAGCCTCTCTCCTCAGGAAGGAACCTGTCTCCTCAGGATGGAGTCTCTCTCCTCAGGATGGAGCCTTTCTCCTCAGGATGGAGCCTCTCTCCTCAGGATGGAGCCTCTCTCCTCAGGATGGAGCCTCTCTCCTCAGGATGGAGCCTGTCTCCTCAGGATGGAGCCTCTCTCCTCAGGATGGAGCCTCTCTCCTCAGGAAGGAGCCTGTCTCCTCAGGATAGAGCCTTTCTCTTCCGGAAAGAGCCCCTCTCCTCAGAAGGAAGCCTCTCTCCTAAGGAAGGAGCTTCTTCTCCTCAGGATACAGTCTCTCTCTTAGGAAGGAGCCTCAGGATACAGTCTCTCTCTTGGGAAGGAGCCTCTCTCCTCAAAAAGGCGTCTTCCCCCCTGAAGCCAGCCCCGACCCCAGCTTGGAGCGGGATCTCGCCGCTGTACTTCTCGGCCTGGGGACGAGGGTGGTGGCTCAGCCAGAGAGGGCGGGTGGTGACAGGTGGTGACAAGCAGTGACAGTGTTATAAATGAAAATGAGTCCAGCCAAATTAAAAATGAAATAATAAAAAAATTATTTAGGAACGAATTCTTTCTGAGCCAGCCACAAGGAAAAGGACAGCGCTGAGTCTGTCGACAGACACTGGGTTCACGACAGGAAGGAGCCTCTCGGCAGAGGTTCCCCTGGACACACACACCACCCTCCTGCACCCTGCAGTTCTCATAGGAAATTTTCTGCCCCAGGCCAGGATTTCAGCCATCCGCCTTTTCTTTCTATTCAGAGTCCCACATATTCATAAAGTTCTTTTCTCCAAGCCAGGGTTGAGCAATCCAGGTCCAGGTGTGGACGATTTTTCCTGATGGTTACAGAAACAGTGGCATTCAGATGTATCAGCCTGGAGGACTCCAGCGATCCCTATCTTGGGTCCTTACCAGGATGATCAGCTCCCAGGTGTTCCAGTATGGCCTTTTGGGACAGCCCATCTCCGGACTAGCCACATGTATTAAATTGTAAATGAGGCATTGTCCAAGAAAACCTGGCTCTGGTGTAACTGAATATGTGGGGGGGCAGCTCACAGTGCTGGTGCGTGTATTTTGTAATAACTAAATATTATACATGCCAAATCATATTTCCCTTGATTAAGTACAGCAGTATTTCATTGGTGCAAATTATAATCATACATAACAATAGGTGGTGCCAGGCAGGGACAGGCAAGGACAGGCAGTGCCAGGCAGCGGTGAGGCCGCAGCTCTGCTGCTCGGTGGTGTGGCCTGCAGGCCACAGGCGAACAGGGATCTATCCTGGGCACAGTGACCCATTTCTAACGGGAGCCCTTGGAACTGAACGAGGTGTGCGAGAATGAGGGTGCTGCAGAGGGAGCGATGGCAACAGAGAGTGATGCCGAGGCAACAAGATAATGCTTGAGCTATGCAAAAAGCTGTAGCTATGAACAAGGAAGGTACTTTGTAACAGGCGTGTGTGGCAGCACATTTCTCCCTCTCAGGTGCACAGAGAGAAATGAAAGAGAAAACAATTTCTACTTCTGCTCCTTTTTTTTCTCATGTGGAATATATTTGGAGAATTGTTTACCTGGAGTGAGTGCTTGGTTGGATTCTGGTGAGGATTGTTTGAGCCTGATGGCCAATCCAACCCACCTGGGGCTGGACTCTCAGAGAGGGTCACGAGTTGTGTGAGAGTTAGAGTCAGAGAAAGTAGTATGCAGTTTTAGTATCTTCCTTTATGTAGTATATGAATGTATTTTAGCATAGTTATAATAAAGAAATCATTCAGCCTTCTGAATTGAGTCAGACATCCTCATTTCTTCCCATTGGGTTTGTCTGCATTTGCAATAGGTGTGAAAAACATGTTCACTCTCCTGTGAAAATTTAAACAGTTTAATAAAGGACAATAGGAGACAAAGATGGTGAAGCAAAGATTAAGGTGGGTATGTCTTGGCACTCAGCCAAGAGCACACAGTTATCTTGGGAGATACTCTTTTAAGTACCTTTTCCATTAGATCAGCTCTTTGCATATTCATAACCCTTATTCATATCCATAAACGAGTTTACATATGCCAGGAACTGTTTTACATGGCATCTCCTTGGGTCCAGCTTTTTAGAGCATGTGTGTTTCTTGGCTGTGGTTTTGACTCGTTCTTCTTATCACTTCCTTATCACAAGTTTGGGCCTTGGTCCATACTTTCTTCGCACAGCAGATGCTGATAGTTGGCCTATCAATAACAGGGTCCTCATTACATGTTTGCTGGATGTTATCCTGACCAAACAGACAGTTCTCTCAGAACTGTATCACTACCACTACTACTATGTCTAAGTTTTTGTTAATAGCAGAAATAAAAGCAAAGTTATTTTAACATTATACATATAACATTCATGCTAATATTTGCAAAAAGCCAACAACATAACATGTATTTATAACAATGGGTATGTGAATGAAGTACTTTTTAGAAATCAGCAAATTTAGCAGAACAAGGTAACCACTGTCTGTCTAAACAGGCAATCTCATAGAGCAGGTGCAGAAACAGGGGTGAAAAGTTCAAGCCTGAGGAAGACTTCTGAGCCTTCATCAAAAATGACCACAGGAGGCTGATGACCACCTCGTGCAGAAACCATCATGTGCTGCAAGGGCTTACACAATCGTGTGATCAGAAAATACGTTACAATGGGAAGGTTAGGAAAGTTTAATGTGCACATTAAGTAAAAAATAGAAAAGCTAGTGCTGTGCACAGAATGGATGAGTGAGTTTGTGGTTGAAACATAAACTTTAAGGGATTTAGAGATTTTAGTTAGAGATAAGCCTTACTAGAGTTAATTAAAATAAATGAGTAGGCCTTGATGAAGTTAAGAGTTAGTAGTTAACTAATAACTGACTGCTTGTCAACACAATGTTTAGTTAGCTGGGTTTATAATGAAGAACATAGAAACTGACAAAGAGCTTTTAGGAACATAAGACAATTGTGGCCTCCTCTGTTCTGAAACAAGGAATGGGAGTTCTACCAAGAGTTCATTTGTCATACTTGCATTGAAAAGGTAGAAAGGTCTGAATGAGGAAGATTTCATTTACTTCCTCATTTTGGACCCATCCCCAGGAAAAGAATCAACGACTCATTTCAAGGAACAAACTACACATGCTTAATAGCTTTTGAAATTATTAGCATATGAAGCGAGGAATGGGATGTACCAAAATGATGAATGTGTATTTGTATTTTGGGTATTCAATACCTGTATGGATAAAAGGGCTCTGTAATCACTTGGAAGGCGCGGTGTGGATTTGGGAATGGGATGTACCAAAATGATGAATGTGTATTTGTATTTTGGGTATTCAATACTTGTATGGATAAAAGGACTGTGTAATCACTTGTAAGCTGTGGTGTGTATTTGGGAGCGATCCCACACGCTGCCCGGCGTCGAATAAACACACACTTTCTAACTTTAAACTGTTAGAGAGTTTTTGTCTGTCACAGTTGGATATTGGTACTAGATCAATATCCATATTTCTTTAATAATTCATGGTGGAGCCATCCCCCTCACTCCCAACACAGAATAAACAAATACCTGCTCTGTCGGCCTTCTGCTATGGAGGACTGTGTTCTTGCCTGGTTTTTGGGCATTAAGGTCCCATAGCAAATATTTTCTGGCGAGTCTCCTGATGTGCCTGATCCAATGCTGTGCTGTCTCCCAGTGACCTTGTTCTGATTTAAACCATCTCGGAATGTGCTGGAAATACAGCCTGGACTATAAAGGGCAGGTGGGAAACCGTTCCCAAGGCACTGCTCTAGGGGTGTGCAGCTTCTGAACGACACAAATAGTTCAGATTGCCACAGAGACCTGCTGGGCTGTGCCTCTGGAGCAGGACTGTGACAAATGGCATCTTCAGTGCCACCTTCATAGTTGCTTTCCTTGGGGCTGCCAAGATCAGGATGAAGTGGTGTTCGTGCCCCACCTGCAAGCCACAGGTTGCTGTAACTGGCTGTGTTTTTGCTGCTTTATGTGCTCTCTTAATGATGCCCCGAGGTGCTCTGGCTCATGGCAGTATAATCTATGTGGAACTGCTTCTTGTGCCTGTGTGTGGGGCTGGGTCAGTCCCTGAATGCCCCATGGAGCCCCCGAGGTTGGAAAAGCCATTTGAGACCACGGGGTTCAGGTGCTGCCCCAGCATGGGCGAGGCCACCCCTGAGCCGTGTCCCCAGGTGCCACATCAGGAACCACCCTCTGAGCAACACAAATTGGGGTGGGGGCTACAGGCACTGGCAGTGACATTGCTGGCTGGCACTGGGGTAGGGGGTCCCAGAGGGGTCCCAAATCCCTCCCACAGGGTGGCTGGTGTGCAGGAGACAGTGTGCAGGGGAAGCAGCCCAAAGCCAGGCTTGGGACAGCTACCCTCAGTTCAGGGAACCTGTGCCTGGAGCACCTTTAACTCCAGTGTCTTTTTATAGATGCAGATTTTTATGCACTTGGAAGCAGATTTGGGGGTCTGCCTGTGCCTCACCACCCTCACAGGGAGGAATTTCCTCCCAATATCCCATCTAAATCTATGTTCCTTCAGCTTAAGACATTCCCCCTTGTCCAAAGCCCCTTTGCTATGGCCTGTTGCTGCTGCAGTATTTGCTTTTTATATGATTATATTGCATTTATCTATTGTTTAGTACAAGGGACACTTTAGGAAGAAATTCTCCCTGTCCTCTTGTCCTTTTGCCTCCAGATGTTCCCATCCCAATGAATTCAGGTTTGATTTCATTCCTTAATCCAATTTTAGCACGAGTTAATTTTACTTAGAGCAGAGGTACTTTCAAGTAACTTCAAATAATAAAAGAAGAATGGAAAGGAGTGTCCAAATACTTTTCCAGGTGTCTCTGCTCTCCTGGCATCAGACTGAATCCCTCCTTCCTCCCAGACAGGCCTGGCTGCTGTGGACAACCTGTGTGAAATCTGTGCCAGTGCTGCCTGCACCATCTGCTTCTGAGAAGGTGGGAGAACCCACAGAAGACATGTCCAGCTGGGAAATTTGTGCATTTCTATAGCACCATCATGTAGTTTCACCCATCAATTTTTCTGGGCTCCATCTCTCCCTGCAGTCAAACTGCAGCTCCCAGCTCATGGGGACATCCCTGCAGTCCTGCTGCACCTGGATCAGGTGCCACCAGCACAGCAGATCTGCCAGCAGGGAGGCTGGGACTCCTCTGAGAGGTTCCAGTGCTGCAGGAGCTGGGTGACACTGGGATGGAAATGCCCTGGGTTTCATTTCCCACTATTTTGCCTGGGTTTGAACATGCTGGGGGAAACTCAGTACCTGCTGCAACCTTTTAGTTAGTAGTATTAATATTTAATATTTAATATCTAATACTTAATAGTGTTGTAAGATTTTTGAGAGAGACAGGACGTGATTTATATTTAGAGTAAGAATTGAGCTACCCTCCTACTAGGCCTCAGATAAGCGGCCTTGGTGGGACCTGGAAGCCTTTTGCATAGTAAGAAACTGGTTGTGGTGCAGTTAGAAATTATGTTAAGGTAACCACCAAGTAATGAGCTTTCTGAGTGTGAATTAGGGTAGAGCTGCAGTGTGAAAAGCCTGACCACCTTAAGGCAAAGGTAAACAATGTTTACTGACCAATGATAGCATGTTCACAACTTGTAAACTCTACTGAAGTGTATATAAACTGCCATCTTTTGGACAATAAACAGAGAATGTAGCTTTAACCATATTGGCTTGATCTGTGTTTTGTCCAGTCCAGCTCCCCTCATATTATAAGAAGTCTCTAGCATCATAATAGCTAGTATTTAATGTCTGATAATTAAGATTTAATATTCAATATTGGTCTGTGATTTTGCCTCCTGTACACACAACAGCAGCACTGAGTTATTCCCTTTCTCAGCCCTCATTCCAGTGTGTTGGATCCCTTTCCCTTCCACCTGTCTGCAGGTGACACCTCCCAGTTTGTAGCAGAACTGCAACATTAACTCAAGATGAATTTCTGGTGTTTAGGAACACTTTGCCAGCCAGAAATCAGCCTGTTCCTTGTACTGATTGCAGCTGATTTAAGGAATGGCTGTAGAGGAGCAAAGGAAATCTTCCCTGGTTATGTATTGAGATTCTTTAAACTCCCTTTAGGAGGAAGGAATTCCAAACTGCAGGGCTGGAATCATGTTGAAATGGAAGCATTGCCTGTTGCTTTAGTTATTGGTAGCAAGAGTGTGAAGAAAGGATCTGTGCATGTTTATATGTTGTATAGGAAATAAAAGCTATGCATAATTTGGATTTTTAAAAAATGTTATTGCTGGGTTTTGTGGTAGACTTGATTTTAGGATACTCTTGCTTACTTGTTTTTTTCTCATATAAGGTGCTTCCTGTCTGGGGCTTCCCTGAATAAAAGATATCATTTAATAGTGTCCTGAACATCAACCAGTTTGTGGTCACAGAATGTCAGAATCACTGAGGCTGGAAAAGCCTCCCAGGAACATCTGGAACTCCCAGGAGCATCGAGTCCACTCTGTGTGTGATTCCCACCTTGTCCCCAGCCCAGAGTGCCATGTCCAGGTGTTCCTTGGACACCTCCAGGGATGGGCACTCCAAACCTCCCTGAGCAGCCCGTGCCAAGGCCTGAGCCCCTTTCCATGGGGAAATTCCTGCTGGTTCCACCCTGAGCCTGCCCTGGCCCAGCCTGAGGCTGTTCCCTCTGCTCCTGTCCCTGTCCCTGGAGCAGAGCCTGTCCCTCCTGGCTGTCCCCTCCTGTCAGGAGCTGTGCAGAGCCTCCTGAGCCTCCTTTTCTCCAGGCTGAGCCCCTTCCCCAGACCCCTGTAAGGAATACAAGTCTGTATCAGAGATTTTAAACTTTTCCCTCCTACTTGTAACTCTTGAATTATTGTCTCCATCTGGGACCCTCAACTCAGCAACCAAGTTATACAAGGCTGCCAATGCTCCAAAGCTGCACCCTTATCCCAGGAGCCTGGGGCCTACATCCAGAACTGATGTTAGAAAATTAACATTAAGTGTGTAAACTCCTATTTCACTTGACAGGACAGCTGTGAGGGTGTAGATGGGGATTCCTTAGATCAGTCTGTTGACTACTCCAGGTGCCCTGGCCTTGGTTTTCAATTCCCATCCAATGTCCTGGAATGCCCAGATGTGCAGTTCTATAATCAAGTTTTAAGCACTGGGCTGACCCAGGACAGTTTTAGCATAAGTTTGGAGCTGTTATTCTGTACATTTGTGTTCCTTTAAGGGACTAACATTATTTTAATAGGGGAAGACCATAAACAACACTAATATATAATTTTCTGTGATGTCTTTGTAAATTATTTGGGAGAATTTGCTCAGATATTTAGGGTACTTCTGGTAGCACAACATTGCCCCTACTGAGCAGCACAAATTTATCTGTACCCTTTACTCATGAGAACATGTGCAAACCAGTTCTGTTGATAGGACGTGATAACTCAGGGCTGCAGGAGAGAGACTTTACAGCCAGGAATGGAGAAAAAGGGACTTTCTGCTCTCCTGCTGCCATGTAGTAAAACTGCCCCATTCCTGGGTACAGCAGTGAGGTGTGTGTGTGTGTGTGTGTGGGAATTAAAAGGAGATTTAGGGTTGAGTTACAAAGGAAAAAATGGGATAAAGATTTCAATGGCTTTTTGTGATCATGGTGGCATTCATTTTTGGAACAAAGTCCTTTGCTCTTCTAATGAAGAGCTTGAACTTTTTACAAGAGCAGGCAGTGACAGGATGAGGGGGAACGGCCTCCAGCAATTTAGATTGGATCTTCAGAAGAAATTCTGGAGTAGAAGCACTGAACAGAGGTAGGAGCAAGAGGCTGTTCGTGAGGACAGCAGCCACAGCTGGCAGCTCTGCCCAAAGCTGCTCTTCCTTGGGTGATCCTGCCCGTGGAATGTGGGCAGCACTGGGAATTACATCAGTTACTTTAGCCAGAACAAGAGAACTCCCTGACACAGGGCAGGTTTGCACAGAGGGAAAGCTGATTGATGAAAAGGGGGATTTTATGTCTTAGGTGGGTAAATCCAGAGTTTTAGACACCATTTCCTTTCAGAGTGTGTGATTAAACAATAAGCAGCTTGGAAGGGACATTGAGCATCTGCAAATTAAAGGATTGCCTGAATGATCTTTCTTAAACACAGACTTGACATCCACATCCTTTAACCACACACAAATCCCTCCTTAACACATGCACAGCTTTCTCTAGCACATGCCAAATCCCAGTTCACACTGGGCACATGCAGAGGTTTTTTTAGGCTTTATAATCTATGAATTCTTTCTGAATCATTCCCTCTTCCCTTCTGACCCACAGGAAGGGCAATGTGGTCTGTAGAGCCCAGACACCCCCAGGCCTGAACCTCAGCATAGTTAACACTCCTTTGTTGCCAACTCCCAACACTGGAGTTTTTTCCCAGCTGTTGAGCACTGAGATGACAAATTCCATCAGTTCTGTAATTCCAAGACCTCCATGAAGTGCTGGATAATGCAGAGACTGGCAGCTCTTCCCTATGTCCAGCACTTGCCACTCCCAGCCCCTGATTCCCCTTGTCCCTTTGTCACTGTGTAATTCTGTGTTTTGATGTCCACAGTCATCAGGAAAGTGGGATTTCCCCTTTTCTCTCTTAGATTGGATACACAGATTTTCGTGCCTATTCTCCCTTAAATTTGCCTCACCTTTCCACCCATATTTCTCTTACCTTTCTGCTCATTCTGCTAAGCTCTTCCAAATTTTGCTGTGTCCAGGCCTTGCTTGATCCATCTTTGTATTCACTTATTGGCTGCCATTTCTGGTCCTTCCTACTGGCACCACTCCAGACTCTTTCCTTTAATTTTTGGAGTTTGGGTTGGTTTTTCTTCCCCTCCTTGATTCTGTAATGTGGCTCTTTCCCCAGCTTCCATGATTCCTCCTCCTTCATTCCTGCCCTATGACTCTCTTGGTCCTTGTGGGATTTCCCTGCCCATTTCTCCCTCTATTCTGCCGAAGCTCAACATTCCCTGGACTAATAATTCTTTCTTAGTTTAAAAGTTATACTTTCTACATATTTATCATATTTTGACTCCCTCTTCTAGCCACTAGTGTTCTCAACCAACCAGCTTTAGATCCTATTAAAATCCTAATCCCATAGTTCCTTTCCAATTCCCACCCACATCACCCTCTAGTCCCACTCCTGTATCCCTTCTATCCAGAAATTTTGTGTCTATCTGCTTCTATTGACATTAACCTCTGTCTTCCCACCCTCTGGCCATTATCACTTCATGTATTCTTGCTGTATTTCCCATATTCTCCCTGTATTTCAGAACGCTTGTTTATCCTTTATTTTTATTTTCTTTTTTTTTTTTTGGTTTTATTTTTTTCCCCTCATTTTTTGTCTTTTTTATTTTCCCTAAATGGAAAAATCCAGACAGAATTTGAGGTAAGCAGGAGAAGAACATGTTTTACCAGCAAAAACATTTCCTTGATTTAAAATGCTCAAAAATATGAAGGCTCAAACCCATTTCTTCAAAGAATCCTGGAGTGAGGTTGGAAAGGACAATGGGGGTGACCCAGTTCCTGTGACCTGAGTGTCCAGGACCATTTCCAGATGACTTTTGGATGTCTCCAAGGATGGAGACTCCACAACTTCTCTGAGCAGCCCATTTCATTTCAGTTATCATTCACCCTTCTTTTATTTTTTTGTTCAATATCAGTGGCTTTTGCTAATTTCAAATGAAGCTTTTTTTTTTTTTTTTTTTTTTTTTTTGAGGAAATTTCTGTGCTTTTCATGAGAAAAAATGCAGCAGGATTAGAGGCAATGTTGGTGGGGCTGGTGTCATCCCTGGGTGGGGCTCTGCTCCCACTCCACACAAATCCAAGGATCCTGGAGTGCTCAGCAAACACTGAGCACACAAAGACGTGATTGTCCTTGGGGTAACATTTTAACTAAAGGGTCAGAGAAAGTACCAGCAGTGACGTGATTTGGTTTATAAGCAATAAAAAGGCCATAAAAGCAACGGCACAGCCAAGGAGAATCTGCATTAAGTGTTTTGCATCACTGCCATGTTCTGATAAAAACTATCATCACTGGGATAGGAATACTCTTAGATCTTTCCAGGATATTTTTTTTTTTCCCAGGAGTCTGAAAGACAAATCCCATATTCTCGTCTGCCTGGGATATTTCACTGTCAGGGGTATTTCACTGATCAGAATTAATGATAAATGTATTTTATTGCTGTTTTCAGTCCTGTCATGGTAAGACACTTTTTGAGCAGATCAGATTCTGCTTTGCTGTCCCAGTGGATGAGGTAACACGGTGAATCCCAATATTCCTTTTAACATTCAGCTGCTTTAAATAGCATATCCCTCACAATTTGGTGTGTCCCAGCAGGGGCCTGAATTGTACTCCGGTGATTTACCCCGGGGCAATTTTGATTTTTTAGTATCTCATGAGAGATATCTCATGATGGGAGATACCTGGGGAAAAAAAACCTGGAAACTCCAGTGCAGAGTGACTGAGGTGGTGAGGGGTCTGTGGCACAACAGGTGGAGGGAGATGAATTTCTTTAATCTGGGAAAGGGGAGAAGAAAAGGGTGAGGGGGACAAATTTGGGGGACGGGTTAATCATGGGAGGGTCTGTTATTTCCAGATCCTTCAGAAAGGCACATCCAGTGACATTTCTCTGACAGCTTCAAGGATCCATGTCTCAGTTTGCTTATGAACTGCTTGGCTTTTAATACCTCTGGAAGTTTTTTGTTTTGAAGCTTGCACCAAGTGTGGTGCATATTTGCAGGTGAAAAAGAAATATTTATGATTATTCTGAACCTGCTGCCCCATCATTTTGCTAAATTCCCCTTGTCTGGTGTCATTTGCCTTTGTGTGCTCTAAAGCTGCTCCTTCTCTTTGATCTCTTGTTGACTCAGACCTTCACAGAGCTTCTGTGGTTTAAGATCCTTTTGGACAAAGCTCTAAGACACAGGGTGGGATTGTTGGGGGGTTTGTGCAGGACCAGGAGTTGGACTGGATGGTCCTTGTGGGTCCCTTCCATCTCAGGATATTCCACAATTTCGTAGTCAAGGTGTGAAATCCATTGCCATGAGTCCAACAGAATTTTCTCTCCTCTCTTTGCTCTGTCCCTGTGTAGGGATGTAGGAAACACTATGAAGTTCATGGGAAGGCAAGTTCATTAGATTTAGATTTACTGTAGGATGTTCAGGGGAGGAAGCAAAGGTGGGGAAATAGAGGGGTTGATGGAATTTGGAGAGAGACAAACACAGAGGGAAAAAAAACAAGGCCAAGGGAATGAGAGTGGCCAGTTAAGTCGCTGTGTTAAGAGCTCACTGGGTAGTGTGATCCTGATCCTGACCAGCACACTGTGACCTGAGTGCTGCTGAGCCTGGTGGGCCTGTGGCAGCCTCGCCTCTGTTGGGGTCCCAGATTTGCAGCTCCCCATGAAAAGCAGCAGCAAAAAAGAGCCCTCAGTTAAATTAGTCAGGGACTGTATCTGAGAGTCACTTGTGGGGTTTGTGAGTACAGGATGTCAGGAGCTGGCTTGGAGAAGAGCCTGGACAAATGAATGCAAATGAAACAGGAGCCCTGCCTCAATGATTTATGGCAGGAGTGATGTTTGTTCTGTGTGAAATAGGGGCAATTGCAGATCCTGATTACTGAGGATGTGTCACTCAAAACCAGCATAGGGCCGGGTACAAAATACTCTCCTTTGTGGTGAAGTTCTGTGGGTGTACAATCAGGTGGTACCCAGGTTACTGGGGCCTTCTCTCCCACCAGCCTTTCATCTTCTCCTTCATAAAAACAACAAATCTATTCCAGCAACACTCTGGTGTGGGACTCAGATCCAGTCAAAGAAAGAAACTGAGAATTTCTAGCCAGGCAAAAGCCTGAGAAAGAGCTGGAGAGAATGTAAATAATTCTTTATCTCTCTTGTTGTTCACATTGTTATAGTTAAGTTCTATCACTGTGCATCAAGCACTCTGCACCAACGCGTGAGTTATTTTCACTTCAGAACCAATGGAGCTGGTCCTCACAAAGCTCTGTATAAAAGAGCAGTGTGTTTTGAATAAATTGGAGTTTTACTCTCACAGCCTTCTGATCTGGTGAGTTTTCTCATTCCCGTCCTGCCTCGACAGCGACGCTCTGGCAGTTGGGCTGAGGATTGTTAGTGTTTATTGCCTGATAAAGCTCTGCACAGGACTGTGACATAATCTCTGGGTGTTCAGAAGCTGCCGACAGAAGCTGTGCCCAGGTGGGTCACAGCAGCCCCATGGACACCATCCCTCCCTGTGGGGATCCTCTGGGGGCCCTGCGGTGGGACAGCACGTCCCACACCTGGGTCACAGGTGTTTGTCCAGGACGCAAGTGAGTGGGGGGGTCAGAAGAGCCTCTAGCTAGAAAAAGTCTTGGGAAAGAGAAAATCCCTGGGCTGGTGACAGAGGCACCTGAGGCAGAGGAAAGTGAGGGAAGGGATTTGTACAGTGAGATTAAAGATTGGAGTGTGGAGAGGGACAGCTCCAGGGTCTGCTCTGTGAGCAGGGACAGCACCCAGGGAAGGGCTGGGGCTGGGTCAGGGGGGTTTGGGCTGAATATCAGGGAAAGGCTCTTCCCCCAGAGGTGCTGGCACTGCCCAGGCTGCCCAGGGAATGGGCACAGCCCCGAGGCTGCCACAGCCCCAGGAGCATTTGGACAGGCTGGGATTGTTGGGGTGTGTGTGCAGGGCCAGGGGTTGGATTCTGATCCTTGTGGGTCCCTCCCAGCTCAGGATGTTCTGTGATTCTTTGTACACCAAAAACAGAGACAGAATCATGGAATGGTTTGGGTTGGAAGGGACCTCAAAGACCACCTGGTTCCAGCCCCTCCATGGACTGGTCTGACTCCAGAGCTCACATTTGGAATGTGCAGCTCTGTGGGTGGGTCTTGCTTTCTTGGTTCAGGGCAGAAACAGGGTGCAGGTGCCACCAGGAGCTACAGGAGATGTGTCCCTGTGAAAACAGGGCAGCTCACATGGCTGCTGGTCCTCTGATCCAGACAGATCTATAGTGAGCTGCAAATGTATTGATCCAAGCAGATGTATAGCGAGATACAGATCTACTGATTCACATTTGGTGAACTGCAGATCTATTGATCCAGATCTGTGGTCATCTACAGATCTCTCTTTGGACAGGTAGATCCATCCATTGATAGATCCGTGTGCTCTTTTGATCCACACAGATTTACACTGAACTACAGGTTTACATTTTCCTACAAAAGCAGGAGCAATTCTTTCCAGGTTGTTCCTGGGAGGAGCTTGTCTAATTTGTTCTTAAGCCTTACAAACCTGGGAAATTCTACAATTTCCTCACAAACGTCCAAAGCTTCACCATATCTGTTATTGAAACCTTTTCTCTTTGAATCAACCCTTTACTCTTTTCATAGAATCCCAAAATCCCAGAATGGGTGGGTTGAAAGGAACACCTTAAAGCCCATCTTGTGCCTGTCCTGAGCAGGGACACCTTCCACTATCCCAGCCCTGTCCAGCCTGGTCCTGGACCCTCTCAGGGATGGGGCAGCTGTATTATCTTTTATCAATTCCCTACAAATCCAAGGAATGTTTTCATCCCTACCTAAATCATATCTATATTCTTTTTGTTTTTTGGTCCTCTTTTTTTTTGTCTGTCCCTCCAGGGACATTTGTTCTCTCTGGAATCACAGCAGCTGTTGCATGTCTTCCCTGAGGTGTGGCGCTCTCCATGAATACAAAAGTATAAGATGATGGAAGGGGCAATGTCTGTGAGAAGGACAGAAGGAACCAGAGTTGCCAAACTATTTTATTTTATTTTATTTTATTTTATTTTATTTTATTTTATTTTATTTTATTTTATTTTATTTTATTTTATTTTATTTTATTTTATTTTATTTTATTTTATTATTTTCTTTTCTAATTTTTACATTTAATTTAATTAAAATTTTTTTTTCTGTCTTCATTTTTCTTGTAAGCCACATGAGGGCAGTCTTAGCCTGTTATTTGTGGGAAATGACCTGCAATTCCCTGACAAAAGTTAAAGAGGCTCTCAAGAGCTATTTCCTACCAGAGAGTGCAAAGGGAAACATTCCTCTTGGACTGGAGATGTATTAAAGTGCAGAACAGAACACAAAATAGGAAGTGAAATAATAAAAAAAGCTTTCTTTTTACACTTTTCCTTGCACCTTTCTTTAACAATGCCCTGCTGGCTGCCCAGTCACCTTTTCCTGTATATGGCTATAAAATGCTTCCATGGGGATCCTTTTCCAGGGCTTTCCCAGCGACTGAGGTGAGGCTGACTTGCTCATAGTCCCCAGACTTCCCCTTGAGTTTCCTCTGGAAGATGGGTGAGATGCTGAAGTTTATTTTTCAGGAACTTCCTTTTTCACCATGACCTTTCAGACATGACAGAAAAGATTCTTGCAATGGTTCCAGCTGGTTCTCCCTGTGCCTTGGGATGCATCCATCCCATCCCATGGAGCTGTGTGTCCATCCCATGGAGCTGTGTGTCCATCCTGTCCCATCCCACGGAGCTGTGTGTCCATCCCATGGAGCTGTGTGTCCATCCTGTCCCATCCCACGGAGCTGTGTGTCCATCCCATGGAGCTGTGTGTCCATCCTGTCCCATCCTGCAGAGCTGTGTGTCCATCCTCTCCCATCCCATGGAGCTGTGTGTCCATCCTCCCCCATCCCATATCCCATCCCATCCCGTTGATCCCATCCTATCCTGTTGATCCCATCCTGTTGATCCCATCCCGTCCCGTCCCACCCATCCCATCCCGTCCCATCCCATCCCATCCCATCCCATCCCATCCCATCCCATCCCATCCCATCCCATCCCATCCCATCCCATCCCATCCCATCCCATCCCATCCCATCCCATCCCATCCCATCCCATTTTTTGGCCTCTTGCAGCCCAGACTGAGCAGTGCCACACTGAGCTGTGTGACTGAAGTAAGGTCTGCTTGCACTGGAGATTGAGACAGTCAAGCCCCAGTCCCAGCCACTGCTGAGAAAGCAGCTCAGACAGGCAGAACTGCTGGGATAAAGAAGGAAACTGGGATATGTTACCAGGGATCTAAAGCAGAAGCTCAGCACAGGCTCCTGAGGCCATCAAAGTGCTCAAGAAACAGCTTGGGGCTGATGTTGAACACCTGCAGATGTAAAACCTCCAGGAGCCCTTCAGCACCAGGTTCTGAACACCCACAGCTTAAACTGCTGTTCAGCGAGCCCTGGGCACTGCTGTCATTGAAGGGGCTCTAATTAATATCACTGCAAAAATATTGTTACCTCACTGAATTGTTAGAGCAGCAAGGAGAGCTCAGCTCCTGTGAGAATCCAGAGCTTCCCTCTGGCTGCCCTGGCAGGTCTGGGACCCTGGCAGGGGTCAGGAACCCCCCTGGACAGAGCCCCCAGAGACACTGGCTGTGATCTCTGTCCATGGAAAAGAGTTTTCAATCTTACAGGATGAATTACCAGCTCTGAGTGTTTGATATGAGTAATAATTAAGCGTGGCACGGGTGCAAAAGTAAAATTTTAGGATTCTAGATTAGGGGTCCAAAGGGGACAAGATGGAGGAAATTGGGTGTGCCTTGTCCTTTTTCTCCTTCTTCATGCCCTCCATGTTTCACTGTGGTGTTGGCATTTTTCTGTTGGTTTAGGCTGGGGACACACTGTCCAACGTAGGTGACAGATATTGGCACGTTATTGTAAATCCAGCACAGGGAGTTTGTGGTATTTAATGTTTGTAACATCCCACTGAGGGCAGAGCCCCACACGCTGCCCTGCAGGACAGAGCTGCGGCAGGGCAGCAGAACATGTTAGAGATAAACAGAATAAACTACCTTGAAACAGCACAGACCAATTATGGCTTCTGCTTTGGCAGCGGGGCTGACAGACAGAGACTTTCTACAATCTCAGAATCATCAATACCTCAGATTCCGACAAGCTCCTACATGCAGGGGAGGCAGGGCTGGGGTGTTCCTTCTCTAGGAGGGATCCCCCAGGGAAAGAAGGAGCTGTGTCCTCAGAATGCAGCTCAAGGCTTTTAAAAAGATGTTTTGCCAGATCTCTGGTCCCAGAGAGAAAATCAGCTCAGTGAGGAACCACCCCTCCTGATCCAGAGTCCCTTCAGAAAGTGTGGGAAACTGGTTAAAACCTAGTTTTGGTAGGATAAGAAAAAGAAACACCACTAGAAGAGGGGTAAAAACTACAACTGGTTAGAAAGGATTTTGCTGCTTAGACTCCTGGTAAATGAGCACAAGGGAATTGTGCTGTGCATGGAATCCCTGAGACTGGAAATGACCTCTCAGATCATTGAGTCCAACCATTAACTCAGAAGAACTGAAAGAGCAGAGGAACCAGGGATCCCAAAACCAGCAGAAGATGAAACCGCTGACAGCAGTACAGTCCTTGGTGCTGAAGTGGCATTTTTGTGTGGTGCTTTGGGCAGGCACAAACTTGATAGTAAAAGGGTTTAAAAATCATGGGGATTTAGGGTTAACAGGAAAAATAAGCTTAGTAGGCCCTGGAAAAATAAACACCCTAAGCACATGAAGAACTGGTACTTGCTAGAACTGCACCTGTGTAGCTAGTACATGATAAATGATATAATTGTTAGATGTGATGATTGTTTAGTAATTAAATATAATTGCTGTTTAATCATAAGAGTAATCATGAGAAACTGTGGTCAGGGACCTAAGAAAGATCACAAGAAACTCATGGTTGAATAAAGTCAATGTATACAATAGAACAATATAAGTTTAATAATTAATATGTAAGTTATATAACAATAGAATATAAAATATGTTCAGCTCGAAAGCCATGTCAGAGTCAGATTTGGGTCTGCACCCCTGATTCCCAGAGCTCTCAATAAAAGCACCTGCAGATAATCATATCCTGTGATTATGTGTGTTCCTGAACGTTAACAAACCCACTGGAACAGAGAAGGCCAAAGGGTTTGGGAAATAGGCAGGAAAAGTGCTGAAGTTTGGGGAAGGTCGATGGGATGTGATGTCTCAGTGTCACTTCTAACACAAGAATGGGAGAGCACCACACCAAACTGGGGGGTTGCAGGTGCAGAACACACCAAAGAATTTCTCTCCCCACAAATGATAACTAGCTGTGGATCTGTCAGGTGTAGGGTCAGATGGCAGATTTATAGGGGTTTAAAAAAGGAATGAAAAAGCTCATGGAAGAACAGTCCATGGAAGGATGCTGAGGAAAATGCACATTTCATGGTCAGACAGGATCAAGTCCATACATTTGTCCTGTTCTTTATCTTTTCTTGATGCGTCAGATGGTTTTCAAATGTCCTTACTAAACCCAGCTCCACCTCAATAATATTTTACAACATGCTGGACCCTCACAAACTATATTTCTACCAGCGGAGACATCAGCCACCATCATTCCAATGGCACTGAATGGGGGCTGATACCAGGAAATAGGGAACAGAAAAGGAGTATCAGAAAAATAGCACATCCTGCAGAGTGCAAGGCCCAAGGATGAGAGTTTCTGCCCATAAGTGCAATGGTTGAGAGGAAGTTACAAGATAATAACTTATTTTATAACTATATATATATATATATATGAAAATATATACATATAATAACTTTATATATGTGTGTGTGTGTATACCCACAAATACACACACACATTTTTTATGTATGTATGAGTACACTGAAAGCAAAGCAAAAGCTTTAGATCCGTAAGTGGCACAAAAAACCTTTTCCACAAAAAACCTTCAACAACAACAACAACAAAACCCAAACCCCAAAACAAAAAGAGAAAACTCCAACCCCCAAAAAACCCAAAAGGGCAAAAAGAACAGAAGCCTCAAACTAAAAGCCCACACACATAAGAAGAAAACCCTGGGGACTAAACTGGTAACCAAAAGTCACCGTCTAATGACCTAGAACAGGAGTCTTTCCCCCTAAATTAAGTTTTGCACAGAATAAACTAAACACACAAGGGCCAATGATGAACCAAGTTCTAAGAAGAATCTTTTAGAATACTTCTGTTAGAGTCCCAGATACTGAGAATTTTAGACTTTCTATACTGAAAGGTACAGACTCTTGAAAAACCACTACATTTAACTTGAGGTTGTGAAGAAAACTTTTGAAATTAAATAATAAAACTAAAATTTTAAATATATATGTAATTTAATTTAAAATGTGTAATATTACATAATAAAAAAAACTTAGAATTTAAATTTTAATGTGTAGTAATATATGTAAGACACTTGAAAAATATTTTATCCTGAACTGGGCAAAGACTAAAGAACAGAACACCCACCCACAAATATGTGACAGTTTTCCTGAAAAGCCAGGGAAGAAGCCTCAGGAGCAAAGGTACAACATGGTGGGGCTTCACGGTGCTCTGTCCATGCTGGAGAACATTTTGTGCCCAAGAATGTCTCTTTCTGTGTCTGAATATCTTAGGAAAAGTTCCTGTTTCAATTCAAGGGGTGGCTGAGCCAGCACAAACCCAAGGATGTTCACAGCGATGTGGGAACAAGAGCAGAAGCTGCCCTGGGTGTTGGGAAGCACAAACCTTATGCTATAAGGTTGTTTTAACTCCACCAGAATTTTCCCTTGTGAGAGCAAGGAACGTTGTAAAAATCATCCTGTAGGCTCAGCTGCTCTGACAGGTGTTTGTTTAACACGTTGCCTTTCTCTCATTTGGAAGGAAACTGTATTGATAGGAAAACCCCTTCAGTTGTGTTCTGAAGTCATCAATGGTTCCCAGTCCCTTCAGATGGTGCTCCTGGAGTGCCAGGCTGCCTTCCCTGCAGGCAGAGGATGCATTTCAGCAGGGCAGGGCTCCACCTGGGCTGCACCAGCTCCATGGGACTTGCTCCAGTGCTGCCTTTCAGTGGCAGCAGCTCCCTGGCCACCGAGAGAAACAACTCTGCTGTCGGAGCCCCGGCCTGGTTCAGGGGTTCTGTGTGCTGGAAAAGTCTCTCCTCCAAGCCGTGCTTCCAAAGAAAGGCTCAGCAGTCTCTGTTGTTCGGTCTCAAGGCAATTTATTGCAGTTATCAATAAGATTTTCTTCTTGGGCTGCTGTGGTTTGCTCACAGCTCAGGCAGAGGCACACACACACCCTGACATCCTCTCTGACTCCCGACTGCTTCTTCTCTCCCCCTCTGCCCAGGGCTGCTGCTGTCTTTTATATGGTACATTATGTGTTACATGGGTACAGTTTTTCCCCAATGCCCATTACCTATATTAAATGGTGCTTTTCTATCTTTTATAAGGTACATTACGTGTTACATGGGTACAGTTTTTCCCCAATGCCCATTACCTATATTAAATGGTGCTTTTCTACTCTAAACCAATCTGTGAGTGCCAACATCACCGAGAACATGGAGGTAAGGAGGAAGAAAGAGGGAGGACAGGGCAGGCCCAAATCCCTCCATCTTAAACCTCTGACCCCCATGTACAAAACCAAAACCCCCCAGTACAGCACTCAGAAATTCTTCCCTCTACTTTGTGACTACTTCTACTCTAATATCTAAACTTTTGTGACTTCTTGTTCTTCCTGCAGGGTTGGTAAATCGTTCCATGGCTCAAACCCAAAATCACAGCTGTTTCCAGCTGCCTGCCAGGGTCTTAAATGCTTCTGACCAGGGCCCGGAACCTCCAAAAAGGTCTGAGGGACATTTTGAGTTCTGACCCATGGGCAGTGCAGGCCATGCTGGAACAGGGTCCTGGCAGTACCTGCAGCCCCATGGGGGACCCACAGTGGGGCAGCCCCAGGACTGACCCACTTTGCAGCAGTTTGTGGAGAGCTGTTTTCCGTGGGATGGACTCAAGCTGGAGAAGTCCATGGAGAGCTGTCTCCCATGGGAGGGCCCTTGTGGTGGAGCAGCAGCAGGAGTAACATGTAATGAACTGAACATAACCTCAATTCCTGTGCTGACGGAGGGAGGAGGCAGAACTCGGCGGGAGGGAGGGGTGGGAGAAAGGTGTTTCTAAGGTCTGCTCTTCCTCGTCATTATCCTGCTCTGATTTTGTTAGCAATACATTCAGTTAATATCTCTAATTCCAGCCTGTTTTGCCCATGAGGGTGTTTGTTGAGGGATCTCTCCTGGCCCTTATTTCAACCCGGAATCCTCCATCCTATTTTCTCTGCCCTGTGCAGCTGTGGAGGGCAGTGATGGAGAGGCTTTGGTGGGTGCCTGGAATGTCACCCCACTACAGCTGGGCACAGAATTAACATTAATTTAACTTTTTTGTCCTTCCTGAGGAGAAGGCTCCCATTGCACCCAGCCACTGCTGGCATGGGGACACTGGGGGTGTTGGGGACCTGGACGGTGGTGCCTGCTCTGCTTACCCAGTCCACAGCTGCTAGTTCTGGAGGCAGAGCTTGTTGTTATTCACATGATAAAATGATTTTAACATCTCTTGTCAGCTCACTGTCTTTTAACTTCCATGACATCATTATCATCCCCAGTAGACTCTTACTAAAAAAAAAAAAAAAAAAAAAAGACATCTGTGTATATTTTCAGAAATGCTGAGAACTCAGAATCTGTTCTCACCTTCGGGGACCTTGACAAATGGTTTGTCATAAAATCAGTGGGTTGAATATGCACAACCTGGAGATGGGCTGCTGATGAACCCATTACCAGGGCTTGGAGTAACTCTTAATTTGGGGGGAGCTGCCACTCCAAACTGTCAGGTTACACTTACGTGAAGCAGATGTGCTGCACATTGATTTATTCATGTGCCCAGAGTGGAACATCTTTCTAAATAAAAATGAAATGTAATTTTAGCCCAAGGTCGTTATTAGTATTCCTTATTTTGTGCTTGTTATAAAAAGCCTATCAACTGCATCTCAGTGATCCCAAAACGTGCTTTGAGATTGTCTAACCTAGTCCACACCTTAAATTTCTTTGCCTTATTCCAACTGTTAAATTTCTAAATTTTTTTTTCCTTCTGTTTCATGAGATGAAGCATTTGTTTAGGGTTCATAGCACAGTGATCCATCCTATTACAGCAGATTTTAATGTTCTGACTGGATAATCCTTTTTTCCCCTGGCTTTTGAGGTTAATGGGCATCTTGGTGGATATTTGTTTACGTGTCCCTCAAAGGATTTCTGTAAACATTCAGTGTAACATGAGGTTTGGACTGAGCAAACTTAAAGCCAGACATTTCCCTCATTCTCTGGGATGACAAGTTAGAGTTAGGAGTAGAGTTAGGGTTAGTATTAGGGTTGTGCTTCTGCTGAGGTCTGGGCTAATGTTTGGGTTAGAGTTAATTTCATGGTTAGTATTACGTTCTGGTTTTTTTTTTTTTTTTTTTTTCTGGAGAGGGTCAACATTAGGTTTAGGGTTAGTGTTTCTTTTGTGTTAATGTTGGAGTTACAGAAGTATCAGAATTTCTGCAGGTGCATTCAAGGTGATCTCCATGCACCTAGCAGATTTAGCAGCTGAAATCTGTACAAAACTCTCTCTTTCCTATTCATCACTGGGGTCAGTTTTCACATTTAGCCAGGATTCCTGAATTTATGTTTTATTTTGTTACCTTTAGGTGGGTCTTGCCTAGGTCTTCTCCAGCCTGATCACATTCAGAAGGTGCTGCATCACATTCACAGCTTTTTATGCTCCTTTTCAAAATTTGGGATCAACCCCTTTTCATTTCACCAAACACCTGACAGGGGATTTGAAGATTCTATTTACCCTGTAGAGTTCTGGCAGCCTTGGAATAAGTGGAGAGACGCCTTTCCCTTCCCCTCAGCAGTGGTGGCACCTTTGCTGCAGCCCAACAGGGACGATTTGAGTTACTCCCTGAGCGGGTTTGGGGTCCCTGCTGTCTTCCTTGTCTTCTCTCGGTGCTGCAGTGGCCTTTTCCTTCCTGGGCAAACGTTTCCTCTCCAGCCATGTCCTGGGCACTCTGGGCAGCCTCTTGAGTGGAGCAGCCCTTGTCGTGGACAGTGGAAAGGGGCAGGGTGGCATCCTTCCTACCCTGCTATTGTAAATGCAGGCCAACCCAATGGGAACAAATAACGATGTCTGACTTAATTCAGAAGGCTGAATTATTTATTTATTATAACTATGCTTTTAGCATTACATCAATATACTATGTAAAAGGAGGATACTAAAACTACATACTGCTTTCTCTGATTCTCTCACACAACTGGTGACCCTCTCTGAGAGTCCAGCCCCAGGTGGGTTGGATTGGATTGGATTGGATTGGATTGGATTGGATCAGGTTGGGTTGGGTTGGGTTGGGTTGGGTTGGGTTGGGTTGGGTTGGATTGGCCATCAGGCTCAAACAATCCTCACCAGAATCCAACCAAGCAATCACCCCAGGTAAACAATTCTCCAAACACATTCCACGTAGGAAAAACAAGGAGCAGGAATAGAAATTGTTTTCTCTTTCATTGCTCTCTGTGCACCTCTATGAAAATCCTGAGAGGGAGAGAAATGTGCTTGCCACACCCTGGGGATGAAGGATGGTGGGAAAGAGCAAACCCATGGTTGAAGCTGGGAAAGAGGAACCGTGGCACCTTGGGGTGGAGGAGCTGTGCCTGGAGAGGTGACTCCCCAGACAGGTGATGCTGTTAGGAACATGGCAAACAAAAACTGATGTTTTTGTGGGGCTGCAGGGCATGATCCATGTGGCTTCCCTGGGCACGGAGAAGGGTCAGCAGCAGGTCCCTGCCAGAGCCAGGCAGGGTTTCCATCTCTGGAAGAGAAGGATGGGGAATTCACCTGGCATTGTTTGTACCCTCATGCCAACTGGGTTAGTCCACAGAAGTGTGTTTATCACAGAATCATATAATCCTTTAGGCTGGAAAACCTCTCAGATCATCAAGTCCAGCCATCACCCAGCACCACTATCATGTTCACCCTAACCCATGTCCCCAGGTGCCACCTCCACACGTTTTATGAACACTTCCAGGGATGGTGACTCCTCCACTGCCCTGGGCAGCCTCTGCCTGTGCCCGACCAGCTGCTCTGTGAAGAAATTTTCCAAATACCCAACCTAAACCTCCCCTGGCACAGCTTGAGGATGTTTCCTCTCATCCCCCTTGTTCCCTGGAAGCAGAGCCTGTCAGGAAGTTGTGGAGTTATTATTTAATAAACCACTAAACATCTTCTTATCTGGGCCCAGGGTAAAGATTTCCTATCACAAAGCAAATGAATCCAAACAACCCCTGAAATGTTATTTTAGCCCATTTTTAACAACATTCCCCAGACAGCCTTGTGGCTGTGCCAGAAAGGGGCCCTGTGACCTTGTTCAGATCTTTCCAGATGCCTCCTTGAGCTCTGGATTAATCATTTTCCTTCCCCCGCTAATTTGACTCAATTTTCCTGCTTCTGTTCAATGAAACTGTAGCATCCAGGAGTGGAACTCGATCCATGTGGGCCCCTTCAGCTCAGGATATTCCATGAATCTGTGATTCCATAAATGGGTGCTCACACCTGACTCTTCTCCTGCAAGCTCAGCTGCCCCAGAATTCCTTCAGAGACTCTCTGGCATTCAATAATATTTAGCAATGGATCATATAGAAGGTGTTTAATGATTAATGGTATTTGGAAAAATATCATATACCCTGAGAAGTTTTACACTTTCTCTATTCCCATGCCAGCAAGTGAAGATTTGCAGAGTGAGGTAAGTTTATTAAACCAACTGATAAAACTGGAAAAAATAAGAGAAATGCTTTGGAAGTTCACCATCTTCTTTGAGTCTCAACCAGAAACTGCAAATTTCTTGCCAAGTTCTGGCTGAAAATAGCTGTGCTGAGTTTCACTTAATTTTTATAATCAGTTTGGAATTAAAGGATGGTTGGTGAAAATGTGGAGTGTGATAATTATTGTGGAGTAAAAGCTATTGCTGGAGCCAGGAGCAAATATTGGGAATCCAGAGCTGGTCTCTGAATTAGCTGCAGGTTGATCTTGGGGATCCATTGCCCATCAGCAGCTCTAGGCCTCTCAGCTCCATCCCAATGGAATTTTCCATGCTCTGAAAGGAGCATCTCTGCTGCATCTGTCCTGGTCTCCAGAAGATTTTCTGGAGCTTGGGGAAGCTCTGGGAGTGCTACAAGATGCTTCACTGCCTGTGAACCCAGGAACAAACCCCCTTTCCACACATTAATTATAGGTTTTGCTGAAGAAAGTCTACAGAAAGACAGAAGCAGATGGGAAGAGCTATTTAGACATTTTAACAGTCTCTTCCTGTGCCTAATGGAAGAAGGTTAAATGTTGAATTCCATAACTCTTCAAACCCTTTGGGTAAGCACTGACCGAGGAAGTTAGCAGTTGCTGCATTAACTGTGAAATTGTGCAGTCCCTGCTGGAAAGCCCTGACTTTGCCAGGGCTGGAAATTCCCAGGACCATGCTTCTTTGGTGGTTGAAACCCCCCTGGATAATGACACCCCATGACCAGGCAGGTTTTTATCTGTGGGTTTCACACAGGGCACAGTCATCCCGATGGATATGAGGGTACAGATGGGGAGTTAGCCAGATTAATAAAGCAAATAAAGTTTATAGATGTTAAAAATTAACAGTGCTGTGCGCAGGATGTAGCAGATATTCCCTGCGTGTGTCCCTGCTATCTAAGGAATATTTGCACCTCTGTTTGCTTATGGGACTGTCTGAAGTTTGGGGACTGGGTATGATGGAGTTTTCTTTGCTGTGGGAGCCCCTGAGCTCACAAACTCCTAGACTGAGATATCTCTGATCAAAGCCCTTTGGCTTAAATAAACTCCACTTCCATCAACCTTTTTGTTTATCTTTGGCACTTCAAAAACATGGAAACACATCCCAAAATCCTTGGTTTGCAAGTGCTGCTCTGCTGCGATCACCACATTTTTATCCTATGGACTGAGGATACAAACCCTGTGAGGAACAGCTCAGGTGTCGGAACTCAAAATGTCCCTCAGACATTTTTGGATGTTCCAGGCCCAGGTCAGAAGCATTTGAGACCCTGGCAGGCAGCTGGAAACAGCTGTGATTTTGGGTTTGAACCATGGAATGATTTACCAACCTTGCAGGAAGTACAAGAAGTCACAAAAGTTTAGATATTATAGTAGAAGTAGTCACAAAGTGAAGGGAATAATTTTTGAGTGCTGTACAGGGGGGTTTTAAGTCCTGTACGGGGGGATTTTAGTTTTGTACATGGGGGTCAGATATTTTAAGATGGAGGGATTTGGGCCTGTCCTGTCCTCCCTCTTTCTCCTTCCTTACCTCCATGTTCTTGGTGATGTTGGCACTCACAGATTGGTTTAGAGTAGAAAAGCACCATTTAATATAGGTAATAGGCATTGGGGGAAAACTGTACCCATGTAACATGTAATGTACATATAAAAGATAGAAAAGCACCATTTAATACAGGTAATAGGCATTGGGGAAAAACTGTACCCATGTAACACGTAATGTACCATATAAAAGACAGCAGCTGCCCTGGGCGGGGAGAGAAGAAGCAGTCGGGAGTCAGAGAGGATGTCAGGGTGTGTGTGTGCCTCTGCCCGAGCTGTGAGCAAACCACAGCAGCCCCAGAAGAAAATCTTTTAGATAACTGCAATAAACTGCCTTGAGACCGAACAACAGAGACTGCTGAGCCTTTCTTTGGCAGCTCGGGGTGGAGGAGAGACTTTTCCACCACACGGAGCCACCCTTGACCTAGGGTGAGCTTCAGCATGAGGGAGCTGGGGGTGTTTATCCTGGAGAAAAGGAGACTCAGGGTGACCTTATCACTTACAGCTCCCTGAAAGGTGGCTGTGGCCAGGTGGGGTTGGTCTCTTTCTCCAGGCAGCTCTGACAGAAAGAAAGGACACGGTCTCAAGCTGTACCAAGGGAAATGTAGGCTGGATATTAGGAAAAAGTTTTTTTACAAAAGAGAGATCAAGTAGTGCAATTGTCGGCCTGGGGAGGTGGTGGGGTCCCCATCCCTGGGTGTGTTTAACAAAGCCTGGATGTGGCACTGGGTGCCAGGGTTCAGTTGAGGTGTTGGGGCTGGGTTGGACTCGATGATCTTGGAGGTCTCTTTCAACCCAGCGATTCTGTGATTCTGTGAATTCTGTGTGATCCTGTGAATTCTGTGAATTCTGTGAGTCTGTGAATTCTGTGAATTCTGTGAATGGATATGTATTCCCTTTTTGAAAAGCAGGGAAGTGCTCAGTGAAATGGACACCAAGCCAAGGATGTCCTGGGAATGCAGAGTCATCCCTGGAGAACAGCCTGGCTTAGCAGGACCTGCCTTTAACTTGCTGGATCAGGCACCTTTTCATCACCTTTCCTTGCCTGAAGCAGGAGATGGGAAGTGAGGCATCTGTCCCTACAGGAAGGTACTTGTGAGCATCACAGAGCTCAGGAAGGTCCGGGAAAAGAGGTGTCAATCAATGACCTTTGCACAGAATCAGCAGATGGTTTGGGCTGGAAGGGACCTTGAAGATCAGCAGGTGGGGTTTGCTCACTGCTGCATTGGCCAGAAAGGCAGAAGCAAGAAGGGTTCATGCCTGGAAGTGACCAAGGCCAGGCTGGACGGGGCTGGGAGCAACCTGGGATAGTGGAAGGTGTCCCTGCCCATGCCTGGGTGAGCTTTAAGGTCTCTCTCAACCCAAACCATTCTATAATTCTCTGATATGATTCTACAGTACAAGTGTGAAATTTCATTTCAGCAACAAATTTCTCACAGTGCCTGAGCAAGAGCTGGAGGAACTGTCTGGGAACAAGGAGTTGTTTCAGTTTTATAGCTTTGCAAAGCTTGCTGCTCATCGGGGCAGGCTGGGAGACCCTGGGGGTGAGATCCCAAAAACCCACAGTGCTCTCAGTTCAGATTGATTCAAATGTAAGTAATCCACTCATTTGTAAGAAATTCACTCATTTTCTTAAAGACATCCTAGCAGACATTATGCCAGTGATGGACATGCTGTTACCATTGGTTTGGGGTAAAGAAAAAAACCACAAAATTCCCAGCATATTTTACTTCCTTTGTCTTGCTGAGTGGCTCACATTCAGTCAGTTTGGACTGGACTTTGTGCACAGCCAAGCATTAGTTTTTGTTTAAAAGTAACATAACCTAACAAACTCCTTAAGCCCAAGAAGCACAAATTATTTAAGTGTTAGAACTCCTTTGAAGAGGGACTAAGGAGCACTTTGCCTGTTTTTTTTGGTGGTGGTTTTGTGGGTCTATGTATTTATTTATTTTAAGAAAAGGGCAGAAATGAACATTCAAATTCCCTTCTGTAACTCTGGGTTTACTGATGCCAAAATCCACTTCTCCCAGGAGATGGCAGAAGAGCCCCGGTGATGGCCGAGGACAGTCACTGCTGGGTTATGGATGTTTAAACACTGGGAAAAACCTGGGAGCTGTTGAGCCCTGATCCAAGTGATCAAAATCTTACAGATTTACAGCCAAGGCCTTTCCTGCTGTCTGTAAATTCTCCTGCTCTGCACACAGTGATGTGTCAGGCTGAGTTTCATGTCACATTGTCCCTTTGGCTGAAGCAAAGGGAAAAATCATCTGGGAGCAGAGGAGGGTGGAAAGGGCGGCCCTGGCTGTTGGGCAAGAGTGATGGGATGACAGTGTCAGGTTTGAGGTTAGAACTGGGACTGGAGGACTGAATTCCTCAAAATGAGATCACCATAATCACATTTTATAGGTCTGTGGGTGGGAGAGGATGGAAACTGGGACGGAGGGAGCCACAAAGCTCCTGCATGTGGCTGTGTGTGAGCGGGGCTGTGGAGCAGAGCAGGGATTTCAGGCATAGTGTGTTGGACTAGCTGAGAGCTGCTGGAGCTG
Organism: Taeniopygia guttata; assembly: GCF_048771995.1. Classification (NCBI taxonomy): domain Eukaryota; kingdom Metazoa; phylum Chordata; class Aves; order Passeriformes; family Estrildidae; genus Taeniopygia; species Taeniopygia guttata. The sequence goes on from NC_133046.1 coordinate 6,972,200, forward strand.
CTCCAGCTGGAGACTGACACCTGGAATGTGATGTGGAGGTACCTTGCAGGCATCAGGCTGCCTGGGCATGGAATGCCAGCATGGTTTGTGTTGGAAAGAACATTAAAGCTCATCCAGTCTCACCCCCTCCCATGGGCAGGGATGCCTTCCACTGTCCCAGGCTGCTCCCAGCCCTGTCCAGCCTGGCTTTGGGCACTGCCAGGGATCCAGGGGCAGCCACAGCTGCTCTGGGCACCTGTGCCAGGGCCTGCCCACCCTCACAGGGAAGAATTCCTTCCCAAACTCCCATCTAACCCTGCCC